>NC_140128.1:43619055-44251451 GCF_964035555.1 Netta rufina | reverse complement strand
GGAACACAAATCAGCTTAAAAGCAGGGAGGAATAAATGGTGTAGAAAAAGGGAAGTGCTCACTTGAATTAATGAGTTTGCACATGAATATGCACACACATTTATACATACACGCACAGTCAGGGTGAAGTTTCCTCTCTGGACATACAGAAGGATGATGTGTCTGCTCTGCGCTGGGCTCAGATGCTCTCTTGCTTCCCCTAGCTCAATGAGTGTTGGTGCTGGCTTTTTCCTTGACTTCTGCTCCATTGCAAAAGTGCAACCCTTTTACCCAAATATCCCAGGCAGTAAAGAAACCACTGTCAGTTCTCTAGTGATTTAGACATATTTCTCATAGGTGAAGCTCACAAATACTCTAGATTTAAAATTCACATAAAGATTATGCACCATTCAAAGCAGACAAAGTCCTAGTAAAAATTGTTTTAACTCATTAAAATAATACAGATTTCTTTTTATTTTATTCATTGTTATTTGCTCCTATGCCTCAGTTTCTTCACTATCCTTGAGTCTTTTTTTTTTGTGCATAGATAAGAATACTCCAAGAAGCTAGAACCCTCCTTTCTCCCTTTCTGCCAGAACTAGGCTCTCTCTCAAAAACCAGTGAGCACTCCTGTTCTCTGCCTCTAGATGACAACAGCATAGGCTGTATGTGTGCGCAAGCAAGAAAGGCGATACACAGGTTAACAGATAATATTCAAGAAAAACCTGAAATATCTATTGAGAACTGAGGAGATTGTTTCAGAAATGACAGATATAGATATATAATCAGAGTAGTAACACTTCTATGACAATCTTCACTCTCTCAGTACAATAATTTCCAAGTTGCATTAGCTGCGTATTGAAACTATACAAGTAACAATGCCAAGTTCATACTGTACCAATGCCAATTTTTCATGGTGGTTGTGGCAGTTCCTTAACCAGTACATTAGCTGCTTGTATGTCTGCCTTCTTGGGTGAAATTACTGTCAATATTTCTTTAACTTCTTCAAACTGTAGGTCATCTCTGGACAACATATATCTCTGTGGGTGTGGATGGCTATCACAGAAAAAATGAATTGGTTAAGTCAGTTTAAAAGAAACCCAGGAGCCAGAGTACATTTCCCTTTGTAGAGCACAAGTATAAAGAAAAAAAAATGGTTGCAACAATAATAGGGCAAACATCTTTCCCACATTTTGTCCTATAATAGTTTCAGAGTATATACCTCAGACAAAATGCTATCAGCCACTGCCACTTTATCGTAAATGTCTCTTGGCATTTGTTGTGTTACTTAAACACTGTAATTCAAGAATTTATGTGAACACCTCCAATTCCTTAAATATATTTGTAGCTTTACAAAAGGGCTTGAAACTATGTATAGCATAGCTTTCAAGAACACAAAAGGTTAAAAAGAGATGCCAATACTTCTTTAAGTCTTGTGATTCAGCATGGCCTAACTCACAATTTATGAGCTCTTCGAGGCTGGCAATGCTATGATTACTCAACCTGGCTCATAGTTGGCAGACACAGTCCAAACAAGAGAATCAGAGAATCTCAGTTCTAATCCCTGATCTTTTACAGGGACTCAGCTGGATAGGATTCAGCAACACATGCAGCCACATGCTATGTGTTAAACAAAATGTTACCTCCATTGAAGCTATTAGGACTCTGAAAGTACTCAAAGTGGTTGCTTAAACAATTACCTAAATCGGGGTCTGTCTACATGTTCAGAAGAGAGCTGCTCAAAAGCTGTTTGTTCCTCCTTTGGCTTAATTACCAACTCAGCTGATTGAGTTTGGCATTCTGTGGGAAGCACAGGGTGGTCAATACAAGAATTACTGTCTAATAAAATGCAAGGTATTATAATATTTAGTTGTAATTAACAACATATCAGTGTACATACTAGGGCAGAAGCAGCAGAAAGCACAGCCTAACAGCTTCCTGAAACCTTAGAACAACATGGTAAGTGATGATCCATCTTTGACAGAACTTGCTAGAACTTTGGTACCCCTTTGAGTTCCACAATACCTTGTCAAAAAAATATTTTCTTCACTTAGCAGCTCTAACATTTTCTGGTCATTGGCTAACTCTTTAGGTTTGTCCTGCTAAGTCTCATGGCTTCAGCCTTGGCATAATTTAGCACTGCCACCTCTCAGCATCAACAAGTGGGGAAAAAACAACACCATAACCAAACAGTTCACAGTCATAACAGAAGCCAGGAAGTGTTCCACATTGATCTTCAGATTCTTTTACCTATAAACCATGTAAATCAACATACAGGTAACACTTAGAAATGAGTTGTGAGATCTGTTTCAAAGGTCCCAGCGAAATCCAATTAACAAAGAAAACTTAATAGTTCTAGGATGTTGAAAAATTAAAAATCTGAATGTGGTAGATAGATAAAGTGATATAACACAATGAGCACAGGATGTAAGGTCACAAATGCCAAATGTATGAGCTGTTGAGCACTCCTTGAAATACAAAAAATCTATGCCTGATTTTGATGTTAGAAATGCTTGTTCCCTTGCTGTCACAGTGGGGTGCATAACAGGCCGGCAAACACCAAATATATTTCACAAATAAATAATTTCACAAATAAAAGCTGATACAGCTGAAGGTTAAAAATCCTCATCTTTTTGGATCTCTTACATCATCTAAGAAAATAAAAGAGCCTCAGACAATTGAACAGAATAGTACCAAACACAGGTACAGCACTACATTCATTCTTCTGCAAAGTCACACACCATTTAGAGACTGAATTCCTTTTGCATTTCACATGAAAATGTGAATTCCTGACTATTAAGTTAAAGGGATCATGGCATACTTCACTGTGAGGAGGACCAGAGAAGTCTGCATCCCTGTAAATGAATATCCACAATATCAACCAGAGACAAGAAGGTAGTTTGGGGGTGGGGGGAGGGGGGAAGAGGCAAAGCTCAGCATGAACACCAAGGGTCAGACATGGCCATGCACAATCAGACATTTAATGAATTTCTGCAGACAGCTGCTTACATAACTGTCAAGCTGTCCTACCAGGCCTTCGAAAGCACTGAGGCATTTCCCCTTTTTCAAGGAGGAAAAAACTCACTCTGAAAGATAAGAAAAGCAAAACTCATAAGCTGCAATAGTCGCAATTACTTATAATAGCTTATGACTACATGGATTAAGCTTTAATTATTATACTGTTGCTATTTGTCTACTATTGGATGTGTCGAGAAACCAGTTCTAACCTGTCAGACACGATGGACTGATGTTTTCTAATGTTTAAAGAGTTATAGTTTGCCCTTGCCTTTTGCCAACAGTATATTTCCACAATTAAAGGAAGTTATTTTATACCATTTTAAACAAAGTTTGAAGAAACTTGCCGTAGGAACAAACTTCCTGAGGTTCATTATCCAAAGCTTTAAAATGACTGGCAAGCTTCACTTTTGAGTCATATAAGTTAATTGATGACACACTAATCATGAGGAGTAATGCTAGTCTAGTCAGGTATTCTTTTCTTCCTGGTAAATACAATCCAGGATACCCTGAGGGATTCTGCTAAGCACAGATGTAGAGAAAAGCACACAGAAAGAGGACAGGAACACATTTTTCAACATGTCTTTTCCCCTTATTCAACTGTCGAAGAGAACAAATGCATTGTCCAATGAGGATTATAAATGAGCCTGTGCCCAAAGTTAAAACTGAACTTCCGAAAATATACATGCTACCACTTTGAATTTCATCCCTGAGATATTGACAACTTTTATCCTATGGAAATGATTTAGGTATTCTTTTTAGTCACTCAAATCTGCAAGACAGATTATGAAATCATATACTTTGTCTTTCTGATGAAAAGAAGGGATCTGGCCATAGATTTGGCAACTCCAATGAGAAGCTGATAAACATTTTTTTCCCCCCATTTGATAAAAATCTGTCATTTAACAATCTTACAGGAAGAGCCATAAGAACATAGTCACCCCTTCAGCATGCAAATAAGGGCTCCGTACCTTAGGAAACTTAGACAGAAGACTAAAATCCTAGTCTGATTCTGATTTTAAAATTAGGAACTTGATTGTGTAGTTTTTTGAACTAAGGTGTCACAGCATGTAATGGAATGAAATTAAATTGCCCTATACATTGCACTTCTATCACACTGACGGACAATCTGTAGCATTTGTTTTCAGTGTAAAGTGGATCATAATATCTGGTATAAGAATAGCAAATTTTCTTGTCATGTGCTTCTTTTTCTCCTTTTATGTTTTTCTATATGCTTATTTTTAAGGTATTTCATTAACAAAACAGTCATTAATAAAACTATAAAGATAATATATGGCTTCCATTTGGTTTTCATTTTTAAGCAAGACTTTTACTGACTTACTTCTGTATTTAAACATCTTTGTCCAGAGACAGTAAAAACTTTAAGAAAACGGAAAGATCCCAAATCAGATCCAAAAGCTCTTTGAATTTTTACATAAAAGAGCAAGGCAACAGTTCCTTCCTCCATTTCAAACCTGAAAGTATACAATGTCTTCATAACAACCAGAACTCTGTCTTCAGATTTTACCTTCCATCTGAAAACCGTAAGTTTTGGGTTCATCTTTTAGTATTGGTTATTTAAAAGCATCCCCAAAATATCTGTAGCTTACCTCCCTGCCCATAATGCAGCAGCGCCTTCCCTCTCAGAAATGCATTAAAAACAGGGTTAAGATGCAACAGGAAGGGGAACAAGTATTACAGAAAAATTAGTTATGGACTCCTACACAATTCTTATAAGATGCAATTTCAAGGAAAATAAAATTCTTCTAGCCCAATCAGAGAATAAGGACAACACCTCAATTGCTTTGGCCTTTCATGGAGTAAGTAAAACACTGTGCTGTTGGCCAAAGGAATTGCTTTGATTGGTACTCTGAGCCTTGTACTGTCAAAGAACTGCTGTGGTATTTTCCTCCTCATCTCCCCCCAACAGAGCTGTCACATTTATTTTTTCCTCCATAACCTGGAATATTCTACTTGCAGTTTCACATTAGGAGCAGAAAGATGCTGCAAGTGGAAATACCTAGTTCAAAGTTAGTGTAATCTCACTAGCTAGGCTTTGAGAACAGATAAAATGTTCATACCCTGAATAAAAAGCATTCAGAGAAACATCATGTGAAATCAGTCAAACTAATCGTGAAGAATTGAAAAACAAACCACCCACGGTAAATTTCAGGATAAGCTTCCAATCTCTTCAAGACAGTCTTAAAATACTCTTTGAAACACTGGCGAATCAGTCTCAGCATCTAGGTCAAACTCACTTTAGGTCACGTTGTGGTTTTCCTGATTCACAGGACAGTAAAGAGCATCTTTCCTGTTCTGGGTAGGGGACGGAGAGGGCATGGGTTGTCACCAGGTGTCAACTTTTTACTTTTTAACAGCTGCAAAGGTACTAGCTTACTGTAAAAATAACTACTGCTCTTAAGTGAATATAGTTGAGAAAACAGCCTTTCATTGTAATCTTCCCTAACAATTTCATTGCTTGTGCAGTGCACATGTATACTGGAGGGCTTCACTTTGTTAAATTACAGGCATTTTCCAACTTTCAAGTTTAGATATCATTTCATCCTCTATAATAGAAGAAACAGTTCTATACACAGGGGAATTCACAGGTTGGTTTCTTGTGGCTCCCTGTATGGATTGTACCTTGTCCACCAGTAAGGCTGAATGCAGACAAAGCTTTCACTTTGGTAGAGAAACCAACCACAGGGCTTTACCTCTTCCTCTTCTCCTCCAAAATTGTGTATTTCACGAAACTAAGCATCATTTAGACTTTTAAGTCCTATGAAGTTTAGGTAAGGCAGAACAACAATATTAAGAAGTATCCAGGGACTTGCAACTGGTGACATTCAGGCAAGAGGATCATACTTGCCTTCCTTCCTTTCAAAAGAGATGTTGATTTATGCAATAGTGCATGCAATTTCTGCTTTTTTTTTTTTCCTTGCTAGTCCCACCTGGCTAAGGAGGTTAAAATAAGGGAACTCATAAAGAAGAAATAATATGAATTATTTTTTCTTTCCTGATAGAAAATTATGCCCTGGCTGATGAAACTAATACTCAGCTCAAAAAAATGTATATAAGAAAATGCTGTCAGACGTAATAAAGAACCCGTTAAAGATACAGCATCCCAAGTACCGCATGTTTTCAGGTAAAGCTCACATTTTATAATAGTGACCTTAAGTGACACACACTAAAAGAGGGCAACTTCAAGTGTATAACCCACCTCAGTCACTTACACCCTGTTGATGCCAGTTGATGGCTCTGTTGTTTCAGCACTATTTATAACGCTGTTTCATCTTTCAAGGGTTTTCCCTCCTTCTATCAATAATTTATTCTAAAAAGAAAAAACCTTCCAGTTATAAATCTTCACTTAAACCCATTTCTTGTGTATCCTGAGAAGAAAAATGGCTGTTGTATGTTAAGCAGTTCCACTTTTACAGCTGTCCTGCTATGCGAGTACCATAAAAAAGGGGAAAAGGGGAAAGAGAGATGCTGGCTTCTCAGAGAAGTTTTCGTATGGAAAGCTGAAGCTATGGTGGTGGTACAATCTACAGGGACCACCTGCCTAGTCCTGGCGACAGCAGTGATCAGTACATCCTGGAGCATGATACACATGAGCCAGGTTACATTACCAACTGCCATTAAAGTGTGCTTCATCCCATCTAGCTGATCAGCCTAGAGGCTCCTCTTAATAGCTCCAGAAACCAGAGAGATTTCTGACATGATAGAGTGATAAAATGCTATGGATAGCCTCATTCTGCAGCAGAATCATAAAGTAACTAAAGATTGGGCTTATCAGCTTTTAAATATGTGATCTCTCTTAATAGGAAATAGGTTCCAAACTTGGAGTTAGATAACATACTAAACTGCTAACATATTTTTTTCTCCCCGCATTCTCCTTAGAGACCCATTCTCACCACAGACCTATGCTGGAAAACTTGTTTGGGAGACTGTGCTTGAGAGCTATGCTGCAAGAGTTGCTCACGATGTGTCACGACACATTAGGATTAAAATCACTTTAAGATTATAGTTCTGGGATTCTGTACCTGTGCAGCCTTATCTACAAGGCAAATCCAGAAGATTCAGTTTTCTGTTGAAAGTAGTTGGATCTTCCAAACAAAAACCACTGTAACTCAGGTAAAACACTAGCCCAACACCTGTAACAGACTTTGATTAATCTGCCACCTTTAGTATTTTACTGCTTCCCACTGAGAACTAAGCACAGAAATTGTACTGAGTGTTGCCCAGTTGTACTGAACATTACATCTTGGCCTTTCCAGGAATACAAGCAGGGATGTAAAGGAGGAAAGATCAAGTCTGAAAGAAGCCTTCTCGAGTACTCTACCTCCCATCCAAAACAGACATGGAGAGAGCTCCTACTCGATCCCTCTCACAGAATCAACCCTCTTTAAGCCACATCCACTTTCCAACTGAAATCCTTTCTATCCAGAGTTTTAAAAAGATATTTTATATTCAGATTTGTTCTCATCCTAAAACCCTGAGGAGATATTAGCACTTGGCTGAGATGCTTGTAGGTTGCAAGCGTGGAAAGTACTGAAGCCACCTATTGCATCCATGATCTACATCATCATATACATCTATAGACACACAAAGGAACAGACTTTTTTTTTAATGTACACACACGTGCACTTTTCACCCTTTAAGAACAAAACAGTTTGTCATCATACACAGACATTTTTGTTGTTTTTCAAAACAAAATTACAAATAAATCCTTCCTAAAATCTTGGCAACCTTTCTATTTCTATTTGGAGCATCAGTGAATGCTGCTGAAATAAGAGAATACACTCGTGCCACCCTGCTACACTAATTTTGTCATCGAGTTGACTATTAACCCATGGCCGAGTAACTCAAAGGTAGGCATAACTTCACATATAACACCACTGCCCCCTTGTGTTAAACTAAATCCCTTTGCTCTAGCAGGAGGGTCTCAACATCTCTCTTTTTTCTCAAGGTGAAAAAATATGAAACTAATTTCTCGAGTATGAACTAGACCTCTACAGTTCGTGAAGCTGTTGCAAAACAAAATGCAGGGCATGGATGATAGAAAACAATTTGGAAAATAGCAGAACATTTTTCCAACGTCATGCAATCCTAAATGACTGACAGGTTTATTAACAACAACCACCACCCCTCTCAAAGGCTGTTTGCCTTATCCAGTTCCTTTTTTTTTTTAAATAAAATTAATTATATGAAACCATATAACAAGACTGTTAGCTAACTCCAGGTAAGATGTACAGTGTAATTCACTAGCAACTCTGAATGCAGAGCCCATCAATGTGGGCAACACAATAAGGGCAAAATTCATGAAGGACATCAGAAGTGCAAGTGTGGACATACATGCGTACAGCTCATATGCTTACATTTTACATTATTTTCTCAAAAAATGTCTTTGCCGAACACATTCGGTTTGCAAGCTTATAAGGGCTGTAATGTTTTTTCTAATGAGAATTTGGTGCCACATATAATTTACATATATTAACATACTGTGTATTTGGTCAGAAACTTAGTGATTATTTCAAGCATATTACAAAGTGTTATAATCTGTCCTTCAGCATAAGGGGCAAAGATAGCTACGTGGAGTTGATACAGGCATCAATAACCCGTATGTGGCACCTGTGAAGAGCTAAGCAAGGCTTTGGACTAAGGCCAGATAGGGTATTGCTGCCATCAAGGAAACATGGACAGATTCTTTATTTATTTATGAAGTGGTGTGAATTCACCCAAGTGGGTGAATGTCAGTGGAGTCTGGGGATGATGCTGGCAGATGGCAGACAGTCGGAGTGAGATTAGATGTTTGCCATCAAGAACCAAGGGAAGAACTGGGTCCCTTGCTTTATGACTGGGGTGTAAAGGAAATAAAAGAGGGAGAGGCCCTGTGGCCAGGGTGGAACATATGTCATAGAAAAGTGAGCCACAAAGCTAGACGAGAGCCTTTCCACCTCAAAAAGCCAGGCTGCAATAAAGCCACAGAAAATGCCTCATTTTTTCCCATTTCTCCTATTTATAGGTCTTTGACAAAGCTAGATCAGAAAGTGCTGTCATATGAATTGTTAACCAAACTACCAGTCTGCTTCCCCTTTGGCTATCAATGCTGAATTCAGGTTCACTAAATCTTGGAAAAATGGGAACATGGAAGAAAACAATTACAAAGTTTATTTCCTTTAGGTTGCTTCTTCTGAACACACATCCAGATCTGCACAGTTCCTATAGGACTACCAAGGTGTCTACAATGCAGCATCAACTAAATTATTTTCTGAAAAATACGAAGCCACGAAGGCAACTTGAAGAATGAGTCTCTGAAAGTATATCGATGCCAGCAGAATCAAAGGTGTTGCATTCCAAGAACAAATTTGTCCAATGGCGTCACCAGGACCAGCTACCTTCTCTCTCCTACCCTCAGCCCATTTCCTCCTCCTGTCACTGTTGATACAACTATCCTTCCTGCTCACTGGGGCTTACATCCTTCAATTACTCTTTTCTCCTCTCTCCTTCCGCCACAATCCATCTGTTTCACCACAGCACTTCCAAGACTGGCCCCTTCCCTTCCAACCCTCCCAAAAGGTGCTCGATCAGGCGTTCGTAATGTTCTAGCCTTTCAATGAACTGCCCAGAGGAAGTGCAGATGGGACAAGAGTAAGCAGGTAATTAAGGTACAGCTCTCAACCTCATTTTTACTTTCTAACTATCTAAATGCTATCTTTCTCTGTCAGTCTTTGTGCCAGATCAATACTGCTGCATGCACTTTGCTTTTCCCATCACATACAACTCCCCACACCCATCAATCTCATTTCTCTCCCCTTGCATATTTTACATTCTGTATTCCACACAAATGGCCTGCTCAATTAGAGAAGCTGAACTCAAAAACTCGTAACTTAGACGTGCATGTTCTCAGTTTGGACAGTTGGCTTGCTTTTATCCTTTCCTCCCTTCCTCTTTTTCCCCTCTTTCACTTCCTTCTGACACAGTGACACCTTATGTGCATAACAGAAGTCATTAATAAGTGACAGACTCCTGCCACACAAATATTTTTAATAATTCATACTTCTCTCAGAGGATCTGCAAGCTATGACTACAGCTCCATTAGGTATGATTTATATTGAACTGCTTTTTGAGCAGTTCATATCTTTAAACTGTACTTCTCTCAGAAAAAGAGTTCCTAGAGGTACTTAGGGCCTTAAATATGCCATTCAGAGTTATGTTGAAAAGCCTATAGTATACATTATTTGCCAATTCATAACTTACAGTAAAACACCATAAGGTTTCAAAGAAAAAGACAAACAATTAAGAGCTTTAATAATCTGATCCTGCTGTTTGCAGCACATGGTAATTCAAAATTATTCATGTGTTTCAATATGGAAGTGATTTAACATAATTTAGCAAACCTGAGACCTACATTAAGATATAATAATGATGAATGGACGAGACACAGCACATACACTTACAGAAACCTCAGCGTCCTGCAGAATAAAGGAAGTACCTCTGAAGACCTTGCAGGTGCCCCCATGTGGGTGGCCTAAAAAGAGGAAAACTACAGATAGCCATTTAAAAAAAAAAAAAAAATATATATATATATATATATAAAAGATCAAGATTCTAAAAGTATGACAAAGGAAGTGGATAAGAAGGCATTCCAAATTAGTATCTGAAAATTTTACATAGACAGGATTAAATTAGGTTCCTAAAATAAAAA
Source organism: Netta rufina (assembly GCF_964035555.1). Taxonomy (NCBI): domain Eukaryota; kingdom Metazoa; phylum Chordata; class Aves; order Anseriformes; family Anatidae; genus Netta; species Netta rufina. Next base: position 44,240,749 of record NC_140128.1, on the reverse strand, counting down.
GCAGATGGATTGAGAACACTTAGTAAATTCACTGAAGAACAAATATCCTTTGGTTGCATCTCTCCATTACTTAGTATCCCAGCAGCCATTTCAGGACTCAAGTGCAGATGTTGCTTGTAAGGTACATTCCAGTTATATCTCCTCATTATACACCACCAAGCACCATGCAAATCCTCCAGGTGAAAGCACGTACATAAATCCTTACCTTTTCTTCCAAATAAAGAAACCCCTCACACAGTCTAAACATTTTGAGGTATTAAATAATTACACAGCAAGTGGAACAATGAATAGCATTTTAACTTATCAGTATATTTATTCACACGGATTATGTTTATAATGTCTGTTTAATTATGCAATGTATTTCCTGACTGTCCTGCATTACTTATTCTATCAAGTAGCTAATAAGAACCAACAATTGTTTCACAATTCAAAAAATGGCTGAGTATGGGGAGGAAAGAGAAGAAAGAAGAGGAATTAACTTCTATGCTGCACCAGAATTTCTCAGTGTCACAGAGCGTGATGCTTTTCGAAAAACAGGTGAGTACAGCAGAACAGGCCATAAGACTAGTTTGCCAAAATTTCCACTACTTTGCTAAGACAGAGTAGTGCTTTCAAACAGAGATTTCTGCCTCAGCCTATAGTCTATCTGTTCCTCCTGAAAAGGAGCAGATAGATAACGGTATAATATCTCCGGACAGGACTCAATTTTGCTATTTGCATGCATACTGCCAACCACAGCAGGGCTCTACATCCAGCCTGGGGTTTGTGGAAACCAACACAAGAAAACATAAAAACAAAGCCTCCCCCCTACATACACATGGCAGTTTAGCTTTCTGGACTTTAGGTAAAAGTGGAGAAGAAAAAGATGCGTTTCACCTCTGCAACCTCCCAACACAAAGCTCCTGAACACTCCACATTCAACAATGGAGGGAATTTGACCCCTGACTTACAGATCTAGGTGAATTTCTAATGCTTCATACAAAGCTTGTTTCTTTGGTTTTTCAACCCCATCTCTGGTCTGCTAAGCACTGTTGACAGCTCACGTTGCTAAACAAAAGGAAAATTGACATTCCACACCATTCTGGTGATGTCCCCTGTGTCCCACCATCTGCAGGACAGCCCGAAACAAGTTTCCATTTTGTGTTAAAATCAACTTAAAAACAATGGATTGTCAGGAGTTTCAAAACCACTCACTGCTGACTAATGGCAGTGAAGTCCACTGCAGCACAAAACTGACAACTGGAAAAAAGTTATGCTCTCTATGAGCACTTCTGGATCCCACTTACTGCAGAATGTTTTTTTCTCGTTGTTGTTTTTTAAAGATAGGGCTCGGTACTCATTAAGCAGAGGCTATCCTGTATGAAGAAAGCCTGTATGGCAAAAACAAGTATAAACTGCTTGCCAGGAACTCAATTAATACTCTTCTGTACACAATAGTAACAAATGCTTGAGTTCTTTTATTGAATAAAAATGATTTATTCATTTTTAAACACTAGACGTTTTTTCTACAAAAAATAAGTCATATAAACAAAAGATTTGTTTGTTCACAGTTTTCTACACTTTCATTAAAAATTCACATCTAAAATATATGGGGGTTACATTTTTAAAATAACTGAGAGACGATCATAGACTAAGTCACACCAAATTCTGGCCAGTGTGACCAAAAAAAAAAAAAAAAAAAAAAAAAAAAGAACTCTACAAGGGTTCAAATGCTTCCCAGAGTAACAGCTGCACTACATAAAAAGAGTTCATGAGGATAATTCAAGTGAATTTTACTCCCAGTATCTTAAAGGTCTTGTCAAAGTGGTAAACTTACTGTCAGATGTAGACAAAAGTGATTTCCAAATGCAGCATCTAATCTGATACACCTCTTAGTTCACCTCCCTTCGTATTCCTGCATGCAAAGTGAGTTTTTGTAGGATCTAAATCATTTTTGGCATCTTCTGGTATTTTGCATTCATACAGAACCTTTATTATGGATCTAGCCTGCCTGAAAGTGCCATCCCTCAAACAAAAATCCCAACCGACAATGCTGCATCTACAAAATGCAGCCTGTCAGCCTCTTGAACTAGGAATTACATACAGACTGTTACATTTCTGCACTCACTTCATCAGCTCTCTGCAGGACACGGCATCACACTGAATCTAATTCATGTGGGCTCAAGATTCCTAAAAGACCAAGTCCCTGGGCCCCCATCACTCGCAGTAACTCCCCTCTCTTTAGGAACAGTGATGTTTCTGTATTGGTGACAGTGGCACAGGAGATGGGACTTTGTTGTGGGGCAGACTCCAGCCCAAAAGAACATGAAGCCAGACTGACAGTGGTTACCACTTCATGCTCCACTGTCATTTAGGCATTGTATTTATGCATTTTACATATAGAAAAACAGAAAAAGGTAGAAAAAACAAATGATCGTTACTTCTCCTTGCAAAAGAAGTAGAGGAGTAACCAGACCCAACAATGACTAGCATCTGTATTTACTTTTATCCCAAGAGGTGCTCAGTAACCACAGAAATGGGCGCAGTACAAGAACCTAAGGAAAACACAGACCAAAACACAGCCATAAGCAAAAGGTCAGGTGCTTGGCTGTAGCTTTCTAATAAGCTGACAGCTACTGTCAAGCATTTAAGGTATTTTGTCTGCAGCACAAAGAAAATGTTTAGCTTTTCCTACTTTAATTTCCTGTGATGATTTAAAAAAAAAAATGCATTCTACATATAGGAATGACGAAGTCCCTGAGCAAAATCACGACTAGTGTCAGTCTTTGTAGTTGCATGAAGAAAGTACATTATGGTCAACAGCTACCTCATCTCCTGGTCTCTCGATCCAGGGCAAGCAGCTACAGCTGGGGGCTCTGCATGGCACGTACCCCGTGTGTCCATGCTCATGGGCAGAGCTTCAGCATAGCTCTACCTGACCACATCTTTAGCTTAGGAAAAAACCTCATCGCTAGCGATCAGAAACAACAGCTGCAGAAGAAACCCTGTAATGTGCGTCAGTGCTGTAAAAGGATTTTCAGAGAAGTACAGCATAAGGAGAACACTAAATTAATTCTGAATCAGGTCCTGGTCCTCCTGGGAGCAGAATTTACTTGTGAAAAAAGCCACATGTGGAATGAAGTTCATAGGAAAAATTAACTTGTATTCATAATATGCTTGAGCAATTTTCAGATCACTTTTGCCCACAGAACCTGCAGCATGCAATTTCCTGAATAATTACAGTATTACAAACAGGTACACCATCTCATTTTCAGCTTTTGAAATTGTTTCCTTGTACATCAATACTGTTACCAAAAGGTGTTTTCCTTTAGCAGTGCACTACTCAGCAATATTTAGAACAGCTGTTGATTTCCATTTTCTCCTAGGTAATTAACTTTGCTACGAAATATGTTCTTACAAGACATTATAAATGAAATATTATCCAAGTATTAAAACATAAGGGTCCCTTGGGTCACACATGCTATTGGCTTTTAATACCATACTGCTTCATGCCTGGATTTGATAGTTCAGCCTGGAATGAGATAATTAGGTCAAAAATATATTAGATAAACTATTTGCTTGTTATGCTTTGTTGGTTTTCAGCTATGTCTGCTCCAAACAGAGAAACAGATAAACTGTAATTACATTCTCATCCATAGTCACCATTTCACTACTGAAAAGAAATATTTACATATGTTAACATATTGGCCAATATTATAACAGATGTTTTTCTAAAAACGCTCATTTAATAGTTTGTACCTGTACATGGAATAACATCTTAGGGGTCTGTGAAGTCAACATCAGTATGTGCCAACCGATATTGACAGGTATACCTACAACCTTGTAGTGGTATCAGAGATCCTTCCTGGAGACCTGTGATGCCAAATCCAGGTACGTTGGCTACGTTGATTTAGCAAAGTACACGCAACATGTGTGGGCATAATGCTGGGCACAGGTAAAATATGCTAATGGGACTATTTATATGCTATTTAATGTACTTAATTCTACAACTTCATGAGGAGTAGTTTGTTACCACACCATGAGAAAACTATTATATTCATCATGCAATCAGTAAACCATTAAACAAAAAATTCTACCCCATTTTTGGGGAATCATTATTTAACACTGAAAGTGCTGGATTTCGGTGTTTTGGGTTGTTGTGTCCCCCTACCCCTCAAAGAATATAATAACAAATTAATCAAATTTTTATCCCTCACATCTAAGGAAAAAGCAAAGCTATCATCCATCCTTGTAATAGAAACAAAACGTTTATGCTTTTAATTGTAATTCTGGAGTTAAGATGATCAAAAATTTAACTTTGTAAAATGCTAGATAAAAGTGGGACATTTTTATTGTGTTGTGTCCCCACCAGCTTTTCCCTCCCCCACCTCCCCCCCAATTTTTGCACTTCTTATTCTGTATGGTGCCCAAAGTAAACAATGATAAAAGTTAGTAAGTGGGGAGTTGCTCGTTGTTTTTACAGCATAGGAGCCCTGTACTTCTGAATCACTAAGCAGCTGGAGTCTGGTTTAATTACTTAACATCAATCAAGACGTAAACCAGCACTTGGAGACCAAGGAATGCAACGTTCATCTGCAACACAAAAGAAATAGCTAAGCTATCTTAGCTTCTGCCTAGACGGTTTGTACACTAGGAAAAGTCAACACATTACTTTTATGCCGTGTCAGAAACACAAAATAGCCAAATAGCAATTTTACACTGTACTGGAATTTGTCAGTGACAATTTGTAGTAAGGGAGAAAAGATCTTGAGAATATTATTTCATAAACACTTGTAACCTTTAACACTGAACATACTTGTCCAATACTATATTCTGGTAAATAACAGCCCCAGTATATGATGGCCCTTCCCTCTCCAATAAGTAAATAGATATAAGAACAGGGATGAAATATCAAACTCAGTGTTCCTGTCTGAATTTTTCACCTGTTCACTCTCTAAGCTTATGAAATCCAATTCTTTTAATTGTTTTTGCTAATATTAAATACACATCACAGCAATGCCGAGTTCAACTTGATGGAGCACTACAGCCTGTCTTTTACAAGATCAAAGGAAATGATCTAATTATCCCCTCTGGTCTTCAGATCTATAGATGTAAACTACCCATTCTATCTAATCTATGAAAAAAGCAACCACCCACCACAGTACACAAGACCTTCTCCCTAAAGATAAAAGAAATGAGTAACCAAATGGGACAGATGTTAGCCACATTACTTATTGCACTGTCGGAAGCTGCTCAGATCCTGTGGTGCTGAGGGTGAAATAAGACACCATGAAGCTTTACCCAAGTCTTAGCTTCAGTGTATCTCAGGTAATTCGTCTGTAAAAACGAAGATTATGATTACCTGCCTGTATCACAGAAGACACGATTTGCCAAGATAAGCCAACTTTGCAGCAGACTTCAGATGGCATTAGGGCACACTGCTCTAGTTGTGTGCTGTGATCCCACCTATCCGGTATTGAACACACACACACACACACACACACACACACACACACACCAGTCCCCAGCCCAAAGAGCTTCCAGTCTAGGCACAGGACAAGAGACTAAAAACAGACATAAGGACAGATGCAGTAGCTCATGGAAACAGAGTAGCACGCTTGTCTTTGCATAGCAGTAGCTACAGCACTTTCGAAGTGCAAGACAGGCAAGTTTATAACAATTGAGAATCAAGGCAGCCACACAAGAAAATGCAAGATCCCAATACTATTAGCTCATTGCTACAATGGGAATGTCATAGCTCTTTGGGCAGTGCTTCTGGATGATAGCAATATTCATAAGCCAGAAATCAAATTCTTATCAAATATGAAGAGCACAACTGGCCTAGAATAACCATCTGCTGTAACAGACAAGTTTGCTCTTGGTCTTGCCCTACTACAACCACCTAGCCCTGCACCTGCAGACAAACTTTGCAGGCCCCTAAATCTGGAGCTAACTAACGAGTAGTAATTTGTTAACTTAATTCAGAGAAGCCTTGAGTCCTCAGTTACTACTCTGTGTTTATCATTATTTAATCAAGGGATTAGCCACATCTAGGATTGGATTGCCACAGCTTTTTCCCCACCATACGACCCACAGTGGAAAAAAAAAAAAAAAGGATGATGCTGCTGAAATCATCAGTGTCTCGTTTATCACCATTATGGGATTTTCTTCCAAGAGAAGAATGTTCTTGATTGCTTGTTAAAGCAGCTTTGGGGACACTTCACATCTTCAAGTGGCTCAAAGCAGCTGAACAGATGAGAAAGATTTGATTATCGATACATACAGAGTTCTAGTCTTGATTTCTATGGCTAAGTTCATGGTTAATTTATCACCAAAGCACAGGATATAATGATACTTTTCCATACGAAAGGGAATAACTCTGGGAAATAGTCTTCCCTCTTTTTAGGAAAATATTAAACCAAGAGAGCTGACAACAGAGAGTTTGACAACATAGTAAAATATGCTAAATAAAAAAGGAATGCTGCCCAACATACAGTAAGCACTGAAGGCTTTCCTTTTGCAAGCAAAGTAAATGAATGGAATAATGTAAAGAACGGTAACCAATTAAGTTTCATCATTAAGTTCTGGTCTTAGCTCAAGAATATTTTTCCAAATAGTTGCCATCGATGCTATGAACATGTCCTGTCATTAATTATAAAATGGACCCCATGCAAATCATGGTTTAAACATTGTTAGCAGCATTTCTAACAGAATTCTTGTGACAGTAGAAGTCAGTCATTGGATCTGACCACTTGAGAGTGAAAAAGAAATATTTGCTCAGACTTCACAGGGTCATTTTGGCATAGGAGGGGAAGATAAAAGCAGGAATCTTTTACAATATGAGCTATCAAATCAAAGCAAATAGGCTTCCACTCACTGATACTCTAACAGAAAAGAGACAGTTATAAAACATTCATCGCTGTTTGTTCTAGACAACATGGTTCTATCTCATGCCAACCAATTACATGTTGTTAATTAAAACATGGAAGAATAATAAAAATATTGAAGAAACAAGAAAGAAAACATTATTTCAATGAAAAGCCAGTGGTAACTACAGCACCATGGACACTGCACTTGGTGTTTATCAGCACGCTTTATTAATTTCTATTACTTTTCAAAGTGTCCAAAAGCATTCATTTCAATCATTCTGGAAGATCCATCTGTAGCCATTTCCTCTTGATCTAAAACTGATGAAAAAGCACCAAATTTGTTTGCTTAACTATTGCATCTATTGTGCTGCATAACAAAGAAGAGCTGTTCCACCACTGGAACATGTCATTTACTTCTAACTCAGCACCTAAATGACTCTACCAGGAGTCCTTGGTTGGACTTGGTGATCTCAAAGATATTTTCCAACCTAGATGATTCTGTGATCCTAAAGATAGTATTTCCCTAAAAAATAAATAAGTTACTTATTAGGAAACAGAAAGAAATACTAAACATTTATATACCAGAACTGATTAAACCAGCTACTGCGCTGTTGTATCTTAATGGGAAACTATGGAAACGAATCACAGACTTGAATTTATTTTTGATTCAGTAGCATCTCTGTAAGGTTCATGGAGAATAGAGAACTCTTTAAATAGGTAAGAGACCATCTTTAAGTAGGTAAGAAATAATTATATAAAGATACATTGGATTGAGAGTTTTCCTTCTTGTCTTCTGTTCCCTTTTCAGCTCAATTCAACCCATTTTTTCTCCTATTCCTTCCCATTTGCATGTTCAGAAGTTGGACTTATTTCTTTTGACTACCTTCAGCTAATGCCAAACGTAAAATTAAAAAAGGTTCTGAAAATTAAATGGTTATATGAACACAGACATGGAAACAACCTTGTGGTAACTGAGCCTTAACTACTAGTAACACTGATTTTCCACTGCTTTAAAAGGTAAATAGAACAAAAGACTCAATGAAGTGAGACAGGGAACAGATGACAATAGAGGATCACACTGATTAGAGAGAAAGGAGGCAGTGAGAAGTCCAGAGAAGAGGTGTGGTATTGCTACAATCTAGTTTTATGTGTCACTTTTACAATGGAGGAGACCACAAAGACAATTAAATATATCAGTCAAAAGACAAGTCTTAAACAATACACTGTTTACGGCATTTTTCAAACTGTTACAGTTCATTTTGTAGGTGACATCTGACAGCTAATTAGATTGCACCACCTGAATCTGCATGTTAAGTTTATAAAACTCCTAATGTATGAGGCTAAGTGCAATTAACTCTTCTATCCTCTATTATTCTATTCTGTATTTCTGCATGCACCTGCTGCAAATTTCTTCTATATGTTAATCACTTTCCTGCTTGAAAATCAGCTCTCAAAGTGCTTCTGTATTTTTTGCTTCCTCTAAGTAGTAGTGACATGATTAACTGCTACAGCAATCTTTCCACATGAAAGATTTCCCCTTTCTAATTCCACACAAATTGGGCTATAATTGCTACATTATTTATTTCAGAAACACATTTAAAATACAGCAAGGAGTACATCCTGGGGAAAAACAAAGAACAAAAAACACCATAACCCTGCATTTATATTACTAGGCAGAAGAATTGTTCCATTAAATCCAATAGGAATATGCACCTACATATAAAAATATAAATAAGGAATATTTTTGGCATAAGCAAGCAGTACACTGAAATTCAATTTAAAGTGAACTTAGGCCTAGTAGCCTAAAAGCCCTTTGTTTTGGCTGAAAGATGGCATTTTCTTTCTATTATGACCCAATGCAAGTGAGGAACAAACTTAGGCTCACTGTTTTTAAGCCACAATGATGCCAAGTGCTTGCCTGTCAGTAATACAGAAGGTACCCCCCCCACTTTTGCTGGAAGATTTACATTACCTCTTAAAAGGAAATATTCTTCACGCTGTCAACCGGAAGTCACTTTCCAGTTGTGTCACCAAATAACTGTGTAATACTTACTTGTGTATTTATGAATTCAAAAAATACATGTTTATTCTGGAGTTACCTTTCCATGGTTTATGGATAAGCTAATTTGTATGTTGCAATAAATACATGATTGACCAGGAAATAGTTCTACTAATACCAAATCCAAGAATCCTTAGCTGAAGAGCCTTATAGTATGCCTCACCTTCTGAAACAGTCTTCATGCTTATGTTCCTTTGATAGAACATGGATTGCTTTTAAGACTTGAAACTAGAGCTATTTGCACTCAATTTGACTTTTCCCTACTAATTTGTTTTCATAGCTGCTGCTGTATTTTTGTTAAGTACCTGGGATACTTGCATAATGGCTGTTTTTGTGATAACTTTAAGGAAATAAAATGCTTCACTACTGGGGACATCAGAACAAAATAATTCATCCTGGGTTCTCTCATGCGTAGCATAACTTCCATGCCTGAATTAAATACGCACACTGACGTGAAACTGAACTGACTAATATTCTGTGTAACAGAAATGGTAAGTAAAGGGGATTTGTGCACAGATACATCTATGGCTCAGTTCTAAATGTGATGCTTATTTCTAGTCCCACATTCAGGTCCTACTAATACTCATATAACCAGCTTATAAATGTGTTCCCTAGGACTTTGAAATTAAGAATGAAAAATAAGCCTTTGTTCAAATAATTCATGGAAATCGATGGGTCTTCATCAACCAGCAGCGTGTGTGCCTAGTGAAATGCTGCACAGCAGCTTGCTTTACAGCCACCCCAAACGTAGGCAGGCTACACAATCCAACAGAGAAATTCACATAACAATCTTTTAAATTTCAAAATTTTGGGGAAAATCTGTTAGCTGAATGCCAAATACACCAACTGACACTGGAAAACAAAGGGTTTTCACTAACTCTTTGCCAAACCCTCATATCTATAGAGCTATCTGGCATTGTTTCAGGCATTTAATCAACTGCATACAAAGTACACGTGCTTCCACGTGAACAGTCCTCAGGCCTTACAATGTTTGGGCACTCATGCTTCAAAGGAATGCATTTCAATTAATATTTTATCCAGTTTTGAATCTAAAACCAAAAGTCTTACAAAATAAACAAAAAAGGCTGTACTTTCTTCTTCCCAATATAGACTTGATTCAAAGCAAATACAGGGGTATGTTTTGTACCATCCCACCACTCATGACCTAGAGCAATCTAGGAATGTGAACAAAGATTATAACCCAAAAAATGAAGTAGTAAAAGAGAAATATGCATGTTACTACAAGACTAGGGTGTTAGTTTGGTAAGATTTTTTCAGTTGATACACAATATTTATATATCCTAGGGTTTCCCACAAATGTCCATACTTTAAAAAAAACAAAAACAAACAACTCAAATGTTACAAAATCTGACTTAAAAATAATGGAGCACCTTACTTTATGAAATGTATCAATGAAGGTGACAATGAGAAATAACTGAATGCTTCTCAAATCCAAAAACGATAATGTAAACTCCTAGCACCAAGGTTTATTTTTCTTCAAGAAAGCCTGCAATACTGCAGTAAATTAAAATTAAAAAAAAAAAAAAAAAAAAAAAAAAAGCTGTGCAAAGAAACTTCTAGATCTGGTTTTGCTGCTCCGTTGTTCTTGTCTAAGGCTTAAGGAAATTTATGACTTCCTGCTCCTACTTGTACCACTAAGAAATTTTTTTCAGAATAAAAGTCTCCTAAATTCTCTTCTTACAAATGTACATACATGTAGGTGATTCAACTGAAAACGTGCATCCTTCTGCTTGGGGGCAGGGAAGGCTCCCCACATTTTTTTTTTATTTTATAAAAAAAAAAAAAAAACAAAAAACAAAAACAAAAAACAAAAAACAAACAAACAAAAAAAACTTTCTATATGGGCTATAAAAATGTTTGTGCTTCTCCGCTATTTATATCACATAGAAAGAAGGCCTGAAAATTGGCAGCCAGCATTTCTGCATGTTTTGTACCTCAGAAAATTAAGTATGCCAAGAATTTTCATCTGTGGTTTCATTTCAGAAATCCGAGGATTTCTAGGAATAGAAGGGGAAGAGACTCTCTCATGCCTCTGCTAGAGGGGTGAATGAGCTTAATCTTTCACACACTGCCATGCACTTGCTATGGAAAATAATAGGAATTTGTCAGTAGTTCAAATTAGCTAATGATAGACATTTTTAAGACATTCAAATAATATCTTTTGCAATTCTCAAGCCACTTTTCCTTGTGAAGCTGTAGTTCAATTCTCCTAAGGATTTGAGGATAATCTCAAAACATGAAGATAACATTTTAACATAAAAGATATGGCGAAAATGTAAAATGAAAAAAAAAAAAATCACAAAATAAAAAAGGCCTATTTCAGATAATTTTTTATATACTACAAAGCAGTAATAAAGACCAAAACAGATCTTTTCTTCCAATGCAGATCATCATATGACCATTTGAGAAGGTGCTGCTGAAACTGAAAGGCTGGTGTTTCATGTAAGTATTTCAAAATTTGCACTTTACAGTTATTCCTCTGGAAAATGGTGGAGGGATTAATATAATTCTCAACAGGCAAGTACTCCCACACATTGTCTCCATGTGAAAATCCTGAGGCTATCAACCACCAGCTGCCCACAGACATTAGCTCAAAACTAAAGCTGTGTGTCACAGCCAAATGAACTTTTCTTTAGGTCAACACAAAGATTTACTGGCACTCAGAACAGTATACACCAACTTCAAGGTAAAAGAGTTTGACGCAAATATCTGAGATAGCCCTATCAGCTCCATATTTCAGCTCCTCCCACCTGGATTGGCTGCTCTTGTCTAAGTCAACTAATGCACAATTCAATAGCCTTGACTTACTGTGAGATGTGAGTTATTGGGGTCAACAGAGTTTCACCCTCCAGGTCAAGCTCATCGGCGAAGCTGTTGGTCCTGATGAAGGGTCCTGTGTTCACATCTAAAAACGTCGGGCTTTTTTTCACTGTGAGGAAATATGCAGATAACAGTTAAAGCAATAACATTTGGCTTTTTCAAGGAGGATCTACTGCTTGTTTGGATCTCTAAAATATTGTACATTTTAGCAGAATATTGAAAACAGAAGTTACTACAAAAAACGGGCATATAGATCAGAGCTCATGAAAAGTTAAACTAATTCTTTTTGAAGCATTTCAGCTTCTTAGGACTTAAAGATTTTTTTCCCCTTTTTTGTTGTTCATACTCCTCAAAGACTAGAACTCAGAGTATCTATATTACAGGCAACTTCATGCCTTATAAAAGTTATTGTACAGTAACTTTTTTTGAAATCAGCCACGTGTATGTCCTACAGCAGCAGTGTTTGAGTGCTTTGATGACAAGATCGGTTTATTTTTTCTCATCTCTATTTCATGTTTTAGTTTATATTATCAGCTTCTGGTCTGTAATTACTATGACTAGAATCAAGAAAATAGGCCTAGATCCCCCAGGGAGCCTAGGCATTTTCATGGTGAGATGTCTACAGGTTCCCAATCCCTCTGACACTTCGGCACGGGATACCTCAACTGTCAACCCAGATATGAGCTAGGTGTTGAAATGTCCATTTCATCGAGGAGGATGTCCTAAGTGGGAGGGCCACTTTGCAAAGTGTCAGATATTGTAAGTTTTTAGTTACTTTTACACCAACACTTTCATGCATCCAAGAAATTAGGCAGAGTGGTATAGATTTTATTTTTAATTTCAGGCTCCTAAATTCTGCCAGACTAACATTTAGAATGCTAAGTGCTCTTTTGAGCATGGTCCTGACATTTGTCAGAGAAGCCACAAAATTTCTGTATATATAAAACCACTATTGTATTTATACTTGACTATAAAAAAAAAAAAGTGCAGAGAGAATAAAAACAACGGTAAGCAAAATTCTGTAGAAATTCCTTAACATGCAACCATTTCACTCCAGTAAGTAGTTCTCCTCACACGTAACAAGAAATCAAGATTGTACCTCAACCCACTAGCTCTCTGGGAGCACTGAAATGAAAAGCTGCTTAATAAAAGGCAAACATATTCTCTCCCTCCCTCTTTTTATTTCAAAATTTTCTAAGATGATCATAACCAAGATCACTGTCTGTTCTGGTAACCAGAGCAGCCCTCTACTCTTTACTCTCTCATTCTTAAATGCTGCTTCAGTATAAACGAGCAACCACATCAAAACACTTCCATTTGACCTGCTTGCACAGGGTGAGGAGGGGCCTAGGGAAGCAAATGACAGTGAGGGGCTCCCTTCCACAGAGTGCCTCAAAGCAAAGCTACAGCAGAGCACCAAGGAACATACACTACCTCAGCTACCCCAGGTAAAAACATCACTGAGAACTTGCAAAAACAGTGAAGCAGAGGAGAAGAAACTAAAGCTTAACGTAATCCCTGCCAGTCTGGTACAAAGATCAGCTATTAGCTCTAATATTGACCAACAACTTCCTAACCATCTAATATAGATAACATAAAAATTCATAGCCATTGGAGTCCTGAGGACTGTTTCTAACAAAGCATTTAAAAAAAAGTATGTTAAAAGGGCTAAAAAAATAAATAAATAAAATAAAACACTTTATAAATTCATTTTCCCCAAAACTTTATTTTCTGTATACTTGATGGCTAGCAGTAGCAGCTATGGTAGCAGGTATGAATATCCAACTGATAATGCTGGGCACTACTTTGAAATGGCAGAGAATACACTCCCCCTAACATTAGAACCCCTGTTCTAAAAAAGAAAAAGATTTTTTTTTTTTTTTTATCATTTATTATAACCACAATAATAAGAAATCAGTGATGAGTTTTCTGTATTACCAACACAACAATTTTGGATACAATATGAAATGTATAGAGGTGCTTTTCCAGTAGTGGAGTATTTAGCTAACAATACAAAGTACTTTACGCTTCCCCTTTTGCAAGGACAGTCAAAAATTTAGAACACTTTACAGCATTTTTCATGGAAAACCTGAATTTTAATTAATGCACTTAGAAAAATAACCCTGTTCTGCAGATTTTTTTTTTTTTAATCATTATTAAACATTTGCAGTTTACAACCTGAAAAACTTTCCAAATTCAAAATTCTACTGAGATGCCTAATGCTTTCTTTAAAAACCAGCACTATAATTTTCTGTGTCATGACAGGCAATTCCAGACAGAGCATTGGAAGGATTTAGTAATTAACAAAGGTGACGGAGCAATGAAATATTATCAGCTTTACCTGGAGAAGAAGGAGCGCTGGAAGATTGCTGGTCTGTGGAAAAGGATGGCCAGGAACGCTGACAATCTGAGTCATAGTAAAGATACACATAAAACAGAGATAGGAGAAGGAGAAAAAAAAAATAAAAATAGAAAAAAGTTCCAGACAGGCAGCTGAGGAGATGCAGACATACCTAAAATACAGTATGTATTGACATCTTTAAAAAAGTACTGGTAAAGAGAGTTTCTGGGAAACTCTTCCACTACCTATTACATAGTAGCAGAATTAAATCACCACTATTAAATAGTGAATATATTAAATCACCACTAGGGGAGGCATTGCGCCTCTTAAAACATTCTTCACCATGTTGTTGCAATATATTCCTTCCTACATGCCAGTCCTGTTTTGAAGAAAAGTAAACTCATGTTTGCCTCCTCCTTCCTGACTTCACAGCTCCCTGGAGTGTTTCCCTTTCCAAAGTGTACAACCTTGTATGGACCCCTCTTGGTCTGGTTCATACTGTCCACAGTGTAGGTAGCTCCTGGCCAGACTTCAGTCTGCTACTGATGGTAGAAATTACCCGACATCCCATAAAAAGCACTTATAATTGCCAGGTTCAACCATTTAAGCCAAGTGCCTGCCTCAAGCTGAATTTCTTGGGGAAAAGTTTCAGGCAAACAAGATTAGTCAATGCTGAGAAAGACTCAGGAAAACATAACGCTACATTTAGTTCTTTTAAATAGCCTTGTCATTTTAGTAACTATTTAATTGAAAAAATGCCTGTGTATTCATACACTGGGACAGAGTAATATTCTTCAGAAGTGTTGACTTTATCTTATGCAACACAAAGAACTCAAAATATAAATGTGTTGGAGTGAAAAAAAATCAGAAAAATCAGAAAAAACACCCAATCCTCATTTTTGCAAGTGTTCTGTCAGCATTAGGCGTGCTCTTCAGTCCTTACTAAACTGATGATGCCAGGAGAAAGGAGGTTTATAATTTTATTCACACTAAGTACAAATACGCACTTTCTTCTCTATTTCTTTGAATCCCTACCAGAACAGTGTTAGGTGAACTCTCAGGTCCACTGAGTTTACTCTGCCTGGCTAGCAAATTGAAACTATGGTGGCTGGCAAAGCTCTTCTGATGTTTCCCCAAGATGAAGAAGTTTCTTGTTTTACGTATAACAGGTGGCTTCATGGCTCTTGCTCCTCTCCTGAGCTTGTTCTACCATGCTCACCCCCAGTGGGGATGCACCCCTTGGAACACAGGAGAAAAGTGGAAGCGGGAAAACGGGCAAACTAAGGACTGGCCGGGGGGGGTCAGGCAGATTAAGTTTTGTTTGTGCTCTTTTACCACCTTAATTACAGCTATGTTCCACGTGGGTTCAAATGAGAAACAGAACCCTGTATTTTCAGGTGTTTAAGTCCAAGTCTGAGGATCCTTACACTTGATTAATGAAAAGGATCCTCTACTGTCTCCAGTGGATGCAGTGAAGAAAATTTACAGGTGGCTTGCAGCACTCTCACTAAATCACAGGGTTTTTTTGCTTAGACCTAGTTCAAATCCTAGAGTCTTTGGGGAACGCTCAATTGTTAAGAAAGTGCCTAAACAAGCACATTAGAAACATCACAGGACTACATGACTGCTTAAGTGATCACAGAATCCAGACAAACAGTAAAATAAATTATTTAATTTATGGGTCCCCATCTGTTCATGAATATCTACAGAGCATTTTTACAGGAACAGATGCACCTACTTCAGAGTGCACAATTTTGGAGGTCAAGTCTGAACATTTTTCTCCCATCCCAATCTATTTGTTTAGAAATTATTTCTCAGTTATCTGAGCATATAACTTAATTACTAGATGAATTATAGCTTATATTAAGTTTATATTATCTTTTGCTATCAACTATACATACACTAGCAATTTTTCTCAATTATGAAGAAACAACAAGTGATAACCTACTCATAAACAAATATTTTGAGTGCTCACTTTTCTCTTTACCCTGGAACTGTATGTGCGATTGCAATTACAGTGTGAGAATGTAAAGCTTGGGTCTGTCTAGATCTCCTTGGCTGCAAAAGATTTCTTAGAAACTATATGGCACTAGACACACATAAAAAGCACTGCAAAAAATGTTACATTGTCATAAGCTGGCATGCCAGAAATAAAATTTTCCTCAACTTACCAAGCAATTTTAACATTCCTGTTTGTCCTGTATACTTGTAACAGTTTAGAGAGAGCAGAACACAGATAAAAAAAGAAAAAGGTAAGTGTCAGAAGAAATTAGAGAAAATCCTTTTAATGAAAGCTATAGAGCTGATTTTTGAAGTGGCAGTAGTAGGCTGCCTGCAAATCACATTGTCCTTTAGAAACTCAGAGATAAAAGGTAGGACTTGGCAAATCAATGCATCTGAAGCATTATTCACTGGATTGTGCTGAAGATAAATATCTGTACTCAAAGCCTGATACACAGGGTAAACTTACTATTTGCCCACATTCTAACAGTTAGGTCATTTCTATTGCCAGATGCAAATTGCAATCATTCCTTAACAGAAGCCAAGAAAGACTGGAAAAGCATGGATGTCGCAGAACAAGAAATGTTAAAGAAATGTGCCACAGAGTACATGGAAAGTGAGACTTTTTGCCTGAATTAAAATATGCCTGGTGCCAGCCCACATTTTAATCTTATTTTAATGGTCATTAAATTTAATCCAGTCTGCCAATTTTTTTTTTCTTTAGGAGAAAAGTGCTTAAGGCATCTATAATCAATAAAAAAATCACTATTTTTTGTTGCCAGAAATGGCAAGCACAAATAAACACAACTGGCATACATAAAAGCTTCTAGTAAAAATGCATTTGTAAAAACATACAAACAAAAAAAACAACCAAAAACAAGCAGTGTAAACTCAGAGTTATTTTGGAAGTTCATTATAACTAAGGCATCTGTAACTAATGCATCAATAAGGTGACTATCAAATATGGTCCTTCTTTTTTCCTTGCACTGTACCTATTTGTACAGTGACAGTTAATACAGATGGATCTACATTTATTTAAAGTATGTCTGCTTTCAAAATTTGATTCACAGCCTACTCCACTGAGCAGATGGCAAGAGCACATGATGGTTTCACATAGCAGACCATGCTAAGAGTGGCCAAGACATGTCAGTCCTTTTTGATTGAGGTACAAGCACAATAGTAACATGTCCTGGGTAAATTTCACGTGGAAAAGCTAACAGCTAATAGCTTCAATAAAATGAAAAACTGTGCATTGTAAACACCAGCCTCAGAGATGGTAGCTCTTCTGGCAGACAGAAATGACAAAAATTTTTTTTGTCTATAATTGAGTACACATTCATTAAAGGAACAGTTGAAACTTAACCAGACAAGCCAGCAAAGTCAAAAAGCAAAGTATTCTTTCTTCAGAAATAAGGACAACAACTAGTTCTGTCCTTTCTCTCTTACATATTAAAGACTGCCTATGTGTAAATTGCCAACACAGTTAACTGGCATTTTATAACAGAATTTCTTACCAGAATTTTCATATGTATCAAAACTGAAATCAGGTTTCCTGTCATCAGACACATGGTCATAAGTGATGTGTGGAACAGTTAGCATCTTATCTGGAGAAGAAGGCCCATTGTCCTTGTCTAACTTAAATTTTTTCTTTTTAACCTAAAAAATAAACATATATTAAATTACCAAACCAACCCACATTTAGTAGGATCTTCATTGCCTTTAATAATAATGAAGCCCTTAATGAGCTATAATGAGCTAAAAGAGTACCTGACCAATAATACTTTCATTATGCTATACTGTGCATTTCTCTTCAAGAGTGCGCCCCATTTCCCAAAATTGTCTAATTGCTAGAATTCCACACATCATCATTAGCAAATCCCTTGCCTGAAGTAAAAAATCTGCTAGCTCTGCAACAGTTTATATAAATCAAACTACTCTAGAATATCTTCACCATTTAATGGACACAATAAATCATACCTTCAGCAGAGAGCAAATGGCTATAATGCTACAGAACTCGGATTGATCTGGGATACTAAGAGAAATTTTTGTAAAACATCCTCTCCTTTCCAGTGCACAACTACCCTGCCTTACTATTCCAATAGAGAGGATGAAGTATTCGATAAAGATTCTGGCAAAAAAAAATGTTCTTTCTATATTATAACAGCAACAAAAAATCTTCAGTTATGGAATTGGTGGATATGAAGATACTGCCACACGTAGGCACAAGACGTCTTCACCACAGAAGTTTGAAGAGCCATAAAATCAATAGCTTACAGAAGCATCAGGGCTGTGTTTTTTGTTCTTGACTTTTGTTTTTTAACCAGTTTGGAAATACTCATTTTCTTTTCCTCCTTTGCTTATACTTTTCCAAATAACACTGAGTTATTGATTGATATGCCTAAGTACATTATTGTTCTTTTCCAAATTCATTAAAAAGTCACCCTTAGGAAGTGAAGCAAATTAAGTTATAGTTTAAACTTGTAGTTACTGAAAATCCCCAAACTGATTTGTAATTGAAACTTTGAAACCCAGTAATACTCTGTAAAATAAACACTACAAAGAGCCTCTAGAACATAAAACAAATTAAATCCAATTTAAAAATTTGAAACTACTATAAAAAGAAATGTTAGTTACTGATACCATCACAGATTTCTTCGGTTTTGGACTGGGTGACAGCAAATGATAATTTCTGGCAGGTTTTCGAATGTATATTTTCCATGTAGAAGAGTCTGGGTTTTCTGCTGCATAGCATCTCCACGCAGTCTAGGGCAAAAGTTGTAAGCAACAGAACAATTAATGTGATTGGAGTTGTAGCTACCTATACTTCCAAGTCAGCACATAAGACATTTTTTATTTACAAGTGTTCTTGGATTTCCCCCATGGAAATATTAACTCCGCATGGTTCAGAATTCTTATTCAGTAAACAGAAACCACCAAGTCTGAACTGGGCAAAGCAGAAAACAAGATCAATCTTTTGAAGTGCAACTTTCATTTGCATTAGCAGCAAATAATAAAATAGAATTCTAGACTGGGCTCAAAGGACTGGGGTTGAATTTCTTGTTCCTCCACAGTTTCCCTAAATGACTTTCAGCATTTTGCCTATTGTATCCCATGTTTCAGGCCCCCACTCAAAAACCAAAAATCATTCCCCCATACCTCCACAAGAGTGCTGTCAGGAAAAAAAGCAATTGTGATATGGTCAGTAGGGCTATATTATTACAAAGAAATGATTGTGGGAGAGCACATGATGGTACAGCACTAACAGTTAAACAGGAGCCCAAAATCAAAAGCGATCCTTCACCTCCCCCGGCAACTAGTGATTAAAGTACTATGTTCAAAAACAAAAAGAAAGAAAAGCAGGGATAGGAAACTAGACCAAACACTGCTGCATTCTCTCTTAAAATGTAACTATGTGATCAAGGATTATTTATAATTAGCCTCTAAATTCAAATTTTAGATCCTCACTTCCACAATACAGAAAAGCACACATACCTATGGATTTACATGTACACATACAAAATCTGAAGTGGGAAAGGGCAGAAAACACAAGATGAAAGAAACAAAGCAATGCAGAATGATAAAGAAAAATCAGACAGCAGGTGGAAAATAAAGGATTAAACAATCACCATGTAATTCACGGTTAATAAGAACAATTGGCCTCTAAAAGAAAACAAGAAAGAATACAGGAAAAACCATTACTAATTTCAGCTGTTGCCTCGTCTTGTACCCATTTCATAATCTTCTTGGTTTAAAAATAATCCTTTTGTGAATTAGTTGTAGAGTACTTATTCAAATGGGCTTCTAGAGCTCCACAACCACTAGTAAATTGCAATTGTCACTTATTAATAACAGGTAATCAGCAACTCATTGTCTACCCTTCACTCCTCAATATTTCAGACTGAGCCAAGCATGGTATTCTAGAGATGCAATCTCAAACTTGCTGGTATTTTGGGGTTGATTTCCTAAAAGGATTGATGGGAACACTAAAAACCCATTCTTTGCAAAACCATACCTTTTTCTGACCATGCAATCCAAATGAAACACACTGAGTATGAAGACTTTTGGCTAATCTCTGGCTATTACCAGAGCCTTAAATTTAAACCCTTTTCATATTAACTCTGGGACTGTTTAGTTTCAAGCATAAACTTTACAGTTAGCTACTGTTTCTATAAAGAGCCTGACCTGGAAATCCACATTCACTCATGAAGCTGGAGAAATAAGTCATATGAGAACGCAAAAATGATATGCCTTAGGTGTACATCTACTTTTTTTTTTTTTTTTAATTTCATCCTGCAATTCTAAAGCTAAGTGCAGAAAATGAATGATGGAGAAAAGTTGGAAAAAAACCTGCAATGAAACAATATTAATACATCTCCAGAGTGAAATGCTGGCTCTGCTGAAATAAAGGATAAAATCTCCTTGACCTTACCGACACAGATCTGTAACCATACTTTTAACTGAGAGGATCAATTTTTTTCTGCCTGTTTGTTATCCAACATGGAAAGACTGATTTTGCAGAATCTCCATGTTTGCCAGTCACTTACAATGGCACTGAAAATTGCAGACAAGATGGTTCCTATTTAAGATGCTGACTTAATTCTCCTAAAACTGGGATTTTTAAGAATGCACACGTATTTGTACCAAGGAAAACGAAGCATATTTGACATTTGTGTTTTTAAAAAAATAAATTGCTCATTGTAAATACAATTTCACATGAAGCTTCTTCTCTGTTTTTCACTATTGCAAGCATAGCATTTCATAATATTTTCCACAGGTAAATTATCCAATAACCACAGGATAGCCTTCAGTTTTCATTTTAAAGAGCTGAAGAAAAGAATTGGCATTGATTTGGGAATGAAGTTTTTGCTCATTGGTTTACATTACAGGTGGGATTTCCAAATCTGTTTAAGAGACTTGCATCTGCAACTCCTATACTTTTTTTTTTTTTTTTAATGTGAATTAGGCCCAAAAATACTGCAAAATTTTGAGGAAATTACAAATGGAGAGAAATGATAGTATGCAAAATGCAAGAACTCGGTACCTGTATGAGAGAGGCAGCAGCTGGAATTTGACGGTTGAAATGCTTCTGTCTTTGTTTCTGCTGTACCTTTAGGGCAAAGCCTGAACCAAGAATTCCCTGTGGTAAGAAAGAAAACACGGATTTCTTATTTTTTGTAAAGGAGGAAAAGAAAGCACACATAAGCTTGCCAAATTATGTTGTATTAATAAACTCCCATTCAGCATCATAAAACCCAACTAATTACTTAGAGGAAATGACTTAATACTGCTAAGTTTTTAGACTCAGTTAGTATTACTTGTTGAAACAAACTATGAATGCTGTTGTGCCCTGATCCAAAGCCTATTTAAGTCTACTGGGCTCAAACACTAAAAAGCAAGCAGAAATGATATTTCATACCCTCCAGAAGTCTCATAAATGCTTGTGCAAGGGAATGACAGAGCAGGGAAAAATATTAACCTGATGTGCTTAACTTCATTTTTATGAGAAATAATGCTTTTTAAACTGTAGCATGACAATTCCTATTTCCATATGTTAACCCATGCAGGGACGGGAGGACGAGGAAGAGGAAAAGGACCATTACAACACAGTCAGGATTGTGGTGAGTTCAGCAAGAGGCCATCTAGTCAATTCTCACGACAAGGGGCATGGACTAATGACACTGAATGGTGTACGACCAAAACAACTTCCAAATGTAATGTAACTTAAGTCCATAATTACATATAGAGCAAGTCATTTATATAGTCGTGTGCATAGCTACAGACATATTTAACAAAGGCTTTAGTAACACAACGATAAGAACACATCTTCTATAAATCAACTTACACGACTACACCTACTCAAAAAATCATAATTCATTTTCTACATATGGTAGTCAAAGTGTCAGGGCAGCCAGTGATCTTGGCTCAACCTCTAAGAAATGTATTAATCATCTGGTATTTTGAAAGAAACAGGAAAGACCCTTCCTATTACAATCATTGAGCAAAGATCAAAGAGTTAACAATGATCAAACATCATTTATTTGGAAAATGCAGAATCGTTGCAGGACCATGAACCCAAAACAGTTTTGTTTAGCCACAATTACTTCTGTCTGTGATCTTAGCCTGCTCGTCTGCTTAAAAAAGTAAGACGTATGCAATAGCTACTACGTATCAACTATTTACCACTAGAGCTTCAAAATCTACGTTTCCCCTTAGGGCCAACTCAGAGAAATAGCTTAACTCAGTAATAGAATCACAGTGATAAAGGTGGAGGGTGTTCTTTTATTTCTACAGTTAGGAAAAACTGACAGGTAAACATAAAAACAGTGCTGTGAAGGTGAGGCTGCTGTACAAGTATTTATAGAACATCTTTGCTGGCATTCAAGTCTGAGAAAAAAAACACTAATCCAAAAAAAAGCAGCTTTGGCATTTTTCTTGCAAATCATTTCATTTACTAAATTTGCCCTCTAAACAAGGAACAAACATGAAAGGTCAGAGTGAGGAGGGAAGAAAGAATATACTTTCAATGGCTAACTGATGTTGGAGAGTCTAAAAATTTACACTCAAAAGCACTACAGCTTTTACAGAGTGGCTAATTTTAAAAAGCAATTGGAGTTTTAATAGCTGCTCTTGCATGTCATGAAGAGTTTTTGTGGAGGTGCTGGCATAAAAGTATTATTTATATCCATTCTGTCCCCATCACTTCCCTGCTATAGCTATACTATGCTGGCAAAACTGTGTCACTGAAGTTTACTGAAGGTTGCTGAAAATGAAGCTAGCAAGATTTTGACAGTAGGGAGCATTCTGTATAGATCTAGACTTCCTCATCCCTTTCACACAAGCTTGCACAAAATTTCTGACAGCATGATTCAGGTCACACAAACATTTTAACAGAACAACTCACAAGTATCGCTAAATTTGTGAAAACAATACCCTTAGCTACTCTTTGCACTGAACATTTTGGGGCTTTCAAATCACAGCCCATGTTTCACTGATTTTGAATTTACTCTTAATACTCAGGTGCCTTGTTTCTTGTTAGGGAGTACTTGGGAAGCTATCTTCAGTGCAAACAAAGAGCCAAAGCCCTTGAAATCTCAACCCTAAATCACTTTTGAAAATGAGATTCTGGCTACAGACAGATGTTAACTTGGCAAACTGCATCAGCTGCCAACGTAACTGTCCCTGACTGCTTACTGTTGCCTCTGCCAGTGACACCTTTTCTGCAGCTTTGCCAGAGGAAGGGTGTGTATGAGAACCTCACAGTTCACCTTGGACTTAATCAGTTGAGTAAACTATGAGTGAAAGCTATAAGAAGCCAAAACATCACTAAATCACTGAGTCCAGAAATATGTAGCATGAGAAATACTTCCTTTGCACTTCTTGGATAGGCAGAAAAAGTGTTTTGGTTTAAACATCCCCTTCTCAAATGTATAAAAAAACCTAGCATTGTATGTAATAAAAACTGCATATTTATGTACCCCCTCTTTTTTTTTTTTTTTTTTTAAACTACCCAAAGAAACTTTTTAGCTTCTGAAGTTTAAAGGATCAATAACAGAAAGTTTCCTCTGACGAATAGTGGGTCAACAGAAAATTGCCAGCAAAAGCACAAAATAACCTACCGCAGGTAGTGCAAAAAACGAAATTGCAAACACTGAAAAACAAGATGCAATGGTCTTTCCAATCCAGGTCTGAGGCACTTTATCCCCGTAGCCAATAGTTGTAACTGTCACCTGTAAAGAAAAATACTTACAGCATTACAGAAAGTATTAGCATGGCAGTTTGGGGTTGTTTTTCCTTAAAGCAATAAAAATTAAATAAATTATTTTAAAGAAACTTGAGTCTCATTCCTAGCTCTCCCAATGACAATCTGTGCTATATTGAGGCAGTTCTCTCTGGGTTTGCTTCCCCACCTATAACAGAACAAAAGAGGCACAGGAAATTGAATTACAATAAAATACGTATTTAAAATCTTGTAAAGTAATACCATTAATTTAAGTCTTCATGGCTGAGACAGCTTTACTGTATATGAAGTTACTGGGATGTGGGCTGCCTGCCCATGTCAGACCCTTTCCTTAGGGAGAGGCTGCCAACGACTCTGAATTGCTGATTTTCTTTATGGGCAGCGGATGTTTGCTGAAGAATTTCAGGGCTGTTACAAAGAAAGACTATGTATACTGTAACTATGGAATATGAATGGGGTCAGACATGAAGTATTCTACAGAATAATGTTGGTATAAATAGCAAGAGAAGCAGAAAAATTTCCATACAGCAACAGCTCCTTAAAACAATCTAATGAATCACTAACTTCCATAGAACATCAAGAGCAAGAACAGATAATTTAATGCATGCATACAGGAAACATCTGTTGAGTTTGGGTTTCACTGAAGTAAAGATTACCACTGTGGTGACATAGCATAACAAGGCTTAATAAGTCATTATTTGCAGGAGCTCAAGGAAGGAATGGATTTGTTGCAAGCAGAAGGGATAAATTTGGCATCTGAGAGCAATTTAAATTCACCTATGTCACAAGCTATTCCTGAATTTGGAAATTAGAGAGATTTTTATCTGTGACTTTGAAAAAAGCTAACCAAATCAGACCACGTGAAGCACATGAAACTCTCAAGCAGTTGAAGCACGCCTCAGCTGCTGGCTTTTCAGACTTCTGACAGTGTGGGCATCAGCTGCCCAGGACGCAGAGGACGTTGGCCCCAGAGAGTAACACACAAGTGCCACCCACTTCTGAGCCCTGCAGCTGCTCACCTGTCTGCCTCAGTGTGCCCTCCCCTGCAACTGCAGAAAGGCAGCTACCACCCAGGGCAGCATCAACAGTGTAGAGAAGGGAAGGGCACGTTTATAGAAGCAAGATGTTTGTTAATGGGTGAAGTGATGGAGAGCTTGGGTTTGGGGAAGTGGAAGGGCATGACAGGTGGTCCAGGAAAAATGTTGCCATCTGCCGTATTAATAATCATCCATTGCTATTAAAAGATAAGAGACCACAGGGAAATATTGTAGGTTTACTTCCCACCTCAGAAATGCATGAAGCAAGCCATGCATTCTCACTGTCCACCTTCTGAGCAATTAATCATTCTGTGTCTGTTTGACACATGGTAAAGGAATGGCTCTGGCTGTTGGAGGTGGTGGTATTACAAGTTTATTTCAAATTACTTATACTGGAAACATTCAAGTATTATCATTTCATATTAATTTAAGTTCTTAAACTGTGGCTTAGTTCCAAATTTGGTTCCTATTATAGAGAAGTGTTTTAAGAATCAGTAAGGTAAGTTAAGAACAAATTAACTTTAAAAAACCTTTGCCTATATTCTTTATATTCTTGTTGAAATACCACCTAAATTTAGGGCCTGATGAGGAACTGAAGGGATGGTCAGTTTAAAAGAAATCTTAAACTCTAATTACAATTTTCTACTAATAAAATATGGTATGGAAAAAATACGAATGAATTCTAGCAAATACAATGGCCTCCGACACCTTCTTCCATAAAAGATTGAGACAAGCCACTGTTTTATGCCTCAGCTTTTAAAAAACTTTACAAATCCACATGATGGAAGTTTTATCAACCATTCTGCGTTACAGTTGTAATGCTATTTTTAAATACATACATCAACTAGAATTAAAAAAAAAAAAAAGAAAAAAAAAAGGTGCTTTTAAGCTGACAAGAGTATAACAGAAGCATTCACACAAAACTATAACAGAAGAAGAATTCATACAAAATTCAGAGCATTTACCTTCTCTTCCCCCACTACTATTCCCGCCTATCCCTTCTGAATAGAAGGATAGAATATGAAGCATCAATGACAGAAAAAAAAAATGTGTGTTTTTTTGGGGGGTATATTTTTAAAAACATTTTGGAAATTGGGTTGCAAGTCACAATGTGTGTTTAAGTTAAATTTTTTTTTCTACACTCATAACTCTAATCCATCTACAAATCCATTGTATTCCAAAATTATATTTTCTTTTTCACCAAGATATATGTTGTTGAAACCATATATACCAAATTTCCACCCCAAATGATTTTTTATAGTCAATTTATAACCCCCTGAAGAGTACAATACTAATTTTGCAGTTGTAAAATAGGATCTTAAAATGGAAATAATGACTCAACTTCTGCTCTAGCATGGCAAATACATTGGCATAATGAAACTAAATTGATACAAGAGCTCACACATTAAATTTTCATTGCAAAGCAGCATGGAAAACTAATTGTTTTAATTAGGAGCAAAATCATATTCATCCATTGACTATTTCAGAACTTTGATCTGATGTACATCACCACAGGCTTTGGTGTTACAATTAATCCTGTTTCCATTACATATGCATCAATAGTCTAAAGGAAGAAATTTGAAGCAAAAAAAAACATCTAGACAGCAACAATAAATAACAATGCCTGTTAGCACTGAATAGGGATTTTATTCAAAGCTATCTGGATAAAATAAGTACAAACAATCAGGTGTGTAATGATGCTCTGTTGATGAAATACTGAGTACTTTGTGACAATTTAGGTAGTTAGCTACAGGATACAGGAGTGCATGACCCAGAGGCAGACACCACAGGACTGAGGAGCAAATACAAACTAAAAGATTAAAAAAGCTGAGCACTAAAGCAAGTGAGGGAAAGTCACCTTACAGAGAATACCTTAACTACTTTGTTTCTAAGTTTGTAGCACTGAAACCTCAAAATTAATTGCAGTAGGTATTCTTTTGCATACCAAATACCACTGAGAATTTTCTGACCCACTTGAATACTCAGCTTGATTAAATCAAGCAGTACAAGAACATCCAGAGACACATCAGAAACACTGACAGGTTCCCTGACTTCTTTGCAACTGAGATACAGTAAATGGTTTAAATGCTCTCCCGTAATGATCACATAAGAACCTTTCTACTGCTTGACATCTTTAGTCAACTGCATTCATGCAAGTTGAATATCAAGTAGATTCTTTTCAGGTTTCTGAAATCCAGGCAGCACAAGTGTAAACAGATTAGATACATATGCTCTTATTTTAGTATGAAGTGTATGATCTGTGTGAAGCTTAAAAAACAAACAAAAAACAACCTAGTGATCTTTCAGTGTTTTGAAATCTTTTCCAAATGACAATATTTTTCTTCTTTATATATCCAAGGATGTTAGAGATAAGAGTTGATTCACACAACAAAAATTTCACTGGCTGCTGCGCATCAACTCTATGTACATCGCAGAGCCCTGGAATATTCAAGTTATATCCTTCAGATGAACGAGTTAAAAAAACATGTGCTACAGGGCAACCACTTAGAAACATCAGTTTTAAAACTAATCTAAAACTGAAGAAAGGACTTCCTGGTCAACACTGCTACAAATATTTAAAGGGAAGGTTTGGATTCTTTTTGTTCTTGAAATTTCAAAGTCTTTTTCATACAGTTATTGTTTCAGGCTCATGCCACCTTTTTTGATGTGGTTGAAATACGTAAGTGAGACACAACCACATCTGAAGGACACTGAAAGACTTCAATAACTTAGGATATGAAATGAAATGGAACTACACACTCAAGGGCAAACACAACAGAACATACTAACTGCAGTGTCACATCTCTGAAGTAACAGACCTTCAGTGCTGCCCAGCCATCACTTGAGGAGCCTAGTCCAATACCCCCTAAAGGTGGCATTTTCAGCCATCAAAATCAGCTCTAAATCTACTGGCCACCCTAAGACTCCTAACCAAATGGTGGCCCAAAATAAACATCTCCACTTGTGAGATCTTATTGGGAAAAGTTAGTTAAACTCACCTAAAATTTGCAAAATCACTTCTATGAAAAGAAGAAAAAAAAAAAAAAAGCCTATAACTTTAACCAACTTAGTAAGAATAAAAGATTTTTTTTTTTTCCTCCTCCGGTTAGTATTCTTAGTTTCAGGCTAGGTCAAGTCAGGCATATTATGCCATTTCATTCACTAACTCCTGAAAATACAGCCCCCTTCAGAAATTAATTAGCCTTCCCCCCCACACACACACAGTCCCCATTGGCAGGTTCTGGAACAGAACCTGGAACAAGTTTTGACAGCGACAGACATTCTGGTAAGTTCCTGTCTTCATTTCTGAAAGCTGGGTTTCCAACCACGTTTTTTTGTTGCACTGTTTCATGATCTCAGTTTATTCCCCTACACACTTCTGTTGCCCAGCTCCTGCAGTACACACACCTGTGACACTGCATGCTCCAAATGCTGCTGAATCCCATTCTCAGTGTTGTGCCCCACAAACAAAAACTGTTTCCACTCCCTCTTGTAAAATAGGCTATTCATCCCAATCAACCTGGCAGCAGTTCTCAAGGACGATGAGATATAGGACCAACTTTATTGCATCAAAACAAAGAGGATTGTTCATTATTAGTGAATAGTCAGAGCTTATCTGAACTTTTTATTCTACTTCCCCCTACAATTGCTACTTACCTCATCACAAAGGTAACTAAAGTAGGAAAACAATCTAGTAAAAAGAATTAAAACCTCCAAGGAAGATTGTTATTTGCACATCAAAATTATTTACAGAAGATAATTATACTGTGACAACACATTACAAAAGCATTTTGATGGTTTTCACTTGGAATTAATGGACAATTTTAGACTTGAACACAGTAGTAAACCTATAGTTACACACATGAGCAGTAAAACTCATAGGAGATCCACCAGCTTTCTATCCTAGCCTGACAGTTGCATCCTACCCTGATAATCCACTGCCAGTTGTTTAGATTTTACAGTATGGTGATAACCCATTCCCTTTCTGTGGGATGCCGCAGAATGCCAGCCCCCCTCTGCTCACTCATCAGATGAAGGGGGAATCGCAGGAGGTCTGCTGGCCACCAGCAGTCAGCGTGCAAAGTGAACAGCCAGCTCTGCTTACAGGATTTGCCCTCACCTGCTTGAGCGTACATACTTCTGATCTACAGTAAAGGGTTTCTGTCAGCCAGAGCTTGCACAAGAGACTGTTTCTACACAAAAAGCTTCAGAAAACAAAGCAGCAAGACGTCTCAGCCATGATATCAAAGGATGTGCTGGGGAAAGTTATTGATGTACGCACACAATCTGACTGCAAGCTCCGAACTGTTTGTGGAAACTCCACAGTTTTTTTCCACTCTCTGTGGGTACTATTATTATTATACCTCACAAAACACAGTAAGTATAAGAAAAATAATGAGCATTATTTAAGTACAACAAGAACACTTAAAGCATATTCGAGATAGCCAAATGTTTTCAAAGGGAACTTTCCAAATGCTTTCCTGTGAGGATATTTCTAGCCATGAGAGAAGAAACCATAGCCAACTAAATTTCAGCCTCCTAGAGACTCATTTCAACAGGACCACATTCTGTACTGGTTTTTGAGCTTTAACTGAAAGCTAAATTCCTTATTTATATTATTTTTTCAAAATTTTTTCCCCATTTTTTTCCAAGAAATAATTTACTTTTTTTCCATCAAATAGAAGATACTTCTCTTCAAACTTTTTGGATTCTTACAGAAGGATTTTTTGTGTTCTAGCTCCTTGGTACATTTAATAGACACTTAAGACTTTGGGAATTAAGAAAGTGTTTTGAGAGCATTCTTTATCTGTAAGAATATCTACATCTAAACTTTGCAAGTAAGAAGTTTAAGAGATCCACATCTACCCCACAGATCTTTATTAATTTAGAACAAAATGTATTTGGAATTGCTCATGGAGCAATTAAAGCTCAGTGATGAGAAGAATTCCACAAATTCTACATAAACACCACCACTTCAACCCAAATAATAGAAGAAAAAGAATATAATAGGCCTATTATAGTTGGTGTTCTTGACTCGTAAAGCACACAAAGGATAAAATTGAAGTGTCTCTTTCTGTCCAACATTCAAGTCACTGTGCAATACTCAACAGCTTTTTTTTTTTTTTAATTGGGTGGAGAAGGTTCTAACACCCTCCCCCCCTTTATGTGTCAACTTTTTAATATTTATGTTCAACTATTATAAATTAAACTTGTTCTTACAACACATGCTTAATTTCAAGTGGCATTTTCTGCAACTTTTCAGCATAGCTTTTGAACAATTTTGATTTTCAATTTAAATTAAGAACACGTTGATAGACTTTTAAACAGGAACAGGGTTTTACGTATGCTTAGAAGCAAGCAAACTTGTCAATGTTTTGTTGAATTCAGTCCTTGGTGAGAAAACACATATCTCTGTATTAAAGGAACAAGAAACTCTTTAACTAAAGCTCATACTTGCAAGCCTAGGGCTCAATCCAGTCCAAATGAATGGGCATAGTGCAACATCCACGCACGGCTATATTCAATAATCGCTTGTTGCAAGTAGCGCTCATGATCAAAGAGGCCGTTAGCACAATCCACATAATGGTTTTCCTGAAGGATGTTTGTTCAGATGTGAAGGTTGGAAATTGTGTATCACATAATGGATACCAAAAGGAGAGCTCTGCTCCATCTGCCTGAGGCGTGACAGAATTAATGCTCAAGAGAGAAAGAAAATAAATAAATAAATAAATAATGGAGACAATGAGCCAATAACACTTCCTGTTGGAGATCATCTTTGACAATCTAGGTAAGGGCATTTTTATTTTTTTTTTAATTCTTTTTTTTATTGTCCAGAACCTACAGTAGGTCTTAAAAACTGTAAGCCTGGACAGGAAGGACAACATAACCAGAGTAAATTTGAATACTTGCACAAGGTAGTTGAAAGATGGATCATGTTACTTGTACTTTATTTGCAAATAATATCCTTGTCTTTTAAAAAGACATACAGACAGGCAGCCATTGGCAGAATTTTTTATACAACATGTTCTGCATTTAAAAGCGACAGTAATACGGACAAATCTTCACTCCATGCCACAAGGTAACCTCAGGTTTCTCCAAGAAGCCCACAAACTAGCTAATAGCTACAGCCTGGAGTACTCAAGGAAACTCAAAGCCCAGGAGGCCATTTTACATATGGAAATGGAACAGCAATATATATTTATAAATAACAACAATGAAGAACATTTAATTAAAAGTTATGCACCCTATGGGTATGCCTATAGTCAGCAAAGCAAAGCAATAGAAAAGTACCCAGTTCCAGATGCGGTTTAGTTGTGGTAACACAGACCTTTTAAATGATCCACGTTATGCTATGCCACATATTCCATTGCCATTTTTTAGAAGGGTAGGCATACACTGAGACAACTGAAAAAAAGTACAATGTTGTAGAGCAAAAAAAAAAAAAAAAAAAAAAAAAAGTGGGGCGTGAAAAAAGTATCGAGTACTTTTTCCTTAGAAGTGTTCTCTGCGACCTAAGGTAAGTCAGTACTGGGGCACTTTTTGAGAAGTGAGATCAGCTATATGCCAGAGATCATGTATCTGCGGAGACCTTTGAGACAGGAATTGAGAATTACCTTCTGCATAACCAGTTCAAAACAGATGGAGACAGGTTTTCAGTGAGTAAAATTTGTGATCCTTAAGCCATTCTGAAAATTTTGACTAAAACATAATAGAAACTTATAAGAACAGTTCAAGGTTCTTTTTGTTTTTTAATGAGTTTGAGACCCTCATTAGGAAGCATTCTGACACTCATTGACCTCCCTGATACTGACATAACCTTAGTAGGGCTTTTCCCTAAAAGAAAGCATGAAGACTACTATGGTACCAAAACACCAAAAATGGATGGAACGGAATTCATTTCAGCTTTGTTTTGCTAAATCCTTTCAGCAGTTAGCAGAAGTATAGCATCCACATTTAGAGCAGAAAAGGGACACTAAATTTTACTTTTAATCCTAAACAAGTTACTTTAGGGACACACTGAGTACAATATCACAGTCCAAATGGCATCCTGAAATATAATAAATTATAACAGAGGAAAAATATGACCATAGTTAAATCTGTTGACTGATTTAGTTGATTGTAACTAGAAAGACAAAATAATTGGCACACCTATTGAGCAGCAATTCCCTGAAAGGAGAATATTTCAATATCCTGACTGATCTCATTGCTTTTATGGAAGGCTTTACTGTATTTTCTGTAAGCCAATCTGGTCTGTCACATATTCAATTTTTAATGCTAACACCAATGACAGCATGTGTTTTTAAATGCAGCTACATCTGCCGCTGTTAATTACTGAGTCAGCTGTCCCCTGTACTGAAAAATGAAAACACCGTGATGACACGAAAGCTTTGAAGAAGCTACTTGTCATTAACTGCTTCCTTGTGCTACAAATTAAGTTTTCTGATCCTAAAAGGGGCTGTACTTTATCACAGCAGATAGAAAGAGAACAAACAGAATTCTGCAGCAGATCTTAGTAGCAACCTACACAAAACATCGGATTCATACAATGCTGTATATGAATTTCAGCACCAGGAGACCTGCAATAGACTCGCTTACGAATAGATCTTCCCTTCCTGAAATAGCGTGTGGTACTGTTTGTAAAGAGAAAACAATATAAGCACACACATGCAGAGGTTTATCAAAAATATTTCTCAAGAAGGTATGTTCTATTGGTGAAACAGAGGTACTAGTCCTGTACTTGTACATGAGACACAGTAGTCTCATTTTTAATCAAATAAATCAGTTGATTTTGATTTAAAACAGCCAAAGAAGACTTAAGAAGATCAGCATGTTTTGAAAATGCAAGCATGGAATTATTAGTGATGCTGATGCATTTTAGCATCTTTATGTATGTATATGCATCTGTAGCACTTAATGATGACAGTTCATTTTATTAAGCTACATGCAGTTATAACAGATGAAAACAAGCCATTGCTTGAATGCTAATGATAAGGAAAAACAGCTTACAAAAAGATACCTTGCTCTGAACCTTAAGAGGATGAGGAAAGGGAAACGATTACAGATGGGAAATCCCAGAACAAAGCAGCCAATCTAATATTTGCATATCGTGCGAGAGAAGAAAGAGGTAATTGTTACTAGCAGAAGCAACAAAATTAAAACACTTACTGAAATAATAGTGATATGTCAACATTGCACAGAGAAACGCCACAGAAGTATACCAAGTTGGTTCCAAAGCGATATAATCACTTTAAAACAGTCTTGATTTAAGTATCTTAGATACTCCTTGTTCTGGAATTAGTCATGCTGAATTGCAAATCATAAATAATTGTTGACACAAAAAAAAAGATAGCCCTGATTTAGCAAGACTTACCGTATTAGAAGGTTGAACCCTACCATCAAAAAAGTAGCAATAAGTAAATCACTATAACAGGAGGGAAGACAATTTAAAGAAATAAGAATAGATATTTCTGTATCTGTACTTGATTGCTTTGAATTGCAAAAGACTATAAACATCAAATAAAACCACTCATCTTCTATACTATTTTCTTAGTTTTCCAGAATTACAAAACCAGAACCTTTACCATAGCAATAAAAGGACATTTCAAAGTGCTGTTCTTACTCCATGCCTGCTTGAACTACACTCCATAACTGAGGGTGTTAACTATTTTCAGTACATGTGAATTTCCATACTTACCACTCCCCACCACAGGGCATCTGCATAGCTGCCAAACTCTGTTTCTCCAGAATCATTTACAGCATCTTTTTCAGCCAGGTACACAAAATAAGAGGAAAAAATCAGGCCCAGAAATCCGATGTAGAGTGTAGTTATCAGTTCCTGCAAACAGGATCAAAATAACAGCATTACAATATTGCTGAGACATAAAAGTTATCTATCACTAACATTTTTAAAAAGATACCTGCAACAGAAGAATGTAATTTCAGCAATTAATAAACACTGACGCCAACTGTTGGCTGTGCAAGTTAGCATCCACTGAGTTCAGTAGTGAAAGAATTTACACAGTAGCTATTGACTTGTTCCAGCATACACGTTTCAGATACAGAATTTAATACAACCATGCATTTCTCACTTGCAAGTGTGACTTGCAACATGAAGTTTTTGGTCATCAAAAATCCATTGGATAAACTTTTCAAATGCTGTCATATTCAAAACAACTTTGGAAAAATACGCATACTTTTTAGGAATGTTCAGATTCCCTTTTAGAAGTCTCATTCTTGTGGTTAAATCCAACAACAAGTCAAAAGTTTGGCAAAGTGCAGGTGAACATTTTTGATCTTTTAGGAACTTTTTGTCCCCTGAACAGGGCAGAACAACCATACTTGGGTAAAATAAATGACTACCTGTTTCCACATTAAATATATTTGACATCATCAACATGTCTGCAAACACACTGTTCTGAATATAAGGACTTAAATTACTGTTAAATAAATTGCATCGATTGCATCGATTATTATGCCATTTTTTGAGTACTCAAACTTACTTGTCTGTGTATGAACACAACTGATCCCAGAAGCCTCCATGTACCACCCTGACGGTCAACATGCAGCATTCGTAAAATCTGCAGGAAACGGATGCCCCTGGAACACAATTTTTAAATTAATAAAGAGGCTAAGAATACAAGAGGAAATAAAAGAGATGGAGAGGGCAAGTCTGTGTCTTCTAAAGGACCATTTTGAGGGAAATGCATAGTATTTTATGGTAGACCCAGCAGCTTGTCTCTTCTCACTCCATTTACTCATCTTTCATCATTTGTTATGAAGACAACTCAGGAAGGTTGTAAAGGAAGAGGAAGACTGTACACATGACTGGTAAGGGTGACTCAAGAATTCTGGATTTTGGACGCAAACTGTGAATGCTCCAGAAATCATTCATCAGTTTATATTTGACTTGCTCACCAGGATGGGGAACAATATATAGAAACAGCTAACTACAGAACCTTGCCTTTTAGGCGTATCACAGCCAACTTGAACTTGACAGTCCAACAATATATATATAAAATTTCATTTTTACAAAAGTCACTAGAGCACTGTTGCAGCTAATGCACAGAGCACAGTACACTGCCCTGTACTTCCTCATTCAGGAAAACAAAGTGGTGTAACCCTTCTGAGTACAAGGTGGATTCAGCCCATCAGGAACTCACAACCACTAACCCCATGCCTTTTATGAAACAGCAGCTTAAAGAGGTCAGAGGCAAAGTGTGAAAGACAGCTGCTGTAAAACTGAGCCAAGGAACTAAAACAGGATTTGGATAGAACCCATGTAGGTGGATGGGAGAGGATGGGTACATATATGTGCACCTCTACTCCCACCAACCATAAATCCATTACTAGAGCTAAGAAACTTATGACCAGACAACACACTCAAATTTTTATTTTCACTATACTTCATGGGATTATTATTTCACACCCATATGTGATTGGTGATCTGCTCTATTACATGAATGTCAGAGGAAAGACTATTTTTCACCAGGAGGTAAACAAAGAAAAAAAGCTACCCTATTCAAACTGACAGCATTATTTTCTTTTATTGCATATAATTACCTGATAGCTGAGGTTGCAAAGACTTGACCTTTAGAGCCCACACACAGAACTATCATGGAAGCAACAACTACAATTAAATCTGGAAAACAGAAGTCAATTGACAAAACTAGTTATTAGCATCTTGGCAATACTTCTGCGAAGCTGTTCTAAAACCATGGCCAATATTACTTTAAAAGTTTGAACAGTGACCCCAAATGAAGATTTCCAGTTACATATCAAGATATCTCTGCTGTAACATATAAAGAAAATATAATTGTATGATTTAATAGAAAGGTTTTACTGGGATGGGTCTGAGATTACCACATTCTAGATGAGTGATATGAGTTACTACAAAACAGCCTCAGCAGTCTGGATAACTTATTAGTTGGATTTCTTAGTTTCTCTGCTGTTATAGAGACTGTTTTATTAATTGACAGAGTTTTTGGCTTTTATTTCATTTATCAGACAACTGACTTAATATTATTTAATCTCTCCAGGTCTGAAGGGTAGAGAAAAATTAGAATTCGTGTGTGTCTAGTTTACTTTAAGTCACTCATTGCCTTAGGACTGTATACTAAATCTGTCTGCCTCATGCCTAGTTAATTTTGGAAAGCAATTCCATATTTTGGAAAACAAAATAGTTCTTGATACGTATCTAAGAAAAGTGAACTTTGTTTTGCTTCCCAAGCTGAAATAAATCTGAAGCTGTTTCAGAACCTCTACTGTGCTACATCTCAAGAGAAATGGATTAGCAAGCAGAGTGCAAAGATATGGTCAAAGCCATTTTATAGCTGCAGTCACACCTGAGATGCAATTGTTTATGTACACACACAAAGAAACTAAAGTATTTTATGATTGTAACAATAAATATCCAGGCACAAAATTTTGTAATTTACATTCCAAAAACTTGCAGATTGTTTAGGAAAAATATATCCTCTATTCAACAAATAGTGTTTCTGAGTAGTGGAAAAAACTATGTCACAGAACAAGGATTACTGTGCTTCTATAACAATACCCCCTTCCAGAACTTGATTTGTTTATTCTATTTATATTTTGAATGCTCCAGGGCAAGGGTCTTCAAATAACTGTCTCAACATTGGTTAAAAAATACAGTATGGTTTTGGATTATTATGTTTCTTTCAGTGAAATTATTAAATGCAGGACAAGCATTCAAAAAAAAAAAAAAAAAAAAAGAGTTTTGACATATCTAGATTTTGGAAAAATCTAGAATTTGTGGATATAATTTCTACAATGACTGAAGTCAGTCAGGAAAACAACTGCAGCGAATATCAAGGGGAATCAGGTGCCTGGTTCCAAAGGCATCACTCTGAAAACCAGTTTTTAATTCAATAAATACACGAAGTAATTACAGTGTATCTATCATGCTCCACCAAGCAGCGTGTAGTTCAGTTAGAATCCAAACCAAACTCATTAAAATATTCAAATGACTGCTAAAAAAAAAAAAAAGCTTTCCATCATCTTTAAAAGAAAAAGTTTAGCTATTATAAGTGTCTGGGACCCCAAGGTCGCAGGAGACAGGATTACGGGCAAGACTTATTTCTGGCAAAGCTTCAGATCACTTGTGAAAAGAAAACACTCTGCCCTTCTGGAAAAACAAACCAAGCTACATTCCCCCCCACCCCCCCTAAATAAGTGCCATGGATTCCTTAGATCTATGCTAATACTAATGACAAGAGTTCTTGCTTAATCTTGGCTTCAATTGCTATAGAAATTTCATTTTTCAGAACTTTCAAAGATAACTTTCACCTGGTATCTACATCAACTTTGCGAGCTGCGTGTACTCACCAATGAT
The DNA here is from genome assembly GCF_964035555.1 of Netta rufina. Classification (NCBI taxonomy): domain Eukaryota; kingdom Metazoa; phylum Chordata; class Aves; order Anseriformes; family Anatidae; genus Netta; species Netta rufina. The sequence continues at coordinate 44,203,532 of NC_140128.1, read as the reverse complement.
TGAAATAGGCTTTCTAGCAAAACGGAGCCTTCCCCATATTCCAACGTATTTACTGCGGCATCCTGCTGACCATAACCGAACCACGTATTCTGTTCCAAAGAATACCACTAATACAATTTCCTAAAAGAAACAGACAGGGAACCAGATTAGTTTTCTATTGCATGTCTTTCATCTTTTTTTCAGAATCTATTAGAAATGCAGAAATAAATATAAAATTTGGAAGTTAAAAACTATCAACCCAACCAACATCGTTTAAAGTAACACAGTAAAAGTGGCAAACAAAGAAATAAAAAATTAAGAGCAAGTTTAAATACTTTAATTGCATGCAGTTTGGCTCATATACATGTGCAAGAACTGAAAACTATTCTGTACAATTCACTTGGTCTCTCTATTCAAACAAAAGGTTCCCTTACCGTGCCAAAGAAAACAAGCACAGCCTGTATGCAGAAGATGAGTATTTTCCTAGTGTATTTCATTTTGGGAAGAGGTGTGCTTCACATTCCACTGACCATATCAGCTTTACCACACATTTACTTATACTTTTTCAGTCTTGTTTTAATCTCATGTGGATGAAAGTAACATTTCTGGTGCCCTCACAGTAAGAGGACTGGCACCCCTTCCACCTCCTTGTTGACAGTTAGAAACAGAAATCTAGTCCTGAAGTGCTGCTGCTATCGAGCTTGGTGTTAACTACAGGCCAACAACAAGGTATGACTTTGGAAATGCATACAAAGCCACAAACGTCAAAGACATCTGACACTCTTGTTGATACACAGAGGAACACTTATGTCATACTTGGAACCTCACGTGCAGATAAACCTGGCTTTTCTAGAGTGGCTGACCATGGCATATTCATCATAGTTTCCCCAAAGCCAAGGAGCTGCAATACTTCCTCATCGGCAAACTCAGTTAATAACTGGTCACACTATTACTGGTCAGGAGTAAAGACAAGAAACCACATTAGGTATCACAGCTGGATAGGATAGGATAAAGAGAAGGAGCTGCCTATTACAGAGAGTGTTCTAGTATAAAGAGCAGAGATATTGAACATTCTACCCAGTCTCCCCCTATTCCTGCACTGCTGTTTTTCCATGATAACCAATTGGCAAATGGGACTCAAGGTACCTATGAATTTCTAAACTAACTGAAATACCTAAGATGCAATCCTAGCCCAGACCACACCAATGGGAGCTTCAAAATCATCAGCTTCAAAAATGCATGGGACGTTGCCCTGAGCAGTCAGTAAAATAACAGGCCTGTAAGCAGTAAGAAAAGGGGAAGAAATTGCCACACACCGGTAGACCTCACTATATTCTTTTTGTGGCCCTAGAACTCCTGTCTTCTGCTGGCATGACCTGCTCATCTCAGGGCACTACATTGTTGAAGTTACTCTGTGACACAAACTTAGGAAGATGCTAGCCCGGACCACCTTCCTTGGTTTTGAAAATCTCAGTCTCTGCAAGATGTCAAATGCAGCAGAACAGCATCTCAATTGGTTATATTGTATTCCAATTACATTTTCAGCATATAATCAAACTGTCCAGACTGTTGGTTGTAATAAATGTAAAGCTCCTACCCTTTGACCCAGCCAAGAATCTCTTCTACAGCTTGGTGCCGAAAGGATCCGTCAGAAACCTTCACTCATTTAGAGTATTATTATATATTTTTTCAATAAAGTCAGAGCTAAAGTCATAAATCTATAAAACAAAACAAAACAAAACAAACAAACAAACAAAAAAAAAACCAACAGCCTCTGCAGCAGGCACTTTAAGGAAAGGCTGTTTTAAGGCAGCAGCTTCAAATGCAGCAAAATTCTTCTTTGTCTAATTTCACTTAAAGATATTTAAGAACCTGCACTGAATTAAGACCAAACTACACAAGGTTCCATGAAACTGTTCTTATAAAGCAAAGCACCAGAGGCTGTCCTTGCCGATCAGGGGACTGCATTCATTTCTAAGATAGAGTCAACAAGCTCCAATATCCAAGAACACTTCAATATGCAGAAAACTAATGCATCTTCTTTCATCGGTACTAAAAGAAACTCCCTTAACAAAAGACAATAGCTACTGCACAGGGAGCAAGAAGTGTCCTTCATTCAAAATAATTAATTGGAGGAATGGGTGTATGGCCTCACATCATATGCATTAGCACAGACAATGCTCTTCAGATATTCCCAAAAGATTGCCAGGAAAAAAAAAAAAAAAGAAAAGAAAAGAAAAAAAAAAAAACACAAGAATTCTGGTAGGAAAAGACAAACCCACAGTAAATTTAATGTTTTAGTACAATAAAGCAAGTCAGCACTCCGACCAGAAACCGTGGGCTTGGCAGGATCACAGTTTCATTTTGATAGAAAGAAGGTAAAAACTGAAAGCCCGGCTTGTGCTTTAAAGAAGCGCGTATTCTCTGCATAGCAAATTTGCATTGGAGCTGTGTGTGTATGTTTTTTAAAGCCCCTCCATGGTTCATTGGCTAACAAGAACACTGGCAAGTATGCAAATGTGGGCTGTCCCAAAGACAATGCAACAGACATGCAGTCAATGGTTACTGTCATCCAGTTCTTTGCATGACACGCAGACAAGCTTAGAGAACATTGATTGTTCTATAGACTCCAGTGACTGGAGGGAACGACCAGTCGGCTTACACCAAGACACATTTTTCACTCCTGACGTTTTGATAAAGGCTTATTGACCTAAATGAGACCCGAGTTATTCAGGGAACATCAGGGGTGAAAGTGCACAAGCTGTTCTTCATGGTCATACACAAAAACGCCAGGTATCCATTAGCAACTGGCAAATTCCCCCTCCCCTGCCCGTGGCTGCGTGACAGACAAAAGTGTTTTTAATATCTTGCATTGCGTAAGTCCGATAAGTAATCCCATGGGGGTGGAGGAGGCTGATGAATTTCTTGTCAGTACACATTTATATTAGCAGCCAGAAACTTGCAGGCAAAGAAAAAACAGATTAGAAAATTAAGCTTTCCTGAACTACCAAGATATTCCCTACTTTCCCTATCTAGCAGCTTAATGTGAAGCTTTACGTTAACTTGAAGAATAGCAACCTGATCCTTAGTTCATTTATGCCAGTGCTAATTAGGGCCAATTCAATTTAACAGGAGAGTTACACTGGCAGAGAGCAGCAAAGCCTTGCACCTGAGAATCTCAGCAAATCTGAGTTGCTCTACAGATGAATTTGGGCCACTGTTTCTTAGATACTTTCTCCTAACTGCCTGCTTAATACATACCTACAAAGTGCACCAGATAAAAGTTTTTGTGCTTCTCACAGTGAAATCAACTAGAATGAAATATGGCTTCATGAAGACCTGGAACAAAATAGAGGCTGGTATAGGAAAACAGTAGGATAAAGCAGTGAGCAGACAAAGAGGATGTAAAGAATGAGTGAAACAAGAAACAAAGCAACACTCAGCAAAAGGCAAAAATTAAAATACACAGAAAATAATTGCCTGCAGAACTCTGGTGGGGGTGGCGATTAAAGCTCAGGAGAAAAGTTTTCTTGCTTCAAATAACACACACACACACAAGAACAGCATTGTGCGAGGACCCACTCAACCCTTTGCAACTTCATGCTGATTTCACAGAATCACACAGAATCACAGAATCACAGAATTTCTAGGTTGGAAGAGACCTCAAGGTCATCGAGTCCAACCTCCAACCTAACGCTAACAGCCCTCCACTAAACCATATCCCTAAGCTCTACATCTAAACGTCTTTTGAAGACTTCCAGGGATGGTGACTCCACCACTTCCCTGGGCAGCCTGTTCCAATGTCTAACAACCCTTTCAGTGAAGAAATTCTTCCTAACATCTAACCTAAAACTCCCCTGGCTCAACTTAAGCCCATTCCCCCTCGTCCTGTCACCAGGCACGTGGGAGAACAGGCCAACCCCCACCTCGCTACAGCCTCCCTTGAGGTACCTAAAAAGAGCGATAAGGTCACCCCTGAGCCTCCTCTTCTCCAGGCTGAACAAGCCCAGCTCCCTCAGCCGCTCCTCGTAGGACTTGTTCTCCAGGCCCCTCACCAGCTTCGTCGCCCTTCTCTGCACCCGCTCAAGCACCTCGATGTCCTTCTTGTAGCGAGGGGCCCAAAACTGAACACAGTACTCGAGGTGTGGCCTCACCAGAGCTGAGTACAGGGGGACGATCACCTCCCTCGCCCTGCTGGTCACACTGTTCCTGATACAAGCCAGGATGCCGTTGGCCTTCTTGGCCACCTGAGCACACTGCTGGCTCATATTCAGCTGACTATCCACCATCACTCCCAGGTCCTTCTCTGCCTGGCAGCTCTCCAACCATTCCTCTCCCAGCCTGTAGCTCTGCTTGGGGTTATTGCGCCCCAGGTGCAGGACCCGGCACTTGGCCTTGTTGAACTTCATGCAGTTGGCCTCAGCCCATCGGTGCAGCCTATCCAGATCCTCCTGCAGAGCTTTCCTACCCTCAAGCAGATCGACACACGCACCTAACTTGGTGTCATCTGCACACTTACTGAGGGTGCACTCGATGCCCTCGTCCAGATCATCGATGAAGATATTAAAGAGGACCGGCCCCAGCACCGAGCCCTGGGGGACGCCACTAGTGACTGGCCTCCAACTGGACTTGGCTCCATTCACCACGACTCTTTGGGCCCGGCTATCCAGCCAGTTTCTAACCCAGCGAAGCGTGCGCCAGTCCAAGCCAAGAGCAGCCAGTTTCTTGAGGAGAATGCTGTGGGAGACGGTGTCAAAAGCCTTGCTGAAGTCAAGGTAGACCACATCCACAGCCTTTCCCGTTTCCAAGAGGACAGCATTTTTCTTTTTGCACAGGAATATCTCACAGTGTAAACAGGTACCCTGACTGTATTTCTTAGTACATCTGCTCCATTGTAATTTTAGGATTATTTTAACAACAATGAGCAAGGAAATCCATGAGGCAAATCTGAATTAACAGGCTGAGGAATGATTCAAGCTCTGTCTTTTTCCTTTCTACCAGGTGAAAGCTGAAGCATCATATTAAGATTAAAAAAATATATTATACCAACATGACAAAAAGAGCACTCTGAGATGTGAAAGTCATGTCCCTTCACACCATGGGCATACTAGAGCCAAGAGACTTTATTTCCTTTTAATCATTGATTTATACATGACACCCTCACTTCTGCCATCCCTCTGGCTCAGCCCACAGGCACATGCTTTGTTCCTTCTCAGCCACATCATCTCAACACAGCCAAATACCAGGGAAGCCCTCAATGGGAAGGTAGAGAAGATGAGCATAAGGTACACATGGAGACAGCTTTTCTTGAAGTAAGACACTGTGTCTCAACTCTCCAGCTGTGAGCAACTGACCCCAATAAACACATTTCACTTTCAACTACAAGGAACAGTCGCTGTGCAGGACAGGTCAACAGGACTGGTGTAACAAGCCTTGGGCATTCCCTCTGTGGTACGGAGCTTGGTGAAACTAAACAGAACTCCCAATAACCAACCACCAGATGCCAGGGATCGAAATATTTCTCATAATGACCAGCAATGGAGCTTGAGTTCTCCCTGCTGCATTGGTGCAATAGTATGTATGCAGTGGGTCCAGTTTGGGAGACTCACAAAAGATTTTCAGTGTGTCTCACTACTCACTTCCATAGTTTTGGCTTCACAGTTCCCATGGAATAATCATGGTTTCATAACAAGCTCACACCAGGAACACAGAGAAGGACTCAGAGACCAGCCTTGATGTATCAGGTTTGACTTTTACACTGCAGAAGTGTACCCTGCTGTGGACAAGGACAGTTTAACCATCACCCTGATGAACTTCTGAAACAAACAACAAAGTCCTTTCCATCAGAGGACAATAGGAAAAAGCTATTTATGAAGAAGACTTAACTGAAGAAGGGATCGGACTTCAGCTGTGTGACTGGAGAGTCAGACCTATTAAAAACACCAGCCTCGTTTAGAGCACACAAGGCTTTTTATGTATTAGAAAAATTACCATCTGAAACATCTTGAAAAGCTTTTCCTCTTCTGTCTCAAGCCCGCTTAGAGAGGAAGAGGTACAATCCAACATTAAGAGGCATCCAACATCCACACTAAGATGAAATACAGCAGCAATTTGAAAAAGAAAGGGAGATTCCCTAAATTTAGCTGAAGGAAGAAAATCACATTTTAGCTTTAGTTGTTTTTAAGCATCTAGATTAACAGCTTGAACAAAACAAAACCTGACATAGAGCAGAGCAGGACACCATAATAGCTATTTAACAGCTACAAAAATTATCTGGAGACTGAGAAAGCACCTGCTTAGAGCACACATAGCCTGATGCCCAGTCTGCAGACCTCAAAACTGTACCTGGTCATGAACCATCACAGATGGAGTAAGTTCTCCCATAGCTTTAAATCATTACATGCCAACCAGCATACCCCAGCTATAAGGCTCCTTTGGCCAAACTTGCACCACTATCTATTTCTAAGACAAGGTCACAAAAGGTCTCTGCTAAGCTGCTGTGCCAAAAGAAGAGGGCTGGTAACCTCCTCTCAATCTGTGGTAGCAGGAGCAGAATATGGACACTAGAAGACATTTTGTTCACAGCTCTTGACAAGGACATTTCTATTTCTCAAGGAGCCAAAAGAAGGGACAACAGATCTACTGATGCTAATAAAAAGCAACAAATAACATTTGCTGACAACCACAGACTGTATGGAACCCTTGGAGCTGGATCGCACAACAGACAGGCACAACATCTTCACAAGCAGGGCCATAGGGTATCCTCTACAGCCAAAAAAAAGCAGGAACCTGTCTCTTGCGTAGAGCGATAGGTCACATTTTACACTCACAAAACCAGCACCACTGCAGGCTGCACATTAACGTGGAGAGAGCTGGAGTTCAGTTTACAGCTCGCTGCTCACCTGACACATAGGGGCTTGCAAAATGCTTCAGACAGCACTTGTGCATTGCCTGAGCAGGGTATGCAAATTTACAGCACTGAAGGCAACTGTTTCTTCTAATCTCACTGGCTTTGTATAGAGAGGCCCCTCTTTGTTCTCTTGAGAAAGGCAGGATTTCTTCTTGAAAGCTGTACTGTGTTTTCTAAGATACACAGAACAGCCAAATCAGATGGCCTAGGCAAACAGACAAAGACACCAAACTCAATACAGTAAAAATCCCAACTTGATGAAGTACAGGTCAAAAATAAAAAGGTAAATAGTTTTTCATATACATGTGCACTTAGTCAGCAATAGCAAGTGCCAAAAGTGCTATTTAAGACTAGGGATTATCTACACTACTTTTTTCACTTTCAGAGATGTTAAAAAAAAAAAAAAAAAAAAAGTTGCGCATATTCAAGTTAAAAGCAGCAAGTTTTAAAACCAGAATATTTAATGTCTCATGCTGAGCTTTTATCTTCCCTTCAAAAAAACTTATGGTCATTTGCTAAAATTCTTTATCTAGCATATTTGTCACCAAAGGATTAAACAGGCAATGGAAAACAAAAAGAATTTAGTATTAGTATCACATTTCTATCTTCAGAGGCCTGTAATTAAGCCTAAGACATTATTGGACATCGTTAAAGTTCCCTTATTAATGTTTTTAATTAAGATGAAATAATATTTACGTAAGTGTTCACGTTTTGAAGACAGGAAGCTTAGTACGAGACGAAGTTAGAAAAGTTGACTGTGCTGAAGCTTTTCTGTTTTCCCTTAATCAGTGCCGAGAGCACACAACAATAGCATTGGGAGCAATAAAGAATACTGCAGGCCTGCAATTTTAGGTTGAGATTTTCCAAAGGCTCCGAGCAACTAAATCCGATTGAATTTCAATAGGACTTGGGCACCTAACTCCCTTAGGTGCATTTAAAAAGCCTTTAATTGATTTCCTTAGCTCTCTTCTCACTGGATGTTTCAGCCAAAACCAAACGAAGGCAGAAGAATTTTTTCCACTAACTACAAAAAGCCTCAGATGTCAGTGGTATAATTTTGCACATTAAAGCATGGTCTCAGAGCACTGGTGTATTAAAACAACTTTCCACGCCATCATCCCTGCACAGGTCTCTTCATAACACAGTCTTCAGCTTGTGAACTTGGTTGCTGATGATATCCACCAGGAATTTGCAGAAGTAAATTAAGCTGGGCTTGCACAATTAGTTTATGATACCTGCTTTAACAGGGAGTTCTCGCTCCCCAAACACTCTCAAGAACTAGACCTTAAACCCACAGGATTTGGCAACAGAAAGGAAGCTTTAACATCCTAACCAGTTCAAAATTGATTAAAAACCCACAAACACACTCTTCCTTTTTGTTTATTTCATGAACCTGTTATTCACAGTTCATACGAGTCTCTAAAAAAAATTCATATCAGAGCTTCTGCTTCAATGAGAAATAAGCTCTGGCTCCTATCCAGGACAGCATATACTTAATTTTATAACTCCTTGAATTCAAAAGAACTATACACCTACTTCAGTTTAAGCACACATACACACGGTTCAGAGAGATGCATGCTCAATTGTTAGTACATGTAACACGCTAATAGGAATAGAAAGGAACTGCTGCAAACTAAAGCAGCAGCCTAAGTTATGGAGTCTGTACTTTTGTGTTACAGAGAAATTTTCATATTAACACTATTTAGGCAGTGGCTACTTTTCCCCTAGCAGATTATTTTCATCCTGTCAAGTATCTTGTTGTGTGCTGATAATTACATTCACTCTGCAGCTAATGCTGAATGCATTGGAGGACTCTTGAAGAGACCATATGCACGAAAGCTCACCTGCTTGTGATTTTTTCCAAACTATAAATGGCAGGGCAAGGGTAGCTAACATGTCCTCCGGCAGAATTTTCTTAGATCCTTAGACTACCACTACCATTATTACAACACTAGTCCTTTCAGAGAGAAAAATAAATATTGCATATTACTTCTTACCAGAAAGTAGAGCAACACAGAAGGAAGAATCCGGCCATTATCAGCCTGGCTTAGCCTGCAATAGCTTCATTTTGTCTACTTAAAAGGAAAGGTAAGAGTAGTTGGCATTTTCAAGATGTAATGGCCAGGCTGTGGTCACTGCCACGCATAAAAACTTTGGTAACAGCAACATTTAAATCCCAATAGTTTGAGGCATACATTTTTCTTTGAGGCCATGCTGGTAAGTAAGAGCCAGGAAGCAACAGTATGTTTTTAAAACAAATTAGAAAGATTGACGAAAAAACATTTTTGTTCCACTGGTTCTGAAAACTAGAAAATAACTCTCTTAAGCTTTCTGTATTTGTTTTTCCTCCTTACTCATCTTTTTCCATTTCATTAGAAAAGGACAGAAGGGCTGGAAAGGACAGGAAACTAGAAACTCAAACACCTTCAGTTTTCAATTATCTATAAAAGTAAATCAGTTAATGCTTGCCGTTGAAAAAATGCTTTTTTTTTTTTTTTTTCCTCAGATCATGGCCACATTTGATTCTATGCTCAAACCTTAGTGATTTTTAATGTATGTATTCTGTAAATAAAATGTGTCTGTAGAATCAACTGCACTTTTAAAGCATAAAAAGAAATACGCTGTAAGAAGTATAAAAATTAGGAACTACACTTTTCTCTCTCTAGAAACTCGTGAGACAGGGACTGTAAGAAAACAAGCCTTAATGAAATCCATTTTCCTTGTTTGCTGTGTCTCTCCTTCTGTACAGTCACTAGTTGTCCAGAGATGGCCACGTTCACACACTGTAGTAAACCTGAGCTGTGTTGCTATACCAGTAATCTGAGTCTCTCTCTCTCTCCTCCAAATCTGACAGCCGTCAATGTGTAGTATTTCTTAGCTTTAACCACAGCCTCACCATTCTGACCCACTAAGATTTCTTCATGCATTTGGGCTCTGGGTAGTGCCCCTAGAGAGAAAACGCTTCCACAAGCTGTAGCAACGCTTCATTCCATGGCTAGACAGGAGTCAGGAAGACTGCAGAGATGGGGGAGATCAGGGCTCAATTTGCCGTCCAGCTACAGATTTCTCATTTGTCTTTGAGCAGACTGTGTGTCACCCTTCACTCAGTTTCCAAGTAGAGAAAGCCACTGCTCTCACCATCTTTTGCCACAAACCATTCTGTGGATAAACACCATGATGCAATGAGGGTCCCACGTCTAAATCCCAGATTACGTTATGAGCTTTTGACAATTTACTCCTTCAAAAGATGGCACAGAGTACACCAAAAAGGAACGTTTTCAGATGAAGTTCTAATTTCTTACCTGTCTTGTGAAGTTAAGGATGTTTCCCTCCCCAGTCCACCCCTACCCAAGCAGGGAGTTATGGTCATGTACAGTCTGGCTTCAGGATTTTCAACTTGACCCTTCCATCTCCTTTTCATGGTTTTAGGCTTTGTGGGACCTACTCTGGGATGTAATGTGTGTTCTGCAAGTGAGGCATATCCAGAAAATTAGTAGGTCACTGAAAGCAGAACACTACTGTGGTTACTTCTACCTCCGCACATGCTCCTGATACACTCTTTCCCTCGAAGCAGCATGTTTTCAACATTCATCCTCCCAAACTGAGATTTACAGCCTGAGCAATAACTGTATTCTTCATTAACAGTTTAACAAGTAAATTTCAAATGGACTACTGCTGTTTGCGACCCCCTCCAGATAATGATGGGAAAAAAGAAAATATTAATTTTTTCCCAGCTGGCAGGACAGTGTTGTGCGGTAGGGCTGTCTGAAAGCAAACCTTCCGCAATTAGAAGCCCAGCATTCCTTTTACACATGTGGGCAATCGCTGCTCATTTACCAGTATCATGCTCAGCATTGATAAGAGTTCAAGTGCTGTATTTCTGTTTGACACTTACATAAACACAACCTGCGTTTGCCTCAGCATACTTGAGCTCTCTCCCAGGCCTGCTCCAGGGAATACGCATCATGATCTTCCACACAGCTGCAAAAACAGTCGCACACTAAACCTGTAGTCCAGGCACTTAATACTCCTCACAGGAAAACACATGTGCTAGTTTAAGCTAATAAAAAACCTCTCAGATGCCATATGTACATAGTCCATTCAGTCAGCATTTTACAGTTGCCTCTAAAATTTGTGAAGGAGGAGAGGAAAATTATTTGACATGCAAAATAAACCTAACCGAAGGCAACAAGTCAGCGTTTCAGATGAGTGGCAAACACATTTCACATACTGAAGGCAAGTAGTTTCCTCCTCGTGCCAATTTCCTGTGCTCGTTCCAATCAGTGAGCATAAAACAGTTGTGGCTATCATTCAGCGCATCAGGATTATAGCATACCAAAATGGGAAGTTAATTTATACCAACCAAAGCACATGATTAATTCAGTGCAAACTCTCTTGAGAGCTTTGATAATGTTCCAAGCGGACCAAACTAAACTTACATTTGCAAAATGAAGATATAAGCCAGATCTCTCTGAAGTCGCATACTCCATTAACCAAGCTACCGTTATGTGCAAAGACTTGTATTTTTACTCGGATTCATGTTTCTATCAGTTTTGGGTCCAACATAAATAAATGGTGCAACAGAGGCAGCTCTTTGCAGAAGTCAAAGTTAGGAAAGGAGAACTCCAGTTCTGTGAAACTCCCTTCACTCACTATCACCTTTCCCCTGCACCCTCTACAAATAAAGGACAAGTGCACTATTCATTGCTGGGAGAAAAAAAAAATATCTTAAAAAAGCCACGGCCTTCTCAGTGGCAGCTGGTCCGAGCCTCAAGACATCAAATACCTCAGGAAACTAATAGGCATTATATGGAATTAATTTTAGAAAAAAATACAAAAAAAGCGATATTTGGCTGAATTCAGTACCTCTCTACTCCAAAGCTGTTTGGAAAAGGAGGGGAGAGACGTTACGAAAGCAAGGCCTAGGGCATAGCAAGAAGAAACTGAAGGCTCTGCCGCAGGACATGGGCTAGCGGGCAGCTGCTGCAGTGACCAAAAGCCACCAAACCAGAAGAATCCTCCTGTGGCGGGGTACTTGAAAAGGGAAAAAAGCATGCAGCTTTGATTGATTTAATGCATTGATTATGCATTTTAAGTGCAGCAGTATTTCAGAACACACAACTGGTAGCAGTGGAGCTGCACTTCATATTATTGCATTAATAATGTGCTCAGTTTTCTAAAGTTTGGGGCATCTCTGTTCTTTATGTGAGGTATACTTCCAGGGGACTCATGATTTATTTTAGGAATAGCTGGATGTTGTAGGGGCTTCTGTTTGACCTCAAGTTTACAGTTGTGTTTAGTTTAACTCCTGATTTAAACGTCTTTCCTGGTACATTAGGTGATGAAGTGAGTGAATGCCAATCTTACTCCACAGGTAGATGAATTCTGACAGCAATTACTGTGAAGAGATTGCCCAATTTTATTTTATTTTATTTTTATCTTTCCTCCCTTCACACCTTCCCCACAGTTTTCAGTACTCAGCATTTCAAAAAGCGGTTTTTAATACATCTGCCCTGCTTAGTCCTCTCAGGATCCCATTGTGTTAGATGGGATTGTATCAGAAAACCTTCAGTCTGGGCACCTAAGATCTTACAGCAAAACCACAGAACTAAGATTACCCATCAGAACCGAAGATGCTCACGCCATCCAAAAAGATGAACGTTCAGCAATTGAGGAACTAGTGAGAACACCTGTACCTGTTGTCTTAATAGAAGGTAAGCCAGAGGGTGCATTCAAGGATGGTGATTGTCATTGCTAACCCAATAGCCACTGCTCTATGTGCCAAAGTGAAATATGCAACACTACCACCTCTCAGCAATAACACAATGTAAAAAGTGTTCTTTCCACTGGCAAGTGTTCTTTTAAAACAGTATTTTATCAGTACACAAAGTAAATAATAACAGGTTAATCTCTTTTCTAGGGCTAAGACAAAAAAAAAAAAAAAAAAAAAAAAAAGGAAGGAAGTCCTGATGCATAACAACCAAATACTAACACACGAATAGAGAATAGAGCGTGTAAGAACTTTGGGATACACTATTTTTATTTAGTGGTTTTACGCAAGAAGCAATAGCTCAAGTGGCCAAGGCTTCCAGAAATTAGTGAACGTCAAAGGTTTTAGCCTAACTTACAGATATTAAAGGAGGAAAAAGCTACTCAAACTGCAAATCAGACAGCTTTGCATTTTTCTGTAAGCATCAGTAAAGGTGGCTAAAATACGGAAAACACTCAGAGGCCTGTAATCCTCTGCTGAAAGGAGGTTTTACATGGCAGCAGAACCAAACATACCCATCTGGTGAGCTCCTTCTTCAGGGATAAGGCGAGTGGTGTGCCACGCTCAGAGCTGGGTTCTATTTCCAGCTCTGCTAAAAATGGTTTTAATTACAACCTCATGTTTCCCCTTTCCTGAACACATAACACGCTGCACATTTAACTTTGTACAGAAGTGTCAATTGCTAGTACTGTTTAGGGTATAATTAAAAACAATTACATTATACTAGAAAAGCACATAAGGGACTGTTTTGTGTACAATGTGCATTTCCTCATCAGCTGGATGGCCAAAGGAAACCCACTAGACATGAAAGTATGGTACAGCTGGGTCCCATAACTGGGCATTTGCATATTTATAAGCTATTGCACTTGGGAGGCCATTGCTGATGACATGAATGCCTGTATTAATGAGTCCATCAATAGAGATTTCCTTATGAGAAATCTGCCCTTATGAAGTTACATCAGAGAACTCTGTTATCATGAAAAATAACACTTGTCTCAAATGGCAGACTTTAAAGCCAAAAATCTTGCACATATTTAAATAGCATGCTTTACAGTACTCAAGAAGTGGTATAAACTCTCTACAAATACTGTCTGTGGTTTCACACCTTTTGAGTAACAGTAATGGCTATTTCATGCTAGGAAGATAGGAAATGTGTTCATCTTGGGTGCTGAATCAGCCTAAAAAAAAGCTACAAAAACCCTCTTTTGAGCACTCTGTAAATGATTTGTGGGCTGTGGGAATTATATCTTCAATTAGAAAGATAGCAAACTGATGACTGTACAATAAGCAATCACTTCTCAGCACAATACAGAGCAGTTAATATAGTGTGACTCCTATTACTGCTACAAGAAGTTGTGTTTTACTATTTAAATCTTAAAATCTTAAGCATAGTATTAAACATAGATAGCTTTTTTTTTTTTTTTTAATAACATGAAGAGTAGGGTGAACAAGCTTTGAGAGGAAAAAAGTCTATTGCAAGTTAGTGTACAAATACCTCCTCCAAGTTTTTCTAACTGGCTACTGCACTGATGTTTTCCATGGAAATTCCAGCCACATTAGTTCTGGCAGCAATTAAAGACTACTTTTGGAATCCTTAACAACATCCAAGGGGTCCCTTTCAGCTTTACTTCTTGTTCCGTAGTTCTTTCTACTCTTTAAAGCAGGGAAAGCAGTCCCGTCCCCCCGTCCCCCCCCCCCCCCCCCCCCCCCAGCCTTCAACTTGTTTTTACTGTTAAAATAAATACGAGGATGAGTCAGAACTCCAGCTCAAAGGAACAGCACTGAAGTATTTACTCGGCTTTGAGAGCTGAGAAGCTCCTCTTTTGCTCAGGTTGTACCTCTTACCACTGCTTGGTACATTGTGCAACTCTGATTGTGAGCCAACATGATCATAGGACTCGATGATAAAAGAAGCTATTCAGAGTTTTGGCAGGAGGAATACTTCTGACATTTTGTTTCATCTGGATCACAAGATTAGACTTCGGCTTGGGGTTTTAACACTAAGCTGCCCATGCTGCATCATATGGAGCTGATTTCTGACACCTCTTCTAACTGTGCATCATGTTATTCTTGAACATTCCCATCTGAGTCAATGGGTCGACCCTTGAAGCAAGCTGCCATCTATTACAAATAAACACAGTTGAACCTATTTGTTGAAGAGGGAAGATTACACCCTTACACCCCTTAGAACAGACCGAAGATACATGTAGGTACCAGGCCACAATATCAAGAATTCATTCTTCTTGAAAGCAAAACATAAATGAAGCCAGCATGTATCCAGGCATCAGAATTACAGTTGTACATTATTCCAAATACCAGCTAAAGTGTTAAAAATCCTCTGTGACCATATGTGATATTTCAACCATGTTCATAGCTGGAAAACAACATTAGAATTAGTATTGATTAAGTTAACTGCCTGGCTAGAAAAAAATCACTAAATGGAGAATGAAAACTTGAATGGGGCAAACATACATTTTTTTCCTATTATTAACAGAGAGAAATAGGCACATGCAAAGGAAAATTCATCTCAACTGTCCGAAGCACCTTCAGCTGTAACAAGTGACTCTTTCAGGTGTACCTATCCTTTTCCATTTATCCTTTTCCTTTTTTCCAAGGGAAAGTCCACGTGATTGGTTTATTCTACCTTTTTGGACAGCTAAAATTAGCTGCAAAAATAATAATAAAAAAATAAAAACCCAAAGTCAATAAGTGCTTTGAGTTATTGAATACGGTATTCTCACCCTGAAGCAATGGCATAAACTTCTGAGAGGATGGAAGTTTACTGTCAGTTCTCACTTGAAAGAAATTTATTAGCTGTTTCTATTTTTGGCCTGGTCTCCCTAGGGAGGTCTGTGTGATCACCTCTTCTCCCTCCGGTTTCCCTCTCAGAACTCCTGAACCTACAGCTGATCTGAAGGCCAGGTGTGTCAGAGCATATTTGAACTTCCTGGAAACATTGTGAGAATTTGGGGCCAGGCAGAAATGAAGTACCCTGCCTCTGGCCCAAGAGAAAAGATTTTACATTATTCATGACACACTCTCATGATGGTTCTCTAATCTTAACCAACATCCAGCCTCAGGAAAACTTATTGCAAGTTTCAGTTGAAACTTCTATTGAATCCACTAGGCTTCACAAAAACAAAGCAAACCAACCCCAAAACACCCACTCCAAGACCCCAAAGCCCTATCGCATCCTTGGTCCCAGTGCTTGTACAACCACTGGAGTCCCCAGGAACTGATCTGTGTTTTAACTGAAGAAAACACTGGAGCAGAACAGTCTCAAGTGGCCTACACAGCCTCAGTGCTCAGCTGGATAAGGATCTGAGCTACTTGATCACAACTGAAAGATGCTCCTGTTCCCAGCAGGAATTTGGACTGGATCATCCCCAGAAGTCTCTTCCAACCTAAATTTTCCTATTATGGTATCATTTTTCTGTGATTAAGTAGAATTTTTCCTACTGATTCCTGGAATCTGTGTTTAAAAAGGTAACTAAATGCAAATCACTTTCAGAGAGAAAAAAAAAAAAAAAATGAATACAGTGAAACCAAGAGGTTTCTTTTTCACTTCCAAGGGAAGTTCACTTGCCATGAAGCACAAGATGAAGAGGAGAACAGACTACCTCCACGTCCCCTTCTACTACCTGCACGGACTTCTTAGCTTTGCCATGCAGCATTTTCCTGGTTGGGACTGAAGGGGTAGGAAAGAGAAACAGCTTGGGGGAAAAAAAAAATCTGACACCTAGTTTCAGCAGTTTACTTCCACACAGAGATGCAACTCTTGATTCATCAGAGCATAAGCTTAGCAGAGAAAGCAAACCAATGACACTTCATTCAATAAAGAATAAACTGCGGTATTCCCACTGTGTTCATCATGTCACTTCTTCAATCAACTCTGATTGATTAAACTTCTTTCATTAACTGATTTCAGCTTGTCTGCTTTATTAGCATCTGTATTATCCACCTGGGACCCTAGAACATCTGCTGCGTTTGCCTGCCATGTTCTAGGAAGCTCAGCCCTCCTGTTTACTACAAGCATTTTCTCAGATTTCTGATAAAAGCTTCAGATTCTCCCAATCTTCTCCTAAGAACTACAGCAGCTAGCAGCTTTTATTCTCCATTTGATCATTTACTGCAGTCGTCCAGCACAGCTGATAATGCTTCTCATTCCACTAAGCTCACTCAAACAAAAATCAGAGGTAGGGCTTCTCACAGGCTGACAGCTCTGCTCATCTTCCATAAAGGGGGACGTACAGTTCACACTTATGCCTGGCCAGGCTTTTTCATTTTCTAGTTCCTGAGGGTCACAACAACAGAGTGCAAATATTTACAACCAGGAGTAGGCATTCTTAACAGATGGAAGGTGGAAGAGCGAGCATTTAACTGTGCCCCCCATATTTAGTATGCTGCTCTAGGGCCCCTTACAAGATACTTGCCTGCACACATGCTTACAGAAAAGATATTGTTCACCATGTTTGTTTAGTGGCATATGAAGAATACATAATGATGTCATAATGATGTCATCACGTGCAAATGGAAAGAGAATAATCCCATTCTTCAATTCCCTCCAACGTTCTGAGTGTTACGTAGTCACATAGGATAGTGTGAGCAGATAACTTTTACCCAAGCACCGTATCCTCAGTACATGCTCCACATACTGGGTTTGGAATTTGTTCTGCAAAAGTCAGTAGGGAGTTTTCCTGTATTATACATGAAAATATGATCTTTAATTGATTTCAGTGATGTCAAATAGCTCAAGATTTTTATGTGTTTAAACAGGTTATTTTGGAGGTTTACTTGTAGCTGTACGAACAGTTCAGAATGTTCCTTTTGAAAAGAATTTAGAGTTAATCGACTCAAGATTTGGGGGGAGGGATTGAACTTCCTAGAGTACAAGTCATAGTGTGTTAACAGACAGTGTATCACACCACATTGAGCTCCACTAAGATAAAAGGCTTAGAGATTTCACGGTATAATAAAAAGACCTCGTGTAAGCAAAAGAAATAAATATTTACAAAGAGAAAACTGCCTTTAAATTCCTAAAACCCACCCCACATGGAAGAATCACCATCATATGAGGCAGAAACACCATCACAAGAAAGAAGAGCGGGGGGGTAGGGGAACGAGTACAAGCAACAGCCCTTCTTAAAAAAAATATTTATCTTAAGAGTCATTAGATAATCTTCCACTTCCAAAACTGCTGAACCAGTCAGTTCTACCCCACGTTCAGCATCAGACTATTAAATGAAGTCAAAAGTTTCTGTGGTTACTCTCAGCTGAAATGAGCTAATTTCCCCAGAGAACGAGCTACACCGACCAGATGTCTTGAGCCACTACTCCCCAAAGGAGCGGAGCAGCCCGAGCAATGCCGCCTCTGTTTCTATGGAGATGGGTTTTCCCATCCACCACACAGCCGGGCGCACGGTGGCTACCAGCTGTTGTCTCGACTCGGGCTCCATCAGGAGAGACTGAGGGAAAAAAGTGGGAGACGTAGGACGGGGCTTCTCCCAGCCCCAGACCTCATAAACTTTACCCACAGTGGCCAACCTCCACTCTTCGCAGCCGCCGCTTGGGCTCACTGCTGTTGTTTAAGGCTGCCTCTCAGTGCTTCCTCCACTCATTTTACAGGCTCATAACAGGGCTGTGGCAGCACACAATCACTTGGTTTAACGTGTTCAATCACTGCGCTGGCGAAGCAGGTTTCCCCAACGCATGCTTCCAGCCCAACTTTCCCATCTCAATGGTTTTATGAGCTTAAATCTAAATCTCCGATAGTAACCCATTGCAGGTTCCCCACATTATTCTCACTCCATACTTTCAAAGGAAAACTTTGTGGATTAATGACTCCCCGTCCTTCCTGCAAGGCTGGTTAATGCTTCAAATTCCTATTGCTTTTTAACTCCTGTGGAACTTTAATCCGTCTCTGACCATGCTGATGAGCTGCAGAGAAACAACGCTGGCTAGGATTTTCATTCTTGCATTTTCTTTTTGAATGCAGCCAAGTTCAAATGTCTAATTATAACTTTGCAGAGTTAATGATCAATTTAACGAAGGCTTTAGAGTATCTTTGAAGTCATAACAACAAGCCAAAGGGGGGTTTAAAACGTTAACTGCACAGGGAGCCTATGTAGAGAGCTTTCTTAGGATTATCTCTCTCACTTAACAACAAAGTTGAGTCATTTCAGAATACTTCCAGCAACCCCACGGCTTGTTGCCACATAGCACTGAGCTTTACCTAGAGTTTATTTTATAGCTCTGAGCAGCACCAATCATTGCCCTATTAATTCAAGCATGTTTAATTCAATGTCCCTCGACTACTCAGTCATGCCTATTTGTAACTTTTAAGCAACTACAGAAAGGTACAACTTGTCCCATCCACACCCAACAGGCAATAATCACCCAGGTTAGATATACAATGTAAGTAGGGTGTATATTGAGACAGCTACAAGCAATATTCCCTTAGTTGTATGATATGCAGCTCCTGTTCCTTTTTGCTTAAGGCACGTGTTTTTTCCACTTACTACACAGGCTGAATGTGCCCTCAGATGTATGTAGCTCCTGCTGATGCCAATGAGCTATAAATACACATCCCAGGACATACTCTGACCTGTTTACTTTTTCATCTAACATATGCAGCCACTCATATTTTGTATATACTGCACTCCATTGTAATGCTGAATCAGCACGTCCAGAAATAACAATAAGGGCATGCTCAGCCTGGAGCAGTGCACAGAGAAAGCAGTTGGGCTCCTCCCTGCTTGCTTTTCACAGGAACCCTGCCAGTCAGCATCGCCAGACACATTTTGCAGGGGTTTCTCTTCCAAACAAAGCTGAAGGTGAAAGACATCAACCTGCTGACAAAAGGAGTCAGAGGACAGCAGTTACAGGTGAGCAGACAGCCATTGCTTGTTCCCAAAGTGAGCTGACTGGGAGCTGAAGGGGAAAAAAAACACAACACACTAGGTGATGTCCTCCAACACTTTCCTTTGCAATGCGGCACACAACTGCATGATTTTCCCCTTTAAACTTACAAGTGGGGAAAATTCCCATAGCAAGAACCAAATACAGTCTATAGAACTAGGCACTGCCAAAAGAACATTTTATAGGTTTGACCAACCCATTTAATAGCCACCCTGTGGCTTGCACAAAGTGATGGGACTGCAGTGAAGAATTTCTAGGCACATAGGGGCCCTATAAACAAAGACAACTTGCATACCTTTTTTTCTCCCCGTGCTGTAGTTATAGACCACAATAATTGCATGGTGAAATCTAGGATAAGTATAAGTTGGATAAACTACTTCAGCAAAAATTAATGTTTTCTCCCTAAATTAGCCAGTGCAACCAGATTTCCTTTTAGGGCTCCTGAGAGAGAGAAAGATTACATCTTACTGCTTTCTTCATTTAAACCCAACCTGCTTAGACCTTATCTCTGTGTCCATTTTCCAGTCCATGCTAAGTTTATGCATTACCTCCAGGTACTATTACAGCCTTGCCACAGCAAAGGCTTACAGATGCTTGAGTCTAAAGACCACTTAAGCTCTCATAAAATATAAAGCAATACAGAAAGGAGAGCAGTTTGCATCATGCTAGAGAAGGCTTTCAATGAATACCTGGGTACAACACTGCAGCAAGGATAACGTGGAGTTAGCTTCCTTTATTGGGGGTAGTTCACGCACTTTGAAGAACTCTAGTCTTTCTTGACGTGGTCAGGGTACTTGTACTCCACAGAAGTAAAAAATCTCCTCAGTGTATATAAATACCTGAGAAGGATGTAGCCAACCTCTTCTCAGTGGTTTGTGGGGATAGGACAAGGGGCAATGGCTGCAAGTTAGAGCACAGGAAGTTCCGCACTGACATGAGAAAGAACTTCTTCATGGTGAGGGTGATGGAGCATTGGAACAGGCTGCCTAGGGAGGTTGTGGAGTCTCCTTCTCTGGAGATATTCAAGGCCTGTCTGGATGCCTACCTGGGCAGCCTGCTCTGAGAAACCTGCTTTGGCAGGGGGGTTGGACCCGATGATCTTTTGAGGTCCCTTCCAACCCCTACAGTTCTGTGTGATTCTGTGAAAAGGATGATTTTTGTTCTATTTTTAGAGCATTTTTGCAAGAAAGATCCCATGATGGAAAGGTATTTCAACTTCCGATCACAACCATCCCTATTATTCTTTAAAGCTGTACAACATGTTTTGTACTGGTGTTGCAGTACAACGTGTTTTTTTTTTTCTTAAATAAAATACAACCATAGCCTTTTTTTTTTTTTTTTTAATTCTCTTTCTATTTTCTTGGATGCTTCCTCATACTTTAAAAGCATAAAAAAAAAAAGCATTTTGTTTAAAATCAGAAAAAAGAACAGATTCCTTAACTTTCCTGAAGATGCAGGACCCTGAAAATCTGAGGGTGCATCACAAGTCACAGCATTTTTTTTTAATTATTATAGCTACTCAATGGCTACCACTGTATATTGTATCTTGGGACAATGTTTTCATAAGTGTTTCAGTGGCTTAGCAACACATCTTCTAAAATTATGTAAGCACTTGGAGCTAAGTTTGCACACCTGCAAAGCAAGTTAGATTCTTTAAGCCTAAACTATGCCAGAGACATGGTGGTAGTAGGACACCTGCCAGGTGACACCTCTTCACCCGTATCAGGGAGACTCGCCCCCTGGAGCCTTCAAAAACTTGTATTTTATTTCAGAAATGCAACTAGGCATGCACTTGTCCCACCTCCCTTTATGCTCTTAGCTGAGAAACCCATGGCTCCGTCCATAAACCTGTGCAGGAGAGAGGTACTCCTGGAAACCTGCAGTGAACCTAACTGTGGCATCTCAGCCTCAGGCCAGATTACATGCGTGCACACTTGAATCTCGAGTAAAAGCAGCACCTGGGTTCCTGAAAGTAATGAAAAACAAACAAACAAAACTAAAAAAAGAGCGTTGCAGCACCTGAGTGAGGTAAATGAGTGGATTTTCTGCCAGATTCAACAGCAGGGGTAGAAGCAAGTGCATGTCAGCTCTACAGTAGGCCATAAAGTTCTCATCTAGTGCAGCAAATTAACTGACACCAACAGAAGCTTAAAACAATGATCCCAACTGCAACTAACTGCAGCAGCAAAGGAGCCACTGCCGAAGGCTGTTTAGCACCTCTGTTATGGGAACAATGCACCCCAGGGGGAAAGGCAGGTGTGTTTTTGCATTTGTTGATACCAAATTCAACAGACGCTATTGACCAAATCATAGACCATGGCTCTAAGTTTTCTTTTTCAATATTTCACTCTCAAATCCTACTTGCCAGTACTGGGCCTTCTAAAAGCAAGTATTGGAACTCTGTACGTTAAGACAGAATCCCCAATGTGCTTATCAAATGGCTGTCACTTTTCACAGATTCAAGTAATAGGGCTGCCTGAGCCACTGCCTCACATTGAGTCGTACGTGCTACAATCCAACATCTTCGTCTAGAAAAAACAAGCTTAACAGGATTGGGAATGTACACAATTTAACTGGCAACACAGAGCAGGGGCACCCAGGGCAAAAGGCAGGGCATGGAAAGAAACAGGCAGGCTCTATCACCTCACTTCCAAGTAAAGCAGCAACACTCATGTAAATACTGTGCAATACGAACTATCGCGGTGTAAACACAGCATCCTACAGTTCCTTCATTCAGTAGTACATAGCTCCCATTCTGAACACCTGAAAAAACTCAGGGAGAGAGATTCTGATTTTTAGGCATTAAAAGTTTTGTGGCACAATGTATATTCAAAAAGCTGTTACTGTTAGCTTGTCACTTTTTGTGCCAATCTACCAAGTGGTTGGTATCAAGAAAGCCATTGCTTTAAATTTTTGCCTTAAGCAAGCTGCTGAACATGTTTGTGCAATGGCAAAGGTCACTCCCTGTTTAAAATCAGGGGTCATGCCTTTGCCAGAATGAGACGTTGTTTTAAATCACAATCACTGTGGACCCTCCAAGTGGAAAAGAAGGGGTAGGCAACATGTCAGTGTCTCAGAGCCACAAAGAGAGAACAACCCTCAGTATGATGCTTGGAGCTGCGCACACCACACCACTTAATGCTTTTCTCCAGTAGGTTGCAATGCACAGCTGCTCACGGTGGCATAAACACTGCTGAGCTGAAATCACTATCCAAGCCACGTTCGACATACATACGAGAGGTTAGACAACAGCATCGTTTCTCTCAAGTCTGCTCCTTAAATTGATGGCTCGATTATGTAACTAAATGATGTATTTATTGCAAGACATGTGTTTTTACATGCACTTACTAGAAGACATGCACATTACACTACTTTAATCCTTGATTAATCCTACCAATTTCTAAAACACGAGATACGTAGCTTATAAAATCCACCTGTTTTGATTCATCAAATGCCATGCACTACAGCAAGCTAGAAATAAAAGGTGCTATTTAAAATGTTCCGTAACAGTACATTTGTCAGCGATACTTGATCAAAGCATTTGCTTTGACTGTGCCCTATTTGTTTAACTACTATTGCTGCTGCTTATTTTAGTCTATACTAAAGAGTTCTGAAGATCATAACCTGGGCAGATGCCAGAAGAATGTAGCTTTTAAACACCACCTTATATTCAAAGAGTGAAATCAAGCTCTAAGAACATAAGTAAGCAAAATTCCATCATGTACACTAACTTTTCCTATGAGTTTTTTTTGTTTTGTTTTGTGTTTTTTTTTAATAAGATTCAGTGGATAAAACAGGATTTAAGTAGTTTTCCTTATAAATATTTCAGAATACAGTAAAGAAATTCATGCATGCCTGTGTTGGTATTGCAAGAGTTATTTAAACACATTTAAGAGTTCTACTTTATTATTTTGATAACCAGAAAATTAAACATTTCACATCAGACTAGACTTTACTGACTTGTGTGGCTGTGTTTTGAGGTCAAATCCATTGGGAGTTATTTTTACCTCTGGTGTGTTTATCTGTTTATCCCATTCGCACACCTCTTTGTGTTCTCTGACTTTATTGCATAACTAATAATTAATTGTAATCGTTTTTCATTTGGTTATGGTCATTGATTTTGACCCACTGCTTAGAACAATATCGTATTACGTGCAGTCTCAATGGTTCTTCACTGTCCTTTCTCAGCTGAGAGGTACGCTAACACAGAAGGCTGCAGAACAAGAATTACATGTGATTTAACAAAGCACACACGCAGACAGACTGTTCTGTGCTCACGTACTTAAACTGAAGGACAAAAATTAACATTAACTGCAAATCACCAGGTAATAGGAAAAATCTTTTACATGTCTATTGTGTAGAAAGATGCCAGTGTATTTCTTTGCTCTGAATTGTCAGTAATGCTGCTTTGAACCAGACAGCAGGGATACATCTTGAAACCCAAAATTTCACAGAAGGCAACAATTTGATTTCAAATGTGCTAATTATATGTATACACACACACACACACACACACACACGTGGAGAGTGCCAAACCTGAATTTTAAATCCTCTGTGTGTATGAATAGGGAATTAACATCTGAAGTTCATCACTTTGAATTACAAATGAAGACTTTGTATATAATAGAGCTTAACGATAGCACCACAGCCATCGATGTCTTGGACTTACAAATATACTTTTGGTTATGGTCCATGTACAGTCATGGTGTAGCTGGAAGGGAGGGAGGGAAGATCAAAGTGAAATGTAGCTGAAAATGCCACTTTTCATCTGTCTTCAAGGACTGTCATGTTTTACACGGTTTTCATTGCAAATAATAAATGTCTCTGACAGTTGAATACATTTTACCTGGTGAATACAGATTTCACAGTGCAGAGACCACTGAATGTTTCAAACCTTTGAAATGTTTCAAACCTTAGAAAGGTGCTCCACATTTCACTTGGTGACAAATGTGCAGGAGACTTCTGGGGTGGCTCCCAGCCTGCAGTCACAGCTACCTGTTCAGACTCCTGAGGGTATTTCTCAAAATCCCTGTTTGACATCAACCCTAACAGCAGCACTAAAGGAAAGGAAATTAAAACAAATATGACCCATGACTCATGAAAGCAGCCACTGAAATCAAGATTTTCATGTAGCTGTTCCAGATCATCCCACTACCAGTGTCCCTCTCCTCTGTGCTCCTATTAATATAACGTTTTGTACAACCCCAGCTTCACACAGAAGAGGACTCCCGGCATTCCAGGAGTCAAAAGCAAATGCACAAATATTTTTGTTTCTTCTAGACAAAAACAAATCTCCTCAAACCAGACTGCTAAGAGCAAAGGCCTTTGCAAACATAATAAATGCCTTCAGCTACTTAAAATACAACGTTTATTTTTACTTCAAAGTTTTTTCTAGACTAAATTACCTTAAAGCAAAAAGTACAAGCAAAATAGTTTGGTCTTTTTTTTCCCTTTTCTTTCACAGCTTCTTAAAATATGCTGGTTGGTCTAGACCTATGCTTCACAGGCTAACATAAATAAGTGCATCTTTCATAAAATTTATTCCACAAACAGGAGCTAGACCACTGGATAGATACAGCAGCTATATTTTAAACATTTTGGCATCCTTTCTCACCACTGTTTCCGTTTCCCTGCACCTTCCTTTTGATCTGGCCCCACCTCAGGAGTCAGTCATCTTCCCTTGGGGGCAAATGCACCAGCACAGCTCAGCACAGCCAGATGTTTTGAGGGAAGTTTCATTCCCTCCCTGCTACTTGCTCAAGAGACTAAAGAGGTACTGCTCCAGGCTGGCTCTGTCAAGTTTTCTGACTTGGGAATTAATACCAAAGAAGCTAATTCACAGAAGAACACAGAGGGAAAGCATATGAGAAAAATCATCCTATTTGTTAGACAGCTCAGACCTCTGGCATTACTCTTAGGAGGTACTTTGCTACCTACAAAGAAGAGATTTGAGGAAGAGTATCCCTCAGTCTAGTTCCTTCTCTGCTTTTTCTCTTCAATGTTTATGTCTCTGCATTATGTTTGGGCTCAAAGCACTGAGGTGCCCTCAAACACAACCTACTTCCAAGCAGCACACATAGCTCATCAAATAGCAGTGATCACAGAAGCACATCCTGAGAAGCTTTCAGAGTGGAAATTTGTGAAATTTTCTCTTGCTCAAGGACAGACTTGCCTGCTTTCCTCCAAGACCTTCCCCAGTTAGGAAAGCACCTAGAGGCACGTTCCCAGAAAAGCCTGTCTGCCATAAAAGTACTAGAGGAGGCGGCCAGCAGGCTGCAAATTTTAAGTTCATTTTAGTATGTTACAGATCTTTTTTTTAAGAGCTGTACTTGTCAGGAAGTTTGAGAAGCCACCTACAGACTCTTAGGTTTGTTCTTAATCTTTCCTGCAATTATATCTCACTGTTCTACAGAAACATTAGCCTCTGTTTTGTAACAAGTGAGAGGAGACCTAAGCACACTGTTTTAGAATTAGCCCCTGAAATCAAAAGCTTTATGTTGATCTCTGAGACATGCTCAAGCATAATCCCACAACCTTCTACTTTATTATGCGTTTTCTAGCTTTTGAAGACGAAAATGAATTCAGCAGTCTAGTGCGATTTAACAAGTGATACAGTCAAAAAAAATTCTCTTGGGAAAAGGCCTGTCTGGTGACATCAACAGCACTAGTGACCGACCCCTAGGGAAGTGGGACAGTCATACACAGATGGGAAATAGCTGGGAAGAAACTACATGGAAGCACTGAAACATTAGACCCTACCTAGTGGCTGAAAACTCAAGTGCGAGGTCCAGATGCTAAAGTCTGAATGTGTTAGCATCACTGTTAGGGAACTGATACTAAGTGACAGATAGATTATATTACATAAAGTTCAATTTCTGGCCGCTCACAATGGCTCCTAATTCAAAGACCTGACAAGCTACCGACAATAAATAAATCCGAGTAAAATGCACATTGCTTTGAAACTTTAGCCTTACACACTTTAAAGTATACTACATTACAGTATACTCATTTGTAAAAAAGGACTGCTTGATTTTTACTTAATGATACTTTACCAAAGCAACTAAAAATTATTGATTTCCTGTGATATGAACTGAGATGACGGAAAAACTAAGAAATTATAAATAAAAAGCCTTCTTTGTTCTGTATATCACTTCCGCTGTGCTGGTTAGTCAGATGCCTTTGTTTTTCCTTCTAGTCCCATGGCACATGAATGCTATCTTACTGGGAAATAAAACAAAATGAAAAGACAAAAATATTTTCCAAGATTTTACTATTTGTTTTCAGCCTTATATCCAAGACTAAGAGTAAAGAAGAAAACCAGTAGCATTTTTAAAGAATGTCCCAAACCAGTTTAATTTTCATTTTTGTTTTAAAAAGTACACAATACTTATGGTTCTGAAGCCTCTTGGGATAGAGGTCGGGACTAGTATTTATATAAAAGTGATTAAAAGACATTTTAATTCAAAAAAGCTGACATGCTTCATTAGCAGCCTTTTCCATGCTGACTTTGTTCCAACTTTTAATCAACAATATCTATATGCAGCTCTGGACCCAACAAACGTTTCTGCATTGGCCTGGAGCCACAGAATGCTGTAGGCTGTGGGCAGCCCAGCTCAAGGAAGCCAGAGAACAAAAGGATGTTCCCTGCCACCATGGCAGAGGCACACTAGAGCGGTCTCTGTCTTGCTGTAGATGGCAGGCAAGGGTCACAATGTAAGTAGAAAGTCAAAGCAAGGCACATGCAACTCTGAAAGAAGAGAAGCTCCCAAAGTTTTGACTTCAGCTTTTTGCACGTTTGAATTCCCCATGTTTCATGAACTGCTTCAGTTGGTAATGATTTAAGTCCAGGTAGGAGAAGGAATGATAGAAAATGTAATTCCATGATGAGTGACAGCTGCAATTCACTCAGGAATTACAATGCTCAAGAAGTCACTGTTTCAATAGGTGACAGAACAGAAATGTCAAGAAATATCTGATCATGTACTTCTTTCCTAAACCAAGACACCTCACATTTCTTCTACTGCATCTCGCACCTTTGCACAGAGCTTTTGCTGATTCCCCATCATTTTGCTCCAGCTCTCTAAAGCAATTAGTTTTTGTAAGGGAAAAGGTCTAGCTCAATGTCTCTGTTCAGCATTAAGAAAAAACCTACCTCCTTTAAATGTTAAGAAAAGTATACCTATGAGCAACTTTGTCAATGAGCCATGAAAAATTAGGGCAAAGAAAGAGCTGTTAAAAGGAACAGACAACTCTGACTGAGATAATACTGAGAGATGCTTCTGATGTCCCTTGCTCTCTCTACAATGAACAGTTGCCTAATATTACAACTATTGGTAATGCTCTCATGCATTTCTATGCAATTCTGTGCCCAAAGAGGCAGCAGCACCATCTTCCACTTCTCATCTGCTTCTTTCCAGTTCACCCTACCAGCCTTGATCTACACATTTGCAGGAAATCTGCAGGAACCATGCTGCTGAGGATTTCTTATATTAAAAGGATATTAAAATCTAGGTCCATGTTGCCTGACAATACTTAACGGAGATTTAAAATCCCAGGGGATTTGTCTGAATTAGCATTTATTCCCTCTTCCTAGCAAAATGCACACAGTAACACTGCGATGAAAAGTGGTCCAAAATACAATACCTTACCCTATGCGTTACAAACACTATTCTCATCATTCCAAATGAATGCTAGTTTCAGATACAAAATCAGAATAGCTTAGCAATTTACATATGGATCAAAGAGTTGTAAGATATCTATGAAGATAAGATTTGGTTTTAGAAAGAGAAACATCTCTCCACATAATCTATGAAACAAATGAACTGTCTGGAACAGTCCCATGTGTCTGAACACTTAGGAACCGGAGTGCAGTCGCTCTCCAAGAAATGGAATCAGCCCTTGAAACAGCTCTCCTAATGTACTACTTGAAAACAATTTTCCAGCACTTTAACATGGAGTTTCCTAGTTTTACAAATACCACTACCAAAACAAGAAAATGGATCTTTGCTTACAAACTGTTACTCATTTTGATTACAGCGACAAACCTTGCTCTGCTTTCAGGGCCTGTAAGACCCTAGATCTATTCTCCAACCCTTACCACAATATCACAAATGCACTTACAAGCATGTATCAGAGGAGAGTTTGACACTGGCTTCAGCACAGACAGTACACTGCCCTAATTTTCTTGTATTTTTTCCTTGAGGATGAGATAGCACTTCTGGCTTGGAGCTTGGTGTAAGGAAAGAGTTTTTTCTTTACATCCCTTTTAATTCTGCTTTAGAAAAGCATATGGCTTACCAGTTAAATATTTTAATGTTTTACTAATGAGCTGTATCATAACATTCAAAAGTTTTTAAGTATGAAAAGACACCTCGTAATATCTGAAAATTGCAGAAGGATCCAAGTAGCTTTTAATTTGTGTGTGCTAGGAATTTATAAGGCAAGTTGTCATCTCAGGACTAGTCTACACACATATTCAACACTGGTATTCTTGTACAAATGCATGTTCTTTTCAGCTTCTTTTGCCTTTATCAAAATAGCTGTAATAATACCAACCCAAATGTTCTTGTTATTGTATTAACAACAATGATGACATAATAGTACAATTATACCCCATGGGACTAGGCTATATTGACGCATGCAACCACGTGCTCTTAATCACTGAAAAGGCAATAACAGAGATTGAAGATATTACCACACCCAACTCCTCATTAGCGCACCTCTCATCTTGGAGATTGCCACCCACAAAGCTGAACCAGTTGTGGAATTGCTCATTCGCCTTCTTCAATGTGACTAAATTGGTTTTAACCAGCTTTGGGGTTAAACAAAGCTTTCTGGGTCAACTATACAATGCAGCACTATGAACATGAAAGAAGCACAATCCATTTCTAGGCAGAACAAAACCCCACAGTGGGGCAGCAGTGAAGAAGTCATCTGCTAGCTCTTAAGTTCTTCCGAAGAGACATGCTTCTGAAACCCTACCTACAGCCCTGTCTGTTCTAGCTGAGTTGGAACAAAACAGCTTTTGTTTGTAGATACAGCTGAGCTGCCAATTCAAGTTCAATAACTGGCTCTAGATTACAGTAGATGTGCCTAAACCTATAGGATAAAATTAATTTCAATCAAGTCTGTCACAATCAGCTGTCAGGCTGATATCCTGCTGTCCTGCTACAAAACAGATGCAAAGCAGACATAAAACGCTACTTAACCATTTAGTCAAATCAATAAAAGAAAGGCACTAACAGACCTAAGTATGTGAAAACAGGGCCAAAATCTCAGCTGTCATATTAAAGAAGCTTTCGTAGTGACAGGTCCTAAACTAAGAAATGAGACAAGAAATTTAAAATGTCTTTTCTTCAGTGTTATGACTGCTGAGGCCCATCACAGAACCTGAACACTTGGAGCAGGCCCAAACTGGGACTCTGGTAAGTTTATTCTTTCTCTGCTTCAGTGCTTGGCTGTGCAAGAAGCTATTCATACTTCCTTCCGCTCACCTTTTCACCACTTTGTCTGTTTAGACTGCAAGGTCCATAAGGGTAGAAACTACCTTTTAGAGTGTGTGAGCGCTCTACTAGGTGCTATACTTCATCCTACAGGCAGGGCCCTTTGAATGGACTGTAATGTAAACAACAATAATATCTTTTCTCAGAAGGATAGCACACAAGTCTGCTTGCAAATTTTGTTGCAGATAAAGTTTCCATCACGCTTTTAACTATCAAAAGCTAAGAAATCTTACACTGTAGTTCCACAAACACTTTAAGCCAGCACTGCTGCCAAAAGAAGCAAACTCATCAGGCCAAAAAAAAGGTTAGTTAGAACCCATACGGTTCTCCAAGGCAGCTTACAACATAGCTGCACAAATGCTTGTGTTGGCACAAGGAATGGAGCAGCAGAACCGTTTCTTTGGGTGGCAAGTGCCAGCTTATGCAGGCTGAAACCCACTCTTGAATGTGCAGCCTGAATTCTCCAATGGTTTAATCTCACAGAGCCAAGATATGGTGGAAAAACTACAGGTCACCAATTTTACTTGTAGAACTACTAATGCTCACCTCCCAAGAATGCTGCAAGGTTAAGTATGTTCGTGTTTGTAAGGCATTACAGAAGTAAGATTGGTAAATATTTAATTTTCTCTCCTCCATTTTCCCTTGCCACTAAATATAACTCATTCTGAGCTTCATATACTAAATCAATGGCTTGGAACAGCTCCTAGAAGGTAGGTGTCAAACTCCTTGCCTGCAGGCCAGGTGGAGGCCACTCACCATACACGTTGAATTGTGATTTAAAACTGATCTGCAACATTACAACTGAAACAGCCTCCTTAATATGCTGTACCTGCTCTGCTGCAGGGAGCCATGGAATAGTCAGATTACCTCTAGAGCAGATGTCCTTTCTCATCTTTACACGGGAAATAGCTGCAGAGGGATAAATGACAAGTAAATCAATATATTTTGCAGGCATTCCAGGTGTAAACATATCCCGTCAAGCTGACAGAAACAACAAGTAAGTTTGTGAAAGGCACCTCAATAAGGATGTTAAAGGGATGTTGGAGGGGAAAGAAATTAAATACGAATATATATGTGGAAAACATATGTGGAAACAAGGAATTAAACTAAAAGAAAAACACATAAGCAAAGGGCTGGAGCTCTTTTTCACTCCCCTTCCTGAGTTTCCTAGCTCAGAGCTACATTAAGAGATCATTTGTACTATTTCAGTGCTGCTGTATCTCTTACAAAAGGTGCTGCTGACATTTGCTACCCGAATGGTTAGTGCTGGGACCACAACTAAGAGAAACCACCAGAGCTACTGTGTATCCACAGCTGCCTCTAGGTTTTAGAACCAGTAACTTTTCTCAGTTAAATACTAATTAGGCCCACCTGAAAACTCAAATGCCACATGGATCCATGGACAGCTGCTAGACATTCTCTGTCTACTTCAGCACACATCAGACAGCCCCAATGTCATTAACATAAGGGAAACCATCAAAGTGAGGAAGTACATAGCTTGCTGTCACAGACTGGGTGTGAGAAAAGGCATTTTGTTTATTTTGTGAGTTCTTTGAAGTTCTGCTGTTTCCAAGAGCTAATAACAATTCCTGGCTTCCCATCACCTTGAAAACATGTTGATATTTGATGGGTTAGGCGGAAATACCTGATGCTAGCAATACACCAAGGTAGAGGTCCCTGATATGAACATTTGGCATTTCTGGGCAGTGCAGAAGCTCTAGGACATCTGTCCTGGTGTTGGGTGCCTAGAAACTCTGCGCAAGACAAGCCTTGTAGAGCTGATGCTTCAGTCTGCATGATTTTTTATATTTTTTTCTATCAAAATAAAAGTAAATTAGATAAAAATAAATTTAAAACATTAAATGTGTGATAAACACCACCTGCAGTTCCATAAATCAAACTCTTGTGCTTCCTAGGTTATCCCTAAATACAAGCAGATACTATTCATGAAACCTTTCCTAATACGCCCTGATCCCGTTAATATTTATGCACACAGGAAGCTCCACTGAAGTCATTATGACTACTCATATACACAGAGTTAAACATACTGCATAATTGCAAGTCTTGAGCCATAAAAACTTCACTTATAAATGTAGGACCTAATTTGGTTGCCTATACCCATATACTTTAAAAAAAACACAGCAGCATAGAGTCCTGACCTTTTTTTTTTTTTTCCCCTCCTAAAAACATGGAATAAACTCTCAGGTGGGTGGAGCTGCCAGATGCTCTACTCAATATGAATGCAATCCAGCTAGAGATATTTTTCCTAGTTGCTGCTAAAAATAGAAGTATGTTTTGATGCTTTTCTAAGTATAGCTATATGAAGAAATAATACAGAGATTCCTGTACCTTCTTGTTCCTTTTCTGTAGACAGAGTCATGTATTTGCCACTTCTTTCATGGCTGAGGCAAGTTTCTAACAGAACATCCATTTATGCCTTCTCCTTCCAGTACCAGTCAGTGGTCAACACAAGGATGTGCCTTCCTACTAAACTCGCAAGTTGAGAACAAAGTTTTTAGAAAAGGAACTCACATAAGCTTGCTTTAGCAGCAGCTAAGAAAAAGAAAGTTATGAGGTAGTCCAGTTGCTTTTGCTTTTTTGAGCCAGTTAATTGAAACCACATAATCCAACACTGCAAAATAAAATTCTTAATCCATTCCATTTGTTTAAGTTGTTTTCTCTCTTCCAGCTCTGGGAATCTCCTTTCTCACAAGACATTGGTACACGCTGCTGTTCTGCACTACAATTACACCACACCTGCAGAGTTTGTTCCAGTTTTGCCTACTGAGGACCACTTAAAGCAATTCAAGAGCCACCAGCCAGGGACAGCTGGCAAACTCAAACCTGCCTCAGTAGTCTATCATATGTAATCAATTGCTAATAGAACTTCAGACTCATCCCATTATTCACTAGCTAATTCCCCCAGGGAAAACAAGGCAGCAAGCTTCGACTTTGAATCACGAAGCTAGTTTTGCCCCTCTCCCTCCCTCCCAACTTTCCCCTCCCTCTGCATCAGTTCACTACACTGTTTCAGCTTTTCAGCTTGATATCCGTTATGTTATGTCAGCTGTTACATTACGCTTAAAACAATAGACTCCAGCTGGCTGAGGTCAGATGTGAAAACAAGGACCTAACAAAGCCATAGACCCTCCAGTTATACTGAAATTGAGATACACGCTGAATGTAGCACTTAATGACAAACTACTTTCCAGACATTTGGGCAAGGCATAAAGGAAACACCTGTCACTGCAAACATTACACACTAATCCAGATAAATCCTAAATTTAAAAATCTTTCTTTTCACTGCTTGGCTCTACTATGCACCAGTATTTCATAGTTCTACTTTTTTCCCCAAGATGGAATTTGCATTCATCTGTTTGTTTGCTAAACTATTAAGTAGCAAAAAAATGTACAAATTTGAGCAAAAAGTTTATTGTGTTTCTTCTAGAGTTACCAAGCAAATGTTCTGAGCTTGACGTGGATTTACACCCCAGAAAAGCTTCAAACTTTAACCCTGAAGTAGAAAGCTTGACAAAAGCAAGCAAAATTTAAAGTTAATAAAACATGCATTTTTATTAATTTTTTAGTGATTCTTAGACACGCATGTCTTTGAACAGATTTTATTGGATTGTAGTTGTACTAAAAAAATAAACAAAACCTGGCCATACTACTTGCGAGAATAAACTCAAGCTCTTGAGGAACAGGTGAACTCTGGAACATGCATGTCCCTATCTTTCAACATACTACACACAACATAAAAGCAGTGTTTTTTTGAAGACTCTCAGGCTACTGCAATTTGTGTATGAAAAGCTAAGGAGGGTTACTCAGAGCAAAAGGATAATTTGGCACTGTGTTCATTTCAGATATTGGCCAATACCCTCATGCTGTCAGCAAGGGATATCACCATGTCGGATCATGTAGGCCACCAGGTAGCCAGCAGACAGCACCAATCCATCACCACTGGTTTGTGCTGGCCTGCAATCTGTCACTAGCTCCCCAGCAAGCTTGAAGAAGGTCACACTTACCAGAGCCTGTGTTCAGAGACTGAGACCCAGTTAATGCTTGGTGCTTTGTAGTCATGTTATCCCAAAGTGTTAGGCAGAGAAATGTCAAATTTTGATTCCTTTGCTTACAGTGACTTAGTTGCAGGCTTTATTTTAAATGACTGTGTTCAGATACAGCACCAGCAAACTCCAGGTGCAGAAGGCCAAGAAAAGGTTTCTTGCTTGTTTGTTTTACATAGTTCTTACAACAGGCAGAAATGGAAGTAACCAATTCTCTGCATCCAAACCTATCTTTATCAAATCCAAGCTCCATTGTAGCAGACTAAAATTAGAATTCAAGCCTGGCACATTTTGAACCTGCTAGAAGAAATATATGCAAGATATGTAGATGTGTTTTCTTCTCTATAAATCACTGGTTATTTGTACCATATAAATCTAAAAATAAATTTCGATGGTAACTATAGAGAGCCAAACAATTTTTTTCCCCACTGAAAAGGAAACACCTAAGATGATGGCAAGAGCCTATCTGGAAGCACATAAGCATACTGGAAATCTTTTGGTGTGCTTAGAAGTTTAGTATCTGTTTCTTTCTCCTTCGTGCAAATGTGCGTCCAATTCATTTCACTGAAAGCTTTAATTGTTCTCACATTTTCCTTACAGCCATCCGGATGATGAGAAATCAGGCCAAACAACATGAACTTTGTGGTTGTAGCCACAAAGTGGTGAGAGTTGTCTCTGGCAGCAACATTTACACAGCCCTTCTCTTCAACCTCTCTCTCCCCCAGGAGAATTATTTTTGTTTATTGCTCATATAAAATTCCCCAAACCCATGTGAAAAACCATCCTTTTATTAATAGTTCACTTCTTCCAAAAGGATATTTTTACCTACTTCAGGACATCATCCAATGTCTGAATTCAGCTACCCCAAAAGGGGCACAGCATGGTCCAATGCTGCCCTCTACAGATTTTAAAGGAAAACTATACTTCCCCTCTACAATTGACTCGCAGTACATCTAAAAGAAAAAAAAAAAATGCTCATCTTTCCTTTACTGGTCTTAGCATATTTTCCTTACATATTACCTCTTCATTCCTTCCTGACATTATTGTTCAACTGCTCAGTACTCAGCTACACTAAACAATAAGAAGGGGTTTGGCCTTATTTGTTTGCTTTTAAACCCATTTCATTAAATTGGTTCAGCTGCCACTAACAGACTATCTTCTTTCCACTTTACAAGCATCTGATTTGGATCCCTCAGACTTTTTCAGGATGGATGTAAAGCACGGCTTAAACTGAGAGCTTTCTCATCCAGAGCTGCTCTTCACAGAGACTGCATCAGTCGGTAGATGCAGCCTGTAATGCCTATTACCTGGGCATCCTTTACAGGCATTACTTTCATTCAATTTTTCAAAAATAATGAAAATAAGAACAACTATTAATGTCCAGATTACAAGCCTTGGCCTTCTCAAACCACAAAGATAATCAGAAGGTAAACGCTGGGACCATTTTGAACCATTTGTTCTTTGTGAAGCCTACCTTCAGACTCAAAAGCTATAAGTATGTTTCCCTTCCTTTCTCACGGGGTGCATAAAACACCAGCAAATCATATTCAAACAAAAGCTTATATTAAAGCAAGAAATAAAATATAGATATATTGTAGGCCTCAGTTCTGTGCCACTCTCTCTCAGCTGTAGGAATTATTTCAAAGCTAATAAGACAAATATCAACCACAAAAAAATAATTTGTTTTTCTTTACTGAAGGCCTTTTGAATGTTTAAAAACTGTTTAACCTCTTCACTAAGAAGTACTCTAAAGCAGAAAAGGAACTCAGAAAACAAAAAGCTGGAAAGAGCTTATACTTTCATCATAAAAACATACTGTTACTTTTTTTTTTTTTTTTTTTTTTGTTGGAATCAATATTGAAATGAGATTCCTACAAGAAAATAGCTTTTTCAGGCACACTAAATATCCCTTGGTTCAGCAGAATATTTAATCCCCTTGGATCAGGCACTTGGATTTTCTTAGATCATGCTGAGATAACAGCATTCTGCTGTGTTCTGGCACCATAAAATCCTTGCTTATGAAAATAAAAGAAAAATATGGCCTCTCTGGGAACATACATCTCAGAATTACTTTTTTCCATAGTTTAAATATTGTAGTCTCAAAATCAATTTTTACAGAGATATACCACATTCTCTTTATGAGTCATGGCAAAAGCTCTCCCGCACCACTCTTTTAAATGGGCCAAGTGTACATATACCCTCCAAAATGATGATCCTTTCAGAGTCTTGGCTCAGACGCCAGCTCACGCTGGGCAAGTGCCAACGAGTAACTGTAGTCAAACCCCTCCAACAGCACCATCTAGTGAAAAAAAGATAAAATAAACACATGCAAATTTAAACAGTTTTCACTGCATTCTGGAAGCTAACAAAAGGCCAATTCTCTCCTAATCTCCCATTACAACTGCATTTAGGTATAGCTTTCATCAAGGCTCTTTGCCCTGTGAAGTGTGGTGACAAGTAGAGAAAGATTCAACAGCTAATTGTAAGCTTTTTGTCTAAAATTGGAACACCAATGGGAACACCAACTTAACACTGGAAAAATAAACAAGGGTAAGTTTGCAGTTCTCTTATTGTTATGAAAAATAGATCCAATTTAAAATACTTAAAATTATTGGTAACATATCTTCAATTTCCTGCTTTGGTAGTGGGAGATGATATTGCAATGTTTTAATAATAAACAGCTCCAGAACAAAAAAGAGCCAATATATACATATAATCTCGGCAACCCTTTTTAGCCCTTGTTTTCATATAATTATAGTATCTTGTACGACTATGTCTCTGAAGCACAAAAACCTTGAAATAAGAACGGTATAGGAAATTTTACTAGGTAGAAGCTAATAGAAACCAGATTCTGACATTTTTATTTTGTTTTGCAAGGTGCCACAACTTCTTTGAAAGTCCCACCAAGACAGGATAGAGCAGAGAGCATGTTGGCCCATCTACTGCTTTGAATCAGTGGATCACTGGCAATCATCTTAAGTTTCTTGAAAATCACCACAGTTTAGGAAAAGAATATCTATATGTGCCAACACTAAATAAACATACAACAGCTGAATTTCCAAGAAACTATAACAGTAGGATTTCATCTTAAAAATTCACTGTAGTTTTTAAGTGATATAGAACAGGAACATTGATTCATACTCCTTAGAAAGTAAATATACATGTGTATATATATATATATATATATATATATATATATATACACACACATACACACACACAGTACCTGCTATGAACACACAAAATGAGTGCTGTGATTTTGCTCATGAAATCATGTGAGAAGGCTATGTTGCCACTAGAAGTTATTTCACTCAAACAATACAATGTTTCAACTAAAATATTATGATACATTACAAAGATGAGTGTCTCATTGAGATTTCATCACAGGTGAAATTAATCAGAGAAATTAGCAAAAGTATCCACAACTACTACTTAGGGTTAAAAAAAGCCCTTTAAAAAGTACAAAACGAAAATGGCATGCCACAGAACAAATAAGGTACTGGTTGAAGAAATACAAAGAAATCAAGGATTTATCAGGGGGACCTCACTTACCGCTGAGGTACAACAAATTAAACAATTTTTTGTGCTTAAAATCATGTCTGACAGATTTCAAAACTAAGGTTCTCAAATGAAGACTAAATTGGCAGCACAGAAATACTCTTGGAACATTTCTTGATATGTACCTGCTGCGGCACTGATGAAACAAAGAAAAGGTAACTAAGTTTTCTCTACCGAAGAAAAAGGGTATTGGACAGGTAGAACATGTTGTCTTAACTCCAAAGTCAATAAAAACATACCAGTTACGCATTTGTGAAAGAAAGCTGGATCAGAGTTTTGCTAAAAGAAAGGAATTGCAATTATTATTTTTCTCTCCCTATGTTCAGGTACCTAGTCTTTGGCATGGCTGAATGATGGATTACCCTGATCAGTACAAGAGATTCAAGCTTAATTAGAAAAACCTTGCACGCTGGACACAATACAGACAACCTCAGTATAGACCATATATATGGTAAAAGTGGGGTTTTGTACTATTATGACTTTTGGTGTTTCTGGGACTCATTGGGGGAAAAAACAAAACTTTATGGCAAGTAAACCATAAAAAACATTGCTTTTAATGTGTAAATTCTGATCTCCTGAAGAAATACTGCAAGAACAAACATGCATCAGTCACGTTAATACATACCATCCAAAATAATGTCCCCGTAGCAAGAGCTGCATACTGTTCAATTGTCGAAAGCACACTGAAGATAAGGCATATCAGCACAATAAGGAAACTGTAAAAAAGAAATGTATATTTATATAAATATAAATAACAATAAATGTGCAATGAGTCTAATAAAAATCTAGGAGGACAAATATTTATTCTATCACTAATTATCTGTACACACAGAAGTAACATGGATATTACATTATCTTAAACACAGCTAGTAAACTGGGTGCTCCTGCTTCTCCTACATAACCTCTCTCTCTTCAGACAGTTTTTGGGTTGAAAATTATCAAATTAAAACTGTACAACAGACTTATTTACCTACCTCTGAGACTTGTCCAACCCCAGATAACAGCATTCCTTGTCTGTAACTGTTTTAACAGCTTCTATGGCTGAATCACACACCTGCCCACCAATTGTTTCAAATATTTGCCTTTTGCTGTTGCAAATTCTATCAAACTGCAAAAACAAATCCCAGCTAAGCCAGAGCTTAATACGCTCTGCCCACACTACCTTGTACAACAACCATTTCCCTAAAAGCCCCAGGTAAACAAAGTCTGATATTCAGCATTTGAAACATAACTTGGGGTTG
Source organism: Netta rufina (assembly GCF_964035555.1). Taxonomy (NCBI): domain Eukaryota; kingdom Metazoa; phylum Chordata; class Aves; order Anseriformes; family Anatidae; genus Netta; species Netta rufina. The sequence continues at coordinate 44,164,590 of NC_140128.1, read as the reverse complement.
ATTCAAATTTTAAAATAAAATTTCAAAACAACCATCACAGAAAGAGAAAGGGAATAAGAAAGTTCATTCCCCTGCCCAAGCAACTCCCTCTGCACCAATCCTTTGCATTTGACAGAAGCATGCTGCAAAAAAAACAGTAACTAAATTATCTGCCCCTTACAGACCTCCGAAATGATTATCAGCTAGGTTTTATCTCAGCCAACCGACTCCCAAAAGAGAAATGACAATGAATAAATCTGAATACATGAGGTATATATCAAAACAGGACATTAGTAACTGAAAGTTGTCATGGCCCAGCTGAAGTCATGTGGAGCCTTAACCTTCTTTCACAGAAACAAGAATTTAATTGGGTGAACCTTTTGAAAGGCTATGCACTCAAGAAAGCAAAAATGTGATATTATAATGTCACTGACATAAAATAGATTCTCCAATGCCTGCATCAAAATGCAGCACACACAAGTGCAGTGTAGGCATATACAAAGGATATTGTGAACGCATTATGAAATTGTGAAGCAGCAGCTTGTAAGTAATTGGGTACAAAACTCAAACCAGTAAGTGGTGATAATAAGCTGAAGTTAATAGGATAAAAATACCACATATATAAATACACATAAGAGAATTTACCTTTTCATAGGCAAAGTATAAATATGTAGCTGTCTCTGATTTATCTCAAAAGCCTTCTTGCTTGAGCTTGTATCTCTAACTTTTACTCCTCTTAATAGAAACGAGGTGTACCCATGAGGCAGGAGAGCACAAGGATGAGCCAAATGTTTGAAACATACCACTTTTTGCCCAAGTGTCCAGCCATTCCACCTATAAGACTTCCTCAGTTACTGGAACATGTGATATGAACATGGATATGAGTGGGTTCAGTTAAAGCAGAGGTAGCTGAGGGTCTCTGGACAGCATCTGACATTCCCAGAAGTACTCAGTCACTTCGAGCTAAGTGACATACGCTGTTGCTTGGAGCAGTAACAATTAATATTTAGCATATTCATTAATATTAGTGTGCATGTTAAACGTGTAACTAGGCCAATGCATTGTACCACAAGAGGGCACCAAAGCCAAGACTTTATCTTCGTACTTCACTGCAACTACAGGGAATCTAGCAAGCACTAAAGGTGAAAGCCTGTGTGCTTAATTAACAAGATAAACCGAAGGAGGAATTGTTTGCCTTTTTTTTTTTTCCCTTGTTGCTACTAAGGGAAGCGAAGGCTGACAACAGAACTTCACCAAGTCAGCATGCTATGTATTTTAAGGGGTTTCATTCACATGGATCTGTTTCAGTCTTTTTTCTTTCTTTCCTTTTTTTTTTTTTTCTTTTTTCTTTTTTTCCTCTTTTCTCCAGAAAAACTCCTGAAATGTATTACTGTGCGCTTTCCAGGATGACAGCACAAGAGACCTTCACACCAAATATTTGAGGTCAGATATCGCTTCTTTGGCATTAGGGAAGATGGCAACACATCTACTACCACCCCCAAAGAGAACTAGCAAACCAGTCTGGCCCATTCCTCGTAGACTCTGTTCCATGGCTGGAAGAGTACAATGATGGAATCATCATCCAGACAGCACTCTACAGGTTCAAAACCCTGTAAAAAAATTGTTAACACCTTAATCTCTACAAACCCCATGGATTAGCTCCCTATTCGGGATAGGTGTTACACTTAACATACATGCAAAGGGAAAACCACACACCACTTCTGACAAGTTTGTTACTATTCCTGTATAATTCCAAGGAATGAAATATTCAGCAGTACTTAAGTGAATGGGTTGTTCTTATTGTGAACTTTTAATATGAAGACCCTTTCCAGCTGGTCAGTGGATCCTGAAGGGGTCATAATGGATATCCCATTCTCATCATGCATTGGAACGGGCTGCCCAGGGAAGTGGTTCAGTCACCTTCCCTGGAGGTCTTCAAAAGACGTTTAGATGTAGAGCTTAGTGATATGGTTCAGTGGAGGACTTGTTAGTGTTAGGTCAGAGGTTGGACTCTATGATCTTGAGGTCTCTTCCAACCTAGACAATTCTGTGATTACCTTATTTTGGATTTGGTATAGAAAGGACACAGCAATACTGATGTAACTTTCTTCTGTTCATGAGATTTAGATACAAGAATTTAGGCCTGAATTTTTAGACCTCCTCTACATCCTTCAGCAAGATCTGAAGGAAACACCTATGAAGAGGAAGAGGTAGGCTGCAGTGTAAGCGATGATTTGACAAACTTTGGGGCTAGAATTTAAGACACAAGAAAACAAAGCAACTGCCATTAAAACAAACAAATGAGAAAAGGAACAGCTCAGATTTCACTAACAGTCCTCTGCCCCAATTGACACAGCTGCAGGTTCTCATCGTGACGATAAAAAAGCACATTATCCTTTTGGGCACACAATACTTCTTATGAATGCATGCATACATACCCATGCAGATTAAACAAGAGAATCACAAAGCTGGTAAAGTTTTAAGAAATATGAGAGTAGAGGTTCTTTGCATGATATCCCTCCGAACCTCCTGTGCATACCTGCTAGGATTTAGCACACAGCTCTGTGCTTTCCACCTCCCTCCCCACAGCCTTGCCCTGCTGCAGCAGCCACCTGCCATCCATCACCCCTGCACCATTCCACGTCATCTCTCATGCTTTTTTAGTTCCAGTGCTGGTGGCTTCCTCTTCCACTTCTGAACTACAAAAAGGGAGCGAGGCACTAGGAAAAGGGGAAAACTTTGCCACCTTTTCATTTATTTTAAACAGCTACCTTCCCTCTCCTCAGTGAGCAGGCTCAAACAACAGCTGCAGGGACAGCCTCTGCTCTGCCTCAGACCTAAATATGCTCTATGTCAAAATCACCCTGGGGAAATGTAACTGCCAGGCCTCAGAAAGTTTCTCTTACTCGTGTAAGAAGTGTGCCTTTTTTTTTTCCCATTCCCAAATATTCAAATATATGTGAATTTCCACAAGGGGGAAAAAAAAAAAGTCAAAGAATCATGATAATAGAAGAAAAATATCAAAGCTCCAAATTCATGTATATTTTCAAAGCAAATGTTTTAATTTCAGCTCTTTATCACTCTCTATAGCACTTTACTGTGGTCACTAGTGCTACGTCTTCCCAAAGCTGTACTCGCTTGGAGAGAGATGCCAGCCATGTATGCTGTTTGATGCTAACAGGTTGAGTGGACAAACTAACAGGCAACTAAAACCAACCAAGAAGCACTTAACAGCAGACTGATGTATCAGCCCTAACTTAATCAACCATGTAATTTCAGAGAGGTAAGTCACAAGAGCTTTGTTTTGGATAAGCGAAGCCTAATGTGCATCAAGTCTATTTTCACTGTAATATGCTGGACAATTTCAGGGAGCAACTTATGTGCTATGTGAAACAAGTCACAGCAAAATGCCCAGCTTAAAAAACAGCTGCATGTCTGAAGGCCGCAACCATCCCAAAGACGCAACGCAACCCCAGCCTGCACTCACACACTTCTTGCAGAGCTGACAGGGTCTTAAAGATACGCCTAGACTCAGAAGACACATATCTTATCTCCTGAAACCCATCGCTCATTTACCCTCTGTGCACAAATGTGCTCATCTCCAGGAAAGGAAGCAAAGCAATGAAGGGTTCAGGTTTCCACCAGCTCTGATCTAACGCTCAGATCGTGGCGCCAAGCGGGTGTTGCAGATGAGACGATAGCGTGAAGCTTTACACACAGCCGGTCCCAGGTTATAGAGCACCATCTGCCTGCAGCCAGGGAGATCGCAGCCACTGCACCAGCAACACCACTCAGAAGTAGTCAGCTTTGTGGTTAACTCCTACTTAACAGTGCTGTGTTTCTGCTAACCCCAAGCATTTTGCAAGGGTCTGATCAATTGCATACTTCTGGATATGTCAACGAAACCACTGTTAATACAGCGTGGATGCTGACACAAAGCAACACATGTTTTCTTTCACAAACTCCATTTTCATCAAACTACAAGAAAGCAAGCCGCTTTTTGCCAAAGAGCCAGCGCTGCTATACAGGACAAATTATTTCAGCATAGCAGTTTCCACGACTGTCTTTTCAGCTCGGCTTTCACCAGCTCTGCAAACCTGGTGGAGCCGTAGAAGCGTGGCTTTCCCAGCACGTGTGAGCTGTCTGCATGCAGCACTCCAGTAACACCTGAGCTCACGTACATACAAGCTTGCACCCAGACCTGGGACGTGCTTCTATCCTGTGCTAATCATTAAGCAGAAAAAGCACAGACACGGCTGTATACAGACTCACATGACAGAGTACGTATGTAGATTTACATGCACGTGGATTAGTATAACACCAAAATTTGGCAGTAGCCAGCCAGATCACTTAGAGAGCTTGTTCTTTCAAACAGGGTTGAGGAGCCAGAGCATTTCTGTGAAAGAATCACACAGCTGATGAGTGAACAACAAGCCAGTAATATATGTACCACATTTAATAAGATATAGCAAATACAGACAGAACATACTAAGAGCTAGCAGTGGATTTACTTCTTTCTGACCATTCCAGGATATATTTCAACTTCAAGAACAGGTCCAGACTGTAGCCTGTGTCACCAGTCTCAGCAAAAGCTGCAGAAACATGACACAGGTAGATGTCAGTACTGTGCAGCCTCCTGCCCCAAGGTGCTTCGTCTTTCCTGGATTTATCTTTGGTTTTAGAACATTGCCATGTCTTTTTTTTGGCTTGATACAACACATGGAATGGTCAATGGAACAATTAGCCACCTACTGATAGATAACACTCATTTAGCAAATGTCACAGGTAGGAGAACTGATAAAGCTTTATAAAATATGCCTGGCGATATGACCTGGAACTGTTGTTAAAACAAGGTCCACAAGACAAACTGGAAGCACCTCCTCACCAGATTAATAGTCTCACAGACCTGAAAATATCATAATAAAAACAAGTATTAAAACGTGGGCAAATTTTATTGCTGCTTGCAGTGTTTTGTACATGCTCTCAGTTGGGGTCTTTCCATGAACAGAGAAAAGCTTGGTATTGGGGCCTAAATTAAGCTGAAACCTCAAGAACACTTAATAGATGAGGAATGAGATTGAAAATTTAAAATGTTAGAAATTCAACTTGATTTCTAACCCCCCAGGAAGGCAGCCAGTTTTCCCATGTTCAACGGCACAGAAGCTGTCTTTAGTCTGCTCCTACTGTCACACTACTTTCATGAATTACAGCTATTAAGTCTTGAAGGTACCGAGCTATCAGTGCCCTTGGATAAAAGGAGTATTATTTGAGATTATAAATGAAGTATCTGTGCTCTTTTTTTTTTTTTTTCTTCTTTTTCCCCAGGAAGTCAATGGCTAGTTTTAGTGCATCCTGTCTACCAGAGAAAACGACTGAAACTAAAAAGAAACATTCTGTAAGCAATAAGCCACCTCTGTGGGATCCTTCTATGTTTCTGGTAGCATTCTACCTAAACCTTCTTCACAAGCTCCTGTCTCCTTGCCATTTAGCTTTTAGCTGTGATAGGTTTTACTGGTAAACAAAGCAGTGCAACCAAAATGTAACCTCTGGTAAGCATACAGCTTTAGAAGAACCAGAACAACAACACCGAGAATGAACACCACAAGTGCGCAGATTAATATTGGCAGGTTCTTATCTTGATCATCATAACTTGGAAACTATAACACTGCTGCATAACAAGTACATGTTAGTTCGTCAAAATAATGATGCTCTATCATAGTTCATTTTCATCTCTATGGCACAGACACGCAATTATTCTTCAGATTGCGAACACAAAGGTCAATGGTATCATAAAAGGACAATTTTGTGCAGCTTTCTGGGCAGTGAAAAGTGCTATTGCAATGAGGACTTCAGATAAGGCACACAGTTGCAGAAAAACTACATACAGAGGAAAACTAGAAAATTATGCCTTGAAAAGAAATTTTATTTTCCTTTCCCTTGAGATCTGTGCTAGAAATGTTTCACATTGTGACGGAAACGTGAGATTTCCTAAGATACCTCCTACTCCATAAGAGGACAAAGATAAGACATCAGTGACGAACAAAGACATCAGCACACAGAACAACCTGGCATTCTGTACATCACACTGCTGATTCCCCTCGGGTTCAGATTATTGTTCTGTTCTTCCCCTTCGTTCCTGGAAAGTGCCCTGAAACCTTGCAGTGCTGCAGCGGACCTCTCAAGTCTCTTACTGGAGCTATTCCATTTAGTGCAATGAACTGAATATTCCTTGGAGAAGTGCCCAGAGTAGCACCAGTCTCCTGCATCCCAATACCTGCCTCTCAGTCACCGGCTTTTACACTGAAAACAGAGAATCATTCACTGTCCTGCATTCCCATCCCATTCTAGGCCAGAGAAACCTTTCCTTATTTTATTTTCATCAGGAAAAATCAGTCCTGCTAGGGTTTCTATTACTATAAGTCAATTGAAATCCCCAACTACCACCTCATGCAGTACACTGCATCGATGGCTCCATGTTACAATTAGGCAAACATCAATACAAATCTTCATCAAGTCATTTCTCTTCACAGCTAGATACCAGGTCTTTCTTGCTCTTTCACTCAAGACGTTTTGGGATTAAGGACAAAAACCAAGGATAAAAATTCTAATAAAAGGTAGGAGTTAGATGGGGACTAGGCAGAACTTGTCAAACGCAGGACAGGTGACAGTAGGAGAGGACAGGACTCCAGATCTTAAACTGCACTGGCAGGAAGCAAATACAGGATGGCATTTTATTTTATTATCAGCATCAAGGTACAGTGTCAAGTACAAATACCAACTGGTGCTTTTAAACATGAGATACTCAGACAAAGTTGCTTTAAAAAAAAAAAAAGAATCTGGATTTCACTGTGCAGAGTACTTTCATCCTTAAGGAAATTCATTAAGGTGCACAAAGACCCTGTATGCACAGATTGTTTGCTGAACTCTTCAGCAAGTCTGAAATGAGCCCTGGGAAGACACTAATTCTGTGAGACTTGAAACCGTAAGAGCACAGTGCAGTCTACTAATAGAAGGCTAAACGAGCATTCAGTTATGCAAGCAGTGGACATCAGAGGCTCTCCATCACTAAAAAGAGGCTATGGTTTATGCTTGTTTTCAAGAAAAGGGTAGTCAGGCAATGGTAGCTTAATAAAATGAAGGAGCCCCATACTTTATCCTTGCTCATAGTTTTAGCTGACTTTGTAATTGTTAGTAATATATATTGTTTTCTCTGAGTATGGCTGTGAACTCTCTAATCCTTGAAAGAAAACTGCTGAACTCCTCCTGCATTAGCTGTGCTACCTAACTAGTTCAAATGACTAGCTTATGAGAGAATTGTTTCACTTCTGAAAACATGAATTCTGAGTCTAGATCCATGAAACAGGGCAAAATATGAAAGAAATTACCATAGAAAGAAGTTAGAAGAGACCAGCAACCTTCACAAACAGTGGCTGGAGATGGAAAAGCCAACAAGAATGAAAACGAGGACTTTAATCCAGGTAATAAATGAACTGGAAAAAAAAATAAAATAAAATAAAAATAAAAAACCAGCAAAGCTGGCTGCAGGCTTAACCTCTTGGTCCTCCAGGCTCCTTGCATGATTTTTGCCTGATGGATTTGTCTTATCCTTTTTTGCTTTGTTTTTGAGGCAGGGGAAGGTAGGAGGGGTACAGCCCCTGCCCATCTTCCAGCCTCTCTGCAACATGAGGATGCCCAGCAATGGGAAAGCACACTTGTATTCATGCAGAGAAGCGTGATTTGCTCCAGGAACTGGACACAACAGCTGCCTGTACGACATGCGCTTCCTCTCTCGGATGTCCTACACAGGTCAGGCTAGCAGACAGATCACTGTTCTCAGCTGTCACTTACCATCAAAAAACCTCAAGCAGACAAACAAAGTGTAAATGCTCTGTTTGCGTTAGCTTAGGGCTATCAGATGGAGTTTCCTGTTAATATGTATCTGTTCCAACTGCAAGGCAAAGTAAAGTTGGTGCTTCCTGAAGGAAACAATGGCATAATTTTTAACCATCTCCTTGACTCCTTGCTGAAGAAGTACTATCTTCTAGCTCCTGTGTGAGAAAGCACTTTTGTTGTACAAGGTAAATAATATACAATACAGGGTAGACTGATACTAACAAAAACAGGTTAGCTACACAGCTAATAAGCAAGGTTTCTATCACACTTACTCAGCTCTTCTGGGAGATTAGAGTCTGTAAAAATAATTTAAGTTATGGGCAGCATACCAAAATACAAAGGACACAATGAATCAAAAGTCATTTAGGACACAACACCAGAATTATTGCAGGAAGGGCCTTGGCAAAGAGTATGATTGCAGTAGAAATGCAAACCAGATGTCAAGGTGCTTCAAGAGGAAAGGTTAACTGCCCACAAAAAGCAATGTTATTGCATCCTGCAACAAGGTATTGGTTCCTCTGAGAATAGGCAAGGCTGAACAGGAAAAAGATGATAGGTGCTATGTAAGAAGCTGGGGAAAAAAAAAATACATGCTACGTTCAAAACAAGTGCATAACTCAAGATGTGAACCACCAGACTGCAAAAAGTTCTGCAGTGCTCCTCAGAAAGTACATAACAAGCGTCTGATGTGCCTGATCATTAGCAGGAAACACCAACAAAGCACCATGAGTCACTGGAGGAGCAAGTGCAGATCCACAACTAGGAAAGGATATCACTCAATACTACAAACCTAAAGCATTTTTGCAGTTGTGTGTACAAGCACCCCAGGGCTCAGCAAGACAAAATGGGTCATTAGTGATCTTACATGAAGGCTAAAAGTATACAGTGAGAATTATGTAAAACAGTGAACTATTTTCTGCTATTCTCATCGTTTGATAAAACAGCTCAAAGCAGAGAAAAGAATTCATTTTCAGAGCTATTCCAAGGACAATAAGCTGTCCCTTACTCTTTTGGCCACTAACACAGCTTTAGGGAACTCATACAGCCCCTGCACACTGTCATCCTCCGACACCTGCAGGTCTACCCACGTCCTGCAGCAGCCCATTGTTGAAAGCAGGACCAGAAGACATCCCTGCTGCACACCCAGTACCCACAGCCCTAACGCTGCCTGTTGCAAAATGAATACCAACACCAATTTCAGCCCGTACTGGCCTTTAAGCCAGCATTCAAGCCAAAGCAGAGCTGAACCATGGCTTTGCAGCTATTTAGCAAGTCAAGTCATTTTGGTGGAAGCCCCAGCAGGAGAATAGGTAGCACCCGTCACCTCAAAGGGCCACACCACATGCGTGGCTAGAGCAGCAAGCAAGGCAGGAGCAGCAGGTTTGCCTGGCTCACGGTCCCAAGGAACTCTCAAAGTCATCCAGAAGCATGGTGCCAGGAGAGACGGCTGAAAAACTTTTTTGGGCAAAAGCACACACAGCACACCACGGGCCTGACTGTTTCCAGAGGGAGGGCAGGCAGAGGAAGCTTTCGCCCGAGAAGCAACCACCCAGATGCTTGCAAAGGGCTGTGGCCGAGGTGGGTTTTGCACAATAAGCAGACCTAGGCACCTCCTGACACACAGGAGTTACAAGCAGGGACTTAGGACAACAGATAAGTTGCACACCGCAGCTGAAAGCAAACAGTTTGTCCTTACTGCAATAGAGAACTTTCCTTTTTATCATCCCATGCAGGATAAGTTTTCATTTCAGTAAGAAAGGAGAGGAGATAGGAGAGGTATGCTCTAAAAGCAGAGTGCCACGATGCCAGTAAAGCTTGTTTGCTAGGTGGAGCTTTACACAGTCAGTCTGAGGGCCTACTGGATCACTTCCACTTTTCTTGCAACAGCAGAATCAGACCAGCAATTTTAAAGTAATTTAGTATCCAAATATTAATAGAAGAACACTAAAAACCTCTCTAAGGTTGTGCAAAACCCAGCTTCTGAAAAATTGTCAAGCCTAAGCTCTTGCTCTGCTGTTATCAACCCTAAATTAAATACATTTTCCCTTTTCCCGAAATAAAACCTCACTGAACATTTAAAAAAAAAAAAAAAAAAAAAAAACAAAACAAACAAACAAACAAAAAAAAAAACACAAAACACCACCACCTTTGAGCTTACTTTCCTTAAATACACAACATTTCTTTAAACAAGCAACAGCATTTACTCCAACTGGCTTCTAATGTTTGGGCTGTCCTGATGTTATTTTAATAGCTTCACATGAGGGAACATTTCAAAAGCTATATGTATTGCCCTTCTTTTTCTAATTACTTTCACAACAGCTGTACTGCTATAAATTACATCCTCTCCCCAATCAAAAGTCAAAGGACACTGTAGTATGCCTCTTAAAATAAATGCATCTTATTTTTATGCTAACGAGGGGATACGGAAATACACAAGATGTGAGAAAACAGAAGATAGCTAAAGAAGAGTTAGGCAAGTCACTGGGAAGACACAGTGGGGCAAGTATGGCTACACATTTTCCACCTTTAAATATTTTATGTATTTTATTTTAATTATTTTATGTTTTTATGTTATCGTATAAGAGTACATCTCTTTAGGAAAGGAAAGGGTAAGGTACAATACTGCAGAAAAAAAAAAAAAAAAAAACAGCCCTGGTCACCTTCTCATCTCAGAATTGCTCATTTAGTAACCAGCTCCTAGCCAGGAATGGTGCCCTACCCCAGAGCAGTAAAACAAGACAGAAGAGAGGAAAATATCCCCTTCTTGAAGGGACAGACAGCATCCCACAGTGTTGTACAACTGATTTATCAGTGGACAAAAACTTGCATGTTAATTTTATTGCAATACAAATCAGGACTTGTGCCTCTGTATGTTCTATAAAGAAACATCCGGAGTGCTACGCTAGCACAGTGAAAATCGTCCACGATAGGAAGGTGACATTGACATTCCTGACAGCATCCATATCTTTAGTTGTGAACAGAGTGAGACAGTGACCCCCAAAAAAACTACAGACATAAATACACAAATGTGGAAGGAACACCTGGAGCTGCTGACTTGGATAGAAATTTATTTCAATTCATTCCGAGCATCACCGAAGCGGCATCGGACCTGAGTGACTGCAGCCTGCCTCCTCCTAGCCTCACAAACGCCTTTCTGTGCCCCTTCTTCCTGAAACAATCACATCTGAAAGAGGCTTTCATCAGTGCTGGCAAGTAAGATGAATACCGTGAGAAAGATCTGAAGCTGGGATAAGTGCTCTCACTGACATTTTAATTATGATCCCCTGCTTTAATTATTTAGAGCTGTAGCTGACATGCTTTCAGAGAAGTCAATATTGCGTTCTCTTTTGTGCGAGTCAAGGATATAAAATACTATCTTCCTATATGAATTAGTAACAGCGGAAGAAAACGAGGCAAATTCTCAGGCATTAAATGGAATATTCACACAGCTTAGAGCTTCTCTGCGTTTTTCAGACATATCTACCAAAGTATCAATCAGAAAAAAAAAAAAAAAAAAAAAAAGGCTGAAATTCTAGCAGGGTACTAAAAGGCAGGAATAAAATTAAGGGAAAACTTCCTCTCCCCTTCCCCACCCCCACCCCCCAAAAAAATATTAAAAGAAAATTGTTCAAGAAAATTACAATCAGGTCTGAAGCTTTACAAGAGGATTTAAGATCTATGATACTTAAGTCATGTTTCAAAATTGGACTCTCATTTTGTCTACTCAAGTACCAAAGAACTTCCTTGTCAAAGAAGTTAAGATGAAATGAAAGCATGAGATGCTTAACATACCGAACCCTACAGGAGGGGCTCCTATTCAGCACCAGGGACTCCACACAACCAAAATAAACTATTAACTGGATGCACAGCCCTGTGGTGCTCACAGTAATGACCTTACTGCTGAAGCTGCCAGACATGCATTTTATTTTTCATCTTCCACAAGCTTTTCTGTAGATGGAATTTTAAAAGACATGCCAACCATAATGCTCAGTTTGGTTTAAAATGCTCATTTGTACATTATATTAGTGTGTTTTTCCCAAGCAGCACCAATAAACAGCATACTTCTTGTAACATTATACCAGAAAAATACATCAGCACATATACACCTAACATCATGGCCAATTTCAACCGCTCAAATATCATGCTTGTGCTCCAAAAACCAGGAGACATTTACATTTTTCTGGGAGTTGTCTTTTGATGCTGCAACAGAAAGAAACGCTATTTTGTAACGAAATCTCAAGTTCTCAGTCAGATAACTTCAGCAGGAGCAAGAGCTGATCAAAAATCATTAGCAAGCAGACCTCTGAGACAGTGACCCTGTGGTACCCCTGAAGATGAGCCACAGCCTTAGGAGTGGAAAGCTAGCACCAGCCCTTGGAATTCAGGAGCACTACACCATCTGATCTCTGCCAGGACCAGGAAAGTATTTTGCTAGTTGTATTAACATTATTTTTCACTTGTGAATGAGCTCTCACATTCAGAATTCCAGTGGATAGCTTCTGTTTTTTTCTTAAGATTCTCAACTTTTGCTACTTGTCCTGCAACCTCTGTACTAGTGCAAAAATCAGTGCCCTCATGTAGGGCAGCTCTTCGGGCCAGCCAAAATAGCCATGAAGCAAAGGAACAGAGACAAAAAAAAAAAAAAAAAAAGCCTTGGATTGAAACTCCCTCTTAACTTTGCTACTCTATTCTGTCTCCCTGAACTTCAAAAAAAAAAAAATTATTCCAAAGCAGCAGCATTTTAAGACTGATGATGGTACCTTACCATATTGATTCATCTGAATTCAACTGAACATTGAGCACTTAATGAAACGCTTTCTCAGTTTGAACTTCACTCAGCAGGCTCCATCTGAAAAACATATCTTCCTAGGAAGCAGCAGGTGAGAGCTGAGCTATGAAATTTAGATTAGAATATTAAACCCCCCCAATATTTCTTATGCTTCTGATGTACCATCACGAGACAGTCTGATGAAGCAAGAGTGCAATGCATGGAAGACAGTACACTGCATGGCTTACGGTTCCAGTGTTCCATGGACATAGTGACTTTTACTACAGCTCCCAAAACTACTACAGGTCTTACTAATACTTCCAGACTGTATATAGCAAGTGTTTGCTAACAGCATGGAATGGATTTTTGAAAACAGAGTGATATAAGTCAGAAAAAGGAAAAAAATGAATTATTTAGTACACTGACTTGAATAATAAATGAATTGTTAATGATGTTATGTCTGACACTACACATGCAAGATTAATATATATATTCAAGAACTTGTTTCAATACATATGTATTTTATATACTGTATATTTTTTCCACCAAAGAACTTTTTCAGTTACATGGAGGAAAGCCAAAATTTCCTCAAATTAAGGACTAAAAAAAAAAAAAAACCCTCTCTCATTTAAGTTTTATAAATGCAGTATTACAACATTGAGCCATGTTGCACATTATTCCAGTTCCTGTGTTGGCTTTTTTTTTTTTTTTTTTTTTAAAAAAAACTTTATATGAGGTCCTCTGCAATGAATAATCATCATAAACATAAATTTGTAATACATAAGGTTAAGTAGAGGCACAAGCCTTTATGAGATGCGGGCCTCGAATAGCTCTCCCCGGGAAGTCGTGGTTTCATGACTAAACTACCAGGAAATGTAAAATGCTGATTTTCTGTCAAAGTGCACTGCTCTCAAGATTAAGCTGCCATTTTGAGTGTATGTTTAGAAAGTGTCAGTAAAATGTATTGATATGATCTGCCAACATATTAAGAACATCCATTTGAGTAGCATATGATCTCATGGTAAAATTATGCTTTGAGTTACTATTCTTGGCCCTAAACTACTAGACATTTTAAATATTAACAACATTGCAGCAGCAGCCAAAACCCTAAGAAATTCCAGGGTCAAATTCATCCATCTACATGACACTGCAGTCAATACACATCCTGCCATGTGCATGAATGGATGTCAGTCATAATATTAAATAAAAGACTCTGTCAGCCTGTCACTTTCCTGATATCTATTAATTTTCTCTGTTTAGTCTTCAATTGTGGGAATTTATTATTTAGAACTAGATCCTGTAGATTCTGATGGCCATTCACTGTGGGGTGGGGAAACAGAGATAAGAGCTGCAGGGATGAACTCCATACCATTGAATCACCTGTCTATAACACCTCACTGTTTGCTTTGCTTTTTAACAGATGAAGATTTTTATGGTTATAATGAAAACTACTGAAAGCAGCCAAATATTTTGAAGGTACTTCTGTAAGTGCATCCTAATTAAATCATTACAGTCCACATGCATCAAGTAATCCATACAATTCTTCCGTGTAAGGATCAGATTTCCATGTATGTTCATCATCCAGGAGCCCAGCCCTGATTCTTTTGAATACATTCTCAGCTTAAAGAACTAAGCCCTTTTGACAAGCATCTCCAGTTATAGATCCCAATTGCTCTTGATCACCCAATATCTAATGAGTTTACAAAACTACAGTCAAGTAGAAGATCCCGGACCCTTTGCTCCACTCTAATGGATCATTTTAAAGTAGCTAAAGAGGTGAAGATTATGGTACTTAGGACATATCAGTCATCTTGCAAGTCACAACACAGAAATTATAAAGGGCAGAAATCGTTGGCTGCACTTTTTAAACAGCAGCTTTAAAGAAACATTTGCATCTTTTTTTCAAAATGATTTTAGCAACAGGCTTCTCCAGATTAAAGCAGGGCTTCATTTTATTAGATTTTTTTTGTTGTGCTCTGAAAAGGAGGCTAAGTCCCACAGAGCTCCAAATTGCAGGCCATGAAGCCCGTGGCAGCAACTGGAGACAGATGGTTTACTCTTCCCATGTATCAGTGCTAAAACCCAACCCACAGTAATTAATACTGTTTTTAAAGATGCAAAGCACTTCAGAAGGTTCAGAAAGCTGAAAAACACCAATAACACCAGTCAGCAGTGCAGCTCAAAACTGAAGGACATCATTTGATTAGGGACATTATTGAAACGGCACCTGTGCCACTGGAGAAGACTTTTTTACGTAGTGTCACCTTCGTCAGCACAAACAAAAGCATTGTTCTACTTGGAAAGTCTTTGGCAGCAGATTCGGGAAAATAACAAAGTATCTCTAATGCACATAGCACTTAACATTTGTTGTTTCATAATCTGATGAAGCAGAATTAATTTCTTGACCAGCCTACAGGATACGCTTAATTAAAAGAAAAAAAGGACTAAGAGAGCTCTGTTCCACCTATGTACTTGTGTTTTTTTTTTTTCTTCGCCAAGCAATTGCTTGGGCAGATCCCTACTGCAGACAGCCTGTGCGTAATTGCCACACAAAGAAACACAGAATGCAAGTCCCTGACTACCACTGCAAGCCCCTGGCTTTTACGTCTCCTAGCTATTGTTATTTTTTAGATATTTCATACCTAAATATTGTAGATGGTGACAGATTTTGACCATCTGCTGGCCATAGCTGTTAAGGACAGAAGTAATCAAATAACATCAAGTTCTCATGTCCAGAGTACATTCACTATAAAATAAAATTTTTAAAAGCAGAAGAGTTACTACAACAACAGGTCTGAAAAAAATAAAAAATAAGACAACTATATTATGATCTTCACATTTGCAGATTTCCATTTGTATGCTGTTTCCCACTACTCAACAAAGCCAAATGAAAACTACTCTATTGTGAAACTCCCTAACAAATTCTGTTCATCTCAATTCTCAACTGTGGAGAAGGAGGCAAATTCACATTATCCATCATTAACACAGATGCATGAGATAATTGTATTTTATAATTAAAAATACTTTATTTTCAGTATAAATCTGGCTCCAAAGATGACTTCATTTGAGCCTGGAAAAAGCTAGCACTGCAGGCAAAGAAACCAGAAGACGGTACATTAGCAAACAAATTATTTGAGTGGTGCAGTCATGAACTTCCTCAACAATAGACTTTAACAAAAAATAATCTGTCAAGCATTTGAGCAATTATTCTGAACAGAGAGAAGCTTCCCCATAAGAAACCACAATCCCCGAACTCTTAAGGTGATCTATTTTGTGCCTTTCTCAAGTTGGCACAGAAGCATGTTTCTCATTCATCTTTACCACACATAATGAAGTTAAAATAATAATATCATTCTCCTAGTAACGAAAGCTTCCTGAAACAGGCTCCTTCATAAGTAATAAAGATCACCTATTTGGAAGATGTTTTTGAGACCAGTTCCTCTAATAATGGCATCACTGCCAGACAAATTGCTACTGCTCCCTATTACGAGGCAGAGCAAGGAGCAAAGTAACAGTTTGGGGACAGAAAGTGTCAGAACTTGAGCACTCCTAAAAGCAGATGGGGGGGGGGAAGGGTCTGTGAATAAACAAACTCTGGGGCAGCACAGGCCTGGGAGAAATGAGGCTCCTGAGCTAAAACTCCAGCAGATGGCCCCAAAGCAGCAGCACAAAGCTTTCTCCCAGCAGCTCAGACAACGTGGGCACTTGTTTTCTGTGCACACTGCGAGGGCAAAGCTGAAAATCTAGCTCCACTTTGATCTGCATTGATGCAGTTCAACGAAATGAGGAAAATATGTTCTGTTTTATTTAAGAACAGAAGTTAACACAAAAAACTAAATCTGGTCAAAAATTATGGTTGCATAAGATACCAGAAATTAAACGTAAATTTTCTATGCATGTTGTTTCTATTCATCCTTCCCTCTTCCTGGCTTAGGCAATAAAAGACAAAATCATGTTAATTGTGAGAGCCTTCTCCCCTTTTCTTCCCATAAAAATGGAAATTTCATATTTCAACCACAAATGAGAATTCTTTAATGCACATTTTATTTTGGAGCAGTTTTTTTTTTTTTTTTAAACATTAAAATGTTTTGCAATGGAAATCCTGATCCCTCCCTACATAAGCCACTGAATATCATATACACATGGCAAAAACATGGTTACAGCAGAGCTTTTCAAAAACTTTCTCCACTGTAACTAAAAAGCACCAAATGATCATAGAAAGTGTGTCAGGCAAATCATTTCCAGTGAAATGGGTCAGAAAGAGAGTGCTGCATATGCTTTATCGCATATCATCACTCATACACTTGCAAGGTTAGCTGTGTCCAAGCCCTCTTTGGAAACTTAGGAATGGTTTCTAGAAGGAGAGCAAACTAAAAGCCACATGCTCAGAAGTGACGTACTCTAGTTAAAAATGACTGCACTCTGAAATTGGACTTTGGGGCCTCTCACAAAAATGCCCACCTTCAATTTATTCCTTCAGAAATTTCATTCTTCACAGCTGAACACCAAACTGGCCTTCTTCCACCTTCAGAAAGGCATACCTGGCCCCGCAGCAGCTGTGCTGATTAATGAACTTGCTATCTAAGAAAATTAAAAAGAAGTCAGAACGCTCTTTTATGTGGCAACAACATAAAGATGCTATCATATTGTCTAGTTTACCACCTATATATCTTTCAGAATAGATATTAGGCTTGGAAAAGGATGGTTTTTTTTCCACCATTAACAATCTGGTAGTTCATTAAGAGAGGAAAACCGATTCATGAAGAGCCATTTGCAGCTTAGTTCTGTAAGTAAATGAACACATACTAATGTGATGGAAAGCCCCAGAGCTACCAAAGCAATGAAAATAAGCACAGGAGGACCCCTCTTCTGTGCTCTGCAACATACGCTGTGACAAGCTAGGTCTGGTTCAATGTGAATGAGTTTACATTAAAAAATCTCCCAACTCATTGCCTTCCATACTGAGTACTTTAAGAAAATTCCACAGTGGCTAGGTTCTTTCCCCTCAACTTCTACAACCATCTCATTTGCCAGCTATCACCCAGTCATACATTAAGATCTGGTACTTCAAGAATACACTGCAAACTGAGACGCTAAAGCTCTGCGTAACTTCTACCCCAACGTATTGCCAGAACTCAAAACTCAACTTCTCTTACTCTTACAGACTGCCCTTTACCAAAGGCATGCTGTGTTATATATTGAAAGTTTGCAGGCACAGAGAACGTTGTTTGATCAGGTTAGAAGTGAAGAGGGGGGGAGGGGGGGGTGGGGAAGATGGCCTGGCGTGCCCTGCATTAACACCCATCTCTGCCTTCTCCTTTCCTGCAGCAAACACCACAGACACATTGATTACAGGCTGAGGTTTCACCTCAGGAACAGCCAAACTACTCAGTGTCAGAATGGCTAGGAAAACATGCAACAAGATAGGTGTATAAATAGGAAATCTGCAACTGCTGGAGGAGGCTTACAGTGAGTTGCTCAAAAGCATGGGGAGAAAGTATTTGTTTGATAATTTTACTCAAAGGAATGAAAGCAGAAAGCAAGAGTTGATAATTCTCTAAGCTGGTCTGCTGACATTGAGAAACTGATAAATAGAGGGGATAAGCTATGTGACTTCAGTTTTAAGGCCTTCAGCTTATCTCTGAGACAAGCTGAAAGGGAGAGACCCCTGGTAACACTAAAAGAACAGTGGCAGGGAAAAAATCATCTTAAAATGAAAGTGCCTGATAGCAGCATCATGTATGGCTACAAGCAGAGCAAGGCTGCATTTCATGAAGATAAAGCAGTGACTCAAATGCAGGAGGATGATAACTTAGGTGAGTTTTGTGTGTCAAAAGGGATATAAGATGCCCCGTCTCTCTCGCATCTTATACCTTGAGTGTTTTGTGGTATATGTGAGGATTTAGGAATCCATATTGAAGATAAAACCCATGGTACAAGCTTGAACATCAGGAAAGAAGCGCTGTTACCTATCACTATTTGGAAAGAAGATTGCTTGGCACTGTAGCCATGTGCTTTTTGCTTACTAAATATTTGGGGATTTCATTAACAACGGGCTAAAACACACCATTCTCATACAAATACGGTTTTACCTGTAGCTGCACACTTCAGAAAGAGAATGTGACCAACTCACAGTCATTTCAGTGCGTGACAATACAACATTCCAAGTTTTTATACCATCGGGCAGAAATGATACAGAATAATTAGCTGTTGTCACGTCTACTCAGAACGAAGTTCAAGGCTCAGATTCATTGTGTGCTGAAGGACAGAAAGGAAGCAGGACTAAGGACTTCAGTCATACCATTCATTGCATCGCAGATCAAGCTTTACAGGATGTTACTGAATACCTCTAAAATCATAGTTCAAATTCTGCCACAGTCAACTTGTCTCAGTTCCATGAATCAGCATTTATGGGTCAGTGCTGTGAATCAGTGTCCCAAGTCAAAATTTGCCTGTCCTTAGCTACATCCCTCCAGTCTAAGAAACTGAAGGACAGCTGTTTGCTGGAACTGCATAAAGCCTGAAAGGGAAACCACAACACAGCCATGTGCAGGCGTACGCTCACATTTTTATATCATGTTTCCTTTAAAAGATGAGATTACCCTACTCTCCAAATCACAGAATGTTCTTGAAGTCTTCTCGCTTGTGGTCTATCATCACATCACCCTGAACATGCCTGATCCCTCCCATTGTGGAAATTAGACAGGGTCAGGCCCAGTAACTGCTTGTATGGGAGACAGCTGGTGAACACCAGGTATCGTAGGCTCCCAAGGCTCAGCTGGAGTTGACACTTGGACATAACGTCAAACCAGTGCACTGGCAGTAAAAGCTAACCAAGGGAAGTGCAGGCTTATTCTCAACAAATGGTGTGATCTGGTGGCAGCAGAAACAGGCATGGCTGAAGTACTCTGCCCTCTTTGCCTCAGCCTCCACCAGCAAGGTCTCCCAGGCCTCTCTGATTATTTGCTGAGTTCAAGAAGGACACAGACTAACAGGAGGAAACCAGGATGAAGTTGGGGATACCTTGAGAGCTCATCCCATACAAGAGCACAGCATCAGACAGATTGCATCCAGGAGTGCTGAGAGAGTTGGGCTGTGGTGCTGTGAAGCTGCTTTGCCTCTCTGAAGGATAATGGAGACGGGGCAGAAGGACCCTGACAAATGGAGAGGGGTTGATCCCATCTTCAGAACAGCTACAGAAGCATACAGCTGAGATTTCTTTCTATGCAACAGCTACAGCTCAAAGTCACAACTTGCATCACTGTTTGCAGTGCTCTGCTCTACTTCTACAGCAAAAACTGACACAAATTGAAAGGACCCTCAATGGACTACTGGAAGCTACCCTCAGAAGTTATATCCACCAAGCCACAGACACAAGGGCAAGAAGCCAACAATGGAGCAATCAGGAAAAAGGAAATCCCTTGCATCATAAGATTCATCTGCCTGAAACCATCTGGAAATTGACTCTTCAGGATATAAAGTTCACAGCATATTTTCTGAAGAAATACCAGCAAGAAAGACTCACAAGTTTCCTGGGCTTTGACCCAGAAGACCCTCAAACATCCTTCCCTGGCTCGACACAGTTCAGAGGAAGACTTAAGTGAGAAGCAAAAATTTTCCATACTTACACAGCCAGACAGCGCCCCTCATCCTTCTCTAACCAGTCTCACTCCATTTATTTCTTTCCAAGAGGATGAAAACCTGTTGTTTCATCCCTGAGGTGATGCACTGAACCCAAAAACTCAGGGAGAAAGTTACAAGTTACCCTATTCGAAGCAGAGTTTTGGAGGAACACGATGAGCAACTTCCCAGCCAGCACCCATTCAGAAGGCCAGCTGTCCCTGCCTGCCTGCCTGGAGTAAGCCTGTTTGCATTCAGAGAACTACAAGCATGAAAGATTGAAGATGCTGTTAGGACTTTGAGACTCAAATCATCTTTTTCCATAGGGTTTGGAGGCTGGAAACGTGACTTCTGTTTCTACCAGTAGATAAATCCTTGCAGGAATGAGTCCATTAGATTCAGTATAAAAAATAAAGCCATTGGTGCTTCTACCTTTGTCCAGAAGCTCAATGAAAATACAGCAGGAAGTGATAATTCTCATGCCCCCCTTCTTCCTGTGTGAAACAGTATTTGTCAGGCCTCACAGGGGCCAGGAAAAAAGAAATGCAGAAAAAAAAGTCTACATGAACTTTGTAGGAAATGGATTGTTGTGTTCTTCCCCCCCCCCCCCCCCTTAAGAAAGGCATCATTTACTGATGGCAACCCATTACAATAGCTGGTTCACTTAAGTTTAGGAGTAAATAAGTAAATACATAACATACATTTACAAATCTCACTTGAGACCAAAGAAAACAAAGTCAACATAACATGCTTTAACCAACTTGCCTTGCAAAGCACCCAAACAGGTGTGCTGATAAGAACAGATTTATGTGGTGACACGTGGTGGTTAAAAATTGCATTGAGAGAATTTCCTATCTAGCAGTAATTCTTCCAGAGGAGAAAACCGTATACAGCCTTGTATACTCCCACATCATGAATGTTCAACACACACCTTTAGCAGCAGAAGCTACCAAGGCACTTAAATGGCAGGCTCCCAGTGACTGCCTCTATCATGCTTTTAGGTGCCCCACCATGCACAGCAACAAAATCCCACCCAAGACCCTACCAATTTTCAGAAAGGAAGTGTACAACATGAAGATATTGGGAAATTTGCAGTGCATTTTGAATTTTAAGAGGGGTTTTTTTTGTTTGTTTTTTAGAATTAGGAAGTCTTCAAGACAAGTTAAAAAAATGCAAATATAGTCCAAGAAGATTCCTTTAAATATTCATTGTTTGGTATCTCTAGAAACATCATCCAGTACATCCAGGAAATTATTGGAGTCTTCAGGTAATCAAAATAATTGTGTTTAGTTTTGTCTCTGCCTTTCACTTTATGGTGTTTATTCAATCTCTCAAACTAAACTAACTTCATTACGCTTTTGATTCTAGATCAAACAGATAGCCAAATGAATGCCGAACAGCATTCATCAGTTCAAAGGGAGTTCTTCTCAACTACTCAGCTGCAAAGACATTGCTTAATTAGTGGCTCAAAGAAGAACAGACTCCAGTACACACTGATAAACCACAGTTACAAACGGAAAGATAACAGCAACCTTACAATATTCCCCTGAATACTGACAGCTGTAGTAGGCTCTTAGGTTTACAGATGCAAATGGCAAACAGCTAAGGTCACACCATACTTATACGAGGAAAATGCTCAAAACACCCCTCCAGTCCCACAGAGCAGCGTAATACAACAGCATGTCCCTTTGCTGAACAGCACACATCATTACTCCTCCCAGGTACATCGACAGCACTCAATAACAATCCAGTTTAGATGAGCACACACCAGATGAACAACTCGTCCTATCATCACGTGCTATTGTTCACACACAAGAGTTCTTCCTAATGCTGCTTAAATACACAACATGGAAACTCTTGACGCAAACGGCCTTTGTTTCTTCTGCAAGAGATTTGTAACATTAACTCATTAACTATAAATATTTAAAGTGCAACTCATAACATTGTTTTCCCTAGACCACTATGCTCCTGTTATTAAGGTGCCGCTTTCAAACTTGTGTTTTATCTGAATGGCGTTTTACCAGCAGTTCCCAAATAAGGCAAGGAAGCAAGCCCAACGCGTCCAAGGTCACCGCTTGTATGTCAGATTGCACTGATGGTTATAACTGTTGTGGTTTTCCACCTTGAGAGAGCAGGAAACTAAAGGTCTTCTGGGTAATCAAATGCACATGTAGAAACAATAAAATACACCCATAAAAAATTGAGTGCCAAGCTTATTAACACGGTCTTTTGCAGAAATGGCAGCCAGCGCCAAGTGTTCTATCTTAGACACCTTTTGCCTGATTTTATTTTAATCTTATTATTAGTACAGAGGTATTTCAAACGTGTGACTGTTATAGACACACACTGCTGTCTCCCCCCTCCTTCCTTGAATACTGTTTAACACACAACACAAGATGGACAAAAAAGGCTACTTTTTGTGCATAACATCTGCTAAACAGGTGCTACGAGTAGGTTATTCTGAAAAACAGACCAAAACAAGTGGGAGAGAGCAGAATCTTTTTGAAGATGAGTTTGTTTGTCAGGTGCTGCTTTTCAAACAACACCTCATTGCTGTTTTCATTTAAAAGAAAAAAAAAAAAAAGACACTTATAAAATATGAATCACTTGCAACAACAGGGAACATGAGGAAGCACAAGGGCTCCACTGAACTAAATATCCTAAAAACACACCCAGATCACCTCCTCTGAAGATCTCAGCAGTCTAAGCAAACAGGAGAGTCAGGCAGCAACACTATTTGCTAGTGAACAGTGGAATGTCTGGGTGCCAGCAGGTCCTCTTCTAGGCATCACAGCTGAGAAGTAACAACAATAGACTTGAATAATAAGACAGGCTTAGAAATAAAACATTTAACATCAACCTTCTTTCAGGAAGCCATGAGGGTTTGATAATGCATGTTCTCCCAACAGACCATTCCAAATCTATTCAAAAATGCAAAAAGTTTCTGTAGTTTTAGTCATTCCTGGGGAGGGTTTTTTGTTTGCTTTTATTTTGGTGGTGGTTTTTACTTCATTAGTTGAAAGACACAAGAATGTAACTTCAAATTCACACTCAAAGTATTTGAAAGAGAGGAACACATTCATACACACATATCACTTACTGAAGGATGACTTTTCACTTTATTTGTGCTGTTAAATTATTGTCCTTTGAATTTGTGATCCTTAGCATGCATTTCTTTTGAAAGTTAAAGGTTCTCATTTCAAACTCAAATTTTAATCAATCGTTATTTGATAATTATTTAATTTGCCTGGTTTGGGGAGTCTTAAGATAGACATTGATTATAATTTCAGTCATCTAATGAAACAGTTTGGGGGAAAGATGCTTTCTTGCCTTATTATTATTTTTTTAATCCTCCAAGTGTCACTTGCTTCAGTAACGTATGAAAAGCCAACGATTTCTTGAGCTTGAAGCATGCTAATCTTGGAGGTCTGATCATGAGGCACAGGCTGCTAAGACTGTCTTCAAAAGAGACTCACTGGGATATTCTGGCTCTGAATATCCGAAGCAAACATAACAATAGCTATTCAGCCTAGATTACTTCAATGGTTTTCCTCCTCCCTCCAAGTTTGTCACCTCAGCTATTGTAGACCCTGAAACTAGATCCAAACATAGCTGCTTCCCATCACCCCATGGGAAAAATAAATTAAGCCTGAAGGTTATACAATGACAGGTAACTTTCAACGTTGTAACTGTCAAGATTTAAATCAACAACATTAATGATTTTTTCAAGTCCCGGTGCCGCCTGACAAGCAAAATCAACACATGGTAATATCACAACGTTCTAAATTATTTAGTATATGCAGTAGAGAAGTCAGCAGTAATTGTAACACTTAGGTACTTTCCTGTATCAGCTGTAATGCTGAGTGGTGAATATAAAGGCAAGTTTTCAGGGGGGTAGATTTTTTATTTTTTAAATATTTTCAAGTATTTGGGGGTTGGTTTTTCTTTGTTTTGGATTATTGTTGTGCTTTTTTTTTTTTAATTAAAAAAAAAAAAAAAGTTACATAGGGTGATGGTGTGATTTAACCAGGCAGGCAGCTAAGCACCATATAGCCATTTGCTTATTTCCCCCCACAGTTGGATGGGGGAGAGAATAAAGATTAAAAAAATATAAAAGAGAAATTGTGGGTTAAGATGAAGACAGTTTAAGAAGGAAAAAAATAAAAAAGAAAATAAGCAGTAAGCAGCATAACTGCTCACAACCAGCCAACAGGTGCCCAGCCAGTGCCCAAGCAGTGGCATACCCCCAGCCTGCTCCCCCCGTCTTATTGCCAAGCAAAACGCCCCGTGATGCAGGACATCCCTTTGGTCCCACTGGGTCAGCTGTCCTGGCTCTGTCCCTTCCCAGCTCCCACGGAACCCCAGGCCTCTTGCTGGCCAGGGAGCATGAGAAGCCGCAAACTCTATGACTTGATGTCAGCAGACATCTGTATGCACGTATGCATGTCTGAAATAATCTGAAGTTCATTGTCATCACTGCCTCACGTTTTGTTCATCTAAAAGCACAGCAGGAACTAAACTATTACTCAGCCTGGTTCTCTGGTCCCTTTTCATGCTGGGAATCACAACAGATACAGTTTGAGAACTGCAGATTTCTGGATCTGATCCTCGACTCCACTGAGACATTCTCAAGTAAAATATTTGAGAAAACGTCTCTCTCCAAGTGCACAGCACAGCATACACGCATTGGGTTCCCCAAACATTTTGGTTTGGCCCCAAAGGACGCACATTGTATTCTCTTGCTTCTGGGCATCTTCTTTCAAACAAAGTGAAGAAAAGGTTCCCGCAGGGACTCAGAGCCTGTTTTCACACAAGAGGAGCACTTGTTGATAGCAACACAGCAGCACTACAGGTGCTTACCTGATTCTTATACTGACAGGCAGCTCAGGCCAAGGCTCTGCAGCAAAATCCATGAGGCAGCACTACAGTTCTGATTCAGGCAGCACAAGAATTTGGAAAGATTCCTTTGGATTTTAAGGTTCAGCCTGATGCAGACAGCAAAGTGTATTTTAGCTGAGGATGCTTTCCAGTGCGTATGGAGAGAGAAGGGAAGAAGATCAGTCTTATAAAGAAGAGTTTCACTGCAATTAGATGAAAATTGTCTGCATATGCAATGTATGTGAGCACAGAAATTTAGAGCACTGAATTCAACTTGAGTTAAGGATACTCTACACCATCCAGCAAGAAGTTAACTATACACCTACCCAGGTAAGTTTAATATATACATGAAGATATGTTACATTTCTATATATTTTTAAGGTTTGATTATTTGCTGAAACCTCAGACTTACCAGAGAGATGGTTCCTGCCAGCTGCTTGGAAACTTTGTGGTAATTGTGAATTCATTAAAGCCTCAGTCATGCACCTGGTGTCACAGCTTTAAGGATTACATAAGGCAGCAGCCAGCCATCCTCAGGTGAGGTAGAACTCCATTCACCATAAACCAAAGAGGTTTTCCAAGCTTTGGGACTGCTGCTTCAAATCTCTAACCACACACTAACACAGGCTTTCCATGCTGTGGGAACAGATCAAGATGGTAAAGGAACCAGGATAAACTGCAGTAAGGGACTGGGGGAGAGCTTGTTATCTGGCCAATTTGTAGCATGAGAGTAACAACTTTTGAGAGAGCTTGAAGTGCTCTTCAAAGATATCAACACTTAATCTTCCTGTTTGGTTAACTTCACCCTGACACTGAAAACATACTTCTGTTCAACTTCACTGCTTTAGCCAGCACCACACAAAGCTCTGTCCTGTCTGCCTTTTGCACCTCTCCATACCTTTCTACCTCCTCTTGCTTTCCCTACAACACATCTCACAATCACAGACCAAACCTGCAGGCCCACATAGAAAGCAGGCAGGTCAAGAGTCAGGAAGCAAGTCAAAGTGCTTCTCAAAGAGCAAAGTGCCTTTGAGGACTTTCTGAATGAACATTCATTTGTAAGGAACAGATGCAATTTTTAATTTATTTTTTTTGATGATAGCAGCCTCAAAGGTATCTGATGATCAACTGTGCTCAGAACAGATTACAGAGCATCGCATACCAGAACAGACCTGGAAAGGTGAAGTCTTGATGCTTTTCAAAAAGGGGCCTAAATTCATCTAACTCATCTTCAGACTGTACACCTAGCTATGCATAGCTAAGACTACCATACCTTCTGCAAAGCACGCATTTTGTGAACTCCCAGCAAGTCCCCGGTTGGATATGTAGATATTTGCATCACATTCAGAGTTTGATATTTTCCTATGTATAAACAGGGCATGTAGTAAAAGATACAGTTGGCTCTTCGGACTTCAGTTGGACACTAGAGTTTACAAGCACTTTGGAAAGTATTTGGTTGCCAAGCTGTTAGCGCTACAGAATTGCTGTGCTGGTTACCTGTGCAGTAATTACGCAGCAGAGATCCGGTACCTTTATTAAAAAGCCACTCCTGTTTTTATGAGTAACAGGAACTGCTTGCTTCAAACAAAAATGCAAATCCATTCCTTGGCTAGAATTGTGAATGCTTAAACAGATTTTGCTTGGAAGTGTAAACATTTGTTACTTGGTGTCAGAAAAATAACCACTAACAAATATAAGAAAATGTCTGAAGAAGAATCCAGATGAGAATTGAAAGAATACAAACCTGTTAAATCTCCTCTTCTCCTATCTATTTAAGCCAAGGGGGCAGCATTGCAGTGCTGCAGAGTGCCCTAACTAGCAGACGAACTGGTAACCATTTGAAAATAGCTCCTTTCCTACTCCTGCTTCTGTTTAAGCAAGCAGTGGCACAGGTAGCCAGCCAGCAATCACTTTGCTATACATTATTCCAGCAGAAATGCTTCTCATCAGAAGCTAACCCAAGAGGCATCAGTGGTTCAGCATTTCATAAGGCAGGGCAGTTTCACCTACCAAATTCCTCATGCAGGAGAAAAAAAATCCTGGCAACTGGCAGTCACAAGGAAGAGCAGTTTCCTTCCACTTTAAATGTGGAGAGTTTAACAAAGTAAACAACTGCTCTAGCTTCTCCCTACTGTTTTTTCTAATCTAATACACAGTTACTCTGCAAGAGCCCTAAGAAGCAAGGCACACACACATGCAAAATCAGAACAAAAATGCTTAAGGAAAGAAGAATTACAAGTGAAGACAGATATAAATACAGAGAAAGGAAATGGAGAAATTATGTTTGCATGCTACCTCAAATGTCAGACTTTGAAAGAACACATTAAGAGGCATATAAATTTATAGGACAGGTAACGGCATCTCTTTTCCTCATGCGTGGCATCAAAATAAAGATGCACTTGTTATCACTTTTGGGAGAAGGTACAAGTACAGCTACAGCCATTTCTCCACTTTCCTTAATTCCTCTACACGTCTTTTGGCAAACGCCAGCTGCGAACAACCAGCCGCTTTGGCCACCTCAACAGAAAGCATACAACATTAAATGCAAACAGCTTTAGCCACACTCATGCTCCTAGAACTGCTTATTTCTGGCTAAGCCTCATTTGAAGACTTCCAAAGCTCCTAGAGAGACTGAGGGAACACAGCTCCTATTTCAAGTCAGTGAGGGAGGTTCCAACATATCTTCCCCAGCCATGTGCGAAAATCCCACCTACATACCATGCTGATTACTCCGGGACATAGCTGCTATTTAAGGGGTACTGCTGAGATCAGAGAAGTGGCTTCCATTGCAGCTACTCCTGATTAGCTAACTACTGTCAATCTGCCTCCTCAGTGGCTGCCATCAAGTTACACTTCATTTTCATATCAGCTTCTTCTTTGAAAGCTATGGTTCCAGTCATTTTCAAACTAAGACCCAATTATTTTATTTCGAAGTAGTTCAGGAACATTTTTAACTACATTTAAAATGCTTGCCTGGTATTTCAAAAGCCTGTACATGTACTTGTTTCTACTGTTGCAGCTGCATATTCACATAGACTTCGATGCAAGTTCAAATCCAGCAAGCTGACTTCCAAAAAAAAGTAAATATGTCCCTCATGAACAAAAACATCTACACACGGACACAATTGCTCATAGTTAATTTACATCTGGCCTCTTTCCCTAAAGAGGGTGTGAATTTCGGTTTTTAAGTCTGTGGCACATATATAGAACCATACAGCAAACAGTTTGTTTATAAATAAATGCATAAGCATTAATGTAGTATTTAGAAGTGTAATCTATGATGATTAGGTAATATAGAACTGGGTTTCAGCAGCAATGCAAAGTTACTACAATAAAGTAGCAACCGGTCTTTCCTAGCAAAATATATTCAGCTAGATAAAGTTAAAAAAAAAAAAAAAAAAACTAGAACCCTACATCTTAACATTGCATTATGCACCTCCAATCAATCTTCCCTTGGGAGTCCATTTTACATTTCTTTACCTGTTGAATTCAATTGTGCAACCTGAGCTCTTCCTGAAAATGAAGTATTTCTGTTGAATTCAGCAGACCACTGCTTGCCAGAAACGTATCTCCAACGCACAACGTAAAACAGAGTTGCTAATACCAGATGACGCTAAACAAACAGCAGCTCTCCACTGCCTAGCAATTAAAATTGATAAGAAGCCTGTGTTCTTCAGGACTCCTTTTCAACTCTAACAGTAAGCTCTGGAATTGCCAGCCGCTGAAGGTTTTTATGACTTTGCTTTTTATGAATGCATGGCCTAACAGGAGATAAGCGCTTTTGTGCACTTGGCTGGTGTTTGCCCATGATCAAGACTGTTGACTGGGGGTTTATTGCCATGAAAGATGCCAACAGCACCCCAAGGACAGACTGGGACATTCCAGCACCTGTCAGAGAGGTGCCAACTTCCCATTAAATCAAACACTGCTGTGATTTTACAGAGCCACAGCAGCGCCAACAACAACTTCAGACTTGACGCCAGCCCAAGAGAGCAGTCAGACTGTACCAGTCACTACAGCTGCATCAGGCACCCTGCAACTTCACATTTACTGCCAGCAATGAAGGAGGGAACTTTACCTGTGACCAGGTGTTGGTCACTCCCCAATTATTAACTGTATTAACACATCTCCTGGGGTACAGAAAGCACTAGTGCAATAGAGTGGGGACAAAAACAGAAGCACAAAACAGCTGCCTGTTTGTATTTTCACTGTGCCTCAGCACACAAGTTTAAAGGCAGTGTCTACTCAGTCAGGTAGAGAGCCAGCTTTGGTCCCCTCAGCCTGCTCCTCAGAGTCTGTTAGCACAGGCTCACTCCTGCCACTCGTGGCTGTCCAGCTTTTGTGCCAGAACCAACTCACATCCTGCCAGTTGGCATGAGGACAGGGTTTGCAGATATGCTCCTCTACCTCCTTGCTTACCAAAGCTTTATCCAGCCTGATCTACCAGTCACAACCCAAATATAATCCACATTTCAGGTTAAGAGAGCAGCAGAGACACTTACATCTCTTAAAACCAGCTGGACTAGAATCAAACTTCTTAGAGATACAAAGTGGAGAGAGCTACAGCCAGTAAATCTCATTGCTTCATTCAGGTCCACGGGGTGTTGGTAGAGCTTGTCTTTTCCTTTCCTCTTCTGTAAACAAAGTGCAATGAAGCTGCCAGCAAAGCTGACTCGAGAGGAATTGCAAGGAAGGAGCAAGCTTACAGGCATTCCTTCTTCCAGAAAAATGTCCAGGCTATTTTTCTCCATTTCATTCCATACATTTAAACTGAATTCAGCTCATTAACGCGAAGACATTGCATTTATACTTTAGGAATGAAAGCCTTTATTGTTGACTTTCCCTTAGCTATTTTATCTTCCTTGCACTGCAACAGCAACTTTCTTTACAGCTATCCCATAAAAAACCTTCATTCTTCCCTACATCAATCATTAAGTACATGGAAGAACTGGGAAAAGTGAAGAAACTACTTTCACTGCTGTGGCCTCTTGTAACCATATAGGAAAAACACTTCAAAAGACAGGCCGTGTAATTCTGGTTATTTTACAAGGTAGGTGCTAATCTCTGTGGTGCAGCCAAATTTTATCCTGGTTAATCATTTACTGCCTGTGGAGCATTTTACTCCCATTGGATTTAATTTCTGCCTCCAGTTCCTGTCCTAAACTTGCACAATTTTCCCATGGCCGCAGCAGCTAAAATCCAGTGGAAGACAAAGTCTCTTCTGCACACCACAGGATTAGAGCTTTTGGGAGATGTGCAAGGCACCATACAAATAGACAATGACAGCTAGGGCTGCTTAAACAGATGTGGTGCTTGAGAGATTCCGATGAACACACAGAGCACCTCATTTTTAACAACCAGACAGAAGCACCAGCACTCTGCATTTGCTGGCAGGGTGGAATTATGGACTATGAGAGCCACAGGCGTGGCTGTATCTTTCTAACATCACAAGGCTTTTTTTTTTCCCCTCCTTCCTTCTGAAGCTGCATTTGTACTGAAGCCAGGTGCAGCCAGTAAACATCACAGCTAATGGCAGCTGACGGATTGGCTCAAGCTCCCTATTAATGGGTTTTGGATCATTAAGTAAGCAAGTTTAAATTAAGCTGTATTGACATATATATATTTCTTCTAAACAAGTGGCAATAGAAACATAAGGAGCTCATAACATCATTTTTAATGGAGAAGGTAGCATTGATAAAAAGCAAACTGGAGGCATGGCAATTTATTTTTAGGATCAGTTGAACTATCACCACAACAGGTACAACTTGGGTATCTTATGCTTTAAATCTAAATCTTATGCTTTAAATTCTCATTTGTAGAAAAGATAGAATGATGGTCTCAATCTACATTGCAAAGTTTTCGCAAAGCACTTGGTAATACTCAGAGCACCCAGGTGCACATATTATAAAAAACAAACTGGAGCATTGTGTAGCTTATTGTCAACTAAGTCTCCAAATGTGCAAAGACCCAGAACAAAAATTATTTTGGCATGCTTCAGCTGGAGTAGCAGGTTTAATTTTGTTTTATTAAGTATCAGAATGAGATTTTTGCTGCCTTCTCCGTAAGAAGGATTTCATTGATAGAATGAAAGGCAAGTCAAGGGCCACATCAATTACTCCTGGTGACTGGGCAGGAGATAGATGAACAGCTGACAGAATTGCCCTATTATAACACAACTCTTGATGCTGGGGAACCACTGTTGACAATCCCATTAACCAGCTGATTTTCAGAGGCACAACTGCTATTGTTAATATCTCAGATATGGCTCGTGGAAACAGAAAGACTGAAAGAGCCTTAAAATAATAGTCACATACCATCATGAAGCAAAAGCACTCTACTCAAAACAATCTGCTGGTAGAACAAGGCAGAAAGGCTGAGCCACAGAATAATAACCTTCTTACTGATCTTCAAGGGCATAGCTGTCACCCGTCACTTGTGGATGAGATCATTCAGCTCTGTTAAGATCCTAGATGGGTAGACACCTCCTTGCGTGCTGAAATCAGGAAACTTGGAACAAACTCCTTGTGCGTAAGACACGGTAGAACCTATCCAACAGCACACCCAGGTGGGTGTCTACCTCTCATTACAGAGAGAGACCAGAAATGGGGTGAGGAGGGAAAGGAGAAAGAGAACAGAGTGCACTCTGCAAATGACAGAAGCGTAGCAAATGCTTTCTGGCCAAGATCCAGGCATCTGAGAATTGCTGTCAAGGATAATAATCTAGGCTATTCTTAAATAGCTGGGAAAAACAAAACAAACAACAACAACAAAGTGGAAAGCAGTAGTGAACAATCCAGACCCAACTTCATGCATGCTGCTGGGTGGAGGTTTGTTCTAACGTGCAAGATGCTCTCAAGATGTCCCTATAGTGGGACCAAGGTACAGATCCACTTCCTAAAAGACACCCAAAGCATACAAGGTATTTCCTTCAGCAACAGGGCTGTCACTGCTTAACAACTAAGATGCCAAGAGAGTACTGAAAGGAGACATCCCCTATGAAACCCTGACACAACTGTCACTTTTCTTAGCTATTTGAGAAAAGCCACCTACAATCTGCTAGATCCCCATGAGCTGCTAGTTGTTAAATCAGCCTATAAATTCAGACATGGTGTATTCAACTAAATATTTATGAAGCACAACAGTTCATCCCAGAGATCTTTGCTGGTTTCAGTAGCAAGACAGAACAAACTGGATGGGAAAGGACCCGTTCTTGTTACCACAACGTTAAAGTCTCAGAGGTTGACTCCATCGTATTGCAAGTGCATAGGCGGGATCAACAGTGGAAGCACCTAAATAGCACATGTTCCTTGTGTATCCTAAAGCCCCCAGCATCAAAGAAATTTGGCTACCACAGGGGCTAGAAGAAAACCTGCAGAGATGCCATCAACAGCAGAGATGAAGGTGTGTTAAACATCTTCCTCCCAAAAATTGAAGGGAGTTTTGTATTGAAGTGGACTGAAAGGTTCAAATGTAAATCAGAGGTAGAAACGGCTGGAGCATCAAGACACCATGTTACACACACATGCCAAACGCAGGGGAACTCAAGTTGCCTGACCCCCAGTACCTGGACATATTCCTTTCCAGTATGAAAGCAGAGTCCTGGACAGCTGTCCCACAGCAGGGTTCATCTAGGCATAGTTGATCCTGAGAAATATTTGTCTAGCCTGTGCTTAAAGCTATCCAGGGAGGATTATCCTACCGCCTTCCCAGAAAATGCAATTCACTGCTGCACCACCCCTTCCCTGAGACAGTTTTACCTTAAAGGAGAAATCCGGATTGTGCTATAAAGACCATTATGTCTCACCTAATTTTTACAGGGATTTTTTTGAAGTCACCCACCTTACACTCTTCTACTGCTGTTCTTTTCAGTAAGACATCTTTCTTCAGGTCATGGTATCATGCTTTCTAACTCTTGGAGACTCTTATTCTCCCCTGGACAATTTTTTTTTTCAGTTGACACACACATTTGTAGAAGTACATTACTCTCATTTTCTATTTCCTATCCACAGAGAGCCAATTCCATCAGAAATCCACTCTCATAAGTAAACAAGGGCAGTATTAAGAGTCTGATAAAAGGTATACGATATCTACTTTTCCTCTAGCCTCAAGCCCTTTTATTCCATCACAGCCTGAAATTAAATTGACAAATTATTGCACTTTGCCAAATCCGTGTTGACTGCTAACAGAAGTTGTATAAAGGAACAAACTGATTTCTCCTGAGCACTTAGAAGTAGCTGGATTAGTTGCTGGTTTCCAGCAGAATCCCTCAAGAGAAGAATCAGATGGCAGTTTGCATACAGCATTTCACTAACGACAGACACAGACCACACAGAGGCTAAAACGAACACTGCTTGAAGAGGAAGGCATTTGATAAACCTTTTCTCAGAAAAAGGAGACTGCCTCAGCAGAAGCCAACAGCTAGTAACCAAACCTGCCTGAATGTTATCTATGCTACTTTACAAGAGTAATCAGTACACTGATGTCCCTTCACTCTCAAAGACACTATCCACTCAAAATTTCTACAGAGATTGTGGTCTTCATCACATTTTCCCACAGCCCGCTCAATTTCTCAGTCTTACTCCCCACAGCGAGAACTGACAAGTGAAGCTTCTACACTGAAGCCGTAAAAAGAGACTGCCACAGAAGTCATCAAGATAATCACCTAAGATAATTTCACCAAGTGCAACAAGCAACCAACATGCCCAAAGGCTAAAATTAAGACAGTATAGCTACAGTCTCGCATTAACAAAATCAGAAGGCCTTGCTTTCATCCTCACCATTCTCATAGCAATTTCCTCAGTTTTGCAGTTAGAACACAGAGTTTACCAATTAAGATCGTGTCATAACAACAACTAAAAGCTACAAAGAGCTGTCTTGAATGAACAGAACAACAGAAGCATACAACAGGACTGCTCACAGCTTGATGCCTGTCAAACTTTATATACAGCTGAAACAGGGAGCTGGGACCATTTAGCACTAGGATGTTGGATGACCTGTTGACAGAGAAAACACCAAGTGAACAGGTTTATTTTGTATGAAGTGTCAAGATAATGCATTATCAATACTTTCTGGGTCACTGATAAGATAACAGCACATAATCACATGCAGTTTACTCACACTACGGATAAAGCGATGCACTTATTTATTCACTCATTGGCAGGTTTGAACATATTTCAGTGTCTTCTAGACAGTACTGAATAACTAACAAATTGAATAATCCCAAGCAGATCTATCTAGGAAAAAGTTGTTTTGCTGGCAAAGGGATAGCTATTGCAGAAACAAACATACCCTTGGGAAGGCAACTCCTTTCTTTGCAAAAGGAAGATGCCTTCACCACAGCCTGCAGCCTTGGTTGTACAAGGACAAAGAAAGCCTTGATCTTTGCCACCAGCGCCATGCCTCTGCTATTAAACTTCATGTCTTTGGAGAGCTTACAGGGAAGTCACCTGATGGAAACTTCCTATTGTGATTTACATTCTGTTCTCAAACTATGACCCAATTTTGCTTTCCTATCCATAAAAAAATATGTAATATTAACACCGGAAGGAAAAAATGTTGTTAAAAATGTGAAAAAAAGTTGAACGCGTCCCCAAGACTTCAGGGAGCACATTTGCAGAAGAGACCAGTGACTTCAGAGTTTTATATCCAGTGACCTCACTGGATTTAAAATCTATAACACTACCACAGGTGAGACAAACTAGGTATGTGAATTCTGCAATTTAACATATTTACCATAGACCAGAGATAACAGCCACATGGACAAAGTAGAAGTTCATTCAGCACTAACACTATAAGATGCTTAGTGCTTTCAGAAAAAAATAAAAGTTATTTTACATACACTAATTTTTATCAGAGTTCTACACATCCTATGAACCACATCTGACAAGTCCTTTTAATTGCTCTAATTTGTGAGGTGTGTGCACATACAGTTTTCCATCTTTGCTAGTTGGTTCTTCCTTTATCATGACTAGTTTGTCCCCCTGAAAAGCAAATACCTATTCGCACAGTGAAATTAAATGCATGATGATTGTTTCTTGCACAATCAAAACAGACATTACTTCAACAAATGCATTATACATTCCTATTACTGCAAGAGAAAATGCACTTTTTAAAAAAAGTGTCAGAGCAAAGCTAATAGATGATAAAGTAGAGCATAACCTGTTAGGATAAACAAAGAAATACTTTATACCCTTTTAAGATCCTAGTTTACTAAGAATGATGTATTTATTATTTGAAGTAAGCACAAGCAAAGCTATGTAACAAAGCATTTACTTTTTTTTTTTTTTTTAATAACCCCAGCAGAAAAAGGTTCACACACAAAAAAGTTATTTTACAGTTAAAAGTAAAACCTTTCAGTTTTCTATTACAAATACGACAACACTGTAAAATGACATGAGTCAACTGGCATTAGCAGAACATGCACATGACATATTCCTGTTGAAAACACTAATATGGAACTCAAGGATCATGATCAGTACTTGCAGATGAAAATGAAAAGGATGCAGAAACCCTGCACTAGTTTTGTTTTAGCTTTTATGAAAATAGTTAACATTTCCATAAAATCTTCAAAACATTACATTGACTGTGAAGAACATACAAAAAAACTGAAAAGACCTACTCCAGGTAGATTGCTAGGAGTATCTAAAGGCCACCTAACAATTTCCTATTTTCAGGAGTTCATAGCTTTCAAGATAGTAAATTCACAAAGCTGTTGTTTATGAAGGTTACGGTATTCCTTGCATAAATTTCCCTATGCAGACACTTAAAAAAAAAAAAAAAAAAAAAAGACAGAAATGATTCAGCCCATTTTGAGAAAGTGTGTGTTTAACTTACTTCACAGGCACATCTGGCACTGAAGCAGTTCAGAGTAAAAGTTTGCTTTTATCCTACTGGTTGTCCTAAGCTTCAAAAAATATTTGGCTTGCCTTTTGCTCATCTACCTTTTTGAATTGCAAATTTTCCAGACTCTAAGTTTTCTGTTGTAAAGTGTGGGTGCTAAGGGAGGAAACTGCATTTAAGAAGTGTGGTACAGTGCTTTTTCTTTTGTTCATTTTTAAATCAGTACTCGCGCTATTCCTACGCACTCATCCAGACTCTGCTTTCTACTCAGTGCTATTTCTTACATCTGTCCAGCTCCTTGAACACAGCAAACAGCTCAGACTGTTGATCTGTATTACGAAGAGGGGAAAAGAGGAAGATGAAAATCTACATGTCCGCAAAAATTGATCATGCCAGACACACATGAAGAGTTCATGTCAAGCAGCTCTCCAGTCCTCCAGGTGTGCATAAACCAGTGGCCAAAGAAAGATTAAGAGAAGCTTCAGAGTTCTCCATAGAACATCTTTAAGTCACTGTCTAAAAAACAACAGTAAATGTGAATATGACTACCAAAGCAGAGAACAATCCCTCATTACAAGGTTCTCTCACTCCGTAGGTAGGAGGTAGCTACTACCATGGCAGAAGCATGCAAACATGCTCTCTCATTACCGTTACTGGCATTATAATGGTTCTCAGGCCATTATGCCAGACGAAGCATGACTTCATGAGGAGAGCCAGTACCTTACAAAAAGGCTCACTACACATCCTTCTTCCCAGCCCCTGTAACTCAGCTTACCCATACGGCTTATTTGCCACTGGCAACTTTCCAGCACATTTGAAACTTGTGTTGGACCTCTTGGCAGCAGGAGAAAATACCTTGCCCCCCACAAGACAGTAGTTTCCATCTGGAACTGAATAAGCAAGCGTGCACAGCTTTTGTTTTCAGCCACCAGAGCACATTCAACAATCTATTAACACACAAAATTAATGAGGTACTGCTGAGTTTAAAGTCAGCAAAGCGCTGCGCCTGTGCATAGTCCCTGACAGCATATGTTGGCACTGTTGTTTGTAATACATCCACTGCTCAGGCATTTGGAGCTAAGCCTAATTAGTTCACTTCAATTGAATCTCAACTCTAGCCTTGATTCAATTGCAATGAAGGTTTTGAAAGAGGCCTATCTACACAGCCTTGCATGCTTTTTTTCCAGGCACTTGAAGAGCCAGGACAAGGAAGTGTGCCAGGATCACCCAACCAACCATTTAGCAGATACAGAAATGCGAATACTGCACCTACTGGTTTTCCTAAGATCATTCACGTGCAACTTCTAAAGCTAGAATAATTCTTTTCCTGGATGGGAAAAAAAAAAAACAAAAACACCAGAGAAGGACTTCGAATGTTATATCGGAAAAGAGAGGAGAAGGCCTACCTACAAGAAAGCCTGACCAAATTTATTAAATTTATAATTTTTTATGCATCCTGCAGAGTTGTTTCTCCATCATAGATGGTTTGGTCTTCAGTGAACATTAGCATTCAGGAGCTTCCTGTTTCCATCAGTTACACAAAAACCTAAACAACAGTACAATGACAGAGCCTTGTGGGTCTCCACAGAACTCCCTCACCTCACAGCTCCTGTGTCTGCTTGCAGACCACAGCTCAAGGTGACAAAGCCAACTAACTGATCGTGTGGTGTTATGCATTTCAAACCAGAAATGGATTTTTCTTAGTTATTACTCAAGATACGGTGTGCCTTCCAAAGACATTTTAATTCAAAGATTCGCAGCTTTACACTTTCCTTCCCCCTTTGATATTCAAAACTCACCGTCACACACAACAATCATTCAAAGTGACAAATGATGCAATGAGAGTGGCTTAGTCTTTAATGGTTTTAGTGACTTCCAGGCAGAAAACTACTAGTGGGTGACATTGAGAGGATCTGGTTTCTGCTTTCTTTTCTGATGGCAATCAATTACTAAATTAACTTGGATTACACACACAATTTTTAGTCAGTTATGCAGTCTACTATCTGCATCTCTCATAACTTCTACTGTCCCTCTGGGAGAGGAAAATGGGAGCTCCTTCTGACCTGTAGCTAAGCTGTCACTCCTAAGATCTTCTTGGCACAGACTCAGAATTCTCTCAGTCAGGACAGCGCTTGGAAAATAACCAAAACTTCAGACAAGTTACAGATTGGGAAGCACAGCACAAGGCAAGAGAGGAAAGTGGTACACACCCAACCCAATTGCTGTCTGCAGCACACAAGTCACAGAGAAACACTGTCATTCAACATTGTAGCTGAGGGGCTGCACTGTGGCACACAGCAGGGAAGGAGGGTGCAAAGCCTGTAAGTTCCTTCCTTCTCCACAACACCTGTATTGAACAAAAATAATTTATTTTACAGCTGTCACCGTGTTCCCACAGCATGGAATTATCATGCTCTGTACATCTAATAAGCTTTAAAACACAACTGACTGAAGCTTTTCAATTTACTTGAAAACTTGTGCTGTCAAACCGGACATTTTAGATAGGATTCCAAAGGTGTAGCTGATGCTGATGATACCCTTTTACTGGACTGCTGCTTCTCCAGTACTATGGTGGATACCCAACATGAGAAGAAATTTCACTGCCTTGTATCAGAAATCTGCCCAAGACCCAAAATGTCTGTAACTGGCTAATTGGCAACAGGGCTGACCCTGCAACAACTCCTAACTGTCTCATGCACACAGCCAGCTAAGATAACAGGCCAGGCAAAAGCTCTTGCCTCCTCTCTGGGAAGAGGTCAGAGAAGGCTCTCCAATCCCTTGTATTTCACACAAAAACATTGCCACACATATTAATAGACACAGAGCACTATGTCTGCCTTGCTGCAAACAAAGCCACTAGACAGTGGAGTAGGGCAGGGAGAAGCTGCAAGTATCACCTTGTTTCCACTTAATTTTTCCCAGTTACATTTCTTAAGTACTTGTGTGACCTCAAAGAGATCTACAGAAGCCCCTGCACAGCTGTAACACACCATGCTCTTGAAAACACCAAGTGACAAAGCAGCAGATTTCTATTCTATAGAAATTATATCTAGCCTGAGGGGAAGGGAGTTCTGGGCTCCACTAATATAGACACTGAACACTGGTCTCAGACAAAGGTGGCACACAGTTATAAAAAATAAATGTTCATTTGCATCAACCTCCACATGACAAGGAACAGCCTCTCTATCAACCATACCAAAATGAGGAGGCCAACTTGACTTCAGCTAAACTAATTAAGTCTTGACGAGAAGAAAAAGCCACACATGGGTCTTCCTCCATTTAAGCGTAGCAGAAAGAACATAACAGATCAAATTCCTCCCATTATTATGCTTAGAAAAGCCATTCTTATTTAGAGGATTTGACTCTGCTTTTTAAAACAGAGGTAATAATCTGTCTGCAAAAATAGTTTGTCTTCAAGTCATAACATTTTCTAAACACCCCACTGTCCATGTTCAAAATGTACTATTTTGTATGTTTAGCCCCTTCTTTTACTGAGCTTACTCACTCAGTGTAAAAACTTATATTCTTGTGTGGGCACACACACTGATTATTTTACAGGTCTTTTTCACTCATCAAGAGTTTACACACTGAGTATGAACCAATGTTCTTGCAGTACATTGGGAAACATGATAAAAATAGGATTTTAAGCTGGAGTTATGTTTCTTCCTTGTAGCATTGTATGCTAACAGCTTTATGTAAACATTTCATTGCCTTTCATAATCAATTACTGTAAGTCCCAATACACATGCAACTGGAATATTCTATCTACCCTTGTTTCTTATCTTTGCATGTGTACACACACAGCCACACTTCTGAGTTGTCGTCTGCTTCTGGAGACCAGTCTCCCAAATCCGAACCGCCAGCCAGTCCGGGCTTATGTAAACACCTTGGGATTCAAAGAAAATTCAATCACAATCACAGCTGATTAAGCCTAACGTATACAAAGGCAAAGTAAATTGAACAGGGTACATACATCAGTGCAAAGATAAGATAGAAGACTATTATCTTGCATGGCAACAAAAAAGCTGCCATACACGAACAGACCAATGGTCCATCTATTTGTGAATTATTCTCTCTGATAATGGCCAACACTTCAAAGAGCACAGGAAGTCAACACTCAGTACATGTTGCCAGAAGTTATTTGCCACACACAAGACTAGAGAAATTACCAGAAAGCTCATAACTAAAGTTTCTTCAAACACATCAAGATGTTTGATTTAAACTGTTTAGAGAGGGTGAAACTGTTTAAACTGTTTAAAGAGGCTCTTCTCTCATGTGCTTAAATCTGTTTTCTTCTTTTATTAAAAAGATCTGAAGGTTTATGCTTTACAACCACCTCCAACACAGAAACAGTCTCAGGATTCCAGCAGGCCACTACAAGGACAGCATTTAAGCTCCTTTTGTCCCATTACCTCTTCACATTGCCTGAAAACGTGATTAGCTACCACCACAGAACATTTCACCTCTCAAAGCCAGTATCTCAAGGTGTGCTACTAAGATAAGTGTGATAAGATGCCCTAGCTCCAAAGGTCATGGAGAACAGTGGCACTCACTGAGTGACTTCCTCACCTGTGGCAGGTATGGGTTCGGTGGCGCTGGCTGGACATTGCCACAAACACAGCCATGCCACAAGGCAAGCTCCGATGTGCAAAAAATCCAAGTTTCCAAACAGCCACCAGTTGTATCTACAGAAGTTATGCAAGTAAATCTTCAGCTCTTAATTCTGGGCAGAATTAAGCACATATACACACTATATACTTCATCTACTTAAATAAAGTTCCGTACAACATCATGTAGCTAAAAGAAAAGCTTCTATCATCTCCACTAGTATTTTTAAGTCTTTTTTTTTTTTTTTTTTTTTTTGAGTGGTAAATTAGCAGCCATTAATCCATTACTTCTTCCCCTAGAAACTATTTCAATAGCTTATCAAAATCTAGTAAAATTGAAGTAAAATTATCAATTGCTTATTCTGCCCACTTGAGATATTTCTGCTCTTTAGTCTGGGCAAATCAGACAAATGTCAGAAGAAACCTTTGCAGAGTTCAGTTGATTTAATCCGTGACTATAATATCCCAATAACCTGGGAGATTAAAGACATCAACAAGAAGAAAAAATAAAACAACACAGATTTTGCCCCTTGGAAGAGTTATTTCAGCCCCCTTAAGAAAGAAATAATTCACAAGTAAACAGGTCATTGGCCTGACCTAGTACAGAAACACTGTGTGGCTGTGCGTAACGAGACCCCATTCTTTAGATCAGCAGGTGCATGGAAGGCTCCACCACATACCTAAACCATACAGAAATCTAAACTATATGAAATAAATATGCCAACACAGATTCTGTGGACTAAAGCTCAGCATTCAACTTTGCTTTTCTAAAGATTATAAGATAAAATCAAGGAAAATCTGTTCTGTCAGTTCTTCTCTGTTGGTGTTCTGGATACCACAAAATAAAGCTCCTAAGCAGGAAAAGGGTGTGACAATCAGTTGAAGTAGTTTTCTGGCTTATTAAATGGTGTTAAAACAACCAGAGATCCAGGCCCAGAAGAAATTACAACTATGCTATGGAATTTTGAAGTCTAATCACTATAGCATATAACTAAGAACACAGCTTCATACTCCACACAGCATAAGCTGATGCAAGAGATAGAATAGGATCAGTATCACAGAACAGTGTTAAATCAGAGTATCAAGACCTGAGTAGAACTGAGTAGAGTCCTGACCAAGATCTAGCCCTAAGGTGGGAGTGCAGCTGACAAGAAAAAAAAAAAAGTGTGCTATCTCATTCTCCTCTGAACTTTTAACATAGAAACTGAGACCTCCAAGGCAGTTGCAAGCCCCCAGAACAAAGCAGAAGGTAGCCAGCAGAAGGAATGATAAAGAGGAAACAAGCAAACACCATTCTCTTGAGCTCATTTTGGCAAGGGAGCCAACGATCAGTCCTCACACATCACAAGGCAAAACCCAGTTTAACTCTCTGAGTATTTGTAAGCTCTAGTATGAGGAAGGACTAAGCAAGGAAGCAGGGTCTCTTATAACTGTATAACTATGCATTTTTTTATTTTTATTTTTAAAAAATCAGGTTCCGCACCTCCTCCAGAGTACAGGTTGAGATATAACGGCTTCCCTGGATCAGAACAACTGTTTGCTTTGTATGTTAATTTTACCACCAAGTTTTTGTATTGTAACAATTATTAAGCTACCAATACTTGGCATCTGGCTGGCAGAGACAGAACTCAGAGAGCATTCCTTTGTCCAGTAGAAAGCAAGCATCCCAGGAACTTGTTTTGGGAGCTCAGAAAGAAAGAGAGCTGGAGGGGTACGGACCAAAGACCAGCAACCTTAAACATTACTAGCACACAATGAAACCCAGGCTTGTTTACTGCAGAAATAGGAAGATGTTGGGATGACTGAGGATGGTACAGACTCAATTCCCTCTTCTACTGGGGGAAATCTGAGTGGAGCTGCCTAAAAATGCACAGACTGTACTTGCAGATAGCCTTGCAAGAAATACATCAGGGTGGTAGTATTCCCTTCTATTTCTTTAGAGTCCTAAGACAAGGAATATGCACAGTGCTTAGTAAGAGGCTTGAGTATATTTACTACCACTATCATTCACCATTGCATTGGAAGAGCTCATGGAAAAAGGGGAAACACTGGGGCTAATGATCACACCACGGACAGGAGCATAGTGGGGGAGAGACAGGTAATGACACATTATCTACATAAAAATCTAGCCTTAATTTTAAATGTATA
The DNA here is from genome assembly GCF_964035555.1 of Netta rufina. NCBI lineage: Eukaryota > Metazoa > Chordata > Aves > Anseriformes > Anatidae > Netta > Netta rufina. The sequence continues at coordinate 44,121,858 of NC_140128.1, read as the reverse complement.
TGTACAAATGGATCCAACAGTTTCTTCCAGGATTTTTTCCCCACCCTAAGCCAACTGAGTTAAGATTTAAAGATCAGGTATAATATTCAACATGGTTTATTGTTATTTCTACACATAATCTGAGACATCTGAAAAAGGTTGGATACCATAGTAGATTGCTGCTTAAAATCACCTTTTAGGAATTCTCCGATTCCTGAAAGTGTTTTACGTTGTTCACCCACAACTATTAGATGTTTTGTAATTATGGCCATTAGTTGTTTTGTCATCTAATGGCATTATCAAAACATTCAACAAGAACAGAGCCCACAATTATCTTACTAACTGCACAATCATCTCCCACTTAAAGACCTTCTGACTACAGATGTTTTCCCTCCACTGAAATCAAGTTGGTACCACTTACCTCACTCCAGAATCCTGAAACGCGGAAAATAAGCACACGATCCTCAATTTACTTTAAAAATAGTGATCATTTAGAATTAGATTTTAATATCAGAACACAATGATTGGAAAATTAAAAATTGAATTTTAATGAAGTCTTTGGTCTTCAGATTTGGCCCATAAAATACCTTTGCCTCTAGTTGTTGTAGTAAATGTGCGTTTACTACAGAGGTGTGTGCATGCACACAATAAACACACCTAACCAACTATCACCATTCTGCCAGACCTCATTCCCTACATTGAAGATACGCAAGTTGCTTGAGGGCTATGCAAACCTTCCACAACATCTAGATTAAAAGCACTAATTTCACATGGATTCACTTGCTGAGATCCCTGTGAAGGACAGACCTGCTGCTTGCTGGCTCAGGGTGGGCACAGTGCTCTGTGGAGAATATTACACTCAAAACGGTTTCTAACTTGTTTGCAGCAAAGCAGCTCTAGACATCCTCCAAATGTCATCCTCCTTCCTGTTTAAAAATAACAGTAGGGGCATTCATACCTGATAGAACAAGGAGTTAGAGCAATAAAAGGAGGAAGAGCAATAAAATAAAGGGAAGGGAGAGGAGCGTCACCTCAGCACACCTGTCCCTTGTCTCCCTCCAGCACCACTGCAGTACCAGTAACACACTACCCAGTGCTGTACCAGGAGTGATTGCACTAAAAATGACTAAAACCCCCAAGTGATTATGCTATTTCCAACTTCATTTTCATACTTGGAATGAAAAATTTATTTCAACTCCCAAGATAATTTTCCAAGGCTGAGGTGTGGGGGGCATGAGGGGCTGTTGAAGCCAGCACCTGTTCTACCTAACGACCGCACCTGAGCTGAAATACAGTGCTTTTCCCTAAAGCAACAGAAACTTCCTCAGCAGCGGGGCACTTTTTTGGGTTGTTATACATCTAGTAGACAAAAGCGTGACAGGAAGCCGGGTCGATTTCTTAAACTGCACCTGCGAGAGGCTCAGTTCGTTCGGCGGAGCGCCGTGAGGGGCGCCGGCCGCCGTGAGGAGGCGGGAAGGCGTGAGGGGGGCACCCGCAGACGCCTCCTGGAAGCCCAGAGCCCCGATTTCCACACCGGGCAGCGGCGGCTGTGAGAGGAAAACCCCTGCTAACAGCCCCTGGCAGGAGCAGGCGGGTCGGGTACTCACACGGTGAAGTGGTAGACGAAGCACTTCCAGCCCGTGGGCCGCTCCAAGAAGTTGTAGACCCTGCCCTGGATGTTGCTGCGGCTCAGCAGCGGCTTGCGGAGGCTGTAGATGGAGACGCGGGGGTCGAGGCTGACGGGGGGCCGCGGGCTGTCGGCGCTCACCACCACCACCTCGCTCTTCAGCCGCTGCGGCCGCTCCCGGGAGGGCACCGGGCTGCTGCCCGCCGGCTGCTGCCCGCCCTGGCCGTCGGGGAGCGGGGCGTAGTGGGCGTTCGGGGCGCTCTCGGCCAGCTCCAGCGACGAGGGCTTCTTACCGGGCGTCATGCTGCCCTTCCTGGGCAGCGACAGCCGGCCCAGGCTGCGGCTTTTCTTCTCGCCCGGAGGGGAGCTGGAGGACATGGCTGAGGCAGTGCCGGAGCCTCGCTGCTCCGAGGAGCCGCGGTCCAGCTCCGGGCGTCCTCCCGCCGCCGCTGGCCCGGCCCTTTCGGGGGCGGCTCCCGGCCGGGCAAGGTGAGGGGAAGCCCGGCTCCGGCCCGTCCCCGCCCCGCCTGCAGCCCCAGGGCCGCCCGGCGGGAGGCGCCGCGCGGCGGCTGCCCGGGGCCGGGAGCTGGCGGTACCTCAGGCGGGCCGCCCCCGCGCCTGCCCCGCTCCCTTCTCAGCGGTGCTGATCTGCTGCACCTGCTCCTCTCCTCGGGGACAGAGCTGGGCGGAGATGCCCTCCTCCTTGCAGGAGGCCCCATGTCCTGAAGAGGGTGATGGTAAAAGATCAGGGAGGTTGCTGCCAATCCACCTAGCCCCTGTGGGACAACGTGCTCCAGAAAGGGTTTCACAGGCCTGTCCCAGTGACTCGAGCCAGAACATGCCCCCTTACCGCTCAGTTAGAAACACCAGAGTCTCCAGGGCCTCATCCCTTTTTGCAGAATTTCAGCATTGGGAAGGAGAAAAGACCCAAACTTGAACGTGGCTCGACCTAGCATCTGTCAGGGGGCTGTTCTTAATACAAGTAACAAGAGTAAGGGTCAGGCCACCAGGCCTTGCGGTCTTAGATGTTACTGTGATACAAGGGAGCAAACAGCTGAGTAATTAGGCAAGCTGTAGAACAGTAAGCACAGTTCTGCAGAATTGCCTCACCTGCAAGCTCGGTCTCTCACCAACACTAAACCAAAACATTGTGTTTCTGTAGAAGGGTACATATCTTTGGCAATTAATACCACGCTGTTCTGAGGGCTTGGATAACTTTCCTGTGCATTGAAGTGAGTTAAGACTTAACAGCAATGTGAGTTAATTCGTTATAGTAGTAAAAGCCTTTGCTGTAGCAATTAGTTAACAATTTCTATTCCCAGAGGCAAAGAAGGTTCTCTTTGATCTGGAGGTTGTTTTTTTTTTTTTTTTTTCCTTTTTCCTTTTTTTTTTCCTTTTTTTTTTTTTTCTTTCTTTCTTCTAGCTCAAAATAGAACAGAACTAGTAAGAGCTATGTTGAGTTCATGGTTGATACACTGGTATGGGACAAGAATGCTGCAGGAAGATAAGGTGCTAAATAAAGTTAAACACAAACAAGCCTGCTAATTGTAGTTCCATTCAAATGTCAAGCTGCACATATGGTAGGCAAACTGGGCAAGATCCTTCACTAGTGTAAATAAGCAAGACTGTAGGCTCTTATAAAGCACTAATTTATATCCATGAAGAATCTGACCCCTTGTTAGGAATGCAAATACAGAAGTGTTAAAAAAAAGAATTTGCAAAACTCATTTTTAAACCAACAAAAGGATTTTCCCCCTTCAGTCAGAGCAAGAAGAACAAAGTTAATAAAAACAGCACAACAGAGGAAACTCGTCCTGCATTTGATCAAAAGAGATCCAAATTACAGCTAACTCAGTTTTCTCTGTCCTCAGGAACTGTGAAGACAGGTGTGTATCAAGCATTTTAAGAAGGAAGTTCTACATAGAAATCACATAGGGAAAATCTATTTTATTATAAACTGCTACTGCCTTTCCCATACCCAGTGACTTCAGTTTCTTTGTGGCTCGAATGGGAAGATAAAACCTCCAACGTCAGGAATTATTCCTGTGCTTGAACCTTGACCATGGGATGCAGGGAGCCAAGGAAAGACCAGCCCAACATGTACCCCTGAACAAGGACTCTTTAGTTTCTTGCCTGCAATTTAGTCAATTTCTAGTATATGGCTTCCAGTCTAGAAGAGAACATTTGATTTGTTCCCGAGTAAAAGCTCAAAGATCTTAGTAGTGCTTCAGAAAAAAGCTCTGCTTCTTGGTAAAGACACCATGTCTGTTCTGAACACAGAGGAAACCCACTGCCAATGACTTTGCTCACCTCAGCTTACAATATATTTGGCACCAAAAAGAAACATCTGTGTGACTCTTCAAGTCAGATTGTTAGTCATTTGCTTAGAAGACATTCAGAAATCATTTGCTGTTCTTGCAGTAAGTATGCAAGAAAAATGTCATTGCTACCCTTGAAGGCTCACTGTTTGAGGACTAGCCTGATAAAATCACAGTATTAAAGTTAACAAATGTGTTTCTTTATGCAAGTGTTCTACGTTAAAGACTGACATATTGTCTGTATTATTCAGGACCTTATCCTAAAGCCAGGTGCAAAATAATTTCCATAGTTCAACAAAACAAGAGGCATTCAGATTATGTTCTTCATAAACTGTTTCCAAAATCTTTTAAAATATTATGGCACTGTGTTGTTATTCATCTGTTGATTAACAAAGCAGAATAGAAAATCCAATGTATCTGAATACAGGAAAATAGAGGGTTCTGTTACATTCAATTTCCTTTCAAGACAAAAGTTAAATAGCTATGTAGGGAAGAAAATTAATAACTAACTTTTACCCTCTATACAATGAGAAACTGTTCAAAATGGACAAAGTTTATTTCAATAACTTATTCATTGCAAAACATGAAAAGCTCTGTAACCCACTACTTTGTTTCTCATGTCCTAAATACTTTCATAATGTTTTGTTTTGGTGTTGACTTAATTTTTCAAATAATCATCAGAAATGAAGGAATTTTCAATTTGATAATGTTTAAAATAAATATTTAGGCTATATATGAACATCTTTTCCCCAGAGTCAAGGAATCCATCAAAATATAAATTTTTCAGTGTGTACTGATTGAGGAAGTTAATTTTTATATATTAAAAATCATTTTATTATATGACTTCTATCTAGTTCATTTTACTGAATGATAAAACATCTGTCTGGCATATCTGAAATCAATTGCATGCTTAAATACAAGTGTTGAATAGACAACTAATTCATTATGAGTCTCTAGGGAATAATTATTATATATTGTATCACCAAAACTGTATTATAATTTGAAACATTTTAAAGATGAATGCCATTAACATGGTAATGGCAATTCCCATTTTTCCCCCCTCATGAGTACCCATGTCTTGATAGTAATCGTGCTCATGTTCAGAAATCCTCCTGCTTACTGTTAGATTACCTTGGGGGATGGTTTGGTTTGTTTTTTAAATACAAATTCCCCCATTTCTGCCCAGCTAGAGAAGGGGACAGGTTAAAAAACTTTCTTCAAAGAGAGGAAGAAGTTGTTTTCATCTTAATTTTCAGATTATTTTTCTTGAATTAGAGCAAATCCCTTGTTGCATTCCATTGCCTTGAGGGTTCACAGTTCGATCAGTAGATTGTTTTTAAAACAGCCAGCAATGTAGGTAAAAGCAACTTAGTTCTGAATTGAGAATGGAATCCTAGACTGTTTAAATACTTTCATATAGCAATGACTGTACACCAGTAGCTTTTGAAATATTCTCTATCTTAATTTAAAATAAATCTGTTCACAGGAGCATGTCATTACTTAAAGATACTCATATTAAAACCTACAAAACATAAGTACTTAGACTTCTGCAATGAAGAAAAGCTTGAAAGCATAATAATATGCTGAACAAGTGAACATTAGCCTTGTGGATTCAAAGCAGAGGTAAGGAAAGTATAAAGAGAGAAAAGAGTTTGCTTCATTTTTGAAAACTTGGAAAGACAGTGGCTCAGCCATTTCAGTGGGGAGATATACATGCTTTCATTCACTAAATAAGTTACAATTAAGAACATTTTTCTGAATACCTATACACATCTTTCATTGGATGCCTAAGTAATCTTATTTATTGTTCTTTTAAATCGATAACAATTTATTAAATATACAAGTGGTATACTTTTATACCAGATTAACTTTAGGTTTTAAATTTAAGCAAAGTCTTTCTAATAGGCTCTTAAATGCATTCATGCTTCTTATGTATACATACAACAGATTTTCCCTGATGACAGGCATTGCTAGTCAAACAACTTAGGTAGCATACCAGTAGAAACTCCAGATATGGACAGTGTAAATCATCTGAAACTGCAGTATTCCCCAAAAGTCTGACTGTTAAGATAAAAATACAATAAAGCGCAGTAACAGCTTTATCTTTCTCCCCTAGTGCTTTGTGGTCACCTAGCTGTATGGCTAGGGAGAATCCTCAGGTTAGATCAGCTCAGTTTTTCCTTCAGGTGAATTTATTCCAGCTTCCTTGATCAGGAACATGCACAGCTACTGTGTCATTACTCTACCTGCAATTTAAACATCTATTAACCACTGCTGTCCAGGCTTTCTCTGATTCAGCAGTAGCACCATCACAAAGTACTGGGATAAGAATGTCTAGGGAAGGTGCCTTTGTCATTCAATTAAAAAGCACCACAGTACAGTACAGGTAATTAGGACGAGCACCACAAAGAAAGATGCAGGAGGTGTTCATCCTTAAGCAGTAGCAGACTACTTGTTGGGCAGACTGTCCCCCATACCCTCACTAAATCACTTCCAGAAAACTGGACAATATAGCCATCTCTTTCAAAATACCAAATTTGCCTGAGTGGCAAATTTGCTATTTACAGACGGAGCAGAACTTGGGAAGACAAAACCACCTTTTCTTCCTCTAGATAAGAATGAACAAAGTAGGAGCATCCTAACAGGGTAGCAGATGTTTAGTTATAAGTCAGTGTCCACATTAATGAATGACTTCATAAAAAGACTAATCACTGTCAAAAAAAGGATGCTTTAAAAAGGTGCTCACACAGTCTGCCATTGTATCAGTCTCAAGACAAATGTGACAGACAGAAAACAGCTGATGACTTCCTATTCAGAAAGTTTAAACTGGCTTTTAATTCTCTCTCCCTCCCTCTTTGGTGCCAGGTTATTTTTAACCGCGGGTGCAGTAAGTTTAGGAATTTGGTCACTAGAGAGAAGAAACATTGCAGAAGATACTAGCACGCACCAGATATCTGGAGTCTGGAGACTATCTAGTCCTGCAGTTGACAATCCTGATTAATATTATCTGTTTGAATGCTATCTTACTGCATGGTTATGTCTACGTTTATTACCTCTATTTACATTGTTTCATAGCTTTTTGAAGCACATCAGGGCTGTTCTGGGAAAGAATGTTACTGTCTACCAGCGCTCAGGTTTTAGATCCTAAAACAGTTTCAAGAAAGAATCTGAGCATATATTTACACTGATGGCACACAGCCAATTTTTTTTGTTTTATGTATTTAGTTATACATATGGTAAAATGCTGACTAGTCTACAACTTAAATTGGACCAATCAGTGTGGAAAAAAAAAAAAAAAAAAAAGCTCTATTTGTCCACAGGATTAGTTCTGCTATTTACAATATTTAATTTCTTTGTCTCCAGCAGAAAAAGAAGTTGTGTCATTGCCCCCCGCCTCTCCCAAACCAGACAGGGTAATACTCAGAAGACGTAATTATTCTTGCCAATGAATGTTCATTCAAAAGGCCAATACCATCCAATTGGAATTTTGTTTCATGTCATTAATTATATTTTTTTTCTATAGCGTTAGCCTGTCCTTCTGCCTATGGTTGCAGGTTTGACTAAAAGTTTCCATGTGTAAGTGATTTTTTAGAATGCCTTTGCTGTCCCATTCTCCCTCGTTCTTTGATGTAGTTAATTATTCAGCAATTTTCATAACTGGAAAAGGATTCTTCTGAGAATCATTGCAAAAGAGAAAACTAAGGAGGTCGACAAAATGCTGCAACATTTATTTTCACCATTAAGGCACAAGGGATGTATTATAATCACAGAAGCATGTGAGACAGCAGGAATTTGATTACTCATGTAATGCCATACAGGTTACAGTATGCATATTCTTACATATGCAAAGGTATATAAGGGCAGAGTGACGAATCCATTCTTCAAATGAAGGGATCGTTACATCATCATCTTGCATCATAAGAAAATTCTTCTCCTCGGACTACTCATAAACCCTGTCTTTGTTGGATGAAGTAGGAACAATAGGATCAAATAACACCGCTGAGTAAGGTTCAAATAAATTCACTGAATTTTTGAAATTCTGAAATCCTCTCAAAATGTAACTCCATAGTTACTTACGGGGAGACCTGTGTTTACTAAGAGGATGTTTTGGTATTTCAGGCAGTTTCACTTTTAGCAGCTGAAGCAAGTAAAGACATCACCAGTTATCACTAAATCTCTTCCTGATCAAGGAACACTTCCTGCCTGCAAATATTTTAATCTGTAATATAATATCCTATTTCATACGTATGGAATGACATGGATAGATAACCATTATTCAGCAGAGCCCACTTGGCAACCCACTTTTGTCAGGCGTTATCTGTCTTCCAGCTAGGTGTAACTGCAGTTGACTGACCTTTAATTGCAGGTAGTTCACCAGATAACTTCAGTGGAAGGTTTACACAGGCAAGGTAAGGAATATAATGGTAATTCCATTGCAAAAACAAAGATTTTTCAAACAGCAATTCACCAAATAGCTTTTTAATGCCCCAAATAAGGAAAACAGAGAAGAACAATACAAAAGTTACTAGCAATACCTCTTCCCCCACAACTACACCTTTCCACAGCAAGTAACCTCTCAATGCAAACAAAATGCAAACTATAAAACTCAGTGGATAGGCCACAGGAGACCTATGCAAGTCAGCTCTGCCAAACTTGAATTTCAGGTTGTGTTCATCTCACAAAGAAGAGATTTCATTTCTCCAGTACCATTCCAACAGATAAAGGCAAACAATGCAATGTGATATAATACAAGGTCTTGCAAAAATTCTCTTGACCTTTTCCCCACTTGTGATTTCATGCCAAATTCTAGTCCCATCCTTGACCTTTTGCTAATTGGGCTAATTGCAGTTCTTCTATTTGGGTCATCATCTTCAATGTCTCACGAGCACAGTTGCTTACATTAGCAAGATTTCATGTAGAAGGATAAAAATAAAGTTTGCTGCATTTGTGCTCTGCAAAGCCCAAAATCTTCTGCATGAAGTACACCACAAATTCTTGTAATAGTACTGCAGAAGTATAAAAGGGAATGTGACTACCCTCCTCATCTCCCAGATTGACTGCTAATTACAGATTCAATAATCCAAGTGGTAGCATAGTTACATTTTAGTAAGCACGTGCATACGTACTGAGGCACCAGTATTTGTTAATTAGGCTATTAAACTACTGTTAAAAATTGAAAGAAATTGAAAGCTATGCTAAAATCCTATTCACTGAGAAACTAAGCTTGTTGATTGCAGGCTGTCTGTATCACATCCAAATCCTAGTTTTTCTCAGCAACTCTGAAAAGAGCATAATTATATTTGCTGTGTACCCCTCAAACGAGCAAAGTACAACTTTTCTGCTAAATAACAAGGCTTCTGTAAGCAGATGTTCCGACCTCTCTAATTCCATGAAGAGGAAAGAACCCTCTAAACTCATATCCTACCAGGAGAACTGAACTTTCTTGATGCTTTCTTGATGAAGTCTATGAGATAATTAGTTAATTCACATTTCCTATTATTTCAGAGCTCATTATTATCAAATGATAATGTGATTGACCTGCAAAGCTTTTTTTTTTTCCCCCCTTCTTTCTAAAGACACTTAATATTTCAAAATACCCTTTGCAAATGTTTGTATATTCTGTTCCTGGAGGTCCCTCTAGTGGCTACAGTAACAAGTTTATCTGGCCTGACCAAATAGGCTACAGGTGGTTTGTCTCATTTTTGTAGATATTTCTGAAAATAGACAGCAATACTTTCTTGATAGTGAGAATCAATCCTTCTAAATAAACGGAAAGTGAAGTGAAAAGAATCAGCAAGTTATGAAAAAGGAAAAATAACTGGCACGCTAAGAATAAGGAAGCTATTTCATACAGTTAGGAAATTGTGTGTTACTGCTGACAAGCTTACAAAACTTTGCCACTGCTCCTATCTTTTTTTTTTTTTTCTTTTCTTTTTACAGATTTATTTTAAGAAAAGGAGACGTGATCAGAATGTCCTTTGACACAGTAAGTCTTACTTGAGCACTCTGTCCTGTTCAGGTATGGCAATTGATTGAATAACCTGACCTGTAAGCTCATTTTGCAGTACATGTATTCCTTAAGTACAGAGATACTGTCTGTAAACTGGCATTTAAAATCCAGCATTTTTTTTTTTTTAGAACTTCAACACAGGTGGTTATAGTTTATAGGTCAAAGGAAAGACAAAGTTTGCAGAAGAGAGAGAGATCTGGGTTTAGACTTTTAGACTGGAGATAGCTGTGTAACAGTTGATCTCCAAGTGAGCTCCAGACTACAGTCTGTCTCTTGTTGTAGTTAAAATGCATTGAAAGGTGACTAGAAGTATAGACCTACTAAAATATAGTTGTGCATAGATGACATCTCAAGCAACATCGCTTTGCATTGCTATCCCAGTCCCTCTTGTTCTTCAACAAAAGCTAGAGCTGTCCATCTCACAACCCCTGAAGCACCTTCAAAGACTTAAAACTCAGTGTCATCTCTTGCAGTTGTTTTCTCCTCCCACCTAGTAGAGGAGCACAGTCCCTGAAAGCTACTTCTCTAGATCTCCCTTTCACTGCTCATGGGAGCTTCTAGCTCTTTTTTCATCTTTCATATGAGGACCTCTTTACTTACTTTATCACTGTCTCCACTTTCAGCTGCACCCAGTTAATCTTAATTGGCTACAGGCATGTGTGTGCCTCTTTCTACTGCAAAGCTTGCTGGTCCTCAGTGGGACAAGCTGCTTTATTACAATCACATTAACAATAAGTTCTGTTGCTGCAACCATTGAAGTGTTATGTTTTCATCTAGAGAAGAAATGGAACAAAGTAGCTTAAGGAAATGATCCTATTTTTGAACACAAGAGACCTGATACTCTAAAGAGAAGGTGATTCAATGACTTCTCTCGACACAATAAAACCAAAACACTACTCATTTACTTATCTGCTATAAACTGAGTCATAATATGGTAATTCGATGCAGTCGGGAATCTGACACTAACAGTTTTTCAGTACTGCCTTTGCAGAGCCTTTTCAATATAAAGGAACCCTCTACTTCTATCCAATTTTTACCATCCCATTGATTATGCGTAGCATCAATGATTCTCTTTACACTACTTGTAAAATGATTCTCTCATGTTAATAATACAATAAATTACTAATAACTTAGTCTGATGGGAAGAGCAGAATTACATGAACTGTCAAATACTGATTTACCACTGCAATCTAAATACAATACAGGACCAGGAAAATCTCAGAAAGAATTTCTGGAAATACCATTATAAAATTAAAAGAGCAAGGAAGAGTAAGAAAGCAATTGCAAATGTGTCACAAAGGTTCTCTCTTTTCAGTGATAATGAGTAGTCATCAATGCACAACGAAAGGAAAAAAAAAAAAAAAAAGGATTAAAAAATGGACTTTAACTTGATACATTGCCCAGATTTGCAATTTAATAAAAAATTATCAAAGAGAGCACTGTAAGCTTAATTCCTGTATGTATACTGAGTTTAAGGAAGTATTTTCAGTCCACCATCAAAGAGGAAAGTTACTGTCTCTAACTTTGAACTTGAATGACCAGAGTTCACTCCCCAGTTCTCCTACAGACTTCCTGTGTGAGCTCAGGTGTGTCATTGTTCTTATTTGTGCCCCAGGTTCTTCAGTTGTAAATGGGATAATAGCACTGTCCTCCTTTGTAGCTGTGATGGTAAATGCCATGGTACATTAAGGGCCCAGATTTGCTGGTGAAGAGGAGAAACAGGATTAGTCACTGCAACGGTAGGGATACTCTGAAACACTGTAAAATGTTGCGGTGTCCAGACAGAACCAACAACATTAGGATTTTAAATCAAGACGTCGTGTGTGTTTTGAATTGAAACAAACTTCAGTAGATGCTTTAACTGCTGATAATACCATACAGAGATGCATCCTCTTCCCTGTATTTGCTCCTTCTGTGAAACTTCACCACATGAACACAGAAATGGACGTAACCTGACTTACCAGCCGCATATAACTAATTACTTGTAAGTGATAACACTGATCTTTTAAGTTACAGACCAACCACCATGCAAAGAAAATATAAACATGACCTGTCACCACATCAGTGCCTGGAGTTAATAGTCAGAGAAGGAGAAATGGGGAATTCTGTTGAAAATTCAGCAAACTCAAACTCAGGTGCTAGGTTAGAAGACTGCTCAATTCAAGGAACACTGAAATGGAGGTTTCACCTTACAACACAAAGGACTTTACATAATAAATCATTGCACATAAACTGGCAGAACGAGCAAGCCAGTTGCAAGGGCAGAATAAATGGTGTCATGTATTTGCAGTATAAAAGATGCATTCAGAAGCTTACAAAACTTCCAGTCTCAAACATTTGTAAGACAACAATAAGTTATGAGTATTCCTACTCAAGCATTATTTCCCTCTTAGCAGACTGACATGAAAGCTGAAAAGCTACCAGGAAAGGAAATGGATGCACAGGTGCAACAACTGGTCAGAATCACCAAGACTTACCAGAATTGTTCAAAAAAAGTAATGAAACTGTCTAAGAAATAGGCTAATAATAAACATATCTGCTTAGAGCAGAAGGGAAAACAAAACAAGAAGCAAACAAAATAAAAACCTGTGCTGTTCTGTCAGGCAAACATAAATACTACTTAAGAATATAAAAAGAATACAGGACTTCTACAAAGACAAGACTTGCAAAAAATATAGCCAAGGAGGGACCGAAATAGTCTTACTATCTGCAAGTTACCTGGGACATGAAGTGTTTGGTATCAGACCTAGTATTGCTCCTTAGTCAGTCAAATCTGGACAAAAAAGGCCAGTGCCTTCAACACCATATATTACAATTTTGTTCAGAGAAACATATTACAATATTTCCAAGAAAATTTCTTGACTATGGTCATGCTTAATTTCAGGTTTTTATACCTCAAGCAACTGTTACTATTATAACAAAGATCAAGGACAAAGGACTTTTTGCAACTAATGTAATGGAATTTAACACAATTATATTCCTAGAAAAAAAAGCATTAACAGAAACAATGGTGGTTTAAAAAGCAAAAATAGTGACAAGTATGTACATACAAAGGAAATTTTGGAGCAATCCAGAATAATTACAGGTCAGCATGAGGGGAAACAAAATTTGCTCTTTTCTTGAACAAGTAGAATTTGGATATCTGACTGGTTTTAGGTCATTGTGTAATCTAATCAAACTGAAATGGATATCAGAGACATTTTCTGAAGGTTTTAGAAACAAAGCACAAAGAAAACCAGACTTGCAGATGAAAGGTAAATTTAAGGCAAAAATCTCTACTGAGGACACCAAATGTTTATGGATATATCAACTTATGCTGAAATACCAAATATATATTTTTATATATATATATATATATATAAAAATAAAAGTAGGACTCCAACCACTTATTTTGATAGTCAAGGACAAAAAGTATTTGCATAAACACATGACCGATCCTGAAAAAACTGAAAAGGTTGGGCATATCTTCAGCTTGTTCAAAGTCGCTTAGCTTCACAATAATGTAGTGAACTGCAATAATTCATACTGAGTGAGATGTTGTATATCAAAAAAGCCCCAAAGGCAAGTTACCTAAGAAAGCATGGTGATGCAACATTTACACCCTAAATACAGAATAGTTCCCTTAAATGAACACAAAATTAAAGCTGACATGCTGTGCACCAAAACTTGAATTTATCTGTGAAGATAAATGGACAGTGTTTGTTCAGAAATCTAAACCTTTTAGAGAGCACTTAGACTGCATACATGCACTCTGGGAAGTTTATTAAGGATTTCTTAGAGCTGGGGAAAGCAGGTATGAGGCATGTAACTCCTTCCAGTAAGAAAGGAGAGTTAGTTACTGATGCAGCTACTGAATATTCATTCTATTGCAATCATTTGAAAAGCTAATTTAGAAACTATATTCACATCTAAAGTACATTGCTGCTGGTTGTCTGTTTCTAGTAACTGTATATCCCATTACTCCTACAGGTAAATGTTTGCTACTTGCATCTCTGTGTTTGACATGAGAAGAGCTGTTGTTATCATTGTATACTAGCAATGTTTACTTTCATTGTCATGAGTTTGGGAGGCCAGGTGTGCCTGGTAATGTGGTAACATCTTCCTCTTTCCACATAGAAAAAGGAAGCAGCGTCAAATAACATTGGTAACAACAGCCACCTCAGTGCAACTTCAACATTACAGCTGGAGAGTCATGCCTACTGCAAAGAACAGCCAGCAGGTAGGATCACTAGCTATACTACATAAATTTATATAGGCACTGTAAGAGTTGTTATGTGCATTGCTGGTACTTACTAGCCTTTAGAGTGATTCTCTCTCCCCGGGAGAGAAAGGCAGATTGTTTTCTTAAAGTTTAAAAAGAGATGATTGTGACTCAGCTAAGAGGAGATAGTTACTTAACATTTTACTTTCCCTTCATCACCTGTGAGTAATCAGCAGTGACATGAAATAGATATTGCTACTCTTTTCTCCTTCTGATTAGTGAAGTAGATGCAAAACTTCCAGATTTTCTGCATTAGGAATTTCACAAGCTCGTTGTTGTCTTTCTTTATCCATGATCCAGATCACTTTCCATCAGTTGTTTTTTTGTTCAGTATATGAAAACATGCTTTTACACCAATAGTGCCTAACTTACTATACTGATTTTGCAATTAGACCTCAACAATGTTCTATTATTGCAGTCTCCACTGTTTAGACATTTACTTTGCACTAAGAATAGGCCTCCAAATCTTCACGGACTTTTTATCTACCTGATCTTTGGCTACTGTTTTTGGTCTGATAATAACAAACTGCAGAACTGGTACAGTAGGCAGGTTTCTGCTCTACAGCTGTTTCTTAGACAGCAGAGCAGAAAGGTGTACCCATGCCTTCTGCTGTCCTACTCTGCAGGTTTGTGCTCTGTGGGATTCTTCTACCAGCCCCATGAGCTTAGGGCATGAGCATACACCTAATATATCTGTGCACTGTGCTGTTCAGCTCTCCTCTTGCATTCAGAACAGACTTGGTTTTCTGAATGTTAAGTAACAACATTTAGTTAGAAAAAGCCCTCATTATGAAGGTTTCTGATAAAAGGCAGTTAACTGTCTGTGAAGACCCTGCATTCAGACAGGATCACAGGGAACACAAGCAGGAATGTTGACAGGCCAGAGTTTGGTTAAATTTGTTCTTCAATAACCCTTCATCTGGGAAAGCATGATCTCCCAGTAAACTATAAAAGAAATAATAAATGAAGGTGAAAGTCATCCTCACTTTTGCTTTTTTTTTTTTTTTTTTTTTTACTTTATGGAATTCTTTTGATTCTAGCAGATAGCTCAAGGGAACTGCTCATCTAATTAAAATTAGGTACACAGTTTTTAAAAACACTAGGTCTTTTACCTTTAAAATAGACTTTTTAAGACCTTTGGAGAAATAAATTGACTGTCTACTAATTAGCATCACCCCAGATGAATATGTAGCCTGCTTCAGTTTTATGTTGAATATTATTCTGCATTTTACACTATGCTTTTTTTTTTTTTTTTTTTTTTTTTGAGTCAGTATTGTAACCCTAGAATCACAGAATGGTTTGGGTTGGAAGGGACCTTAAAGATCATTTAATTACACACACATACATAAAACCTGCCATGGGCAGGGATATTGGCATGGTCCTGCCATGGGCAGAGGACTAAGGAGAATCTCCATCCTTTACTGGATGCAGGGGGAAACTTAGTGATGAGAGATGAGGAAAAGGCTGAGGTGCTTAATGCCTTCTTTGCCTCAGTCTTTAGCAGCAAGACCAGTTGTTCTCTGGATAACCAGTACCCTGAGCCGGTTGAAGGGGATGGGGAGCAGGATGTGGCCCTCACAATCCACGAGGAAATGGTTGGCGACCTGCTACACCACTTGGGTGTATGCAAGTCGATGGGGCCGGATGGGATCCACACAAGGGTGCTGAGAGAACTGCCAGAAGAGCTGACCAATCTGCTTTCCATCATTTATCAGCAGTCCTGGCTATCAGGGGAGGTCCCAGTCGACCAGCGGCTAGCAAATGTGATGCCTATCTACAAGACGGGCTGGAGGGTAGACCCAGAAAACTATAGGCCTGCTAGTTTGACCTCAGTGCCAGGGAAGCTCATGGAGCAGATTATCTTGAGAGTCATCACGTGGCACTTGCAGGGCAACCAGGCAATCAGGCCCAGTCAGCATATGTTTATGAAAGGCAGGTCCTGCTTGACGAACCTGATCTCCTTCTATGACAAAGCGACGTGCTTAGTAGATGAGGGAGAGGCTGTGGATGTGGTCTACCTTGACTTTAGCAAGGCTTTTGACATCGTTTCCCACAGCATTCTCCTCAAGAAACTGGCTGCTCATGGCTTGGACTGGCGCACGCTTTGTTGAGTTAGAAACTGGCTGGATAGCCAGGCCCAAAGAGTCGTGGTGAATGGAGTCAAATCCAGTTGGAGGCCAGTCACTAGTGGAGTCCCCCAGGGCTCAATGCTGGGGCCGGTCCTTTTTAATATCTTCATCGATGATCTGGATGAGGGGATCGAGTGCACCCTCAGTAAGTGTGTAGATGACACCAAGTTAGGTGTGTGTGTTGATCTGCTCAAGGGTAGGAAAGCTCTGCAGGAGGATCTGGATAGGCTGCACCGATGGGCTGAGGCCAACTGCATGAAGTTCAACAAGGCCAAGTGCCGGGTCCTGCACCTGGGGCGCAATAACCCCAAGCAGTGCTACAGGCGGGGAGATGAGTGGTTGGAGAGCTGCCAGGCAGAGAAGGACCTGGGAGTGATGGTGGATAGTCAGCTGAATATGAGCCAGCAGTGTGCTCAGGGGGCCAAGAAGGCCGACAGCATCCTGGCTTGTATAAGCAGCAGTGTGGCCAGCAGGGCTAGGGAAGTGATTGTCTCCCTGGACTCGGCTCTGGTGAGGCCGCACCTTGAGTACTGTGTTCAGTTTTGGGCCCCTCGCTACAGGAAGGACATCGAGGTGCACTAGTGAGTCCAGAGAAGGGCGACGAAGCTGGTGAGGGGTCTGGAGAACAAGGCTTATGAGAGGCATCTGAGGGAGCTGGGATTGTTGAGCCTGGAGGAGGCTCAGGGGCAACCTTATTGCACTCTACAGGTACCTTAAAGGAGGCTGTAAGGTGGGCGGTTGTCTATTTTCCCACGTGCCTGGTGATAGGACAAGGGGGAACAGGCTAAAGTTGCTCCAGTGGAGGTTTAAGTTGGATATTAGAAAGAACTTCTTTACTGAAAGGGTTGTTAGGCATTGGAATGGGCTGCCCAGGGAAGTGGTTCAGTCACCTTCCCTGGAGGTCTTTAAAAGATGTTCAGATTTAGAACTTAGTGATATGGTTTAGTGGAGAACTGGTTAGTTGTAGGTCAGAGGTTGGACTCTGATCTTGGAGGTCTCTTCCAACCTAGATGATTCTGTGACATCTCTCACTAGACCAGGATGCTGAGAGCCCCATCCAACCTTGCCTTGAACACTTCCAGGAATGGGTCATTCACAGCTTCTCTGGGCAAATCAGCCATAACCAACATTGAGTAGGACAGAGCACATCAACAGTAATTGTAGAAGTTAAGCATTCTTACAGCTACATTTTAAATCTACACTTCTGTTCCTAATAATAATTACAGAGTTCTAGGTCTTATCTATTTTTATGAGACTTGTGGCAAGTGAGAAAGTGTTTTCTTAAGCTTTTCTGTACTTGCATCCTGTAATTAATTAGAACTTGCATGTGCATCTATTTTTTTCATTTCTTATACAGAGACAAATAGCATTAAATAGCATTGTCAAATCTTCTATATATGTAGATCCACATTTCTGCAACTACAGATATTTTACCCTAGCTAGAGTTATGATCCAACTTTATAGCAGAAATACTAAAAGGAATTCTGTCATATTTCAAACAAGAGTATCCAACAACATAGTAACTACTGAAGTGCTAATCTAAGCTCTTCCTTGCTGCATAGGCCCACGCTGTGGCATAACCTGTGAGGAGATGGCTTATGGATTTGTTTGTGCTTAAACATTCTTGTTTCCTTTTTTCCTTGATCTCCACATTTCATCTCAATAAAAATAAGACCCTGCAAGCACAAAAAAACTGAACAAGGTAATACTTTATATGTGTATAAAGATCAAGCGAAGGGAAGCATCTGCTATTTTATTTCTCTCCTACAGAATGTTAACCTCTGTTAGGCAGAGTTCACTGCATTTGAATATCTACCTGGTGATTATAACTGGCTACTGCTGTGAGTACACCTGCCAGCAGAACCGTTACAGACATAGGGAAAGAATATAGACGGGGGGAAAATGGGGGCTTTTAATACAGACAAAATTCAACAGCTGGAATCCCTGTGCCTGCCAGCACGTGCCTCTTGCTAATCTGCAGGCAAGGACTGTAGTCAGAAATATTCTCAAGTATCCCAAACACCTAAGTGAGGTCTATCTTTCTCCTGTGCACTGAAGCCATCCTTAACAGCCCCGGGTCAACCATTTTCATCCACCTTCAGACACTTTCTTCTGTGCTTCACAGTTTTATAATCTCCTTATTCATCTGGATCTGATCTATATCTATCTGAAAAGAAATCTAAGAAAGACTGCCAAAGAACAAATTGGCTATGGTTTGCTGCCACCCTGAGTTAAAAATAAATGCTATCGATAAGAAAGAAAAACAAAAAAAGGACGGGCTTCATTGTAGTGGATGACAAGCATATATTTTAAAGTTTAGGGCTGCCAGGGCTTATAGGAGTTGCGAGAGATTCAAATTTCTAGGAAAGGTTGTAAAAATACACCTTGGTGCATTCAGCGAGTGTGATTTCTAAGTGTGCAGCACTCAGGTTCTAAAACTCAAGCCCTCCTGAAATGAACAATCATATCCAAAGGCAACTTCAGTGTTTTAGCTAACTGAAAAGACAGAGGGGGATTCACATCTTATCAAGGAGAAAATTTGAACAGGAAATTAACAATTTTGCCACTAACATTTTTGCACAGTGCACCAAGTTCAAAATGTTAAAAGAAAGGAAATTGTGTCTACAGTTTTGTTGTATTTAAGAAACAAAACAGAATAAATTATTTTCCTAAATTATTTGTTTTATGCAAAACAAATTCTACGTTTTGAATATACTTCCCTTTCAAGCTTACAAAATTTGCCTAAAGCATTGAATAAACTCATATAAATAGGTGATGATGAAAGCAGTCACACAAGGAAACAACGTGAAGGTTTGGTTGCCCTCCACTCTCCCCATCCCCCTCCCCAATTGCATTTTTCAAAAAAGAAAGTACGGTTGAAAGCATGAAATTGCACACATTTATTGTACACATGACAACCTTGAAATAAGGTAAAAATTATTTTTGCATAGCTTATAAACTGGAATTTGTAAAAGACTAGGTCTTTGCTTAATGCTAAGGGCTGACTTTATGAAGTCAGATGTTGGCCTCAAGAGAAACAAATCTGTGAGTTTCTGAAAATTCTACAAGTCTAACGTACTAGAGATCTAAGGGATGAAAAATACTAGCTGATCTGAGCAAAGCCACAGTAGATTATTTCAAGCCCTTCCAGTTCCTGAGTAGTGGTCCTTTTTATTTTCTAATCCTTCTGTTTTCAGTAGTACACATTGTGTCCTTTGCTTTCAATAGCAGTCATTTGTCAAGTGTCCATGTACAAGCCAGCTTCAGCTAAGTTTTTCGTGTATGATTTTGCCTGCCTTATCTGAATATTGCCCTTTCTGAGGCATTTGCTATGAATCAGAACCATTCCCATATTCTTACATTTTCTTCCAGCATGAACTACAGCTGTGGATTCACAATGCATTATTCTCAGGAGTTTGCGTGTCATGCTGTATACACATAAGTGAACCAATTTTGCTGAAAAATGACCTGGCAAAAATGAGTTCTTTTTATGTGAACTCAGATTCGCTGTGAGGCCACACAAAGAGTTATGTTGGCACAGCTTCAAAGTGGCATGCCATGCTGTGGGAACAGAGCAGTGAAGGGCCAGGAGTATTTGAAACTAGCGTCAAGCTCCCCCCAGCCCTTTTATACAATGTGCTATATAAGGACAGCCAGTCGCTTCATTTTAATCGAGCAGTATTGATGTGTGTTTTCTCTAGTCTGTTCCATCTGCTCCTTCCATTATTTACTTCCCTGATGTCTTCATTTCCCTTTTATTGCCTCTCCACCCTCTCTGGTTTTCTCCCCAGATAAATCCACTTCTATGAAATTTACTGGCAGACATCCATATGCAAATTTCTGCAAACTCACTAAAAGTACATTATTCAAATAGCCTCTGGTGCTCTTTACCATGTTAAGCAGATGGAGACAGAAACAAAAAGACAAAGTACCTATATTTGCATTAGCATTTTGCACATTCATTTGTTAAAGGCTTGGTGCTAACCCTGTCCAAACCACAAGTCACACTCCTAGAAACTAATGGGAAGACTCCTGCAAATACTTGATTTTCCTCACATCCTTATGCCTTGGCAGTTACAGGAAGAATTAGGCTTGAGTCACATACTCTAGCACATGTTAAAACAAAACCTATGCTGGTTCAGTAATAAGACTGTCTTCCCACTCATCTTTTTATTGCTTGATTTTTAAACATTTTTTCCTCCTCTGATATTTTGTTCAGATTATTGACTACATACATGTTCAGTAAAGACAAGTTACTTCAGATAACATTCTTTAAAAAGCTGCCTCTCTAGAAACAAAACTAACACTGATGATTTTTTCGAAAGATTCTAGTGAGGTAATTCATATAAATATATTGGAAAACCTAACCCAAACTTGTATTTTATTAGGCCACTTCTGTGCTTCACTTCTTCACCTGATTTTGTTTCAATTTTCTTGTTTCTATTAATATTTGCTCTGGCCTAGCCCTGTGTCTGCACACTTATAAAATCTATGGTTAGTGAACATATCCCCAAAGTTGCTGTCAACCCCTAGTATAGGCTCTGTATCTGTGTCCTAAATAAAGTATATAGAAACCTTTCTGTAGGTTATTTTCTTTGTACTTGTTGCACCTCTCCAGCTTTCACCTCTGGCACTTAACTGCTTTTCTTAGCCCTCCTGTCTGACAGCGAGAGGAGTCCTACACTACAATTATAATTGCACTTGCTATAAGTCAAATTTCTTTTGCTACCTTTATCTTTTTATGTAATTCTCAAAAATTTGTTTGATACAGACTTGATAAAGCCCACAGGAGAGCTGGCTACAATTTTTGATGGCACATTTCAGAGTCACAGGACGGCTGTGGTTGGAAGGGACCTCTGGAGGTCATCTGGTCCAATTCACCTGCACAAGCAGGGCCATCCCTAGGCCTTCATGATTTGGCAATTCCTTGGCAATCATAGTAGATGATCCTAGTTGTATGCTGTGACACAGAAACATTTCTTGAATTGTTTCCAGAATTTGAGTGTGCTAATTCCTGACAAACATTTTCCAAAGCTGCAACGTAAACGTAAATTGGACAATGTGTATAATTGCATATACACACATATATCAGTCTCTACCATATGTATGCATTTTTTTTCCCTAAGGAAAGTCTCTACAAAGGTCTCACACCTTATGTATTTATATTTTCACTGCCATGATTAGATTTTTTTTTTCCTCCTAGCTTCTAATCAGTCTTCTCTTACACCCCCCTTCTCCATTACATTTACCCCTCATTGAAACATTATTCTTGTTTCTTCACACTTAAACATACACGCCAATTAGATTCTACCAATTCATCTTCAGAGCACATGCTGAAAGACTTCCTTTAATATGAATTTTGCATTCTTTGCTCTTCACTTCTCTGGTTTTCTTTATTCTGTTCCCCTGCTCCTTTGTTCTGCATATTTATTGATTATGTTTCAAGACAGGAGTAGAAAATATGGCTATCACTGGAAGCAAATAATTGAATTACTCTTTTGCTGGCGCTGACCCAGTAAACTCACTGATGCAATTTTTCCTTGAGTGAGTACTTGCACTACAGTCAATAGGAACATTTCCATTATTAAAGTTACATAAGCATATATGCATCTCAGTGATCAGAACCACAAACATGCATGCAGCTCTTAGGGTTGCAATGACATGCAGGTTAAGGTCACATTCTTTGGGTCACGACATACAGAACCCATCACAGCCAAGGACCGTGGCCTCACTGCTTTACCAGCTCCCTAACCACCGGTATAAGGGTTTTCATACTTTCCATGGAAATCTTTCTCTGAACATAGTTACTATTTTATCCCCAAACAGCCATATTACAATTATTATCTTGAGCCCGTTACTTTCTATTCTAGCTCTAAGTACTAAGCCCACATCTTTCCCACCATCGTTTTGTCCTGACTAGCTGTTACATTCCCTTTATCCCTCCCCTTCTATACTTTTGGTTATGCAACTCCCGTTTGTTCTTTTTTTTTTTTTTTTTTTTTTTAAATGTGAAGTCCCTGTTCATTCTTGTTGCTCCTGCTCAAACCTTCTCCAGCTACTCCATAACTCTTTTCAAGCCTGGCACCCCAAACCAAACAATAATACAGCTGAAGCTGTTCTGATGCACAGCTGAGTGACTTCAAATTTCTCCCAGGCTCTCCTGTTGATACCATCATATATGGCATTTCTCACTTTTGCTTGTCTTGCCTGAGATACTTAGGTCCTTTCCTATAGGAATGAAGTTTAGCCAACTGTATCCCATTATGCACGTGGGAAGCTGAACATTTCTGCTCACAAGAAGTTCATTGTGTTTGTCTCTGTTGCAGAGACCCCTCATTCTTCACTTGCATTGTTACTGTGAACCCTCTCTTTTTCTCATCAACAGTTAAGGCTCAGTTTTCTTTGGGACTGCTAGCTCATCCTGCACGGATGAACTGCACAGGTAATTGGCAGTTTTCTTTTGTTCCGCAAAAGCTTCCTCTAAAATACATTTAAAAGAAAAAGGGGAGGGGGGATTTGCTCCATCTGCCACTGAAGCTAAAAGGGGGCCTCATGACTGAGCAGCAGTACTGGCCCAGCTGCATTACTATATTTAATCATTTCACCTGCATATTCAAATGTATTCCCTGAGTAGGTGGGGGAGTCAAATAGTGATTTAGTCAGGGTGTGTCCCAGTCTGCTGATCCGCATACTGGTATGAAGGAGAATTCTTACTACTAAGTCCGAGAGCTAACGAATACCGTACGCCTACTCTCTTAATCCAACGATTACATTTGAAGATACCAATTGAGGTCAAGCCATCCATTCATTGGGCCCATTTTCACAAGATGTGTTTGGAAGGGTCCAGTTTGGCCTCTCTTCCCATCACGGACACAGCTCAAGTCCCCAGTTAACATCTATAAGCATAGCAAAGGACAGATGACAGGGACCCACAATCTTGTCATCCATCTGGAGGCGAGTGATCTGTGCTGTTGTTACCACACACAGAGTAACAGCTGCACATTCACCATAGGCTAAGTAGCAGTGACAGTGGTTGCAAAGATCCTCCAGAAGACTGGGGGGAAGTGGGAATGAAGCAGCAGTGAAAAGGAGACCAGGGGAGAGAAGGCATGACAGAAGAAGAGTAGGGAAGTAAAGATAGGAGGGAGAACAGTCCAAAAAGGGTCGTACGTAGGAAGAATCTCCATAAGAATACTTCTTATAGAGATTCCCTGCAACCATAACAATTGCCCCCTTGAAGTTGTACTTGCCTATTTCCTGCATCCCAGAAATCTAGAATGTCCAAATAAAAAGTTAGAAGTGCCTAAAATGAAGTGCTAAGAGCATTAGGACACACAAACTCCAGTGTTACAAGCACTCGTTGTACACTGATACAATTCTAACACCTCCCATTTATGAGGTTAAAGAAATAATGATTCATGAAACTGGCTGACACCTGGAATGATTTAATCAGGCCATCCCCAGCGTAAATGACATTGACTCACATTTCCAACTGTAGGTGGAACTGGCAATTGTCTTTTCCTCATAATTGTCTTAACTTGCTTTGCTAGTTAGAAGTAGTTTTCTAGGTTATATTTCAAATCTGGTAATCATTAGAGGTACATTCTTTCCATAGATGTTTTGTATTTATAGTCAACGGGAACATCTAGGACAGAATTTGACCTACAAACTTAATACCTAGTAGCAGCCTAGATAGAAAATCTGTACTTAAGTCTGAATTAGAACTAAAGTAACATTGCTCGATGTATACATATACACACAAAACATATTTAAAATATGAATGCACAGATTGGAGCAGGTGAAATTTTTGTGGTATTTTCTTTACCGCTTAACTATCTGCCTTTATCTGTGAGAATGCCACTCACTTAATGGATGGCAAAACAATTTAAAAGTTAGGATAAAAACATCAATTGTAATTTTCTAAGTAAAAATTCAACACAAAATAATATGTGTTGAGGGAAAAAATGCTGAAGTACTGCTCATCCCCCATTGATTCTTCATCCAGCTGAGCTTATAATCTTTGTCTCTTCTTTGCTTCCTTCCCTACCTTTCCTCTCATTCAAAAGTACTTTGACTATGCTCCTGTTTCTGGCCATCTGTCTATTCTTTCCCAAGGCATGGGCTTATACCAGACCCTTGCAATTAACACTCAGTGATGTTACAGTGACGCAAGCTGACCATAGCTAAGCTGACTTCAGTGGAACGTCATGACTTTGACCAGAAAGATTTGACCCAATTGCTGTGACCTGACACAATTGCAATCTAATACAGCTTCAAGTCTCAAAGCAATAGCCCTTGAAACCACTACAGAGACTTATGTGAAAGCCAAAACCAAGCAGAATAAGACAGAATTAAACCCAGGAGAGAGGCACTCCAAAAAAAAAACCACCTGTAATTATATTACACAGTTTGTCTTCTAATAAGCAAAAGGGAACTAACTGTGTTTTGACAATTGGTAAGATGTCTCTTTGCCTAACAGTCAGCTCTGTCATGTCCTCTGCTGAATATATCTATTTCTTCAAATATTAGGGACAGAATGAAATCTCTGTGCTGACTGATCAACATATAGTGAAGCTCCCCTGCAGTGCAAAACAAGGGGATGTGCAGTACTGAACAAATCCATGCCACGTTCTGTGACTCTGCCTGTAACAGTGAGGGATTACACTGCAGTAGCTGAAATGACTGTAAAGTAAATTTTTACTGTGGGTCAGCCTTTATGCTCAGGAACCAAGCTGCAAATCTTATGCAGCTTTTTTATTCTCCCACTTACACAGTATCTATAGATTAGCCTTTAAAAATCTTCCCCACAATTTTAAACACCAAAGCAAAATTTCCTTGCTCCATAACCACCATTGGGTGGAACATTTACACCTGTGTGTTACTACAATCATACTGCAAGTCTCAGCAAGTCTCTACCTCACTTTTCAGTCTTTATTATAATGTCTTATGAACAAAGCTTCTGCATCTTATCTAGTTTTTTCTCTCTTTCACTATTGTTTACTACCATCCAGAGCCAGAATTGTTGCTAAACTAAAAACCAAATGATATGCTGTTTCTGGCAAAATTAATTATCCAAATACAGCAAGATTCCTTATAAGGCTCAGTAATTCTATGCCTTTGTTCCAAAAGAGAAATCATGGATAACCACATGGTCCAATTTTGTAAATTAGAATCTAGCACTAGACTTAAAATTAACAACTTGGGGCCTAACCACGAGGCCAAATTAATGGTCAAATTACTTTTTAAATCTATTCTGAGTTCATTGCCTGGGTGCAGTTACAGATATGTGTGTGCTATCTAGGACAGTGATGAATAGTGACTAAATGTACCCCATGAATTCAGTTCTGAATACTCATTTCTAATTAAATACTTTGTTCTGTCAGCAAGTTCCGGGAAGTGATTTCTGTACTTCAGAATCGCTAAAATGTGTTATTATGACTCTGTATCAAGTATTTTTTCCCCCAGAGTACTGTTTTCTATGATCTTTGGAGATAAAGCTGCATCTCCAGTGACTTAAACAAAAAGGTGGACGTTGTTGTGACGACCATTACCGATAACCTGAAAGAAGGCCTTCTATGTAAGACTCTTACCCGGAAAAGTCTGATATCCTGGTTTTCAGAATAAACACTTCCTTCTCTCAAAAAGCAACTAGTGTGCTGGCAGAGAGAAGAATGAGAGCAGTATCTTTGAGGGGTGGGGAGGGGAAGGTGTGGTAAGTAATTGAAAAGGAAAAACTGAAATCACGAGAGGGTCCGTAACCATTTTTCAGAGGAAGATCTGAGAAAAGGGCAACTCCAAACAACTTTTTCATGGAAAACGTAAAAGAAAAGAATACAGAGACTGTAGTAGTGAGGCAGCCCAGATATAGGCTTCCCAGACTTGTCAGCCCAAGGAAACAGCTGGAGGGCTTGCTCCCTCTGCTGGAGCATCCTAATGGACCCACAAGAGATTTGCTAGTTTGACCCACTTTTAAAGTCCACAGCAAATCTCTTTGACCAGGAAATAAAGATTTTACGAATATGGTCTCATTAATGCAGGGTTGATTACCACTTCTGACTTACTATCACAAGGATTTTTTTTTTTTTTTTTTTAACAATGTACTGAATATGCAGGTGAAGGCAGAGGGAGAGAGCTATTTCATTGTTTTGTTTTTGAAAAGAAACAAGGCAGACAGGTTGAAACCCATAATTTTTAAGTCATAATATATCAGTCCAGTCAAACTGGACTTTGGGGGGCAAAATAGGGAAAGCAAGAAGACTTCTTCCAGCATCATGTAATGCAGAAGAACAACTGCTGTCATATGACCTTTGCTCTAGGATGGATTACTTGCTGTCATTCCTGTAGCCACATATAGACAAAGCCACATCCCTTTTTGAACTGTATGTTGTTAAGTACACTCTGATCTTCGATACTTTGGCTTATGAATAAATATCAGGTGAATACATGAATACAATACAATGAATAAATATTCAGGTGAATACAATGCCATCACTTAGTTATTTAGTGTTCATGTTGGATAATATCAGTCTAGTAGCATGATGCATAACAACATCAACAAACTGTGACTCAGACACTCACTGACACAGCTCAACCTTTGCTTGCAATGGTTTGTGGCCGATGCACCTCTCTCTCTTGGAGAATTAGGTCTACTTTTGGACTCAAAAGACATCACACATGACTTCAGACAAATTATGGGATCTTGTACTGGCTTTCTACCTGCTAACTGAGACTCGAGATGTCTTACTCCTTCATGCCTTTTTATAAACTTAAGTTACAAAGCTTTGGTATGGAATCCACCTCCTCCTGTACATGTATCTGACACAAATGCCTCCAATTTAAGCATAATACTAAAATAGTAGAATAGTTAACTACTCAACTAGATATTAATTCGTGGATTTTGTGGCCTCTCCAGTTTAAATCAACTTATTTTCCAGTTCTCCCATCATTTCAGTGAACAACCTGGTGATCAAGTTAGAAGTTCAATGGAGGAAATGGAAACCAAGTTCTGCAGCAGTGACAAAGAGGAAGCTTTCAAAAGAGAACTGCCATACTGCATAGGAGAAATCGACTTCACCGCTTCTGGGAAGAAACGTGGAAAGGTACAGCAATGAATACTTTTAACCTTTTATCACTGTTGCCGTTGTTCAGCTGTTACTTGCTTAGCATTAAAGGTAGAGATTATAATAGTGAGGATCAACATATCACAGGGCTAGGCACCACACTGAAACCAAAGTAGGGACCATACCTTCATGAATACTAGCGAAATTCAAGATGAGACCTATTAACAAAGAGAACTCAAACACTTGATTCACACAGACCTTCTACAGGTACAGTTGCTCACACCTTTTTTCCTTTAAAAAATAAAATACAACCTCACACCCAGCTTCCTTCATTTTGCATCATTTCCCTGTTTTAAACACTTTCTGCCAAGTAATCAATCACTGTGGATTTCAACTTTTAAAACATACTGTTGAGCTATTTTAAAACTCTCAAAGTTCTTTCCTTCTGTTCTGCTAATATATATAGAACAGGAAGAAGCAATAGATTTGTGTAGCACAATAAGAATGTAAAAGATCACA
Source organism: Netta rufina (assembly GCF_964035555.1). Classification (NCBI taxonomy): domain Eukaryota; kingdom Metazoa; phylum Chordata; class Aves; order Anseriformes; family Anatidae; genus Netta; species Netta rufina. The sequence continues at coordinate 44,093,955 of NC_140128.1, read as the reverse complement.
GCAAGGAATGGGCTGCCTACATGAAATCAGGCAAATATTTCAGCTAGTTCAGAAAAAAGTAGTGCCTAAAGAGATTTCTTGGCTTTGCTAAACTGCTGAGGAACTGAGGCAGTTAAAGAAGAGTAGCAACATTAAAGGAGAGAATGATAATATCAGTCTTTAATGCAGAATGAAGCCATGGAATTGACCTGATTAACGAGATGAAAATTTTGCAGAAACCTGCTAAATTAATCCTGGAACTTAGTTTTCTTATCAGGTCTCACTCAAATAATTTGTTCCCAAGGAGTACTAATAAACATTTAATTGTTATGATACATTTACCTCTGCATTCACCATGAAAAATACTGTATCCTACTGTACTATTATTATTCAGTATTTTTTGTTTTGTTTATTGAAGTTTATTAAGGTCCCGTGTACTATTCATCCTGGAATTATATTTGAAGTTATGCTCAACAAATGGAAGCTACCTGCTCCCAATTTGGTCGTCTCTTTAGTAGGGGAAGAAGAAAATTTCCAGATGAAGCCTTGGCTACGAGACACCTTAAAAAAAGGACTCATAAAAGCAGCTCAAAGCACAGGTTAGTGCTTTGGGCATTAAAGGAGAAATTTACATTGCTATATTCTCACACCTAATGATCTTTTAGCATCAATGGTCCCACTCACGTGATTATTTTAGAAGTTTGAGGCTTTGCCGAATGCAGCCTACAACTTGCATTTAAATAGCTTTTATTTATATATGTTGTTATAATAAGTTATTGTATTACAAATAGCAAAAATAAGCTATTTCAAACCAAATTACTCCAGGCAATCATTTCTTAAGTGTAAAATTACCTGAGGTTATTCTCTCAAAGACGACAATAGAAAGATTGCAGAGATAGGACCAAATATGTTGTCCAACTTTTAAATTGTAACAAAACAACTCTTAACATAGCTTAATTTGGTCAAAAGTAACTCTTTTTCTCTCCATTCTTACTTTTTAGTTAACAAAATCCTGTTACAATTGTTTATGGTTTTTGAATATTTGTTTTCTGCAAATGTAAGAAATGTACTTTATTATTGAAACAGAAGACTTAACATTTAGAGTCAAGTTTAAACAAAAGGGCCTTGCTAATGCTTAACATTAATGTCTAACATAGCAGAAAATAAGTCAGCTCACCTTCTCCCTGGCTGTATACATGAATTACAAGAGTAGGGAAATGCATTTAAAAACAAACAAACAAACAAAAATCAGGTCTGGAAATCTGAAAAGAAGTGGCTAATATTTAAGATGATACATCTTCTTTTATCTTTGTGAAAATAGCTGCAAAATGAAGTGAAAATATCAGTTCACCTCTCCCTATCTGGTCCTCATTTCAAGCCAACAACTTCCTCCTCTCCATCCCTTTGCCCCTTCCTCATGCAGACCTGGCTAGTGTAGTGATGTTGCTGATCATATTTAGACAGTAGACATTTACTCCTGTCTGGAAACAGCACTGTAGATAAGCATATTTACATTAGAGTAAAGATGGCTGGCAGGATATGTAAAGCACACCTGCTTGGGCACAATTTCCTCTTTCCCTTGTTAAAGCCTTACATTTTGTGTATGTCTTTCAATTCTAAAAATTATAGTCTATCAAGATCTGTTTGCAGCTTATCCAATTATCTAAACAAAACTTAAATCTAGTACTTCCCATAATGTTACTTGACACACAAACCTGTCCAATTACAAAGAAATTGTCTAACAATTAAAATATTTTCAGATGCATGGATTTTTACCAGTGCTTTACGTGTTGGAATAACAAGACACTTAGTGCAAGCAGTCCGAGATCACGCACTGGCTAGTGCTTCATCCAAAGTAAGAGTGATTGCCATAGGAATAACTTCCCTCGGAAAAATTCAGCACAGAGAAATTCTGGAGAACGCAAAGGTATTTTTCCTTTTATTCTACTTGTGAGACAGGATCGTTCAGAAGTGAACTTCACATTTACAAAATTTGGAAGTAGTAGGCAGCAAAACATCGTGCTGTCTTAAAAGTGGGATTCAAAGGGTGTTTTAGGGAAAGACCTTAGCAATGAGCAGGAAGAATCGTTAGACCCCACTGCTTCCATGCCCCGTGCATTAAACTTGGCAGCAAATCTGCAAATATCCACCAGGTGGCAGGATTGGCCATTAGCTCAGTAGCTGGTAATAGGGTGAACCTGAGGAACAGCACACATCATAGGATGCCTTGAAGCTTTTCTTCTCCTTGTCCATCTACGGCAGAATTCCAAGCTATTTCAGAAATACTGTAAAAACTGCATATCCTAGTATGAAACCGAGTCGTAATTATTTCAAGTTCTCCTGAACAGTCACTGAACTGGTGTCTAATACACAAAACCTTCGCTACATGCTGGGCCAAAAGTGCTAGCCATACAAGACTTTGTTTAGTTGGTGAGAGTTCTGGGGACTTCAGAATTCAGATCAAAGCAATTGAAGTTTGTGAGGGGAAAAAAAAAAAAAGTACATGCAAAACAACAATAAAATACACACTAAAAAAAAAAAAAAAAAAAAGAAGTAAAAAAAAAAATCAGAAGAGTTGTTGCAAATGCCAAGTTGATGCTGAATTGACTTGGAGGTGGAAAAGGGAATTAATGACATTCTTGTCACTGCACTGTCTGTCCTAAGCAGACTATTGTAACAGTAAAATGGGTGTATAGTAGTGACAACAACACTTTCTGTGTTATTTTACTTTCCTATAGAAGCTGAGAAGCAGGTAACAAACACAGCCCTTTGAACTTGCACCTAGTTCTCTCAGATAAGCTGGCAAGTACCAGCTATCAGCATGGAGGCCACCAGACTGTATTTGCATTTTATTGTCATTGGTTTTCTCTCTTTTCCATTCCTTTTGCCAAAGACAGGTATCAATGTGCTCTGTCAGATGAGGCTCTCCAGCTGGAAGACTTTAACCTATTTGTGTGGCTCAGAGGAAAGAATCTCATTAGGGAATTTTGTTCCTTTGGCAACAGCAAACTAGTTGCTTCACCTCCCTCCCAATCTAAGTGATCAAAACACACCTGGATCTTTCCCAAACAGTAGCTACAAAATAAGTGCACCATTCTTTTTACTGTGTTAGATTTTCTCCCTCTTGACTAAAGCTCAAATTCTTTGTCAAAGAGTAGGTGGAGAGCACTCTTGACCCTCTGACTTCTGGCACTGCTTCTACCCAAGAACACCCTAGATCTTAGAAACTTTAGGACAAAAAAGGGCTATAGACAGGGATATTGACCTAAACCCAGTTCTTCTTATAGTTGACACTAACACAAACAGCTTGTTGTATAAAATAGAGCTAAGAATTCACAGTAGCAAGGAAAAAAACAAGCCCTCATACCAGTTGGTCCCTCCATCATTTCTGTGTTACTGGCATGCATTAAACATCCTTGAACAATTGCTTCCACATTTTCAGTGAATACATAGGAAAATACCTGTGAGATTTTTTTTTTTAAGTTGATTGTTGTGTATCGGGGTCCCAATCTAAGGCTAAATCTCTCTGGCAAGTAGGCTTAATGTTACACGACAGCAGAATATAGGCACATCCTCCATCTAAACAAAACATGAAAGCAAGTAACTGCTTCAAGGTAACCTTCAGCAATGAGACAGGAGCAGAAGGGAGGCAAGAGAAATTTGTGGCACTAGCTGTTTGTAAAGGACGTGCAAATTTACTACTTCCCCCGCCCCCCCCCCCCCCCCGAACAGCCTCTGACATTTCTACTCTTCCCAGAGCTGCTGAGAGGGCAAGAATCCCTACCTGTACCTGTGTGCTCTGTCACATTTTTAGAATGCAGCTTCCACATTAAGAATAACCATGAGACCTCACATAACCGTGTTAATTAAACCAAGCTGTGTTTAAATCAATATGGATGTATAGCAGGCTGACTTATCTACTGGTCTAAGCATGGTGAAAACATTACTGAAACGAACAGGTTTGCCCTTGTCCAAAATCTGGCACAAACATCTGAGACATTAAGGCATCAGTCACAGTTATCTAGTCTCATGGCCCCAAACATTTGTGCAAGCACTTGCAGCACCTCTGCACGAATGCCTGTGTTCTAGAGATGATTCCTAATGTCAGTATATTTTGCAGAGCCTGAGAGGGAAACTTCAGGGACTTCAGCTTTCAGGCTATCACATCTAGCACCTTTCAGAAGAAACAAATACTCCTTCCTTTTCATAGAGGCTATTCAAGTGTCTGAAAAGTGGTGCTCTATGTCATGGCACAGATAACATGAAAAAGGGAGATGAAGCACATAGAAATGCAGACTGTGCTTTGTAGAAAAATGCTCACATCTCTCCTATCTCTAGGATGAAAGCCTTGTACATTACCAATCAGATGATAATGTCCAAGGCCCACTGTATTCACTGGACCACAACCATTCCCATTTTATTTTGGTGGATCACGTAACACCAGAGGATCCAGACAGAACGACTGAACTACGGCTCACCTTGGAAAAGCACATTTCAGAACAGCGCACTGGGTATGGCGGTAAGTAGACTATACAAGCATCCTATAGCTTGAATACTAGCGACATTACAGGGATACATGTGGGTCCCTCGCCTTATCAAAGGCAACTCCAGTTCTCAGTTTACCATCTACATAGGCAAGATCAAGTAAACACAGTTGTCATTGTGTAAGAGGCAGAACTAAGCTGACTTAAGTTGAAAAAAATGCTCTTTGAACCAAAAATCCTGACATTTATTGCATCTCCTTAAACATAGCTCAAAGCTGACCTTCAAAGCATCTCTCAAATTGCCTCAAAACACAACAGATGGAAAATAAATCCAGGCTTAAGTGCCCTAACCAGTGGCTCTAAGAGATGGATGTTCATTGTTGTATACTTTTATCCCCTCTCACACTGAGTCTTGAATTGCTCCCACTCTGGAAGAAAAGACTTGCCAAAGCCTTCTGAAAATTTTTAAGCCATATTTGTTTCAGGATAACATTTTATCCTGGGTGAACAGCATAGCATCTAATACCCCTCTAAACCAACGTGAGCTTTGTTTATAATGATAACTGAGCATGGGGTAGGCCTCCTGTTGCGATTTATGGAAATAATTCAGTTGTAGTCCTAATACAATTACTTTCACCTTTCCTTTGTTTCTGTAATACCTGCAGTGCTAGCACAGCTAAAACACAGGAGAAAGAGCTCACTTATTCACATTTTCATGCATCACTGGAGTATTCTATTACATTGCCTATAGTATAGGCACAGATACATCTGAGAGCAGGAATGCACCCAAACAGTGCTTATCTTGTGACTCAGTTGGGAAAGACCACAGGTGGACTCTAATGGTAGGCAGAGGTTGCAGTGCTGATAATTGGAAAATAGCCTCTTTCTGCTTGCAAACCAATCTGATCAAACAAATCTCAGAAGAACAATTTTCTGTCCAAAAATGCAGATTCATCTGACAAATATTTCACTGGAGCATACTGAGTTCAGTGAGATCTTCTATAAAGAAAGCAAGTGTCGTTCATTTAAGTTCAGCAAACCCATTTAACCTTACTGAACTAAAACACTTCAATAAGGTCATGCAGAATTTCCCTATTAAAATATCTACAAATCATACAAAAAAAAAATTTTGGTATTTTGAATATTCTTTGCAAATAAGGACTTCCCACCTTCCCCAGTATAACATTAGAATTTCCCACCACCACACACAGAAGTGTAAATTTCATCCAAATCTATGCTAAATGAAGAAGATTCAAAACCACAAATGTTTTCCAAGTATTCTGTAGTCATAGGGGTCAGTTTTCAAACTAGAATAGCACCTTAAAGAGGTATAGCACTACTATGCCATTCACTAAAACAAGTCAAGTTACCTGCCAATCATGGCTAAACTACAGCTCAGTTCTCCTTTATCTCTGTAGTCATCCCACAACAGATGCAAGATGTAGTAGAGACTGGGAGACCTACAAAGGAAAACACTAAAAAACTGTTTGAACCAAATACCTTTTTATCTTCCAACTATAAGAGGCATTAATCTCATGACGCTGCTGTTCTGATAGAGCTCTCTTAGGCCAATCTGCAGTCATCTTCAGAATTCAGAGTTCAGTGTTTACAGTATAAACCATTTAGAAATAAGTGGATATCTGTGGGAGAATGGATGAACAGGGATGCCTTCACCATTTCTTCCCCTGCAGCCATAAAAGAAGTTAAATATTGCATAGGCGTTTCTTTTAAATATAGCACTACTCTAAAAATAAAAGATTATAATATTGATAGTGACCACATTAGACTGTACTGAATGATGTTTAGGCTCTTTAATCAGAGTGATAAAGAGTATATAGGGTAAACAAACATCTTAAATCAACAGTGCTGTGATGTACAGAAGTGCCAATATCCACATTTTGCAGCTGAGGCACACAGAGGTGTGAAGAGACCGAACTACTTGCCAGGAATCACACGAACGTTTATGGTAAATGTGCCTCGGTCCTGAATCTTAGACTAAGGCCCTGTCTGCTGGGCCATAGGGTTATTTTCTTCCTTTGCCACTTACTTCTGCAGTTGCCTGCAGTTTCAAGTTTTGCTAGGTACTGAAACAGGACATAATAGAAGTACTTTTAAAGTGAACAGCAGAAAAGCAATAGTTCTTTTGATAGCTGTTAACACTTGTTTGTTTTTGTTTTCTTCTTTAAACCATCTATTTCACAGGAACAGGAAGCATTGAGATTCCTGTGCTTTGCTTACTGGTAAATGGAGGACCAAGCACACTTGAGGTAATAAGCTGTTTGTAATTCAAGAAAAAAAAAAAAAAAAAAAAGTAATAAATACTAAATAATTACTGGAAAAATGGTTGGATGAGAAATACATGTATTGGCACTTTACATGAAGTCAAGATTTAGATCTATACATCACTTAAGAACTGAATTCCATTAATGTTAAAATTAACCATATTTGTTTGGAAGAAATATTTCATTTTGAAAAGGTGCTGGCAAATCAGTAAGGCTTCTACTGCCAGCTAGTACAGTGCAAAGAAAAAAATTCAAAACCAGAACAAAACCTCAGAAGTCAGCTTCAAATTTAGTAGAGTAGAAATACTGTGCTATTACTTGAGATGACATACGAAAGGATTAATCATTCAGCAAGAGAGAGAACTGTCACAGAGCTCCAAGGAAACGCAAGGCCAGGTTTTCTAGATATTCCACTTTCAAATGACAGTGTCCTACTTCCCCTGAGCAAAAATACCTTGTATAATAGAAGACTGGAGAGTTGCCTGCTAATGTTCCCATATCCTGTTTAGTGAAGAATCAGTTATGAATTTTTTTGAGCACTTCCACAACTTCCAGAACATGTTGACTAGGAGATCTATAATATCTATTTTACTTTTTCTGATATTTTATTTTAGTACTTTGTAGCAGTCAATATCAGCATGGCTTTTTTTTTTTTTTTTTTTTTTTTTTTTTTTTGATAATACTCTCAGCTGAAGACAAATACCCTACTGTACCTTTCAGGAGATAAAATTTTCAGAATGTATAGCTAGGTTTAGCAGCCAGAAAAGCCTGCTGAGAATTCCTGTATAGCACTCCTCTTGCACTTGACCATGCTGAACTACAAACAGCTATAGGGAAAGAGTGGAGAGAGGGGAGGGGAAAAACAAGAAACAGACAACCAGTCATGAACAAAGATGTTTTATGCATTGCCTGTCCAAATCTGGATGCTTAGCTACTCAGCACGTGCCATGGAAAGCACTATAATCAGGGACTTATAACACGGAAAATCTGCCACAAAGTCAAAAAAATCCCAATAGTCCAGAGGAATCTGGACTGACTCCAGAACGAATAGGTACATATTTATTTCTAGTTTGCAAGGAATCTTTCTTCTTTGAGTAACATTTTCTTTGCATGTATGAATTCTAAAAATGTACTTTTTAAACTACAGAGGATTTGCATCGGTTTGGAAAATTCTGCTCCCTGGCTTATCTTAGCAGGGTCTGGAGGTACAGCTGACATCTTAGCTGCATTCATGAATGAGCCACAGCTTATTGTGCCAGAAGCTGTTGAAAAGCAATTTAAGGAGAAATTCCCTGCAGAAAGCTTCTTGTGGAAGGACATTCTCCAGTGGACAGCAACAGTGAGCTCATGTTTGATAATTGCATGCAGTGTTTGATAATTACATGCATCATGTTCACAAGCTCTCTTCTACCATTCCTAGCTTCAGTACTCCATTCAGTGCAGTTTGAAAATGTACTCCCCCAAAGTTTTGGATACTCCATTGCTCTCTTGCTAATGCCATATACCTCTCTAACACTAAAATCAAGGTGTCAGTTGATCATACAAGCTACTTTGTCCTAGTGATTCAGCTGACGACCAAAGCCTCTGTTCTTTCTCAGTTATTTCCTCAAGTAACAACCAGCACCCAAGAATCCCAGAGTCCTTCTGGAGGACATGAAGCATTATTTATCCTCCACAGCTGTGGAGCTTGTGCAGCTGTGAAAGAAGCAACCTAATTCATGATCTACAGCTGTTAAGTGGAAAACCTAATTGTGGGCATGCATGAATAAATTAACAAGAACAAAGAGTGTTTAGAAGTTACCCTATATATTGTTGGTTATTTGTATTCTTCTTAAAAAAGACAGACAAAACAGATCCATGGATTGTCTTTATTCTTTGTCTTGAGGCACACTCACTAGACTTAAACCACTATGGCTAAATGTTTAAGAAACAAAAAAACACTTTGACATTGTCTTCATGTGAAGATTGAAGAACAATGTATGCCTCTGAGACAAATGGAGGCATTTGCCACACAACCTCACCCACTACTTATTCTTTGCAGTCCTCACTGTAATCCTTAGCTTTGAAGGTCCACATGCTACTTCCATTAGGGAGAACTTTGTCAGATCACTAAAAGGAGATGGAAGGGCATCAATGACTCAAAGAAGCTTTAGAGACCATGCTTTGAAATAAACAACTCTGAGAGGAGAATTTGAATGTCAGAGCAGAAAAAGGTAAAGCAGAATTAGTGATCACAGCATGACTATGAATCAAATAGGAATGGGAGTTAAAGATCTTCTAGTTAAAGCAATGCCCTGATTCTCAGGGTCTCCAAGTTCTATTCCTCCTATCGTGCTATGCAATGCTGGGGAAGACAATAACTCCTTCCTTGCCTCAGGACTTATTTATATGGAAAGCTAATAATGTTCATCTTCTTGCCAAACCTCAGTTTTGCATTTAGAATGCATGTTCTTTGGGAAAAGCTGTACATGTGGTCTACACTGGGCTCTTAGACATTAGTGTTTAGACAGTGGTTTAAATGATTTCTGTTTCAACTCCCAATAGATTCAGAACATTATTTCACACCAACATCTTCTAACTCTGCACAACTTTGAGCAAGACGATTCAGAACTAGACACAGTCATTTTAAAAGCTTTAGTAAAAGGTAAGAACAATAATTGTAATACTTTGTTATTTGACCTCACTCTGCCATAAATATATTTTATTCTTGTCCAGAGCAAGTTCAGTTGGCTGTTCCATAAGATTTCATTTCTAATGAAGAGTTGTTCTGCTTGCTTATTGACAAAGTAACTGGCAGCTTTTGAATCTAGCATTAAACTAGTGTTTGCTTTTTAATCTCATGCTATTGTATAGTATTATTGTAATTAGTCCTTTATTTCACAGCTTGCTTCTCTTAGTAGTAGAGGCAGTAGAAGAACTGATATATACTGTAACAGTTATTCCATTTACAAACCATTAACAAAAAAAAAACAACACACACAACAGAAAACACAATCAGACCCGAACTACCTTAGTTCCAGATCAACCAAGTACAACCAAGTTGTTCTATAAAAAACCTTCACTGTCTGTTCTGAAATACATTACTTGCTCTGCCAGCCCTTTTAATTTGTGTTAGACTAGCCTAACTTTAGCATTAGGGAAAAAGAAATTCTATTCCTCATGTGCTAATTAAAACAAGACAAAAACAAGAGCCTCACCCTCCCCACTTTCTGCAGATCAGGGTCTTTCTTAAAATACTAATTTAATTTGATGTTTTAAGAGAATTTAGCCACTAAAATATTCAAAAAATGAGGTTTTAGATTAATATTTCTTAAATGAGGAGAAAAAACACCTGTGAAGGGTTCCTGGTTTAGTGACTTACAAATCTGTGATAACTGAATAATAGCTAATTTTGCCAATCAAATTACCAATACTATATTGAATTAAATGTAACTAGTGTAAAGTACTGAATTTCTTTGCCTTTCTTATTTGTTCCAGCCTGTAAAAGCCACAGTCAGGAGGCCCAGGAATATTTGGATGAACTGAAGTTGGCAGTGGCCTGGAACAGAGTGGACATAGCTAAAAGTGAAATATTCAACGGTGATGTGGAATGGAAGGTACAAGGTTTTATTGCATTAGAGGCCCATCGGTGTGTAACCTAAAGGGTGTGGGACACAAACATACTGACAAGAAAGGCCTCAGTTTTCAGCAATACCTGCATTCCTCACTAAGAGATCAGGCAGCCATAGCAGCCTTGTTTAAGATGTCTTTCTGGTTCCCGTCCTGCACCCCAGATGATAATGGGGGAAGACAGGTGAATAATTTAGTGGTCACGTTCTTTTTCTTGAGCCTTTGGGGGGCAAGAACCCTTACCCCCACACCTCTTTCTGTACAGACCTTTAAGCACGCAAACCACTGTTTCTAACTGCTACATAAATACCCAGTGCAGTGGGTACCTGAACATCATCACAAGTCCTACAGCTTGCTAGTTGTGCTAGTGTTTTAATATTAATGTTTACATAGACATTTTCTACATAGTTCTATCCCTCTTTCTCATCATACCCACAGATGACCTGTTGTAAGGCAAAATGTACATGTCCTAACAGTAAATTTTACCTCCCTTCCTTATTCATCCATTAATATCTCTAAAACCACTATTTTTCTTCCTTTTTTACCCCCCATTCCTTGTCCTTCAATCAATCTAGTCCTGTGACCTGGAGGAAGTGATGATGGATGCTCTGATCAATGACAAACCAGAATTCGTCAAGTTATTTATTGACAATGGGGCCAACATATCTGAATTCCTGACATACAGTCGTCTGCAGAGACTCTACTGTTCCATTTCTCAGAAGTGTCTCCTCTACAAACTTCTACTGAAGAAACATGAGGAAAGCAAAGTGACCTTGGCAGGGCTCACAGGTCAGCAGCAGCAGGAGTCCTACCCACTCTTCACTCTCAATGAAGTTTCTAGAGTTCTCAAGGATTTTCTCCATGATGCATGCAAAGGTTTCTATCAAGATCTCAGACACGGAGGCAAGAAGAGATCTGTGAGTTACAACTTTCCTTTATAAATCTGATCCTCTGCAATTTAGAATTTGAAAAGTTTTGGCTATTTCTTGGCTTCAGGGATGGGACAAGGAAGGAAATGGAAGAAAACGCTGGTTTCTCTCTCTTTTTTTTTTTTAGCTCATTAATCTTACAGCTAAAAATTAGTCACTTTTTTTTCATTTTGAATGAAACTCAGAAATACCAAAGTTCTTGCAAAGCACTGGAAATCATGCATCGAAATTGATTTCCAGAGAAGCACAGGGAAACTCGGTAAAGATCAGAGTTCTAGAGTAATATAGTAATTAAAGCTTTCGATATTTGCAAAGTTCTAGTTTAATCTCAGAACTCTTTAAACTCCAAAATAAATTGTCATTTGAGACATAACTTCAATCATTTTTGCTTTATTAAAGCTTACCTGAATTAATCAGTAGTACAAAAAACTATCCAAGTTTGAATCTAGGCAGGTTTTCCCTGTGCACAAGAACAGAATACGGGGTAACATCTTACAGAAATAAAAGTTTGCCACTGCAGTCTCACTTACTTTTGCAGAATTTGACAGTAACTGACGTAAAACCAACTGATGCAAATAAGACCCAAGTCAGATACAAGATCACACTGCCCCCCTTAAAAGCTTCTTTCCATGGTTGTGAGCAGCAGCCCGATCCCAATAACATTGGCAATGCTAAGAGTATCCCTGTAGGGGCATACCAGTGTGTTCCTACTCAGTTGTTCTAGATTTCAAAGCAATTTAGTATACTAAATAACTCCCTACAAACAAACAAAAAAAAAAAAAGAGGAGGGGGGAACCAAACCATTAATATAAATTTGAACAGAATGCCATAGTTTAAGTGATTTCAAAAATATCCTTGCATAAAGTTGTTTTAGAAAAAACCCACACACCACTCTGGCTGCTTCTAATTAATGCGATTGATATATAGACATTTTTAAAATATACTTTAAATTCAGGACTTGACCTAAGTTGCCATACTTTCTCTGGAGAGTTGTTTTTTTTAATCAAGCATTAAAGGAAAAAGCACCATTCTACTTAAAATACTCCCTGCATGAGGAAGAGGTTTCTCAAAGGAAAGACTAAAAAGAGAGCTCTATTCTTGTCATGTACAGGGCCTTGGTGTGACTTATTCCTGTTCCCTTTTCTCTGAAACCACATCCTCTGTGGCAGTTGAGCAGAATCTGATATAACCATAGGCCAGCTCAGATTAGTTAATCACAGGTCTGTCTTGTATGATATTACACACCAGAGGTGAAACCCTGACCTTAATAAAGTCAATGAGAGCTTTGCCATTGACTTCAGTGGAGTCATGGTTTCATCCAGAACATTCTCACACATATTGAGTTATATCAGGGACACAAGGGTCCTTTGATTCAGTACAGAATGAACTAATTACCTCAGACCCACAGGAGAAAAAAAAAAAAAAAAAAAAAGAAAAATCGAGACTATGAAGTGGCTGGCAAGGCCAGGGGCTGCTTAGATCATGCAATTTGCACGGAATGAAATTGCAAAGCAGGTTTTAATTTCTGAAAACCATATTTCAGGATAAAACAAACACAAGGCAATTACCTGGGCCCTTGGACATGAACCAGAAAAGTAAAAATCCTTGGAGGGATTTGTTTGTATGGGCAGTACTTCAAAACCGGCACAAGATGGCAAACTATTTCTGGGCTATGGTAAGCATCAAGCTATAGCTCCTTCAGGTGAGGTATTGTCATATTTCATGTATATGAGATGGTTTTTTGCTCTGCCTTGCAGCTCAGATGATAGATAGGTTTGCTTCTGAAATACTGGATGTACATTTATAGCACCTTTCATCTCAGTGTGTCTCATGCCAGCAGGGGCCAGGGGGCCTGACAGAGGTAGTACAGAACAGCAGCAGGTGTAAATCAGTGCAGCCTGAAACTGCTGATTAACTTCAGCTGCAGAGCTGACCCTTGTCTTCCTTGCTGCTGATGACTCACCACCCAGTCTCAGATTTTGTTCCTTCTACAACAGGTCAATTGTTTGCGCTTTAGCGGGAGGACAGTGCGATTGAGCATCTTCAGCTTATTTGCTGGATACATAGGGAACAACAGCATCACAGTCCCAGGGACTGAGCTTCAAACCGGCATAATTGGCTCCTGTTTTGCACCCTTCCACAGCTGAGGCCATCTCACACATCTGCAGTACCACAGTTTCTGTTTCTTCCCCCTCCTGCTCCAGAGGACAGACACAGCTCCATCTGCAAGCATCCAGCTAGCTGCATCTGGCCCAAAGGGGTCATGTGAAGGGAGATAAACCGCAGCACAGCTCTTCAACCAGTGAGTGTGTGCATGCAGACACATCCGCACCTTGAAGGACCTTGTGTTTGTGGAGCCCTGTTACCAGAAAGCACATTTCTCTGCTGTGTGTTACTGTTGTGTCTCTACCAGCTGTGCTCCCTCCTTTCCCATACGTCCTTATGCAGGGTCTCAGCACAGCCATGTTCTAGGAAACTGAGCAGCATGAGAGTGTTTTGTTCTATTTCCATAACCCATTCTTCTTTTCTAGGTCCTCAACTGCTACCCCAAATCAGGCCCCCTAAGGTCAAACATACCCAGGTGTCACCAGCCTCATAAGGCACAAGAACTACTAACACATGGTTTTTGACTCTCAAATATCAAAACTGCTATTTCTGTAGACAGTTTAAACTTTCAAGTCTGTCTTTTAGGGAAGGCTCTTCCAAGGGAAGACATACATGAATTTGTTATTCATTAGTGAAGCATCCCCAGTTGAGCATTTCAGACCGGTAATACCTTTCCATTTTACAGGGTCAGGAGGGTGTAGCTTCAGCTCTGGCAGCCTGTAAGATCCTTAGGGAGATGTCCCACCTGGAGACAAAGACAGAAGTAGCACGTATAATGAAAGAAGCAAAGTATGAGCAGCTCGCTGTTGGTAAGTAAAGGCAGCTATTTAACAGCATCAACAGTTTCCAGAGGCCACTCTGGAAGACAAGCAAGTAGGGGGTAAAAAAAACAGCAACAAATAACACACACACCAAAACCCTCAAGAAGTTGTAAAAAGCCAACTGTCATGAGTAATTTAACAGACTTGCAACACAGCCAGTCCCAAGCATTCAAATACCACAGGAGGAGGACTAAAACTCCAAATTCTCATTCTGGAAAAATCAGTGTTCTAAGGCTGACCCCTGGGATGCATGGAAGAAGTTTCTTCCTTGCTGCATATTGGTATTTTAAGTGTTTGACCTTACTACAAGGTGTATTACAATGACAGGCAAGATAGAATAACCAGAACACTTCCAGGCTCATAGCAGTCTCGTTGCCCTGCAACATCAACCTCACTCTGTATGGGCCACGTAATAGAGCACCAACTTTGAAGGGATATCTTCTCTGCTAAAAATAATTTGAGATTACCTCACCCAAAAGTGGGCTAACTGAACTGCCGAAGTCCGAGCAAGGTTCAGGTTGGCTTAAGAGCAGACAAGCCGCCCCACCCTACAGCAGCCAGCATTCAGGCATCCACAACGCTGGAATGTCATGCCCTCTCTCCTCAGCTTGGTTTAAAAACAGATATTTGCAGATGAGATTCTCTGCTGTTCTGACATCACTCCAATTTGTACCTGAAGGTAATGCTGCTGTGAACAGAGGGCTTTAGAATACAGTTCATGTAAAAATCCAGAAACTCTTTGCCCTTCGAACTAGTACATCACGCTCCCGAAGCCTCATGCAGACACTGATACATTATTTATACACAGACCACATTTCATGCTCCTTTTACAGGGCCATTACTATTTTAAAAACTACAGCACTCATATAATCACAGGAGTCCAACAATTTAGTCATGGAATTAGAGGGCCTAATCCAATACACAGCAGTCTGTTCCTTGGCTTTCGTAAACATGAGATCAGGTCCTCAATTTCCGTTTCTGGCCCAGATAATACTGTCAATATTATGCAGAGCAAACCTTCTTTAAGAATGATAAATACCATACTAACTGCAAAAGAAGTCTGCATATCAGCGTATTTTAAGTGAACTCGATCCTTTCCCCAGCCCTTGCAGTGTAACAACAAGGTGTAGGCTAGCCTAGGAAAGGTGCTGAGATAATCAAGTGAATTAGAATGAGAGACAAAAAGTCAGATTTTGTCTAACGAGAAAACCTTGACTTTCTGTACTATTTATCTGAGTTTCTGAGCTCCAGAACAAGCTTCTCTTGAAATAGATCTATGCCACAACACACTATCAAGTCTAATACTATTTTATGTCAAATATCTATGTCTCAAACAAAGCATTCATTGGCTATGAGTCAAACCTGAGCTACTCCTTTTGTTTAGTCTATTCAGGGGAAAGGGAGTAGTGTAGCAACTCATCCTTCAAAGTGTAGGAGGATCTCCTCTGGGATTTGCTTTGGCTCGGTGCTGCCTAAAGCTCCACACAAGGCAGCTACAGATGAGCGATTATAAGACACACCGATGTTTCTAAGACATGTCTGTGGAACTGAGAAGAAAATACATTTCCATAGGAGATCAAAAAACAAAAACAGAGCACCCCAGAGCTGAGAAGGAAGTATGCAGATGGAAAGAAGCGAGGAAGTTCTGAGATTTACTTCATACCATCCTGCAAACGGTGGGAATTTTAAAATTACAATTCCAGTAGTTTTTTTCCCCACCAAAGCAAATCCATTACATCTGGCCTCTTCAGAGTTATTCTTGTGTCCAGGATTGTTCCTCTCTCCCACCCACCTCACCTTAGCTCTTGGGCTTTTTAACTATTGCAGCCTTGCAGAACACTTTAGTGCAACAGACACATCTGGCAGATGTTGCACCTTCCATGTATCACCCTCTTGCCTCACATTCATTTTTTGTTTTTAAATGACGAGATCTGTTTGTCTGCATTTCCTTCATCTGGCAGAACTGTTCAGTGAATGTTACCGCAACAGCGAGGAGAGAGCATTTGCTCTGTTGGTAAGAAAAAATCAGTACTGGAGCAAAACTACCTGCCTTCAACTGGCTACAGAAGCAGATGCAAAGTCTTTCTTTGCACATGATGGTGTCCAGGTAAGTCCTACAGACACTTCCCCTACCACCAGGGCCTTTAAGCATGATGTTGGACACAAAAGAGGATAGTACAACAACCAAGTGGCCCCATGAAACATGTTCAGATCAGAGACATTCTTTGGAGAGGGAACTCTTAACTCTCCCTGGCAATGGATGAAGAGGATGTCATGCTGTATATCTGGCAAAGCAATACTCTTGTCCCTTTTATCCAGTTAGCCTCCAGACCAATGCACTGAAGACGATGTTTAGCCCTCATTCATCTGGTGCTTTTTCCTCCATTGCTCAGAGAAAACCATCAGGAAAGTACTTAAAATCTGCCTGAGGCACAATGAAGCTGCTCAAGGATATGAGGTAGCTCCTTAACAGAACTTGTTCAGATTCAGAGAAGCTCACTGATAAAAGTCAAATCAAATTACTGTTCAGTTTTACCCCCACAACCTGAGTTCTATCCACATACACTAAACTAAATTAAGAGTGATGGTGCTTTTAGCTCCCAGTGGCTGACTTTCACTTCCTCAGCAGTACAGATGTTCTTTTATTCCACTTGAATTACAGTTCTTTCCACTGTTCTCTCATAACTCTTGGCATACTAAAAAACAACTGCAGAAGGACATGCAAAGTGTCCATATGCTTTGAAGGTGTGCCTGCTCTTAAGGTCTTCAGAGCATTGACTAACCTTTACTTGTCTTAGGAGCCACAGAACGTAGATGCACTTACATTTTTATGATGCCAAAGCCATCTCTTGTTTTCTTGAATTTCAGGCCTTCCTGACAAAAATATGGTGGGGTGACATGTCTACAAGCACACAGATCCTGAAATTAATCTGTGGATTCTGGTGTCCTTTCCTAATCTACACAAATTTAATAGCATTCAGGTAAAAACAAGTATTTGAATGCAAGAGAAAAGTAAAGGAAGTCATGAAAAAAAATCCAAACTGAAAATTTCTTATGAATAAATACAGTAATATCGCCTCAGAAGGTTAACAAAAGGAGTGCACCACTCTTGACCAAATTAGTTTGCTATGGGACTGAGTGATTTGTATGTACTGGGCTAGTGCTGTGTTTATTCTAATACATCAAAAGCCAATATCAATTTCACCTAGATCACTTTTTGTACAGTCCACAGAAAAGCCTGTTGGGATTCTGTCAGCTCCACTGAATGTTCAGCATATACAGTAACGTGTAGCATATAGAGGATATCTCCAGATATAGCACCATCTATTTCTAGATGTGAGGATGCCTGGTTCAAACCTCAGTATCTTAGCAGTAAAAACAACCATCACAAAGCAGAAATAGCAGCCACAAGCCTTGGGAACCAAAAGTCAAGCTTAAAACCACAGGACTCATATGAAACCAATTAAGACTTTCTAATTTAACATCTTGGGAGATCTTTGTAGTATTCTGCAGGCACAGCTTTGGAGTTCATAGTTTTGAGCTTTTTGTCACAACAAAGAGGCTAGGATCTTAGGCTTTCTTCAAAGAAAAAATAAAATCACCAAAGGAAACCAAGCAAAACAGAAAAGAAGAAAAAAGCAGCCATGATGTTCAGACACAGTCATAAGAATCTAAGAACTGAAACTTTGGGAAAACCTCCAAGTATTGTGAGAATCAGAGATAGAAATCTATAGAATTCTATAGAATGACCTGCTATTAAGAAATACATATGCTTAACTGTTAAACTACTTATACAAAAAGAGGAAAGCTTGTTTGCCATTCCTGACCTAAGACTTCCATTCTGCTAGTGTCTCTAAAGATTTTTTTTTTTTCCTATGAATAGTGGTTATCAGCTTCACAAATCCAAGTAATTTAATGTGAAACATTGGCCAAGTTTTCATAGAAGGGCTTAAATTATAGAATGGCTAGGGTTGGAAGGAACCTTGAAAATCACCTAGTTCTAAACCCCCTGCCACAGTTAGGGATGCCACCCACTAGATCAGGCTGCCCAACAATTCTTATTCAGAGGAAGCCTTTCCAAATTTGTTCTGTTGAGGACATTTCTCCTTTCCCTGGAAATGCAAGAGTTGACATGCATACCCCAACGCTTCCTGGCATTTTCTGTCTTAAGTGCTAGTGAGAGCATCCAGGAATGGAGCATGGGGGTACTGTCTTCTAGGACTGATTGAGGTGTCTATTTCTGCTCAAATTCTTTCCTAATTATTTTGAGGAAACTGAGCATCTCGCTCCATTTGTTTTGGAACACGTGTTGATTATCATTTCTCCTTTGAATCTTGTGGCTGACTTCAGCTTTCAAATACAAAGAAATTGCAGAGCTAAGGTTTATGCATATCTGATAGCTTTTCTGCAGAGCAAGTCCCAAATAAGTATATGCAAACAGTTCTGTAGGAATGCCAGTTTGGTAGCGAAGAATTGCTAACCACTGTCTTTTAACTAATGAATTTATTTCCTTACAGTGAGGAAAAACAGTCAAAGAAAGAACCAGAGCCACCTAGAGAGCTGGACAGTTCAGATACAGAAAGGACTTTGTTTCTTTCTAAGGAAGAATATAGGTAAGTTTAAAACCATCAGTTAACACAATTTTTATGACTACAAAGAACAGGACACTTCTTGTGATTAGTGACCAGCTAATGATCCTAAGGAGCAGCTGAACGGCCAAGAAAGTCATTATTCCTCAAAAAGTGCTGCTCCCTCTGATTGCTGTTGTTGTTACTCTGTAAAAGGAATACAGAATATAAACGGGGATATAGCACCATATCCCCGAGACAACTTTACACCTCATGAGCAGGCCATTTTTACAGAACAAAGTATCTGGTCAATACCTGGGGAGTCAGAAGGCATTTCCTGAGATTCCCTTCAGCCAGCAATAGCTGAAGTACATCAGATTTAGGAACTACAATCCCCATTAAGACTACTGAATTCAGCAGAACAAAGGTTCTCAGCTAACTCTTGCGTAACTCTAATGCATCACTGCATACTTTCCTACAAAGGCAGCAACAGAAATACTTGCAAACAGCGGTACCTGGGAATTTACGTAGCCAGCTTCCCGCTATACTAGTCCTCTTCATTTATATTTAAAGAAAAAACAAAACTGGCCCTGAGGAACCTGAACTACAAAAACGGACTTATGTTCTAGAGAAAGCATTACAGAAATGGGGAACTAAGCACAAAGATTTTGGCAGTTGGTCATGGGCTCTCATACAGCCACAATTCAGAACTTCTGATCCCCACCCTATCCTTCAACCGCACACTCCTTAGCAAAACCTGTAAGGCCATAAAGACTTAAGTCAGGACAGGAAAACTTTTGATTAATACACAGTTCACTTAATAGCTAACAGAAGCTAAATATCTGCTTGTATTTAACACGTGCTTTTCAATTGTTTGAAGAGAACTTCAGAAATATGTGGACATTGTTACCAATGAAACACAGTCCACAGTATGTAGTGCTGGACCAAGTCAGAATTAGCCTCTGTTTTTAGCTCTGGCATTTAATTGCTGGTATATTGAAGAAAACCATGACTTTTTGCTCCCTCTCTAACCTGCAAAATAGGTGTAAAAATGTCTGCCTCTTGAGGACTATTTGTAAGTAATGTCATAAAGTCCTTTCATATCCTGAGTGAGGCATGGTTTATGACTCTTGGTCATTATGTTGTGTGTTCCAATTGCTATTATCTTAGAGATTTAATTTAACAAAGGGACTCTCTCCCTCCCAGAGTTGTTTCAGCATCTGAGCATCTTACAGTAAAGCTGCAATTATCTGTTTATGATATTAGCCTGTTACCATGGGAATGTCTCTTACAAGCAAGAGGTAGGGTAGAATCAGGCACGCAGAAAAGACTGGAGATGAGAAACTTTTCCTTATAATGAGTATATTTAATAATTAGCAAGAATGTCAGGGGAAATTAAAGACTATGAAGAGTCATTGTTTGCCTTTTTTTTTTTTTTGGGGGGGGGGAGTGGAAGGGGTGGAGAGCATACTCTAGCATGCACATCCTTTGTTAGGAATCATTCCTCTCAGAATCAGAAAACTAAAGGATCCAATAATATCATTAACTTACAGAGGTGAGCAATTTATATGGAAACAAAACCTCATGTTAAGATCAGATCAGATTGCTACCAAACACAAGGAACTTGCATTTTCTGCACAGGATAATTTCCATTGCCAGTAGATAACACTTCATATTTGAAAACACTGCAAAAACAACAGTAGATGCATAGGTCAAATTTCCCTTTGGTTACCAAAATACACGTGCAACTCCAGAAGAGTCAAAGCCTACCTGTATGAATAATTTATGAGCTCAGCTTATTTTTTTTTTTTTTTTTTTTTTTACTGAAAGGCTTCTTTGGTGATCCTTTTGCAATTTGATTTAATCATCGGGGCAAGATGCCAGTGTGCACAGTTACGTAAACTGCAGTATTCCTTCAGTAGCTCTCGTAGACTCCATCAAGGGTAGTCAAGAAACACATTTAGCGTGATTCAGCACTTTTGAGTCTAGGTCAAAAAGAATAATCATCTCAAGTAGCCACAGCAATGACAACTTCTGCATGTGACCGTTACAAAAAACTTCTAGGACCAAAATAAGATCTAACTTGCAAACTTACACTAGCTATTTGCTTTTCTTACCTATCGTTTTGGATTATGAAGACCAACTAGCAAAATTCTCCTTCTTCCTGAGAATTTGCATGATGTTCATACTACATGTAGTATGAACACATTGAAGTTGCAAATCTAATGCAACAAAACTGAAATAACAAGGATACACATTTAAGCCTGATGCATCTTCGTTTTTCAAAGCCTTCTCTTTGATTTCTGCTATGGTAACATGATTGCTCTGATTTCCACAGCTTTCCTCCTTCCTCTACCAGCATCTGCCTGTTACTGTCTTAAAAGAAGCTTTATATAGAATAATACTGAGCCTATTCCCATGAACTTATTTTAGGAAATTGTCACCAAGCCTATATTCTTTTTGTTTTGCAGAGGAAATGGTAAATTAGAAAAGCAGAACCCTTCTGAAAACACAGCGTGGGCAACATTCTTGTTTACTCGGTGGAAAAAATTCTGGAGTGCCCCTGTAACTGTATTTATGGGAAATGTTATAATGTATTTTGCTTTCCTGTTTCTGTTTACTTATGTCCTTTTACTGGATTTTAAACCACCTCCACCTGAGGGTCCATCTGTTAAAGAAATTATACTTTACTTCTGGGTTTTTACCCTGGTCTTAGAAGAAATCCGACAGGTCAGTAACATTCAACATCACAGCAGCAATGCAATAAACCTTGAGATAATATTTTGAATAGATTTACAAACCGCATGAACTGTGCAAACTTGAAGATTTCAACTCTCATGTGCAGGTTTGCACAGAAAAGAAATACAAATCTTACCTTATTCAAAACACTCCACCTCTCCCTCCCAAAGCATCCTTTCCCTGCACCTTATAAGCCTGTAGCTCCACCTTTGTTTTTCTAGCTTGCTCCAGCTGTAGCCAATAGCCAAGTGGGCTGCTAAGACTCAGGCGTTCTTCACTTTATGAAGTATCTGTCTGGTTTTACTCCCCAGAACTAGGACTTCCCACCACAGTTAACATAAATTGGAAGTTACAGGCTGCACTTGGAAGTGCAGCAGATACATCGACAACGTAATCAAAGATTTCTACCCTGCTGGGGACTGTTTAAAAAAAAAAAAAAAAAAAAAAAAGATGTAATGAATTCAGATTACTTCTGTTTGTTTGAAAATATTTATACATTCAAAACATTAGCAGATCTTTTTTTGTTTTGCTTTTCCTGTTTAAGAAAACATAGAGACTTCACTAATCTCCTAATTATTGTTCTTGGAATATCTTCAGTTCAACAACTGAAATAATGCATGCTAGCATGTTGCCAACTGTGGGTGCATAAAACTGTCCTCTTCAGACTAAAACCAGATATAAACACTTATTCTGAAAGAACAAATAGACGCTTGTTGTTTAAGCGATGGGGATGGTGAAGGAGATCCCAGTTTGTTACAAGTTATTTGAAATTATTCGGAAAGGGCATAAACAGAAAAGCACAGGGAGAATATTTGGATCAAAGAATATTTCATTATAAACCTGTAAGTAGAGTGCTAG
The DNA here is from genome assembly GCF_964035555.1 of Netta rufina. Classification (NCBI taxonomy): domain Eukaryota; kingdom Metazoa; phylum Chordata; class Aves; order Anseriformes; family Anatidae; genus Netta; species Netta rufina. Next base: position 44,071,580 of record NC_140128.1, on the reverse strand, counting down.
GCTGAAAGCCAATTAAGACAGCTCTTTGCCTAGATAATCAAATGTGCACTCACAATTACAGTGTACAAATGCCAGATCTGTACATGCTGTTTAAATAGCTGTATCTAGAAACTGAACATTGACCACAAATCTGTTACATTCTTTAAGTCTGAATGCTCACATCTTGAATCAGACCCTATTAAAATATCACAAGATTAACGTTGTACTTTTCTTTTCTGTGTGTGTTTTAAGACAGTAAACTGACCTTATGTTTTCAAGCTTTTTTTTTTTTTTTTTTTTTTCTTTTTCCTATTACGCTAGGAAATTTTTGCTTTTTGCAATGAAAGACAAAAGGGAAACAGGAATAATGTTAAAACTCACAATGAAATAGCGAAACTTTAAACAGATCTGTGCTGATGGTCATTTCTCTTTTTCAGAGTTTCTTTACAGATGAAGACACAAATTTAATGAAGAAATTCAAACTGTATCTAGAGGATAACTGGAATAAATGTGATATGGTGACCATCTTCCTTTTCATAATTGGGGTAACCTGCAGGTATATACATCTGTTTTATGTGATGTGGTCAGCTTCAGGAGCTTGGGCTGCGTGTGCCAGTTGACAGGAGAGTCTCACATGCATGTGAGGTCAGGGTATGATATTTACAAATTTTGAAAAAAGTTTCTGCAATAAAAGCCTCTACATTTCTGTTGAAGATGTTGCTGCAGAGACCACAAAAGACATATTGCTATTTTCAAACACTTGTACAGAGAAGCTCTCCTTCCCATTTTTTTGCATTTGCCTTTAGTCACTTTAATCACTTTTTTGCTATGTTTGTTTTGTTTTAATGTCTCATTTCAGCTGAGACAGAGAAGTTGGTGTCTCTGCATCTTTGGGTTACTTCTCACCAATGTACAGATGTTACATTACATTTTTCTTACAGCTGTAATGACTGACATATGCAACCACAACCCTGAAGCACTTGCCTTTTCCTAACTAGACTATGCCTGGAAACCAAGTGTAACATTTGAGAAAAGACTTCTCAGCAGTTCTTGCTAAGATCTGGTATTTTGTTTCATTTGTTCTTCAGGATGTTGAATTCAACTTTTCAAGCTGGCCGCACAATACTTGCCATTGATTTTATGGTGTTTACCCTTAGACTTATACACATTTTTGCAATTCACAAACAGCTTGGACCAAAAATCATAATTGTGGAAAGAATGGTAAGTGTGCAGCCTCTCTCAGATAAATACTTGTACTGTGTAAACATGGAGAACAGGAAATCTCCTTACAAAGGAAAACAGTTTATAATGCGTCTTTATGTTTTTAAGACCTTTCATTTTGCGTATATTGCCTTATTTATCAAGAAAATTAGATGTAGTGAGTTTCAAACAGATCCATCCAAAGAGCTCTGTAGTGTATTAAGTTAGCCTCAATTTACTAATCCTTGTACTTTAGCTAATCACTTACCCTTTGGTCTGGCAAATCAGGGGTAGTGTCTGTGTCTTACACACTGCTATTACTCCTATTTCATAAACTGTGCATTTGGAGCAAAGACCTCAGACAGACAACAGGCCATTTACAGAAGGGCAGGGCATCTACTGAATGGCCCTGCTGTGCTTTGGGAAAGAGTTTACATTATTTGCAAGAAGTGTGAAAAGAAATCTGAGAAAATTGATAGTTGCAAGTTTCCCACGGGAGTTGTTCTTACTTGTACTTTGTAACTCTAAGCTACAATGAAAACAGCACCTTGTAAGCATATGTTGGAAGATGCTGATGAAAGATTTTTATTTATTACCACTCTCCTGCAGGAAATGAGACATTAGGACTATATTTACTGTGCTTGGGTATAGGTTGGAACTTTGAAACAGCTTTTTATTTAGGCATGTTAATCCTCTAGGCCAATTAGCGCAAGGTAACTGATTAATAGGAGTTCATCTAATTGTAAATGCTATCATAGATTCTACAAATATTTGACTTGTGACTCAAAGCAGAGCTCAGTAAAAGCTCTACAGTCTAAACAAGCCTATACATTGAATAAACGTAACTACCAAGCTATTTAGATCTGTCTACAAATGCAGTAACTGAAACTCTAACATGACATTTGCTTTGAGTAGCAAAAGGGTAAATGGCAAATAAATATTTGTTCTTGCACATTATCTAGTTTACAGCATTAGCAGACTTCTACTGTAAGAGAACCAGGCAGATCTACAGCTCCCAACCCTTCCTGGCAGCGTACCAAACTAAACCAGGGCCCAGAACAAATATGGTGATATGTCTACTATGTTAGCATCTGAAGTCATATGAGATAACACATGGATTAAGAAGATGCAAATAAGAACATAAACAGTAGCCTAGACAAAACTGTAAAACGGGACCTTTCATCTTCCCCTCATCCAAGCCAACACAATACTTTAGCTTCAGTAGTTCAGTGTTGAGCTACTGTGGTGGTTTTACCGTGCTGGGCAGCTAAACCCCACAACCGCTCTCTCACTCCCCCTCCCTTAGATAAGGAGGGGGAGAAGTAAAGCAAAGAACAACTCACGGGTTGAGATAAGGATAATTTAATTAAAGGGAAATAATTATAATAATTAAATAAAGACTACCATGAACTAAACAATTTAACTAAGGGGAAATAAAAGGGAAAGGGGAAAAAGGGAGGAAAACAAACAAACAAAATAAATGAAAGCGATATGGAAGTGCAGAGGAAAGAAATTACTCTCTACTTCCCACAAATGAGCGATGATTGACCACGTCCTTGAAGCAAGGCCTCAATGCACGCAGCCGGTGTTCGAGAGGAGGACCGACGTCTTCTCAACGAGAGCCCACCCCTCAACACTGAACTACTCAACACTGAACTACTTCAAGGGAAGTAGTTCACACTACTACACTACTACACAACACTTCCCTACATCAAGGGAAAGAACAATGAAACTGACTTCAGTAAACAGCATCTTATTGAAAGGTTCATCAGGTGGGTTTAAGCAAGATCATTTCCCTTAAATAGGGAAGTAAACCAAGACTGCGTCTTACCGTCTTCCTTCTTTTTAACCTTGATACAGAATTGCTGAGATAAGTCTCGTCGCTGTTAAAATGGCAGTCCAATGACATTTTATGAGGACACAGACTGCAGTCAGGAAAAAATATTTCCAGACATACTGTTGCTTTCTGTTAACTGTGACACTACTGCAGTCCTGCAGTACTGACAAACTTGAAATCATCCAGAAAACAAAATAGATGGATGAAAGTCAGAGAGACATGAACTATGTCTTGCCTGCCTTAGATACTATAATTCTTAATGGAACTTGTAGTAACCTCCTGGAGGTCTGAAATGCCTATGCTTTTAGGTAACTGTGCAATCCTATTATCTAATTGAAACGAATCTACAGTCCCTAATGAACTCTGTCAGATTAGATGGGAAGAGGATGAAGTGTTCCTCTTCCACCAGGGAAAAATTACTGCATTTGAAATCCATATTCGATTTTTAAAAGTAAGTGTTTTTGGATTCAATTACTTCTGCTTCTGTAGAGAAATACAATGTTTAAAAGCAGGAAGCCTTGAAAAGAATCTCTCAAATGCATTACTTAACTTGAAAACCCAAGACAGGAGCTACCTGATCCTTGCAGTCTTCAATGTCTGCCCTATCCATGGTTCAGAATTCATTAATGAGTGCTGTCATCCAGGATTGACTGCTGCTGCAGACTTCTTCTAATTCACAGCTAAACAGTCAATGGTACTGTGAGATCTCACAGAAAATCTGCATTTAAAACAGATTACTTTAAAAGATAAAATGTTTCATTTTTAAACAGTAATCAATTGAAAAGCAAGGTTTTAATTTAAAATATGCCCTTATCTAAACTAGCTAACAAACAAAAATGCTGGTTATGGACCAGGAGCAATGTGGTAACAGCAAGGTCAAGAGAGAAATCCTGTGCATGAAACTGTATTCCACCTCCTTTAACCTAAACAAGCTTGTAAAGAAACAATTACTTGAACGGTTTTCATACCAAGCTACTGTTCTTTGATTATGCTATCAGTCATTTGTCCTCCTTTTCTCCCTCCCCTTTTCTCTTTTAGATGAAGGATGTTTTCTTCTTTCTGTTTTTCTTGAGTGTATGGCTCATTGCCTATGGTGTGACAACTCAAGCTCTGCTTCATCCTGATGACAGCCGAGTGGAGTGGATATTCAGAAGAGTGCTTTATCGTCCCTACCTTCAGATATTTGGCCAGATTCCACTGGACGAAATAGACAGTGAGAAAACTTCTCCCCTAACTTTACCATTTTTGAGTGCATACTTCCCTAGCCAAAGCTTTTACGTCACTATGATATAAATAGTGCATTTGCAAATGGAGATAATGTACAGTGTGAAATTATATTAGAACATGAGAATTGGCCCTGTTTAGAGAAGCTGTCTACAATATTCGCACAAGGATTTGCAGTTGAAAAAGGTTGGCATACCTTCTTTCACTTCAATCCATTTCTGCTCAGCTTAACCTAGATCCAGATAACCCTTGTGTAAACTGTAATAACAACATCTCCATATATTCTGGCAGTTGTTTAATATGACAGTTTTACAGCAGTACTGCTCTGTCCATAAGCAAACACTTGTGTTTTAGAATAAATATTCCTCTGGAGCATTTATTTACTCTGGAGTTAAAGTTGCCCCAATCAAATAAAGCTAGTAATTGTATTTGTGCTACATTTCAAACAAAACAACATAAAAATACTCAGAATACATGGAAATGTTTGGACATAAAGGTTTACAGGCAATATTTCTGATAGAGAAGCAGGTAAAATACAGAATAGGTCATCTTCCAAAGAAGTCTGATGTAGTGTCACAGAATTTAGCCAGAATAACAGTTCTGAATGTTAGTGACAGTACTGAAATGGGAGTTACACTTGAAGTAATATAGATGAAACCAAAAAATCCCATAGGCAGCAAACTAGAAAGTATTCTTTCATATTCATCCTGCTTAATAAGAAAAGGCATATGCCTTAGAAAACTGAAGTCTGAATGAGGCAAGAGAGCAGGGGTATGATTCATCTCACTTAGCTTTAAATGCCTACAGTTTAAGCATCCGCAGCACAAGTCACTCTTACTCCCACTAAAGTAACTGGAAAGAAAAAATATTTCTGGAATAGGATTAATCTCATTTGAAAATAGGTCAGATAAAATATCCCCTAGAAGTGTCTGTTTCTCCCCATTGGGAGTCCAAAAGGTGTCTTCATATACATAAATAACAGATGACAGGGAAAAAAAATATTACACGGACAAATTCCAGAAGGGAATCACTTGTACTGGGATGTTCTTGACCTTACTCAGTATCTTTATAAAACATATGGAGAAGGAAATGGTTAATGAAGGCAGCAATATTTTCTGATGAAACAAAGTTACTGGGTAGTAAAGACTAAAGCTGACACCTAAGAGTTGCAGAAGACCCTCCTGAGAGATGAAGCATCAATTGAAATTCAGTGTAGATAAATATAAGGTAATGTGCCTGGTGACAGCTGTAGTGACTTTTCAGATAACTCTTTGCATTAACAAATAAGATCACAGCATTACCTGTGACTGTGGGGAAAGGCATTATTGGTGAAAAACTGGAGAACAAACAAGTAAGTATGGCTACTTTAAATCTGTAGATTTAATTCATTACATGGTAGAACTTCCTGAAAAACAAAACCAAACCAAAAAAAAAACCAAACACCTATGATTCTTAAGCCCAGTGTAAGAAGACTTAGATGAATGATATGAATATAACCAATATAGAGAAGTTATCCTTTCCTCCGTAAGTTTTAAATGATTTCAAATGAAACAAGCAAACGGAGATTTTTTTTTTTTTTTACATACATAACTGTCAGCCATTTAATTGCTGTATGATGCTTCGAATGCTAAAACTGTGCATAGACTGAGAAGCCAGTTGGAGAAATTAATCAGTTTTTATTTGCCTTGAAATTGCTATAAAATTCAGTGTCTTAAACTTCAGGAATAATTTGTAATTCCTGCCCTTTACTGTTGAACGTAAGAAATTTTCCTCACCAAAACACAAAACTTTTGTCTCCACTCTAAGAAATACGTGTGGCAGGATTTGTCACAACTATATTTCTCTACCTCTCTTTGCAGCATCACGAGTGTTTCCCCGGAACTGTACACTTAATCCACTGCAGATTCTGCAGGACAACTCACCATCATGTCCTAACAACTACGCCAACTGGCTTGTCATACTTCTGCTGGTCATCTTCCTATTGGTCACAAATGTTCTCCTTATGAACCTCCTGATTGCTATGTTCAGGTAAGAGTGATTTCAGCAGGTTTCAGACAGAGATGGCAAAAGTTCGACCGAATGCCAGAGTTTACTACATTGCTGTTGGCTAGTCATTTTCGAATACACTAACAGTTTTCCTAATATTATTTGGGGGTTGATAGGTAGACTTTTATGATCATATAGTTGTCATTATCTTTACTCTAGCCACATTAAAGACAAGAAGAAGCATCTTTTACTGTAAAAAAATCAATTAAACGTGCATAGAAGGGTCTGGATCCCTAGCTGTGCTGCAGGAGAAGTCCACAGGTGCAAAACAGCTGTAAACTTGGCAGAATTAACAGTGGATAATCTGCACAAAGGGGAAACACTTAATGTCAACATGATTAATGATGATTGATTTGGTTGAAGAACTGACATGGCACGTTTGCCAATCTTGATGGAGTGAATTAGAATTACCTTTCTTTAAAAAAGAAAAAAAAAACACTAGTATTTCTTTAACATTTGAAGACTGCAACTGCTATTATTTTAATATCTAAAAAACTGCACAATCTTTAGTTTAAATTAAAACTACTTGCTGACCTTCCTGTTCCTTTTATTAAAGAAAACTTGTGGCTGTATTTTGTATTTGTAATGATAAGCTTGTTGAGATAAAAACTGTAATTTTTTCTTTACAGTTACACTTTTCAAGTTGTTCAGGGAAATGCAGACATCTTTTGGAAGCTTCAGCGCTACAATCTGATTGTTGAATATCATGGACGGCCTGCCTTAGCACCACCATTTATCATTATTAACCACATAACTCTGGTTCTCAGAATAATCTTCAACAAAAAGGAACATAAAAAAGAACATCTGGGTAAGTAGCTAACAAATGTCTATCAACTGGAGACCCTGATGCTCTTTCAAAGGTATGCTGCATAAGCCAAACAGAGAAGCAAGTAAGATTTTCATAAGCTGAGAGCCATAATTGATTATCTTTAACAAAAAGTGCCAGGAGAATACACATGACAAATTAATGTTTATAACGTAGCCTGTGCTATAAAGTTTCCCACAATGTCTTTCTCTGTGCAACATAGTTATGATACAGAACTGGTTGAAGGGATTTGATTTCTGAAGAAAAAACAATGTATAGTTTGAATAAATTATAACCATTTATTTTATCTGCTCTTAAATTTTAGTAATTAAAAATGGACAACCCTAAAAGTGCGTATGAAGTCTGAAATCTGCTGGGTTCAGTAGAATTTCCCAATGCACAGATTAGAGAGAAAGAATACATTTAGAGAAATGATCATCCCCTTAAAAGTTGTCATTAAAAAGGAGGATGAAATTTAATTAATAACAGAAGGCATTTAGAAGCTTCCTATAGTGACTGCAAACTTGGTATATCTAGTTTAATGGTGTCTGATAACAAGCCTATTTCCTCCTCATGCAGACTGATAATGGGCTTTGGAGCAGAGCTGCTGATGTTCAGAGCCCTTAGACTAAGCTTCCTGTCACACACACACACCTTCTGGCTATCAAGGCACATGCACTGCTGAAGCTTCTTCCCCTCCAAGAAAGCAAGTACCTGCCTGATCAGGGTCTAACCTTGGTAGTATTTGGAGCAGGCAGCAAGTGTGCTCTTGTGCTCTTTTAACAGACTTTAGGAAGATATATAACTGGTATGTTCAAGTTACCACTGAAACTGAGCTCTTCTGTTGGCTGGGCCAGTTGGTTTGCTTTGTAAGATGACAACAACAGCCAAAAGATCTACACTTTAAGGTGGAGGGATTTTTCACAGTTCTTTCCTATTTATAATTGTTCTAATAAAGAAGCTTAGATGATAAAGTGCATCTGAATGTAAAGCTTTGCTCATTAAACAGTTGGGGGCTACAGTATGTGAGAAGTCCAGTAATGTCCTAAAGGAGTTTAAATGGAATCACTGAAATTGGCCTGTGCTGTTCTTCAGAAAACTCAGGACCCTTATCCAGCTGCAAAAGGTCTATCACCTTCCATCACAAGAAAAAAAAAAACGTAGAAAATACTTATTTTACAATAAATCTTCATAGCCTGTCACTCCTGCAATGGCAAAGCAATACTTGATTTTTCTTTAATTTAGCAGCCTTTCATTACATAAATTACTATAGGGAAAAAGGGAGCAAAATACAGTTCCTAATATCTTTTTTCCCCCCTATAGAAAGAGATCTTCCAGTTGGCCTAGATCAAAAAATCATAACATGGGAGCTGGTACAAAAAGAAAATTATCTTGTAAACCTTGAACAAGAAAGGAAAGAAAGCAATGAAGAAAGGCTGAAGGCCACATCTAACAAGTATGTTATTATGAACCATATTAAGTGAACCTTTCAGGTCTTCAAATTTGCATGAGGTAAATATTCGGGTACTGTAACACTTATATGTGGAGACCAACTGGAATGCAGTTCTTCATTGCATGAAAAACATGACAAGGCAGCATCACTTCAATAATGAGAAGAGTCTTTCACATTCTTGAAGTACGTACAATTACAGACCTGTAAGCTCCAGGCAAACTTGCAGTCAAGCTCAAATGAAAATCATATTCATAAAGAAATGATGGAAGAACAGTTCCTTTACTGTACTGGAGAGCATGTACTTCCATCCCCTGTAGGAATACAGCAGTACTGGAAACAAAACATTGATCAAAATCCTGTGAAATTGTTGTTTCCAAAACAGAAAGAGGTTTAGACTTTTGAATGAAAGTTTAAAATCTCTGGAATTATCCCCAGCCTGCAAATACAGGAGAAGTACTATTTATGGCTTTATGACATAAGACTAATGTTTTGCACAAGAAATTCCTGGTATGAACTCTGGAATTAGATTTTATTAACTGGATCTCCATTTCAATATTTCTCTAGAATATCTTCCCAATACGAATATCACCTAAATTGGTTTAGTATTCTGATGAATACAAAATTACTACTTGGAAGATTACATCCTTTAAGTGAGACACAAGATAGATACATACAGGGAAAACTAAAACATCTAAGACAACACGAGAAGCCACACAGCAAAGCCTTCTTTGAATAAGCTTTTAACACCTGGTTCAGGTGTTTCCTCTTACAATAAATCTGATTTCAAATAGAGTCACAGTGGGTGCGAAAGTTGTTACAAAGTTCTGCTGTAACCTTCTTGTGCTGTGTTTTCTTTCTGTGCTTTGCCTTTCAAAACATTCATCTAATTCATAATAGCTGGACTCCAGACCAGCCTACTTGAGTATATTATTGGGAAATACTCTTCTCCCTCTACTCTAACAGACTCTAAATTCATAATAATTTAGATTATTTGGTTTTAACTTTATTCTCATACACAAGTCACTGACAAAATACAGGATTTTGGCCCTAAGAATAAGCAAGAGCTTAATTGCCCAGGTCAAACAATAAATAAGCATGTAATTGCTTCTAAACAAAGGACATGATTTCAGATATAGCACAGACTGAAAGAGGTTCAGATGACCACCACTAATCTTATTTCTCAGGTGTCAGCAAACTTACCTGCATATTTGAAATCTTACAGAACCCTCCAAAAGCTATTCACTGAACTCTGCAGTAAACCAATTCCAAAATACATTAGATACACCCAGCAAAACAGCCTTCTCTCATAGACCTGAGTGCAACATGACTTGTTAAAGGGAAAATTTTAAATAGTAGTTAGGACAAAGCAGAGAGGGATTTAAGGAGTCTTTGGGGAACTGGATGCTAGGAATAAGAAACTGATGGGAGAAGAGGTAAATTATGTAGAAGATGTGTGAATAATTTGATTTGGAGGGACCATATTCAAGTTCTCTACATGGTTCCTTTGGACTGCGTGGAAAAAGGGATTTGAACATCAAATCAGTGTCTGAAAATGAAACCTTAAATACATCAAGTGGCTCATCAGCCCTGTGTTAATGGAATAAATATTATGGCATAAATTTTCATGCTAGAATCAGTTTACATTTGGCGTGGATGGGCTAATAAAGGACTAGAAAGACAGAGCTGGACCTATGGCTCTTTACTGCAGTCCTTGATTTCCACATCAGAGGGGACTGAGCGGCTGCTTTAATCTGTATGAGTTTATGAGGAGCCCTTGGGCAGTATGCATGGGAGAGGTATGACTGAAATGCTGCTCTTTTCAGTAAATACTTACAGGAACCCTTGAAAAAGACAAAACTTTTAGGGGGCTCCAGGATATCCCAGCAGCACAGAACTGCAAGCAAGGGGTCAAAGACATAGTAAGTTACTCGTTTTTTGTGGTTTAGGATTTCATCTGAGGCCCCTCCTTTTCACTCGGCACATCATTTTTGTTTCCACAGAGTGGATAATTTATCTAAATACCTCAGTGGGTTGAAAGAACAAGAAAGGCGGCTTAAAGTTATAGAATCCCAGGTAAGTAATAGCTTTGTAGGCATTTACATGTATATCAGATTTAGGATTTCACTGTTTCTTTCATTTTTTGTGTGGCCATTTTTAATCACTGCTGGTAGTATTTGACAGTGGTTTGGTACCATGTTCAGGGATAAAAGGATGAAGAAATGGATCTGTCTTATGACTTCATTTTCCTTATTGTTTTATCCATAATGATAACTACATAAAGAAACATTTCTAACCTCTCATAAAAAAGAAAAAGGGGAATACAGCATTTCCTGTTCTATATTGCTAGTCTACTTGAGAAGTGTTCACTTATTACCTTGAGGTTGCCCCTGGAGGCAACTGTTTGATCTTACCCCCTCCATTCTTCTTTCATCCAACCTTTTCTTACTTTAAAAATGACAACTTAGAAAATACCCATATGCTTTCTGATTTGACAGAGACTAATCTTCTTGGACATCAGTTTTTCTAATTTTGTTAGATACCACATATCAGCTTCTTAAAAGGAAGTGTCTGGCATAGAAATGTGCAATAAATAAATAATAGAAGGAAACCCTATCTTGAGCTTTTGATGACAGATCTGTGAAACATAAACAAACATTTGTTAAGCAGTATGAAAATGCTCACCATTGCCATGTGCTACACAGTAAAACTCTCATTGTTTTCTTTGTCCCTAGAATTCTTCAGTGTAATTTTGGCCTCACTGAAAGTTGTTTATCTCAATTGCTGTTTCCCTCCTTTTTCTTACCCATTCTATGGCTTCCTAAAAAAAAGTCACGCTATTCCATGAACAATGCTGAAACCAAATACAGGTTCAATGGGAACACACGAGAAATGCTTTAAAAAGGCTGTGCCAGATTGAGATAATGCAATATACTCACAAAAAAAGGAAGATATTTAATACTCATCTTCCTCCAAGTCAGTTCATCTAATTCTAAACAAACTAATAAAAAAGTCACGTGGTATTTCTGATGTTGCTTCATGCTGCTGCCTACATTGTCTTTCCTGCAAATTTAAGATTGGGTAAGAATGGATAACTATGAAAATTAACTGATGTAGAAATCACTACCTATTTTATAGATATGCTACTGTACAGCTGTTATCTCTTCAATGGCAGATGCTTTAACCAAAAGCAACCTATTGTACAACCAACCAGCTCCAGATTATACACGTAAGTATTGAAAATCACCATGGAAAAACTAATCAACACAACTAGACAATTTAGTTGTTTGTTTTTTTTTTTTTTTTTTTTAAATAAAACTATTATTTAAAAATAAAAACGACAACAAAGGTAAGAACCACATAAGGAGTGCAAAGGAGTTGCAATATAAACAACAAACATTCTGAAGTATGAATATTTTGAAGAAATTACCTTTTGCAAAATATATTTAAAAGCTTTGGGGAATGGACCATCATTCACTGCAGGTTACCACGATCTCACCTAACTTTAAGGATGTAGAAAAGTATCTATTTGCCATTTGGTTTCTTGAAAGGACTGTGTCTTAGGGGTTTCTTGAGTCAATGAGATAGTATAACCAAAACATTTACTATGGATAACAATAATCATAAAATAGAGAAACCCCTTCAACTTTGTTTTAATCACTGCAATTCAGCTGCCTTCAGAGCTGCAGCTATTTCTGTCGGTCAAGAATATAGTCGCATGTCCTGGAGCTCCACTGTTTGGAGATTAAAACATTAGAGTCAGAAACAGACTGTCTCAGCCACTGCAGGATATCTGACTCAATAAATATTTTGGATATTTTTCTTAATTAGTAATAGGTAGATATTGAAATAGCTATCTATTGAACAAAAATAATATCAAAACCCCCTTAAACAGAACATACAGGTACTACGTGGGAAAAAAAGTAGCTGGAAGCCTAGTTAAGTCTTGGCATGACAAGACCTTAAAGCACTCTAGTAAATGGAGGTGTGTAATTTGGATCCCATCAATTTTCCTTGTCCATTTGTATTTACTTCAATGGGGGTTGAGGTGGGGAATGAGATCTGTCTGAGGTTCTTGTAGCAAACCACTGGCATAACAAACACAAATAGTTTGCAATTTACCCAGCTGCAGGAGGAATTATGAACATACTTAACCAGGTATGAAATTCAAACTGTAAACTTAGACATAGCAAAGCCAGGCTGGAAAGATATTTTATTTCATAATAACTCAGCATGCATAGCAAACTATTATATTCTGAAAGCAATGAAAGGAGTTACCAATTTTCCCTATACACTAAACAGTGAAGATCACTGATAAATTATCAAGTTTGATCCTAACTGCAGCTTTGTCCTACAACAGCTTGCAGTAACCAGCTTCTCAGACTAGAACTTCAAATTTGACTTAATTTCTCAAGTTTATAAAGCACTTCAATACGCTGCTTCATTATAAACTTTCCACTAAGACAAACTATCCTGTAGCATGTTCCCCAGATATTTTAATACTGTAACTGTATATCAATCTGAAACATACATAGATGAAAAAAACACCTGTTTTTATCATTTACTGAGCAAACAAAGTACTACAATCTGCGGTATGATCTTCCTGTGGATTATTTTCAACATTTACATTTTTGTAAGTAATCATTGCTATGCAACCCTTGTCCTAAAGCTTTTAACAAGTAAGTTTTTTCACAATCCTATTAGGTTTGATGAATGCCAACACTGAAGTGCCTTTGCCAGAAAGGGGTGAAGAAGAAGAGCATGCAGATCCGTCTGAGGCTGACATCATGTACATTGATAATTAAATTTTATTTTCAATTCTTTAAGTTAAACTTTTTCCACTACTGAATTACTACAGAAATAAAATCCTAATTTCATGAAGGCCTAAGACCCAAATCTCAAAGCCTTTGATGGCATCTTCACACCTAATGTCAAACACTGCTAATGGTTAATACTGCTGAGGATTTCTTGGGCATTCTTCAACTTCTTGGCCTTCCTTCCCTCCTGATGTTTCTTGGTCATTTATCCAACACTCCCCTCCACAAATGGCACTACTTCCCCTCCAGGATGACCACCACCTTATTTTCTATATAGCCTGTGTTTTATTCTCTAAGTTGCATACCCTCAATCAAACTTTCATCATCGCCAATGTCTACACTCCTGTGTTCTTTTCAAGGGAGTTTCCCTTTTGAAAGGTAATCATTTCCTCGCTAAAACCCAACCCGCTTCCTGGGCCAAGAAAGCAAACTTGCATTTACAAGTTGCTTTTGAAAAAAGTTTCCACAGGAAAGAAAGGGCCTGGGATACTGAACTATTACAATGAATCCAGTTCCTAGAGTTCTTATCAGCCTCAAATGATTGTACTTACCATCTTCTCTTCCCAGTCTGGCTTCTGTGGGATGTTCCCTTTCCGACTTCTCCTTAAAGTGCTCCTCACTCATCTACAGAAACTCATTGCATGGTCCTCAAGTCTTCAGTGGCTTGCAGTCAGTTTCCAACGACAAAACAGGTGACCCTCCCACCAGTCCCAAGCAGCCCCTGCTGCTTGATTTTTTTGTTTTAGTGCCAAACTCATCTTCTGTCATCTCACTGTATGAGACACCTTGCCCTTGCATCTACAGCCAAGCATTTTTCTGATTTTATTCTACATTTCTCTCTCAAAGCTTCGAAAAAAAAATAATAAAGCAAGAATTTTCCTAGAAACTAAGAATTTGGGCTGTTGGCCATTTTTTTGCATTACTTTAACTAGCATGTACCTTTTAAGCAGATAAACGTTATCTGGCTTTATTTTAATTTTGTATGAAAAGCTACACAAATAAAATGGATCTCACTACTGTCCTGTAATGGGAGATTTCTTTGGACTAACATAAACATTGTTGGAAGGGGAAAGTAATAGGCTGTGGTCATAAGCTTCAGCTGCAGTGATAAGCTTCAGCTGAACTTCATTTCCTCATACCTGTTGTAACACAGCTCTTATACAACATAAATAAATGCATGGAAACTCTCTCTACTGCCAGGTATCTCAATACAGAGGTGAGAAAAAAATCTCAAATCTGATCAAAATGCCTTTCTATTTACAAAGACGCATGGTGGAAATTAATTGTTGTCTTCATAAAATAGAAATTTATCCAGCTTATTCAGCTGTGCCCCAGACCTTAGTGGTAACATTAACAGTGATGCAATTTTGGTACTATACTAAACGCTCATCACCCTAGGCAAATGAGAAGTTACAAAACCAGTGGGTGTGTACAGTGCTACATTTTTTGTTAGGAAATAATGCTCATTGTACAACCCGCAGCACACCATACTCTTCACAGCAGCTTCCCTGCTACTGTTTTTATTGTGACCGGTACATTCATCATCCACTGGAAACCAGTTTCTGTCTGTTTGGAATTTTTGTTATGTCCCATTCACGTGCACTGGAATATCTGACTTATTTAGCAATGAACCATTAATTAACATGCATCGAATTGGAGTCTCATGATCAAATACCATCTTTTAAAATTAAGAAGTGAATTGCAAAAGATGGCACGCTACTCATTTTACATTTTCTACTTCTGCTAATAAATAATGCATCTATTCAAACATAACCCCCAGAGGATTCAGGCCTACCAGTTACTGGCAAGGTGCTGACATCCCACCCAAGGGGAAGAAGTCTCCTCAACCATCCTTTGGAGTCTGAACAAGCGCAGTCTAGCAAGAAAAAAAAAATCACATATTCTGAAGTAGTCATCTTTCATTACGGTTATAAATATTAACATTGGGGCTAGTTAACTTAGAATGCTTGCAAAAGTCAGTCCAAAGTGAACTGAATTAGTTTCAAATAATAAAGCCTTTCAAAGCATTTAATCTTTCAGCCTTATTTATAGGAAAACAAACAAACAAAAAAAAAAAACTATCCACTTATTAACATTATACATGAAAAACTACTACACTTGACATTATGATCTGATTCATTCTATCAGGTGATTCTCTCTATACTCTAAAATCACCAAATTGTTGAAAAACTGAGCTTTAGAATCTAAAATTTAAGAAGATGAGGAAAAGTTTATGGAACATTAAGTTTAGAGTAACTTTGTAGATTCTAGATTTTCTAAACAATTCTCAGATAAACACAGTATTTGTTAGAACTACCCCATTTTCACTAGTATCAGTATGTTTCAAAGAGATGCAGAAGCCAAGCTACAACCAAAAATTTATTGAATACCAAAGAATAAAAAAGTATCCAGTTCTGATACAAATACCCAATTCCCATCAAATCCACACAAAGAAGTGTGGAACCAGTGCCACCTGGAAAAAATAAACAGATATACAGGCCAAAAATCATCACACCACATCATACCACTAAGAGGAAAAGATGTTGCCTAACTAACAACTGAAGCTGTCCAAAGTGTGTCTTCACTGGGATGTTTCTAAGCTGTACCTGTCTGCAGGAGACATGGCAGGTTTTTTGTTGTTGTTTTCAATGTACCAATGCAATTAAATATTAAGACCACCTTAAAAATATTTTGTTTGCCAATTGTCACCTGGGCCTCCAAACTCACAAGTGGGCACGTTGTGCTTTCACTCTCAATAGCAATGATGGGTATATTTTCTAAAAAGTTTCCCTCTACAGCATAGACTGGGAGAAATCAAATCTAGTGGAAGACTGGGTTTTATTTTTGTTGTTTAAAGACCTCTACATGACCTTTGTTCCAGGATTCTACAGGATTTGGGAACAGCTTGAAATCTTGGGGGTAACTAAGATGCCTTGCAGCGTTTTAGCTAACAGTTCTTTCATGATAACTTCAGCTCCAGAGCAAACCCCAGGGAGCTGCTCAAGCAAATAAAGCACACTGCTGTTTCTGCTAGGGTGCAATGATCCTGTGCCCACAGACTTCTCACTAAAAAAAAGTCTGTAACACACTTTTGATAGCTTAATTTCTAACAATATAAAATGTCCTGGGTGGCTATAATACAAACTGCTAGACAAAACACCGTAACATGGGTCCCTGACCCAAACAAAAAGATATATCTTATATATACATGGGTAGGGAAGAAAAAACAACAAGCATATCCAAAGATGATACAACTTCTTGGATGTTTCCAATTTGTTCCATCATTCAGGACTCTTCCTCCTCCCCTTCATCATCTACTTTGGGTCGGAAATTTTTCCTATTCCTCTTCTTACCACAATGGAATCCAACTTTTTCTACCAAAGGTTCTTCAGCTGCACCACTAAACCTTGCACTAAGCTTACCTTCTGTCTTCAGGTTCCCCACCATCAGGCACCCCTCCTCCTCTGCTGCCTTTCTACTTCCACCATCTAAGTGCCCCAGCTCAACCTTATCGTCGTCCCTCAAATCAGTCTTCAGAGATTTTCCTTTCAGATCTGGTTTTGTGTGTTTCTTATCTCCCTCCCCTGCTGCTACTTTCTTTTCTAGTCCATCAACACCCCTTTTTGCTGGTTTGGTGAATACAATTCTCCCAGCTCCACAGCTGGAGGGATCCTGATTGAAGTATGGGGTATAACTATCTTGGGCAGCTGAGCTTTGTTCCTCTCCTCTTTTCTTCAGACCCTTTAGAAATTCCATAGCCACTGTCCTGTTAGTCTTGTCACTAGACTCTGAAACTCCATCTAGACTGTATTTGGTCCAGCGCTCTGGGTGTGCCACGTAGTCAGGCACCGCTGGAGAGATTTTGGGAGCCTGCACTGGTCTAGCTGACTTTCCAGGGTTTTCTGGAACCACATTACTTGACACAGTAGTTGGAGGTAAAGGACGTTTAAACCTCCCGTCAACAACATTATCTTCAGACATTGAGGGCACAGACAATTTGGCCGCCTCTTCCAGGCAATCAAAAATGCTCTGGCTGCGGAGAGAGAACGTAGAACTCATGCCCCTCAGATGGAATGGCTGGACAGGAGATCTGTGACTGCTGTCTGAAGGGTCAGGGGCGTCCTCTGATCCATAATCCCCATCCTCTACAGGTGGCTCCTCTGGAGATACTGTATTGACTTCTGCTTCATCTAGCCCCAAATCATCAGAATCTGAATCGCTGAGCGACACTGTGTCAGAGG
Organism: Netta rufina; assembly: GCF_964035555.1. Classification (NCBI taxonomy): domain Eukaryota; kingdom Metazoa; phylum Chordata; class Aves; order Anseriformes; family Anatidae; genus Netta; species Netta rufina. The sequence goes on along the minus strand of NC_140128.1, from coordinate 44,053,981 downwards.
GCAGAGCTCCTTCGTAGTCAGTGGCCCCAGCCACTATGCCCAGGAAGGGTTCACCGGCATCTTGATCTCCCATCTTGGGGCTATCGCTCCACTGAGGGCTCTGATGGAATGTCTGCAAATACGGTCTGCCAAACGCCCAGCGACTTTAATGCCTAGAATACAAAGGAGCATGAAAACGCAACTGTGAAATGAGAATCATATGTATGACTATCATTCTAGGCCGTACAAAATAATTGTTTTTACAATATCGCAAGCAACTGTACTTCAGGAATTCCTAAGCAGTTTTGCTTGAAATAAAAACACTATTTATGGAATGAAGTACCTTAATATTAAGTTACACAAGAGTAGGTACAAGAATACAAAGTAAGCAAGAACAGCATTGCACACCATATTTCATTAAAGGTTACAGCAGGACCAGTTACTAAGAGATGTACATAAAGAGCAAATCTGATAACCCCGTAACAGTCTCACACATCCTCCATTGGACGAAAGTGACCTCTCTAAATCATACCCGGCATTTATCATTCTGCATAAATCCACAGAAACACTTCCTAATCTCTTACATTTTCTTTTAGCCACTGCAATCCTTTATTGCCAGTTTACCTCTTGCCCCAGTAATCATCATGTCCTGCTTATTATGAACAGTGCTACTGCTGACTGAGGTCCGTGGCAGAGAAGCCTGCAGAGCGTCACTACAGCTGTCAGTTTAAACCCATTGCTACAGTTTCGCGATGGCTTTCAACAAAGTACAAGCTCCGCTCCCTCTTTGGCTTTAAGCTCTCATGTTATTACTAGATTCCTGCAATCACATGGTAAACTAGTTTGAGAAATGAATCCCACTGGATTAAGAAAACTAATTGCAGATGCCATGCTTGCACTAGCACACTGGAAACAAGGGGACAGCGTAACATAGGGTCAGCAAGAGTTGGCTGTTCAGTCAATAAAAAGACACCAAGATCTGTAGCCTGAGTTCCAGTACAGGCTAAATCACTCTGCCACCTGCTCAAAGGAAACCCTGAAGAACCAGGAAGGCCGAAAATCGCACCACCAATTGCTAAGCAATGAGAAACAGAGCTGGCAAACACACACCTCGGTTCAGCTCCAAGAAATGCGAATTATGGAAATAGTTCTCATACATTATTAGATTAAGCTGAGCTGCGTAATTAAAGGTTCTTCTCGAACGATGCAGTAAACAGACCTAGGGTCACTCACTTTCTCTTGAGACTGGGCCAGCTTCCCCTCCTGAGGGTCAGTTAAAGCCACCAAAGATCTCAGCACTTCCATCCTAGAAAACAAACATTTCCATCAAGATTCTGGAAATGTAGCTTTAAAATGAGTTTTGAGAATAATTCCTTCTCCCTGAATCATCCAAAGCTGCAGAACCAAGTTCCAAATCTGACACAAACTCAAGCTAGCAGAAAAGCGTGCAAATATTCCTGGATTTTGGCAAAACAGCAACACAACCTAATAAGGCAGGCAGCGCTGTATTTACTCAGGCTCCACGTGCATGTTGCCAAGCCTTCTTCTATTGAGCAGAAGAGAGGCTTTAAAAAAATAAAACTGGAATTTATAGGTGCAGCAAACAATAAGTAAATGAGCTGTGTTAGATAAAGCTGAGAAAATACCAAACTGCTAGTCACGCATTGCGGGCAATAAATACTGCAGGAAAAGAGACGAGGGACACCACAGGGATGTCTTCAAGGAAAGGCCACATTTGCAGTCAGGGATGGACTGGCACGAAGCGTTAAAACATGGAGAAAGGCCTAAAAACTTTGAACGCTCGAGTGCTGCGGTCTGTGCGAGGCCTGCCTGTCTCTGCCAGAGGGACTGAAGGGACCAACGGCTGCTTTTGGGCACACGTCCCTCAGCGTAACCCCTACACGCGGAAAAGCCACCTGAAATCCCTTCATCCTCCCATTTGGTTTTGAATCAGGCAGAATAAGCAGCCAGGACCCCAAGGCGGCGTTAAGAAGTGCGAGTGGCGAACACGGCCGGCTCCAGGGGCAGCCCCCTCCCTCGGGCCGGCACCCCGCGAGGCGAGCAGCGCGCACACCCTGCACTCACAGGCTCGCTGCGGCGGTGCCACGGCAGCACGGCTCGGGCAGGACGGCGGCTCCCTGCCCGCCAAGCTCCCGGCCGGGCTCCGCCATCCCGGCCTGGCTGCGGGGGGCTGGAAGCTCGCCGCACCCACAGCGCCACACACCCGCCGCCGCCTCCTCCTCCTCACAGCGCCGAGCCCTCTCCTCCAAGCCGCGGCCCCGGCCCTGGCGCGGGGCGCGCTGGGACATTGAGTCCTTTCGAGCCGCTGCAGCGCTGCAGCCCGCGGAGTCCGGACTACAAATCCCAGCAGGCAAAGCGGCGGGAAGCGGGCGGGAGCTTCCCCTCTCTCTCCTTTTGCCTCCTGGGAGTTGTAGTCTCCCGTGTTGTCCTGGCTGGGGCGACATTTTGTGAGGAAAAACTTCCCCGGCTCGCTCCGCCGGCGCCGCGGCACGGCAGAACTACAGCTCCCAGGGTGCACCGCGCCGGGCGCCGCCCGCCATTTTGTAGTCTGTGAGGAAATGGGGATCCGCTGGCGCCGCACGGGGCCGGCCGTGGGGCATCCCCCTGCCCCGTGGCCGCGGGGGCTGCGAAATGGCGGCTCTGGCCCCGCCGCCCTGCCGCGACAAAGTGTGGAAAAAGCACATCAAATAGAGCCTTTTTTCCTCATCAGAACACTAGGCTTGGCAACTGTGTGGATTTCAGAGGAAGTGCAGGCTTTATTTTTTTTTTTATTATTATTTGTATTTTCTAACCAGAAAACCCCAAGTCACTAGGGGCGTAGAACCAGTGCTCAGCCAGAAACAAGTTTCCATTTTCTGTCCCAGAAAACATTTTTTTGTGTGTGCGTCGAGAAGTGGAATTCTGTCTGAAAATGTTTTATTGGTGTTGGCCCCAGCACTGCCTGATTTTTTTCCCCTTCGTTCAGCTAGAAGTTTACTTTTACAGTGTAAATATACTTCCCAAGTGGCTTTAATACTTAGCTTGTTTACCCTAAGCTGTGCGGCAGCGGCTTGCCGGCCTCATCCCCACCCGTTCCCTGGGCCCCAGTCTCATTCTAGATTGCATGTCCCTGGGACTTCATCATTAAATTGAATTAAATTAATGCCTGAATTAAATAATGACTGCAGAGGGGATGAGCTTCTGGAGCCTCTCACCCCGCTCTGAGAGACCAACATGCAAAGTTTTGATTTGCAATAAACAAAGCCCCTCATCTGTGCCATCATTTTGCAGAAGAAAAAAAATAAATATATATATATATATATGCATATATATATATATATATGATTGTGCAACTTCACCTCACCTGATGTTGCTGTCCCCCTCCATGTTATCTGTATCTTGTTGCATCTCCAGTTTGTTTGCAGATAGATGTGCTAAAGGTGATGCTGTGTCTGTGTCTGAGACAAGCTCGCCAAATCCCTTTAAGAGGGGCCTCACTGTGAGTCATCCATAATATAAACTGCAGCCACTTCATTTGCATTGTCAAATTTAAAATATGTACTTTTGCCTTCTGGAGTGCTGCTAACTACAGTAATTTATGAAATGTAGGCTGCCTTTTGGAATACATTTGGCAGCAATAGCAAGGTTAGCACAAAATGTCTTGTGTCTGCCTGGAGCTGTACTGTTGTTTTAAAACAGCAGCTCTAGAGGTGTTTCCCCATTTGGTGAGCCTTTCCTTAAACGTATATACATACATAGTATAGGCACAGAGGGACAAATAGGTTCCTGGCTGGAGGGAAGGTAAGAGGAAAACAGAGTCCTCTGGCAGGTGAGCAGGAACAGATACGAGGAGGGCACTAAGCAGGCACAGGAAGGCGTTGGACAGGGAAGCCAAGCATAAACCATGGATGAAGGCTACCACTTCTGTGTAATGTAGTCTGGGGTGTCGGGGTGCACCAACAGCAAGACTCTGAGTGTAATGAGGAATAGGCAAGAAAAAGATGTGCAGTAAGTGGTGTTATGCCCTGTTTTTGTAAGGGTGGAGACAAGCAATATATGACATGGATTTTTTATTTTTCTTTTCTCTTTTTTCTTTTTTTTTTTTTTGGCCAGGATACTGTTGATGGCCAAGGTTACTTCAGAAGCTGTCCGTACCCTTTTTCTCCTTCCTGTCTTTGCAGAAGATGAGTATCAGACACTGCAAAGAGCCAGGGATGAGCTGCTTTTTTCTCTGCTGACTGAGAACAAGACAGTTTGCACCAGTGGTTATGCTGGTGTGTTGGGATTTTCGCTATTGCTTGGCGACAGCTGAAATAAAAATAATGAGTCAGACTCTGAAGATGAACAGATGGTAAAGCGTTTTCGCCCTCGCCAGTGTGAACTAAGGTGGCTTGAAGAGGGGTGGGGAGGCTGGGATGGAGATCTGAGCAGCAGCACGGGCCATCATCCAAGCAACCACACCATCCAGTGCGTGGACTCCTCTGCAGAGATGGCCCCATGCCGCTGCAGGAAGCCAGCGCATCCCCCTGTGGGGGAGCTGTGTGTGAAAATGCAAACCATTTTCAGCCCCAGTGCTGGGAGCCTCATGCTCCTGTCTTGCAAATAAATCTGTCAGTGGCCTCTATCTGGTAACTGTTTCTGCTGCTCACTGGCAGGCTCTGGCCCCAGCCCATGCACTAAAGGCTTCTGCTGCTTCTGTGCATAGAGACTGGGGTGGGTGTCTGGCAGAGACTGCCTGCCCCTCTCCTTGGGGCTGTAGGAAACTGGCAGGTGATTCCCCAGCAGGCACCACAGGCCAGACAGAGTAATCAGATGCATTTTCTCCATCACATGCACGCAGAATGAGAGTGGAAGTCTGGTGTGGCCGTGCTCAGCTGATGCTGGAGTTCCTGAGGGGAAGTGGGGAAGGAAAGGAGCATTTTCCTGTAGGCAAAAATCAAAAGCAGGGTAGTGAACACCACTCTGCCAGGAGAATGCAGTTGCACCATGCCAGAATGGGTAAAAGCAGAGGGAAGGGAAGCCTATAAATAGCCTCAAAATGCGGTGGAGTGAGTGCTTGCGACTGCTTCTCTCTTTGCTTACCTCTTTTACCTTGCACTTTCCTTTGGTCCTGGCCCACCTGCAGGCAGTTTGGATTTAGTCCAGTGCTCTCTACCCATGTTGATGCTTTATTCCCCCTAAGATTACATAAAACCAATTCCTGTGGAAGGAGTTTTCTTAATGAGGGCAGGTCATGAAGGTCTGTATCAACCTGATTCTTCACAATAACAAAGTTATTGCCTACCTGTAGGGAGATTTGCAACTCTTTTCTGCTAGAGACACTACATGCATGAGCGGGAAGTGAAGTCCTGCAAAGTTAATGCTTTCTGCAATTATTTCAAATAAAAAAAAAAATGCAGTTGGGAGCCACTGTTCATTTTCATTTAGCTACAGAATATTTTTACTAAAAAGCCCTTCTCCTAAATCTTGAGTCTTTTTTCTATCATTTGCCACAGCATGCCTGATGCTACCAGCAGAAGAGCTGAAAGAGGTCATTTGTAGCAGCTGAGGGCCTTGAAGTAAACCTTTTGGAAAAAAACTCTTAAAACTCTAAAACTCCTCAGACCTTCTGTTAGAATATGGCCTGTAGGAACTCATTAACTGACACTGCATTGTAGCTGACACAGGGCTTTGCATTTAACCCCACTAAACCCTGCTGGAAGGATTCTTACCAGTTGACTTGCAGCCTGCAGGCAGGGTGTTGTACATGAACAGTCTCACTTGGCCTAACACCAACATCTTTTCAGAGCTTAGCAAAGCTGTGTTTGAACATGAGGGAATGCACTAGTGAAACAGGCCAAGAAACACACACAAAAAAAAGGAAAAAAAAAAAAGTGTGATTAAACTCTAATTAGAAATGTTACTTGCAACCTCTGGCACTTGAGCTGGTTAATGTAAAGCCAGTGGAGAAACGCCAAGCAATCCACCTTTGCATGCCTGGTTGCAAAGTTACGTGCCCACTTTGTTGTATTTGCAAGTGTGAAAAGTGAAATGCGTTTTTATTAGCTGGATGGTGTTTTCTTTTTGCTTCAGTTCCCTGGACTCTCTGAAAGGAAAGCATTGGGCTGCTTGCGTCAGACAAGCTGCCAGAGGTTGGCTGAAATGTTTGCACCAAGAGTGCATCTTTATACATCCACCATCCTGCTGAGCTCATGCCCTATGCAGGATAGCACAATGATCTCCAGGCTGAAACCGAGGAGCGGTCAGACAAAAAAATACACAAATTAACACTGAACCTTTACTTTGGTTCAGTATATACAGGATTTGGGGATTCTAGCCTGTGCTTATCACTTAATCAAGCACTAGTCACGTAATTAATTATGTTCACCTCTCCCCTTCAGCACCTACAGATACGCAGCAAAGGCAACTGTGGTTCAGAGCAGGAATCTGAGCACAACAACTAGCACATCCTTCATCACTGAGCCAGGCAAGTGGAGCTGGCAGCTGGAGAACAGGGAGGGTGCTTTCCCCTGCAGCAACCTCTGCTGTAAACAGCTCTCCCATGAGACAGCTGGCTGTTTTTTTTTTTTTTTTTTTTTTCTCCCCTGTGGGAGTACAGCAAAACATAGTTAGAGCTTAGACAACATCTAAGTACAGAATGGACATGGGCAATTTATACCTTTGCTGTTAGTCCCAGTTGTCTTAGTAGGAAACAATTAGGCACATTGCTACTTATAACACAAACAGCCCAGAATAGGCTTAGGAAATAGAGCTGGCCAAAGCAGAAACACTTCTAAAATCTCCCATGAGAAATACTCTAGATTTTTTTTTTTTTCTAAACACCTAGGGGAGATGGGTGAAAGAGAAGAATTCCACAGGAAAAAGCCCAAATTGGTATAGCTTAGAAAAATTCACACTTTGATTTTTTTAATTTGCATAAATTCTTGTTTGAAAAAATAAAAATAAAATCCACGGTAGTATTCCTAGGAAGCTGAAGTTCTTGGCCCTTCAGTCAGCCCTTGTCCCTAAGTCCTTCAATCCTCTGGACAAGAAACATTTTTCCAAAAAAAGCCTAAGCCATGGCTGTTGGTGTAATATGAGAACAACTGGGCAGCAGGCTTTCCACCCACCCTTTCCCCTAGCAGTGGTTTATCTGTGCAGCCTCACATGCTCCTACGCAGGACTGCTATTCTCCACTCACAACCTGTGTCTTCACTTAACAGCACCTTAAAAGGGCCTGGTTTGCCCATTTCCCTCTCAGCATCTCAGCCCCACCAGCACATACAACTCATCTGGCTCTGAGCATGAGTGTTAATAGTCAAACCGGAGGTGCAAACAAGGTAGAGCATTTAGCTGGGGAAGGTTTAAGATTCTAGCTATGCTTCCAGGCTGATGTCCCAAGGCACACAGCCTGGATGCCAAATATGCGCTGTGCTTTGCCAGTTTGTTTCCACTATCGCTTTTCTTACTGTTGAACACTATCCTGAGTCTGACAGTGACTCACATCAGCTTAATCTTAGCTCTGAAGAGGTAAGAATAATTTCATACCCATCTGGAGCAACAACACAGCTCCACAATCCAAACGTTCTAAGGCATGAAGCACAAAGCATCATATTCATGGGAAACCACCTAGAAGGTCAGCTAAGGACTGCATTCCCTAAAGCAGCCCGAATTCTGCTTTGACACAAGAGCGAGAAAACCCTGCTCCCTTGGAAGACACGTCAGAAATCTGTACGCGATGGAAAGAAACAAGATCTGACAACACATCATTAAAAATCGACTTACAAGGGAAGGTTTTGCTTTGTTTCTTTTTTATTATTATTGTTTTTAAATCTCTTTTTTTTTTTCTTTCTTTCCAGAAGTCATTATGTCCGACTCCATTAACATTCAGGTAAACAAGTGAAAGAACAACAGATGGGGATGATCTCGTAGCACAGGCACAGCCGCCAGGAGCAGGGAGCAGGGCTTGCCTTCCTTCATGGCAGCTGAACATCGCTCTCCCTCCCTCTCTGCACAGGCAATGGCCAGGGGCCATCGGGGACAGCCATACTTCAAACGCAGCGAGAAGTCCAAGACACAGCAAGAAGGAAAGGCGGGTGTGGGATCACAGCACTCGGCCTACTCCCTCACTCTCAGCAGGGCTCTCCCCTGATGGTGCAGAGGGGCAGGCGGCAGCAGCAGCGGTGGCCTTACCAGACCAGCCACAAAAACAGCCCAGCCCCTGGCTGGATGGCAGTTGAGGGCATTTTGGGCTATTTTCGGTCACTTTAAAAGCCCCATGGGCATGCCCAATACTGCCACCACAGCCCCTCCCCTGAATTTCAACACAGTCACCCCATTTTGCAATACGTATTAGCTCCCCCACAGCTGTGCCCCCTTCCATTGAGGGGGGCACAATTGCAGCAGCCACCGCTGCTGGCAAGCAACCTCTCTGCTGTCCCTCAGCACCATTCTGGATGCGTCCCCAGCCTGCCACCCCCCTTGCCGAGGCTGGAAAAACCCATGCTGCTGAAGCCTGGTTCACAAAGCATCCTGGTGTCAAGGTTAACTGGTTGTAAAATTGCAGCGGTTCATCACACTATGCACACAATGAGAAATGTTTATTAAATCGATTTTTGTTTCTTTAAAAAAAAAAAAAAAAAAGGCAGAAAGAAGTTCAACACACTGCTCTGTGGCATGCTCCACAGTATGAAAAAATCCCAAGCATTCAGTTAAGCTGCCAGTGGCTCTGTTTGACCTTTCCATGTGGTCTTTGAACTTACACCTGGATAGCTCACTCTGCTTCTCCCCACCTGCCTCTCTCCTCCCTGCTCAGGCTTGCAGCCATTTTTCTCAGCTGCCACTTGCTCCAGAAATATGCTTCCTCAGAGAGGGAAGGTTTGTATTTACAGCCCTCAATTTCATCTATCATCTGTTTGGGATTGACTATGCAGTCAGACATGGGGACCCTCAGCTGAATTCCACAGCAAGCATTACTGTCCCTGCAGAACTCCTTCAGATCTCCCCAGGACATTCCCAGCCCTGGTCACTTCCCTCCTGTCCAGCTCCAGTTCCTGCATCCACATAGACAGGAGGTGGCACAGGGCGCTCTCCTCTGAAAGGAGCCAAAGAGCAAATGGCAGCCAGCGTGGCACATGGTCTGAGCAAACACCCTGTTCTTCTTCCTCCCACAGCCCTGGCTCCCTCTTCAAGCACCACTTTTCTCCCAGTTGATCCTGCACAGGACAACGCAGACCCCCAAAGCTACAACATCCAAGGACGTGCCCAACCTGCACTGAGTTCTCTGCAGGGAGGACCCAGTCCGTCTTCAAACAGAGCTTCAGCTACTTACGCAGCATCAACTGAATACTGAACAATATCAAAAATATGGTATAAGGAAAGAAAACAGAATTGAAATGCTTAATGGCATATTTATACACATTTATCAACAGTCAACAAAAAAGGCGGCAAGTTACACATCCATTCTGTATGCTAACAATCCTGATGCACATATATGTAAACACACATGCTTGGTTGATGCATATACATATAGCCACGTAACAGAGTAGATGACCTGAAGGAGCTACGCTGGGGAGCAGGGGAAGGGATTACCTATTGCAAAACCAAGTCTCATTCTCCATGTGCACAAAGTGGACATTCAGGGCAGTGTTGCTTTTAAGGCTGTTTCTAAGGCTGATTTTTTTCTCCAACCCACTCAAACCAAAGATCTGTTGAAGAAGTTCCTCCTCTTACCTAGCACAATTTCATATATATACCCCTATATAGACTTTTCAGAAGGCCCTATATACTAAAAGGTAGGGACAGGAAAGGGGTGAGTGGAAGGGGAGAAAAGCCTCTGCACAGATCAGCTCGCCTCAGTGCAGGAATCTCCTGTCCCTGTTTGGCAGGGGCCATGGCACCCACATGCCATGGACAAGGTGCTAGTTCATAATAGTTCCGGGTCTCTCTCCCTGTCTGATTTGGAGCTCTTAATTGCAACTTGAAGGTGAGGGGGAAAGTGAAATGCTTTAAGAAACGGAAATATTCCTGAAGTGAGGAAGGTGATCGTGGGTTTTTAACTCCTCTCCTCCCCTGCTTCAACGTGGCAAAGAGCTGAGAGATGCTAGCATTTCCAGCTCAAATGCCCCTACAGCTAAGGAAAAGGCTTTGCTTAAAAATATATATCTATAGAACTATACACATAGATCATCTTTTTAGAGACACTCTGATTTTTATTACACAGATCCTGGGTCACTCTTCCCCTCTATGTACACAGTAACAGAGTGGCATACAACAGAGGCCACGCACGCATAATTGGCAATCAAAGCTTACCAGGGCACAAAAAAGTGTTTTAACTGGTGCAATCTTAAATCCTGAATTCCCTTGCTTTGATAAGCTCATCTCCTGCTGTTATTGTAACTGGAAATGGAAAGTCTTAAGAAATAAGTAATTATGTCGTTTTCAAAATCAAGTTACAAAATTTTCCCAGCAATATTACAGTGTGTGACGATATGCTATAAGCAAGGAAAATTTCACTGAATAGGAGAGTGATGTAAAGATGAAATTTAAATATGTACGTATACAGCTGGAAATCGCCCCAAAGTCATCCTGCAATATGTAAATGTAGGACTGTTAAGGTTAAGGACTTTTCTTCATCTTTTTTCTTTTTTTTTTTTTCTTTCCCTAATATCACTTGTATCTAGGCATCAGCTTAACATTGGGAACTTTGTACAACACTAGTCTCTCCCAAAATATTATGTCTATAAAGAAACATTTAACAAAGTTAAAAAAAAAAAAAAGTGACTTAGCTTTCAGGTGATTGTGTTTGAAAAATTGTGACTAAAATTCACACCCCCAGCAACTGACCCTTAATGTTATGAATATTTGGAAATGAGCCAATTTATAAAGTTATAACCCCCAGGGGGAAAAAAAAAAAAAAAAAAAAAGCGCAAAACATCCGCACTCTTCAGAGAATGCAAAAAATTGTGACTTCTGTTACGAGTTTATCTAGTGTTGCAAACAGGTCCGATAGGAGCAATCCACCTCTATCTCCCCTGGGAAACATCACACCAAGACGATTAGGGCTGCTTCCTCTCCTCTCTCCCAGGCTTGGAAAAGCCAGGGAATCAGGGTGATGGTGGGAAAAGAGATCTTGCTTCATCAAGAAATCCTGCTTCATCATCAAATTATATATATATATATATATATATAATAATATATATATGTATATTAAAAAAAAAAAAAAAACAGTCCGTGCTGAAAAAGAGTAAAAACAAATGCAAAGATTTCTGAGAACAGGCTGCAGCCTTCCCCTCTGTACATCCTCCACCAACAATATTTCTGATTTTTTTGGGGTGGGGAAAGGGGAGGAAGGACTGGATCTCCTGCTACAGCAGCTTTCCCTATCACACAAAACTGATGTGTAACTAACTCAGCCACAAGGATATGGGAAAGTTTTATTTATAAAAAAAAAAAAAAAGTACTTCAAAAGAAAAATGATAAGTACTGTATGGTAATATTGGAAGTATTTATATACATAGGTTTCTTTGTCTTTTGTTGAAATGTCTCCTGGTCACTTGGTGGCACTTGGGGTCCCCTCCAGCGCCTTCCGCCCTGCTCCCCCCTTCCCCTCACCGGCTCTCACGTCTCAGTAGACGGAGCTGTTCCTTATGCCACAGCACAGCACCATGCTCAGGATCATTTCGAAGATCTGTCAGGAGACACAAGGCCACTGGTGAGGTGCTGACCTGTAAGACGTGGGAGCTCCCCCCCCTTCAAGCTAGGGATTAGGACAACCTCACAGCCTCCGGTCTTCCCCCAGCCTCCTCTCCACATAAACACTCTCATGCCAGAGATAAAAGCAGAGATGATACATAATTGCTGCTATTTTTTTTTTTTTTTCAGGGATCAGGCCATTTTGACCTAAGATCACCGATACCAGTAAGTCCTGGATAGCAAATTCCTTCCTGCTGCAATGCTTACCATGATCACGGCGACCACGATGGCTGCAATACCGATCAGGTACAGCTTCCCGGAGAAGAGCTCGTCAATCTTTTTGTGGCAGCTCGAGTTCTGAAGCAGAGAAACACTGTGGTCACAGACCTGCTTTCCTCCCACACCCCCTTGGGCATACAAAAAGGCAGGTCCAAGGTTCCTGCTTTCCCCCAGGTCCTACTCATGCTTCCAGGCTCGTGCCATGCCTTGGCTCTAGGAATTCCCACTGGACATCAGCCCTCTGTAAGCCCCTCAAGCAGGAACAGCAAGGGGAGCATTGACACAAACCTCTGACAGCCCTCTACCTTTATCCCCAGATAAATGAAATCTCTGCCTGGTATCCAAATCCTGAATAAATCACCAAAGTTCCCTGGCAGCCAAGCTCCCTCACAGAAGATGTGCCAGGGGAAGAGCAGCCAAGCCTACCTGAACCAAGATTTTCTGGAAGCCCTTCGGGCAGAGGTCCTCTCTCCACAGCGCAGAGATTGCTCCTATTGCAGTATCAGGACCACAGCATTCCAGCTACAAAGAGGAAAAAAAAAAAAAAAACAACAACAAACCAACAGGTTAGCAGACAGCACATGCTCTCTTGCAATGCTCTCCCTGCCATTAAACACCTCCAAAAGCCACCTAAAACTAAAGAGGCACCTTGGATGGGGAAAAAGAAGGGGAGGAGGAAGAAACAATTTTCTAATTTCATTTTTTTTCTTTACATGCAATGCAGCTGCTTCCAGCACTGATCCCAGACACATCAGGCCTGGTATCCTGGAGGAGAACGAACACGACTCCCTCCAGAGATTTGCCTCCTGCTGAGCAGAGATCTCTAATTATTCCTCAGAGCAGCATTTGTCTTCCACTGAGTTTTACTTAATCCGGAGTGCTAAGGTGGATCGAAAACAACTTCATTAGAGCTCAGCCCAGACTTCCTAGCACAGTGCTAAGGACAAAATATTTAAGAGGGTGGAACTCTTTTACCTGACCCCTAAGAAGAGCTACCTCTAGCAGGCTAAGACCTAAATGAAGCATTATATGCTTTAGACCTTGATTTTCCTATTCATTTTCCTGACCCCGCTTCCTTCTCCTTCCTCCCACATTCTCATTTCCTCTGGCTGCACAAAATTCCTATGTCAAGGAGAATTTTGGCACAGTGCTCAGAAGACAAGCAGCAAAAACTCAGCACTCAGTTCACTCCTAAGCATTACGTATTCAGCACTGCCTTCACTTCCCACCCCAGGACAACTTAATTCCTCTTCCTCTCTGGTGAGGAGCATCTGAAACACAGTGGCAGCCGCTCCTCGCCGCTCACCCCATACAGAAGTTAACACCCCGATAAACCCCATGCAGAAGTTAATCATGTGCAATTCGAGGCACTGCAGACCCCATTCACCAGCTTGGGCTGAGCATGTGTGGCCCAACCTGAGCATGCAGCAAGACCTCTGACATCTCACCGTTTCGTGAAAGGTCTTCACTACGGCCTTCGCATTGCTCGCGTCTGAATCTGCCATGAGCGCCTGCTGGAACGCTTGGTCGTAGAACTGCTTCACATCTTTGGCTATCTAGGAAAGACCGCAAAAAGTCTCTTTCAGCCAGGGGAGCATAAGGAAACCCATCCAGCGGATGTGCCTGAACAGGGACGGTTCCCTCAAACGGCACTTGCAGGTAAACAAGAAGTTTTAAACAGGTTCAGACGCTGCTAATTCACCCAGGTGAGTGGAGAAAGGCTTGTCTTTCACGGGGCTCAAGTCCCTCCAGCCACAGCATCTTTCAAAAAGCAAACATTAAGAACCTCATTCACCAGCCAGCAGGTTCCACCCAAATTTGTTTCAGTGCTCTGCGAGCTCTCTGTAGCATGCAAAGACAGCCAAGCCACAGAGGTTGAACCACAAGCTCTGAGATAGTCTTCAAGCTGTGTGGATTGTTAACACTGCCAGGAACTCAGAAACGGCTTGTTCTTAACTACCAAAGGCATGGAAACCAAACAAGCAAAGGGTGGATATCAGTAGATATGGGCACCTCAACCTGTCTGGCTAAGAGGGGACAGGAATAATCTGGGAGAGACTACACACTAAAGCCTAGTTATGTGGCTCATTTGCAGCTGGAGGTTTTGATGCTCTTGGATGGGTGGCAAAGTCCTGCTGGGTCTCTACATGGAGCAGGACACCTCCATCCTGTAAATGAGAAGTCACATCCATACCCCAGCTCTGCCACCTGGCCTGGTAGACCACAGACACCCACAGGGAGTCGACGCTCCATGATGAAAAAAAAAAACAAAAGCAACAACCAACCAAAAAAAACAAAACAAAACAAAAACAAACAAAAAAACACTAATTTTCAGAGAAACTGACCCTGTGGCTTCTCCTCTAACACTTTCCAATAATTTCGGAGGGAGATGAAAGGAGGACATGTGAAAGAAGCAAAGGAAAAATATGAACAAGTATGAAATGGAAAGCGCTTTCCAGAACATCTGCTCTTGGCAGTGCACACTGGATTAGCACACGAAAAACGAGACTGCAGCAAAAAGGAGCATGATTTCAATCAATTATCCCAGCATTTCTCCATGCTCAAAAAAGTTTGCTTTGGAGGGCAATACCCTGTGAACAAACCATTTGATTCTGGTAAAGGGGAAAAAAAACACAAAAACAAAAACAAAAGTACTTCTCGCCTTTCACTCTGTATCTAAAGCAGCTCTGACAAGGCGGGATCACGGAAAGAGTGCCTGCAATTTTGTGAAACAAAATCCTTTGCCTGCTCCATTGGGAGATGACTGTCCCCCAAGACTATTGGCCAGGGCTGTAAACCCAAGGGGGCTTCCCACCTTATCCACTGGGTGTCCCCTGAGAGTGACACAGTGTGGCTGGGAGCACCCAGCACTTCGCTCCCAGCCCCTGGTGCTCATGAGATGCCCTCAACCATGCTGGGGGAGTAGCAAGCCGCTTGCCTTGCTAGCAGTGATGTACAAACAGCCCATTCATCACAGCTGAAAATGCAGACAGAGCCAACTGATTGCTACCATTCATTTCGAAGTGCAAAATTAATTTTAGGTGGCTGAGGTCATTCCTTTCACATTGGCAAATCCTACACTTCTCTGCTTTATGCTCTTTATACCTTTATCCAGGTGCCTTCTCCCTGGCACGGAGAGCAACAGCCACAGGCTCCCTCCTTACCCAGCCTTTGTTTTTCTGTCATTTCATTCGCACATCTTGGGCTCCTCAGGATTCACAAACTAACATCTGCAAAGGTTAATTAGCTCGCCGAAGTTGCTAGGGAACAGCACCCTGCTTGCATAGTAATACAGTTAGCCACAGAAGAGTTTATGCTGGTGAAGTCATGCTCTCCTGTGAATCACTACAAGGGTGTTTCCATTCACAGCCGAGCTGGTCATCTGTGTCCTAAATGCAAGTGAAAGCTGAGCCGGCCACCACCTACTTCCACAGCTGCCTTACATTTCATTGTAAACACATTTGCTGCTTCACCACCAAGCCTAACATAGCTGTGAGCAGAAGTAAATCCCCTTCTCTCCCCAAACTTGCACTGACCAAGTGGTGGACACCCAGCCCTCTGCTTGCCGCAGGATGGCCCTGGTTCCCACACAGACAGCTTGGTGGTTTTTGGACCAAACCTTGCAAATGTGAGAGCGAACGTAGGGAAGGCAGCGGGAAGAGAGGTGCAAAGCTGCCGGTTTCAGCCCGT
The DNA here is from genome assembly GCF_964035555.1 of Netta rufina. Taxonomy (NCBI): domain Eukaryota; kingdom Metazoa; phylum Chordata; class Aves; order Anseriformes; family Anatidae; genus Netta; species Netta rufina. The sequence continues at coordinate 44,038,360 of NC_140128.1, read as the reverse complement.
GTACTCAGTGACACCTCCTTCCCACACGGCCAGGTCTGTGCTTTGCTCCTTGGCACCTCAGGCGTGCAGGTGGCTTTTCCTCCTCGACTTCACACATAAATCCACTCCTGCTGCAGCTGGCAGCAAGGAGGAGACCTGAGCCAGATGGGGTTATTTTTATCCCAGACATCGCACCACATACCGCATGGGGCAGCCATTCCCATCAAGTGCTCACATTTAAAGGTTAGCAGCCGAGCCAAGAGTAGTTAAGTGACCTGCCCAGGTCACGTAGCAAACCCCAGCTCCTGGGACTCAGTCTGGGACTGTAAGAGCAGAAGGTTCCCACTGTGCTCCCACCCCAGCCTCCCAGCCCCACACCACAAGTTTTAGGGTCGCCTTACTTGGTCTTTGTTGACAAATCCCCAAATTCCAGCCGCAACTTCACACGCAAACAGGATCACCAGGCAAGTGAAGAACTGTGGAGACAAATTGCGAGAGGGATGCTTAGTACACTTGGCTACAGGAAAAAGAAGTGATAAAGTAGGTAGGGGTGCGCAGCAGCACTTCTGATGGGGGAGATCAGAGCAAGGTCTCTCACACACACACGTTGCTCAAGCACATTTTCCTACAACTCATCAGATGCCACCCTGTGCCCAAACTTCCTACTGGTACAGCCAAGAAGGGACAATCAGAGCCCTCTTCCACACAGGGACCTGCAGGCATGAGGATGCCTTGCACACCACCAGACAAATTGCCCCTTCTGATATGGCTGCAGGAATATCCAGCCTAGCTTCCTGCTCTGCCACAGATGCTCCCAGGACAAGGAGTTGCCAGCACAGGGTTAAAAGCACATTTTGGCTGCTGAGGAGCTGCAGGGTATGATTTATGGCCAGTTCTCTTGGCATTCTCCGCCCTGCAAGGCTACTGCAGTTTTTTGCATAAATACTAGCAGTGATGTTTTCCCACAGCCTCACCCTGTTAGCACAACCCCAACACTCCTCCTTCTCCCTGCCACCACTCCAAACCTTCCTCCATCTTTCTGTTCATATCCCAGTAACGTGATGGGAGGTCCAATAGACTGGACATGGGATGCTGTAGAGACCATACATCATAGCCAAGTATAAAGACACAGGCAGGTACATTCCACATGGCCCACATTACCTCTGCAACCACATCACACTCAGTGGCTTCTTCCTAAGAAAAGCCCCATGGAAATAAGTAAAAGAGGTGAAAGTAGCCAGGAGATGGCATAAAATCACAGTATGAGGTGGGAAACACAGCCCCACATTCTGGGTAGTGCCTTTTTCAGACACATTCAGGACCTTTTCTTCCACAACAGGGCAAACAGGAGTTTCCAGAACGATGCTATAAGCCAGCCTTACTCTCAAGAAAAGCAAAGGGATATCTGCACAACATGAACAGGACCTCTGACCTACCTGCAGGAAAGGACTTCAAACATCTTTGCCCTAGAACAACCAACTCCTATCTAAACACTTATCTGTCACTGGTTTCCCAGGAACTCCCATGGTAGACTGGGACCCACATCACCCTAAACCACAAGCACAAGGCCACTGTAATTCTCTGGTTAAGCACTAGGGCTCACTCTTGCAGTGGTTACCCTCTAGTGAGGGTTGGCTTGTTCACCTCAGATTTGGAGATCCAGCTTTCTGCAGGTAAGTGCAGGTAAGCTTCTGCAAGCTAGCTGTAAAACGCTGAAGATGCAGCTTTACACCATGGAAACACGGAGCTGTTCTTGGGCAGGTGCGTGGAGGTGTTCCTGGTCACTCCTGGGGAGCACCCTAAGGATGCTGCCTAGAAATGTCCTTGGAGCCCGGAGGGAGCCTTAGCCAGCAGAAAGCATCATCAGGAGGCACCTCCAGCCTCCCCTTGGCAAGCCAAGGTGTGAGCAAAGACGGGCAGCACGCAGCAGCTAGAGCTGCTAACTGCAGCCGAAGCAGCCGGTTCCCCTGCCGAGCTGCAGGTACCTTGTACCATCACCATCTGCCCTCTTAATCCTCTTTCCAACTTCAAGAGGGAACGAGGGGTAATTCAGGGTCTGTAATAGCTCATGCCAAAAAAAAGAAAAACAACAATCCAAAGCTGTCAGACCTTGCTACAACTACCACTGTCAGATTTGCACACAGACTCCTTTTATTCCCGGCAGCAATGGTAATGCCTGCAAACTCTTGCCACAGCTCTCACCCAACGATGTTCCAAAGTGCTTTACTAAAGCTGACAAGAGCCCCCCTCCTTCTTGCCAATGTAGAAAAAGAAGGAACCAGAGGTGAGGCAATCTGCAGAGCAAGAAGCTTCAGTTCCCTCCGTCCCAATTGAGTCCACACCCACAGGTCACCGGATCACAGTCTTCCAGCTCAATGAAGCCAAGTGCTGGAAAGTCCCTCCAAATTTTATGTATTTTTTTAATCCCTTCAATTTATTATTTTTTTTTTTGTGCAATTTCTTGCCTTCTCAAGCACAATGTGCCAAAAGCTCTGACATGCCTCAATAACAGCCCAAGAGCAGGTATGTACGTGCCAGCACTCTCTTCTTCTGCATACAATTCTGCTATGGGAGGGAGGAGAGGAAAAATCAAAATAAATTAAAAAAAAAAAAAATATCACAGATATCACAGAAAGCCCTGAAACAGGGTTATCCCAAGGGCTGCAGAACGAGGACACCCACGTGGTGGCTCATGAACGGGGCCACTTCCAGCCAGCTTCTCCCTGAGGCTGGCAGAGCCTGGTGATGGTTATGGAGCCTGGCATCTGGTTTAAACCCGAACCACGTGCAAGAACTTGCTACAAATAACTGGGTCTCCCTCACCCCCAAGGCCAAGGCTTTTGGTGTGCCTGCAGCTTGTGCAATTAAGCTCATCCCACGCCAGGAATCCCAAGCTGCTGCCTGCCATCAAGGATGCCTGTAGTGCTTCAGTAATGGTTTTCCCAAGATTTACCTCGACACCCTCACTAAGATATTGTGGGAAATCTTTGCTGTTTCCTAGCCCTAACAGGTAAAAATATTAGATGACTTCATACAAACGTTGAACTCCCCACAGGTGGCCCCAAACCCAAGAACAAAAGGGGAAGCTGTAGGGGATGTTAGGTAAGAAAAAGGTGGTTCAGTGGCCGCATGCCCTCATGGTGCTGAGCCCCTTACCGTTCCCAGAAGGCACTGAGACTCCTGGATAGCGCCGTAGCATCCCAGGAAGCCCACGAACATCATGACAGCACCGACTGCAATCAGGATGTAGATTCCTGCAAGGAAGAGTGAGAGGCAAAGACGTTACTGCAGAGCCTCCTGAAGACGCATCCCACCACTAGACCAGGCATGCTGGCTCCATAGCTAATTACAGGTGTGCATAATTAAGTCCTGAGAGCAACAGAGGTGGCTGACGTGGCAGCAGCAGAAAAAGCCACCGTGTCTCACCCTGCTTTCTGCTCTGCTACTCTTCTGCTGACAATGGGGTCCTCAGGTGTGAACCGAGATGGGCTGGTGGAAGTGGTCCACAGCTACCCGAGTTCAGACCCTATTTCAGGCCACTGTTATTGTTTCTCCCATTAAAATAAACATTATCAGCATCAGTAAGCTCATTTGGGGTGAATTTGCCCACAGGAGTTCCCTCTGTGCTAGCCAAGACCTCATGGCTGGTCCGGCACCAATGCAAATCACACAACTTAGACCAGTTGGGCCTCAAAGCGCTTGAAGGTAGTAATACTGAAACTTGAAAAAGCAGCCACCCCCAAAATCACAGGAAACACACAGAGCGCGATCAATGATAGGAAGAGGGTGTAGCAAGGAAGACAAAGGCATTACAGTGTCCTGAAAGCTGCATTATTGGAGTTCCCATGACACCCTATTTTAAATATTTAAGCAGAGGAGATAAAAAATGATTAGTTAACATATCTTTTTAAACAAACAATAAGGCATATGGCTTGTTTAGATTAAACATCAGACAAATATTTATCCTGCTAATGTTTCAGAGACAGACAAGCCACAAAACTAAGGGAAAAGTGCTGCTTAAGCATCCCAGTTAATATAATCTAGCCTTTGTTTGTCAAAGGTTCTTCCACAGAGATTTTTTTTTATTTCAACTTATTAAATTTGCACAGTCAAGTTGCTTCCCAACTAGCTCAAGGCTTGGAAACCAGGCAGGGAGAGTGAGAAAACGGACGAACTAAAGTCCATTTTCACTCAGGAACCAAGCGCTTAGCTGAGGTACACAGCCACGCTTTCCTTCCCCAGCCACGCAATGCTACCAGCTCGGTAACACTGTCTCCTTTTCCAAAAAACACAGCTTTCTCCTCATGTATCTTGTACATTTTGGGTATTTTTAGTTAACTAACATTCTCAAGTATTGTGGGTCTACTATTTTGTAAGTGAATTCCACTTTCTGTAACAAAGTGGCTTGACGTGTGCAAAAAATAATCAAAGAAATACTTCAACATCAGGCAAGACCTCAGTCATTTTTAATCCAAAGTGAGAAAAAAAACAATCTGAATAAGAAGGTATTTTATATTTATGCTTATGAATGTATAAGCATCTCAAAGCTAACAGCAATATAGCAAATCTTCCCAGTGCTTGAGAGAGACATCCCTTCAATGAAGTGTTTTATTTTGCTAGGAGTCTAAACATGTTTATAGTTATTAATCAGCCAGTCAGCTCTTAGGATCAGAACTAAAGTACAAACAAGATCAAAACTGCTTTTTATGTGCCCATGGTGCCCAAGGTTTTTCTTATCTTTGTAGCTTTTAAGCAATCATCTGATAATTTATGTGTAAAGTTTAAAGGGCACGCATGACACAACCAACTTCTGTGAGAGCAGAGCTAAACCTTCCTCTAAAAACCCGATACACGATAACCCCGACATGTTTAACTCTCCTTAATGGATATTGCAAGCTCAGGAAAGGTCAACTTCACCTCCCAAGCCTTCCCTTTTTAAAACAAAAGCCACCCCACTTGGCAAGGGAAGCACCACCAGCACAACTTGACTGCCAGGACCCTTCTGTCCCAGGCGAGGGGACAGAGCGGGACAGAGCCCAGCGCTTGCACAATGCCCCTGGCTATATTTAGTGGGAGGCAGGAGGGAGGAAGCCAGATGCAAGGGAAGCACAGCACAATGGGGTGAGCTGACCCAGCAGGATGTCCCTCTTCACAAAACCTGACGGCGCTCACTGCCGGTGACACTGACATCCTCACAGCGAGCTGCTGCTTACTGCGAGCAAAAGGGGAAAAAGGCATGAGTGGCACCTCCTGATGCTTATCAAGGGGTCTTTGGTGGCATCTGGCATCAACAAAACCCAGCCAACAGGCGGGGGGCCTTGCCTGAAGCTGACCAAGCAGGGATGGGACAACAGCTCCTTGCTTGAAGGCATGAGGAGAGGGAAAAATGAGCAAGACAAACCCCCAGGGAGAGTTTTTTGGAAAGGCCAGGCCAGCAGCTAAAGCTGTGGGGTTCCACCTGCCTGAGGTGGAACAAAGCAGTTTTCTCCCAAGTGGGCAGCAGGCTAGGGTGCACATGGGACAAGTGTGCCCCGCAGGGGCTGGGGGTGATGGGAAGGCATTAATGCATCCTGGGAAGTGAAGGCCGGCTGCTGGACACCTGCCAAGCACGAGAGTGCCTGATGGAGGTTTTCAGAAGCAACGAAAGTGCTGTTTCGAGAAGAACAATGTGTGATCAGTGGTCTCTCAGAAATAAAGAAAAAAAAAAGCTGGCTTACTATCACTGCAATATACTACTGCCTTCACCCCTTCAACTTGTGCAAGCGATGTTGAGGCTTTAGGTTTCCAACCCAAATGGCATCAGCCTTTTCCATCTTACAGCCCTGGGTGGCTCCATGGAAGAGTCTTCATCACAAGTCTCTGGCAAAATCAATTTTGCTCATTCCTGAGTGCAGCGGCTTCTGAATTCTCCTCCCATGAGGTCAGCACAGAGCAGACAAAGCTGGGCCGTGGGCAAGGGGACACGTCACCTCAGCCACCACTGGTGCTGCCCACCCTGGCTTCAGACAGATGCAGCACAGCTGGAGCCTGAGATGCTGCAGGGAACCCAACGGCCAGTGCACACCCATGGGCATAAGAGACACCAGCTCCTTCCAGTGCTTCATTTAAAGGTCATGATGGACAACTACCGGACCACCAGCCCCATGTCCCACACACTGCTTCCTGACCAGCACCCAGAGGATGTGTCTGGTTTCTGGGATGAAGGCCAGTTTCAGTGTGGGGCACAAATAAATGGCCCTTATGGCGCCCCCTTTTCTCACCGACAAACAGATGCTATGAGGAGGCAATGCAGTGGGACTCTGCTCTGGGGCTTATTCAAAACCAAGCACAAAATACACAAATAACAGTGTTGTACAATGAACATTTTCATGCTGCATGGGAAAAAACAACAACAACAACAACAACAAATGCAACCAAAACACCCAAACACATGCTTCGGGCCACGAGTGTTTTCCCACACCCATCCCTCCCCTTGAAGGACAAGGGCCGGTGCCCCGTCTCTCCCTCCAGCCTGGATGGAGGGAGTCACCAGGCAGTGGGACCACTCTCTGACAGAAAGCCCGGTACAACCAGGCCCTTTCCCAGAAAGCAACCTGACACGTCCTTGCTTTCGTTCCTGGCAGCCCGTGGTGATGATGGACAGCGCGGTTTGGGTGTCTGTGAGCAAGACACTTGTCATGCCCACCCTGAATGGGGCGTTGTCCTCTGTAATGCCAGGCCAGACTTTCCCAGCCTGAGCCTCCTCGCTGCTGCGGTGTCAGAGACAGAATTAACTCCTGCGAGCCTGTCCTGGATGGAAACGTTTAACGCCTCGGCCAGAAGCAGCACCCGAGCCTCTGCTGGCACAACTGTGACTGAGCAAAGCTCCATCTGCCTTTCACATCTTGCTTGTGCATTTGTATGGCAGCTTCCACAGGGTTTTTAAAACAAGAAAGGCTGTTTATCATAAACAAAGGATAAAAGCAGAGAGGTATAAAATACAAAACTCCTGCAACAATCCTGTCCCCTCTGAGTGAAGCACGATAGACCCTGGGAACTCCAGAGAACCACTTGGAGGTGTTAATGGTCCCATCGCCCTGAGCATTCCTACAGCATCACTTGAACCCCAAGGCACCACTCTCAGCAGGAAGCTGCCACACACAAACCAGGGCCTCGAGTCCCCCGTTATCTCCCTGTGAGAGGAAAACTGGAAAGCTTCAGGAAATGGGGCCACCCAGACTCAGTTTCACCTCGGCACCACCAAGAGATTTAGGGTCCCATCTTAATTCAAAGCAGCAGCACCACAACCACGATATGAACTCTTCACTCCAGAGCATCAGAACATAAATCACCAAAAAAGCTGCAGCAGCAGAGTAAAACTCATCCAGCACATGCTGCTTTGGGTGGTGGGGACTCCTCAAGCTTTAGCACCTGAACCTCAGACACAGGGGACTGAGCCACCGAGCACTTTTCTCTGGATGGCGCTGGGTGGAGAAAAAAGCAATTAAGAGGCCAGCTTAGGTCCTATCTTGTGGAGATGATGCCTCCAGGCCAGGTAGAAAGCAGCATGCTTGGTGCTCGGAGCAGGGATGGGAGAGAAAAAGGCAGTGTCAAACGTCGCTGCTTGCCCCAGCATTAAAGCCACATTGCTGGTGCCCACAGGGTTGTAAAACTCATGTCCTGTCCCTGCTGGGAAGTTAAAAAAAACGAATAGAAAAAACAGAGAAGAAATAATAATAAAAACAAATAAAAGGAGGAAGAAGCACAGCAAAATTCCTCTGAAGCGAGGAGAGTCAGCACAAGCCAGCTCTCCCCTTGCGCAAGAAGCTGTGTGGCTCCAGGCAGGGGCATTCCCAAACAACATCCTCTCTCCCACCTACCCCCCCCCCCCCCCATTTCCCTCCTCTCTCTTGCCAGCTTTAACTCATTAAGCTAATGGAAGCCAGTCTCTTCCCCCACAGGTCACCATGGCAATGTTTCCAAAAGAAAAACAAACAAAAAAGAAAAATCCCCAGCATCACACCACTCTTCCTGGGAAACCCTCACGGTCCCCCAAGCCTTGCAAGCCCCCTCCGGGGATGCACTTTGAGAAGGGGGCAAGAGAGCAGAGGCATTCCTCCTGCATAGAGCTGCAGGGCCAGGGCTCCAAAAGCCTTAATGGGGAGGGAAAAAGAGATTTTTGTCTTCAGACTCCGACAGATCGGCTTCTGGGAGGGGACTCCGTGAACGCAAGGGCTTTGCGAACCTGCCAGGGAGAAAGGGAGTGCTGCAGTGGGGCCTGGTCGGGAGATTCTGAATGTGGCACCGTCATTTGGAGGTGGGAGGGAGACTCCTTCCTACCCTGCAGCACCAATCCTGGAAGAACACCATCTCCAGAGCCAAAAAATCCTGGCTGTAGCCTGCTTCCTTTCAGCCTGAGGGCAGGGAGTGGGAAGTCCCTCCACAACCTGGTGGAAAAGGGATGGCTGCACGGGGCAGCCCGTGAGGGTGGGTCTCCTGCACATTTTTGTCCGACTGCCCATGGAATTGGCCCAGCAGATCCTCCCAGCCCTGGAGGCTCACCCCTATCTCATGGTGCCAGCAGGACCAACAGCGCTTTCCTGAAAACAGGGCAAAAGAAGGGAAAAGCAAAGGGTTTGATGGTGACAACTGGGAAGCTCTTTCCTTCCCCTCTGCTCCCTCTCCTAAGAAAAACGCTGTTGCTCCATGGCTGCTAATGCCTTCCAGATGGAGCACCACTGTTGCAAAGCATGGAAAGCTCTCCGGGGGCTGCGTGGCACGCATGCGGAGACAAAAGGACATACATGCTGCCCTTGTGGGGAAGAGCAATGCGGGACAGAAGCAAAGGTCATGCCTTCATTGTAAAAACAGAGGGAAAGAGCGGAGAAAACCCAAACCAACACCCACATGTGTGCACACCCATACCCTAAGTGATCCCACAGAGGCAGAAGTGCCACAGTCAGATTTCTTCTGCTCTGCCTACATGGGAAATGTTGGATGGAGATTTCAGTTTCCAAACATTGGCACACGTGAGAGCTGGCAGGAGGCTTTTGGCACTGCTATGGCCCATGGTAACAGCACCGAAGGCCCAGAGCTATCCTCTGCTGCCCCAAACTAGACCACCTCTGGACATCTGCTGGAGGATGTCCTGTGGACATCGTATGCCTAAACATGTGGCAGCTTTTCACAGGAAAACTCATTTAAGCAGCTCTGGAAAGCAAGACAGTATGGCTGACACAGGTCCCCATGGCACAGCCAATGGAAGGGGACAAGGGAGGGGGATCACTACTTGTGGATCTGAAGGACTGAGGGGTTTCTGAGCTTCACCTGTCTTTGGTGCACCCCGGTGATATAACAGGGATCCCTTCTGAGCAGGAACCAAAGCTCTTTCCTTTACAGACTCTGCTCAGGACCAACCATGGAAACAACCGATGGCTGGAGCAACCTTAACTCTCCCACCATCACCACAGGGGACAACGCTGCCAGCCTCAAGGACTCAGTGGCATCTAAGTTTGCTCACCTAAATCCTTCTGTGCTTCTGGACAACCCCTCCTGCATTTCTGCTCTTTATTTTGGCGTTCTCAGAAAGCTGAGGAGCACCAATAGGCTGCATATGAGAGAAAACAAGGTTGCCCGTCTGAACCTAACCCAAATAGGTGATGACACAAGTTGTTTTGCAGTTGGGTAGGTCTGAACCCAAAATAACTCACTGTCACCAATTTTAAGTAAAGACTTACAAAGCCAGCAGGGAAGCGGCCTTAAGTCATAATCAACTTTAGCTTGCAGAGTAAATGATCCTCAGGAGCTGGTCCCAATGAAGGGACACAGGGCAATATAAGTGGCTTTTTTAATAGAAACTGAATTCCGTGCTAAAAATACAGAAACAGTGTTATAATTACTGTCAGATAAATGTTATAAGCCATATACTTAACAGGAGGTATTGACAAAGTGTTTTGCACTAAAACTACTACTTTAAAAAGAATTCCTTCGATATTGAAGAAGTTGATTAAAGAAAAATGTGATTAAAGGAAAATCTAGAACCAGCAAACTTCAGTCTTCTTTTCTTTAGGGGATTAAATAATTAAATTGTCCTTAGCCGTAAATAGGCTTATTTCCAAGAGACAAAAAAATGCATGTACTTCTACTGGAGAAAACCAAACAACCACATACATGTTATTTTTGCAACCGCCCATTTTGCTCGCTGTGCTTGGTTTCCACTTCCGAGCACGCACGCCTGGCCACTGCTCACACTTCCATCAGAAAACCACTGACACACTGGGCCTTGAAGAAGAGCACAAGGACCTAGAAATAGGACTCTTGGGATCTTGTAGCCCTTCCACAAGCAGTTTAGCCAAAGGTCTGCTGTTGAGTTTAACCCCCTGCTGTAGTACGTTGGTGCCAACTTTAGTGTTTCTGGAGGGATGGGGATGAAGATGGGAATTCCTCTGCAACAAATACCCATCTCTGAAGCTCTGAAAATGGCTGCTTTTTGCCCAATTACCCCTGAAAAGGGTAATTAAGAAAAAAGCCACTCTTATGGGCAGAAAGCACGGCACCCCGCTGATCGCTTTGCCAATGCTGTTTGGATGACATAGCACTGCTCAGCATGTGCCAGGGTGCTCTGTGCTGCTGGCCATATCTGGAATCCATGGTTAGGAGCATCCTTGTATGCCATAGGGACACCAGGAAACACCAGGGAAGCTCGGATATGTGACCTGATCCCTTCCTGCATGCTGCTAAATATGCTTTAATGCGAGCATCAGACCCCCGGAGGCCTGCACAACCCCCTGAAGGTACTTGCGAAAAGCAATGCTGTGGACGAGGTGCCCATTAAAGCTTGCCAGTGGTGGGGATCACACCCTGATGACTTCAAGGGCAGACGTGCAGCTGCTTGGGAGCCAGACCCGGAATTGCCACCTTAATCAGCCTGGCTGCTAGGGGAAAAAAGCCCCAAACATAACAAAATAATTCATCGCCTTTCAACTTTCTACTGAGGCAGTGATACCCAGCAGGATGGTGGAGAAAGGGAGTGATAGCAACAGCCTCCAGATCCAAATTTAATCTGTTATTGTGTGCCTGTCCAAATCCTCACACCCCTCCCAAAGAGTGACGGTGCCGCTGTGCTCTGCGGACGAGACGCAAGCCAGCCAAGGAGTTCCTAACAAAAAGTGAAAAGCTGGGGGAAAAACTACAGCAGAAGCAAAACCGCCCCTCTTCCCACCCCCGAAGCTACATGGAAAATTGCACCCCAAATCTGGATGTTTTGGCACTCTTCCTTGCAGCTTGGCCCCACTCCCAGGGATAAGATAATCAAAGCACCGGGTCGTGTTGCTCCATTGCTTGCTATTAGCAGCTGGACACAGATTTCCTATTTTGGGTCGGCGAGACAATCTGGCGGTGGGGGCTCTCATAGCTCATTGCATCACACTTTTAAAAATAAAAATAATAAAAAATAACAGGACTTCAGGCAGTGGGTGAATAGATACCCAAGAAATAGTTAACCAGTTGTCAGCATCCAACTCATCCATGCTGCTAGCTACCTTGAATGATGGTTTCTGACCTGGTATCAACATGTCTCACAGCCTCCATACGCTTAGAAGCAGCAATATACTGAGAGGCAGGATGGGCTTGGTATTTACAACTACAACCAAATTGAAGAGGAGGACGAGCAGGAAGCACCGAAGCAGTTAACGTGCTGTTTGCTGTGCCATGAGCTCCCCTGGCCAAATGGGGAATGCCACGAGCAGAAGCTGCAACAAGTGCTCAGGATCAGATGTCTCGAGAGCAATCCCCGGAAAAAGCCCCGCAAGCTCTGCAGTGGGGGCTGGGGAGCTGGAGGAGAAGAGGTGGCTGTGGTGGAAACCTGGGTTATTTCTGGGCAGAGGTGAAGGTCTGCAGCAGGCTGTAGGCAGATAAACATCGCACTTTGTCCCCCAGCAGCTGCCTCACTCCCCACATCCCCTTCCTCCTACCTCCCCATCGCTGTCCAATCCTGCATGCAATATTTTTTCTCTCCCCCAACACACACATGGGAGAAGCAGTCTTTACAAACCAGCTTTAACTGTTGTTTTTTTTTTTTTGGGGTGGGGGTGGAAGGGAAACAGAGGAAAAACCAGGAGCCAGCAAAGTGCCGCTTCCCCCCTCCCTAAGTACAAAACCCCACTGTGCACGTTTGCCTCCTCCAAGGGTTTTATTGCTTCCCCCGTCCCGCAGCACAGCCTGGCTGGTGTTGAAAGCCTCCCGACAGATCCTGGGATGCGCCAGGCACCAAGAAGCAGTTTGCAAGGGGAAAAAAAAACAGCTCCGGAGGCCAGCCCTGGGCTTAAGAGAGAGGTTCCCAAAGCAGGAACATTGTGTGCATGTGGACGTTGGACAGCAGAGAGAAAGAGGAGGGCGTGTACTGCTTTGCAGGGAGTGTCAGTTGTCCGGGGTTGGGGGGGAGAGGAAAAGAAAGGAAAAAAAGGAATCCCAGACTTCAGGCTCAAGAGGGCTGGCTAGAAGAGGCAGCAGCTGAAAGAAATGCTCTGCTATTATTACTGCATGGAAATTACAGCCACCAGAAGGAATCCGGGCAGAGCTGTTGCTGAATGTAACTTAAAAAAGACAGACAGCCTTGGGGCTGGGATGTCCACTGCACCGGGAAGCCAGCGAGGTGGTGGGACTCACCCTGTTCCTGCAGTGTTTTCCTCATTACCATCTAAATATCAATGGCCAAAGGATGAAAACAAAACAAAAAAGGGTTGAAAAGCAAAGGATGCTCCCAGGTTTTGGAAGAAATGTGTTTTGGGACATATCAGTTTGGCCTCAGAAGGAAGGAGATGTTTGGACCAGTTCCTGGAAAGGAAGGAGTTTAACATTTTTTTCTTTCTCTCCCTCTCTCTCTCTTTTTTTTTTTTTTTTTTTAAAAAAAAAAAGTTTAATATACACAAAGGGGAAATGCTCTGAATAGAGCTCTGGGTATAAGGCAGGAGGGAGCAGGCAGCTGCCGTGCAAAACTCACTGCTGCTTACAGCAGGAGCAGCTGCTGGGAAAAAGGGCTCAGGCATGCTGCTTGATGGGCAAGGAGAGCAAACTGCAGAGAAACCCTTCCAGGAAGGTAACTCCAGCTACAGGCAAGACAAGGACATAGGTTAGGTGGGTCCAGCTCTGCATGTTTCCTACACCTATATCCTCCGAGCTAGAAGGGGTTCTGTCCACCTGACTGACCCCACCAGCATCCTTTGGTGCTCCTAAATATGCAAAAAAAACAAAACAAAACAAAACAAAAAAACTTTTTAAAATGGATCTTTCAGCAGATAACTGGTCTTTCAGGCACTAGGGAATATCACTGCGCAGGACGGATGCTTCCCTCAACCCCATGGAAAAGCACAGCATTGGGACCAATTTTCATTTGTGGAAAGGGGAAGACTCAAACCTCCTCCTTTCCATGGCATACAGGTATGTGCTCTCTGTGCCTCTTATCCAAGGAATTCAGAAGGGACTGGCCCTCACCCCTTCCTGGCTGTTCATACCCTGAGTCCTGCCCCACAGCCTGCAAAAGCTGCTCTCCCTCACCCACCACCGATCACTGCAAAATAGGGCAAAATATGGTTTCTGTCTTCCCGCAAGCCAGCATGCTGTCAAATGAATAAAGATCACGCTCAACCATACCCAGACATTCCACCTTCCCCTCCTGGAGAACATGAGTCACGAGCTCTCCGAGTTTTCCTTTCCGCTGCCAGCCACTCCTTCAGCGATTTCACATCCCGCTGGGAGAGGAAAGGAGACTTGCTTCCAAGAAGCCTCCCTGATCCCCAGTCACGCATCCTTTCCCCAGGAGAGACCAACAAAAGGCGCTACCCAGCAATGAAAGAAAGGTCCCTCTGCACTTTTAGCTGCCGTAACTTTGGGTTACACCGTTCAGGCATGGCTGGCATTTAATCAAGGCCCTTGGCCCACACAATAGGGGAATATCAGGTAGTTTTAGTTCTGCTTTCTGCTACTTACCGACGTAGAAGGTGTTGGGGGCCTGCTTGTCCCCCAGTTGCAGGTAGAGGATGCTGGTGGTCTGCGTGTCATGGCGAAGCCACAGGGCCACTCCCAGGATGATCCCTCCGGCCAGCTGGAGAGAAAGCAGAGGAAGCATGCGTTACCCACAGCCAAACCTCTCACACAGGAGCAGGGCCACTTGCTTTGTGGCTTTCTGCAAGTTCTTCTTTGAGATGAAAAGGTTTTACAGTGAGAACAAGCAGTCACTGAACAGCCTCCCTGGGGATGTAGTGGCTTCTCCAGAGTTTGAGACTCCTGAGGTTTGGCTAGACACAGGGACTGTGCCCTGCTTTACAGTGAAAGGTTGTACCAGATGATCTCCGAGGTCCCTTCCCACCTGGGCTTTTCTATGAGAAGAATTTCTACGTTTTTCTATCCTCCTTGTCCCATCTCCACAGCACTTTGAGCCGTACACACCGTGATTCACACACCCTGCACAGCGTTAGGAGCAGCCCTCATCCCCAGCAGGTGCACGGTGCCTCCAGCTCCTGCCCATGGTTTCCTTCCCAGAGCTGTTTTATCTCGGCTACCATAGAAGGCTCAGTCTCACCTCAGAAGGACAAGGTGTGCAACCCAGGGGATTTTCAACAGAAATCAGGATCAGCCCTCATTACCCCTTGCTCCCAACAAGCTGTTACCACCTGATTTCATTTATCTGCGATGAACACACAGGGTTGTGGGTTTTGTTTAAAAGCAAAACCAATACAACCAGCTATACCCGCAGGGATTTATAAACCAGTCCATCAAACTTGATGACAGACAGGGAAATGCCCGTCCTCAGCAGCATTTGGCAAAGGGACTTGTTCCTTTCCCCAGAGAGCTGGGGAAAAAAATAAAATTTGTACATTATGTTCAGGTAATGGAAAATGTTATGAAAGGCTTCCTTAGCATTTTCTCTTCTAGGGGAGGGGGCAGGGAATGGAAATGGGGGACAGGAGCAGGCTTCCAGCAGGACTAACTGTGTTATCCCTGACATCCCTTTTATATAAAACCATCAAAGAGAGGGGGAAAGAATAAAAACACAGGTTAAAAAAAAAGTGACTGAAATTCTTAAGGCTAAGAATTTCTGGAAGTGTCTGCTTAACTGCCCATGTGAGTATCCTAAATCCTTCAAGCCATTTGAAGATAACTACTGAAAAGTACAGAAGCAGTTACAAAAGTTTTTTGTAAAAGAGTCTGAGCAGGGTCAGGTGTGAGCATGAAGGTCAGATTAAAAAAATAAATAAAACAAAAAAACGAATAGATTTTGTTGAGCAAGAGTGCAAAGTCTCCAGCTGTGCAAGCCCAAGCAAACACATGTGGACTGGGATTTCCAAAAAAGGCTCCCTGTGTTTGCCTCGCTCTGCTCCTCCTGAGGTCAGTGTACGTTTTGCTTCCTTGCTAACTTCTGCAAACCCCAGCCAGGAGTTTTTTTGTTTTGTTTTGTTTTAATCTTTTATTGGGGTGCCATGGGAGCTCAGGCAAGTGCACACCATCAGTGCAAAATGCCCAGGGCAAGCTGACCGTGCAGCTCCCAAAGAAAATAAAAATCCCCATGAACCCTACCTGGCAATTTGGGAGGTTGAGGAGGAGAGGTTCTGCCAGCCCTTCCCTCCTTTTGCCTGCAAAATAATCACCCTTAATGCTCCTGCCCCAGCGACTGAAATAATCACTCTTAATGCTCCTGCCCCAGCAACTGGTGCAACCTCCCTGCTCTCACACTCGGGACAGCCCACGGTTCTCCCAGCCCTTGCAACAGAAAAAAAGCCATGAAAGCCAGCCAGCGCTCCAGCTCAGCTCCAAATAAGGCAGAAAGTTCCCAAAATCCAGCCTGGCACTGCTTGTATATTGTTTAAGAACATAACAGAGCCCGTGTCTGCTTCTCCTCTGGGGAGATGCGGAAGGTCCCCAAACTCATCAGTACTCCCCTTAAGAGTCTCGCTGTGGCTCCTAGGGGAAAAGAGATCCCAAAGAAAGATCTGGGATTCTTGTGGGGGCGAGGAGAGGTGAAGAAAAGATCGCAGCCATCTGTGGTGTTTTGGTTTGTTTTCATTCCAAAAAATAAACAAAAAACCCAAACCACCAAAAAGTGATAGGCTCGTGATAAGCCCAGTGCCATGCAGCATCCCTCTGCTCAGCTGGGGAAGGGTCTCGCTGTAATGCCGCAGTGTTTTTGGGAATCAGCACCACCAAGTGTGCACACTTGTACAGCAGCACGTCAGCTGTGAAACGGCACCCGGCCCCACACCGACATGTCCACCCAGTCCCCTGAACGCAGAGAGAAACTTGGCCATGCTGGGAATTTGGCAGGGAAGGAAACAAGATTGGGGGGGAAGGAGCGCAAGGAAAGGAAAAAAAAAAAATCACTGGATTGCCATAGAAACCCTGGCTTCCAGCAGAATAACTTTTTTTTTTTTTTTTTTTTTCAATTAAAGAGAACAACCCAGAAAGAAAAGCTGTTTTAGCTTTTTTTTTTTTTTTTTTTTTTTCTTTAAACAGAGCACCAAGGACCTTCGGCTGGAAGTTTCAATCCAACAGCAGCTGCGTTTCTTAAGAGCAAACGACATTCACTTACTAATGAAAACAGGATTTAGGCTACGCTGAGTAACTTTTTCCATGAAAACCATACATCCTTCCACCACCAGGCAGCACAGAATGTAACGAAGGCATTTTCCAAAGGAAAGAAAACAAGGAGAAAGCCTCGTCCCTTTGTCACAGTAACCCTGCCTTCTGCTTTTGTACCGCATTAGCATCTAGGGGCTACAGTTTCTCTGGGCACTTTTCTGGTCTCCAAGTTGCATATCCTTATTTTCTAAATGTCCTATTTTTCCTCTAGGCACCTAGCACCCTGTGCAGGTTACCGAATTTCTCTTTGCTTGCCCAGCTCTTCAGAGCGTGAGGTCTCAGAGGCTTGTTACAAACGCATCTCACAGTCCTCAGTTTACATTTTTGGGGACTGCTTCCATGAGAGCAACAGTAAAAGCTGCAATTTCGGCAACATCCATGCTGCATTATTCTCAGACATGCTTCCCACACCACCACCCCCCCAGCCTGCAATTCCCCTAACATGGACAGAGGGTCTGCCTCCTCCCTGTACTTGCGCTTCCCTCCACCTTTATTTAAAAATAATAATAAAAATTAAATTCCCATGGGCATATCCCTAAAATCCCCAAAGAAAACAAGCCCCAAGGGCAAATGACACTTTCTCCACCTCCCCTGCCCCTTTGCAAACCCACAGCAAGCTGACCCTGGGATTCACACCCCAAAGGGCACAGCATGCCAGAAGAGGTGGTACAGCAGTCTCTGCTGTTTCCTACTTGCTGCTCTTTTCCAGCTTCACGAGATTTATTGCTTCTTCCCCAGACAGCCAGGCTTTTCCAGCTGGATCCTGCCTGCCCAGGGCGTGTGCAAGACTTGCCGGCAGCCAGCACGGGACGGCGGGGAGGAAAGCAGACCCCCGAGAGGTGCAATCCATGGGATGGGGCATCACCGGTAGAGCACCACAATAAGGATGCAACACCACGTGCAGTGATAACCCCTCTTTCACAGCCCGGTCACACCTCCTCTAGAAATTCCCATGATTTAGGGGTGCAAGGAGTATCCCTTTTCTCCCCTTGAACACGGGGTACTCCGTAGCTGAGATGACCCCGCTTCTGCCCGCTGCCCCCCAGACACTCGCATACACCAGGATGTGCATCACCCCCCAGTCCTTTCCGCTGCCGCCACCGCCCCTTTTCCTTCTGCTCCCTTCCCTCCACCTCCCTCCAAAACAGGCTTCCTGGCAGGGAGGAGGAAGAGGAGGAGGAAGCAGCGCTGGCTGCAGCTATAGTGCGCCTTGACCGAAGCACAGCAGACATCCTGCAGCCAAACCCCGAGGAAGAGAAGGGAAGTCCAGGTGCCGACAGTTTCACAATGCTGTATTTTTAGCAGCACGGCTTCCCGTGGACGCGGTGGTCCTCCCGCTGGGACGCCACTTTCCTCACCCCTCCGTCGCCGCCAGCATCAGGGCAGACTGCAAAAACGCAACCAAAGGAGATGCTGCCTCCGTTCCTCTTGCACAGCCCAGGCAGGCTGCATATTGCTTGTGGACAGACTCAGCACAGTGACCCCAAACCATCACCCAGAGTGAAGAAACAAAGCACTGACATCACCAACACCGACACTGTTTTGGGGTGTTTTAAGACTTGGGTCAAAGATTAGATGTTAAGTTTTCTTGCTCGTAGCAGCTTCCCTGAACTACTGAGCACTGGCACCATGCGGCTCCTCTCCAACACAAGCTGCGAAGTGGCTGAGATGATGCAAAACCAGAGATCCCTCCTCTTTGGGGTGCTGGGAATTGGGGCACAGAAAGATGAAGCAGCTCACCATAGCTGAAGTGTCTCATCACACAAGCAACCAGGAATTAATTGCTAAATTGAGGTTGAATGTTTTGCTCCCAGCTCTTATTGGGCTCTAGATGGAAAAGCAGATATCATATTATCCAGTATGTGCAGCGTAAATAACAAAGAATCATTTTGTAGATGGATCTTCATAAGATCCATCCAGTGTGAGTGGAAGCAAAAAGTAAAGGAGACAGAGGTTCATAAATTAATGCAACTCCATCTCTGGAAGAGGCAATCCACATGCTCACACAGCCTGCCAAGGCGCGCACTAGGACCTTGCAGGTTTTGCAGCAATACCTAGACGGAGCTGGGGCCCAGCGCAGAGCACGCTTGCAGCAGGGCATACGCGTAGATGCAGGCTGCAGACAGTCACTGCCAAGCTGGCATACCTGCCCTGCACCTCGCTCCCTGCAGAGCAGAAGCCGAATTTCTCAGCTAAGGTGAAGAGATTCACCCATGGAAGTGCTTAAGGAGCTCGGGGCTCGATATCCCCTGTGCTAAGAGCTGAATGCCAAAAGCTAAGGGCAGCCTGCAGGAACGTGGGTTTGATGCTGTCATGGTCCTCACACTGAGATAGCAGAACCTCATGCTGAAAGTTCCTTAAAATTTTAAGGAGATGAGCGCTGTGGATGTTCCCCATGTTCATCACGTCGAGTTGCATTGAGCTCTGCTCGGTGACGTGGAGGATGCGGTGACCATGGGATGAGCAGGAGCACCAACCCATCAGACTCATACAAAGATTTGGGGGGGATGAAAGCAGGGTAAGTGACTTAAATCAGACAAATTCAGGTGCAGTTGGACTGAAGATGGTCACAAAACATAAAAACTTCATTGTTGAACTTGACACAGGCACTCACAAGCCACAACAACACTTTTCTTGGAAAGCGCAGACGAGACCTTTCTGCCGTCTTCTGCAACTGTGATGTTTGATGACAGGCAAAGATCAGGCCACACGGTTGAAAACACGTAGGCAAAGCCTGTCCAGAAACAGAGGCAAAAAAGCCCCATTTTCTTCACACAGGGGGAGGAAGGCACTACTGCGCCCATGCTCCACTTTGAGAGTGGCTCAGCCATGGCCACCTTCCAGCAGCAGCTATTAATACAGCCACAGAGCTGGGCTAAATTCTCCACTGGTGCCTATAGTTACCAACCCAACAAAACTGCACGGCTCCTCCAAACAAGCTGGAAGAAACAATCCTGGAGTAGAGGCAGGCAGGGTGCCAAATAAAGACTGAGGAGGAGGAAGAGGAGGAAGAAGAGAGTGGGAACCTGGTGCCCAACACACCAGCAGGGTGCTTAGACCGTGGGATGCTCTTTAACCACCTCAGCCAGAAGCAGCCCTACACATTGGCATCTACCAGCAAGAGTTAATTGCCCCACTGGAAAACAATTTCAGATACTGCTTTAAAATTTATTTGGCCACATGCAAAAGTGTTTAACTACAAGAGTAATACAACTGCTTTCTCTTTTTAATAACAGTGAAAGGTGCTTGCACAGCGCCTTTCATCATAGGATCAAAGTGTTTCTGAAGGCGCTGTGCATGCCTTCATGCTCTTGCACAGGTGAGCGTTAGGTGGCTGGCAGAAGAACCACCCCAGGAAGCCAGAATAACCCCCTCACTCAGCTGCCAGAGATGCTCCCTCCTGGTGATTTCAGTGCAGCTCATGCAGCGAAGTCAGGTATTTTTGATGATGAAGCATCGGTCTCTTTGAAAGACCCGGTTAAATAAGCTTCGTCACGCAGAGACTTAAGGTTTTGCAAGTGATGGTAGGGCTGCGTTCACTTGATAGCGAGCCCAGAAACACATTGCAGGGAGTCACCAGGAGGAAAGCCTGGATCCGGGTCCTGAGCCTCTCCACACACTAAGAAAACATTTCCCTTGCTCTACAAAGAGAGGCATTAAATAGCCATGTTCCAAGGCACGTGGAGATATGCTGGGTTGGGCTGTGCGTTGCCCAACCCCACCAAACCCAAGTCACTGCAAGGAGATGCTGGAAAAGTGCTGTGGCCTTGGCATTCGCAATGCTGTGTGCAATTCCCTGGGAGACCAAGAATCAAAACAAAAACCCCCGCTCCACACTGGAAAAGCCTGTGACACACTATGACTAATACAACCGAAGCAGTTTCCAGCACAGGCATGCATGTGGGGCTGCAACCTAAACAGAAGTCGAGCTGTTGTTACGAATCCGCTGAGTTACTTCTGAGCAGTGCTTCAGAGCGCTGCACATCACACTAACCACCAGCTCTTCCTCCTCGTTTCCGTCACCTCATTTAAACTCGTGGCAGCAGCACCCACTGCCCTCCTCGGCACACCCAGGTGGCGAGGTCACCCCTGGGGTCAGAACTGTCACACCGGGACCGCAACCGCCACCCAGAGAGGAGGAAGCGTGGGCTCACTGCCTTCCCCTGACGCCAAAGCCAGACACCTTTGTGCACGCCGTGCAGACTCCAGAAGATGACCAACAGATTTTTCCAGAGTTGCACAAGATGAGAAAATATCAGTTCCTCCATCCCTTCTCACAATACGCTCCCCTGAGATCCTCCCTCTCAGGACGGTGGTTTTTCACTTTCGTGTTCCCTCTGCTCTTCTCTTTCACACCCTACCCATACCACAGACAACACAAGCAAGAGCAAATAGTTGTGCATTGCCTGGTAAATGGCATTAGGAGTGAGCTCTTTTAATTAGACACCTCCATGGCAGAGCAGCCAGCACTGCTCCGGACCTGGAAGGCTGCCACTGACTGAGTTAGCTAATGGGATGGGCGAGCCTTCTCGGAGCAAGCCAATTTCTCCTTGGTTATGTTTAATTACATTTTAAAATAGCCATCCGGCTTCCTTCAGCCTCTCTGGGGATGCTTCGCCACAGTGGTCAGTCCAGCCAGATTCTGTGGGCTTCGACTCACTTCGGTGGGCGGCCGAAGCCCAGCCGCCTGTGTGGCTGCTGCCAAGAGTGCGGTGGAGAAAGGGCTCTGCCCCACCACATGCCCTGATCCTGCCAGCTCCAGGCTGAAGAACGAGCCAGGACCGCCTGGTCCACCAGCAAAACCCCAAGACCTGTGTTTGGCAGCTTGCTCCCAAGCCACCCCCTGAAAACCTTTGTCCCTCAAAGTATCCCTAACCCAGTGCTTATATCAGCCATGCAAGGAAAATCAGAAGCACAGTTCAAGGTTTTTTTTTTTTTTTTTTTTTTTCCTGAAACCAAGGTTTCAGGGCAAGTTTGCAGTGCACAAAAGCTTTTCCTTTATCAGCTCTGTGTTTTGCTAACCGGGTGAGGCGCCCCAGGTGCTGCCCTTGGCCTCCTCCACAGCTTCAGTCCAAGCAATGTTGCCACGAAGGACGCGGGCACCAACCTCCACCAGGAGCCTGGCCACAGGCCCGAAGTGCTCTACCAAAGAGCTGGAGGTGCAGTGGGGCTTCTGAAAGCTTTACAGAGCTTTGGGCACCCTACCAAGCCTCACATCTTTCAATGGTACACGTGGTCCTTGGGAGTTACCACGGCACAGCCACTCGCCCCTTCCAGCAGACAACCAAGCCCAGCCTGGCTGCTTCTTCCCAAAACACACACAAGGGAAAAACAACACAAAAAAAAAAAGAGACAAATCCCAGGCAGGCAGGCTGCCGAGATGCCCCAAGGATCTGGCGCTGGGGCAGCCTTTTCCTTTTGCTTTTCAACACAGCGGCTTTGTTTAGCCACCCCCCGCCCCTCGCCCCATGCTGCCAGGGGGTGTTGGTTTATTTACACACCAGCAAGACAACAGGGCCACTTCAGTAAGTTATCGGAGTTTCTTTCTCATTTGTTAACACAGCAATGGTTTAGAATTGCTTCCTTCCTTCCGAAGCCAGCTGCCTTTCGGCGAAGCCCCTGTGTCTGCCAAACTTCTGGCTCTGCCTCGCGCTTGTTTTCGCCAGCAGCGCCCGACCTCGATTCAGCGCTGAGCAAACGATAAGCAAATGAGCGCGAGGAGCCCAGCAGCCCTTGCATACCAAGCAGCTTGCACGAAATCCCATGTCTCACACCTCCCTTCGACTTAGGGCTTACCCCAGGACTGGGATACCCGCACAGCCACCCTGCAGGGAGCCCAAGCACCCTGCACAAAGGGATGTCGGTGCCACTCCCGACCTTACAACGCCAGCTCTTGTAGGGTCTTGGTGCCACGGTGGTGACCAAAGCATCCACCCCCCCAGGTAGGGTGCAAGGTGCTACCCCGTGAATTCTGCTTAAAGAAAACCAGAAGGATCTGCAAGCCATCAGACCTGTTGTTCACCCACTGTTGTGCCTGGCAGCGAGCATCGTTAATGCTAACGAAGCCCAGGCTCACCATCTGCACAGGAGGCAGCCTGAGGGAGCCAGCTGCTGGCAAGTGAGTGCTGGGGCAGCATTTCGGGTAGCCGGCGGGTCAAAGCAGAAGCCATAAGGGGGAAGGAAAACAGGAAGGAAGCAAAATGCTGGTTTAATAAAAGGTAAGTTATTCAGTAAACCACATGCGAAGGCCTCCTGCACCCTTCATGCCCCCCAAAAGACCCTTCCTCCCTCGCATCCACACTTGAGCAGCAAGAATGGCAGGAAATGAGGTGCAGAACGGATGGAAAAGCCCCCGGATAAGCGCCATAAGGCGGGAGGAACGACATAGGCAGGCATTTCGGGGAGGGGGCCACCAGGCTCCATCGTGCGGGAAGAGGAAGAGGTTAAAAGCAGACAGGTCCCACAGGCATCCTGCAGCTGGCAGAGCATCGGGTACCAATTAACACTGCTGCCGTCACTGCTCCCCTCAGTCAGTGCTACCCTGGGAGAAAGGCGAAGCAGAGCCTGAATTCGGACCGGATTTGAGACGCGGCAGAAAATCCAGAGCCTGCTAACCCAGGATTGGGAAAGACTGTGCAGAAACCCACCGACAGTGACCTTCCTCCCGCGTGGGAGGCCCCGCTGCCACCACTGTGCCCAGGTCCAGCCACCCCTGGGGACGAATTATTCCCCAGGAAACTTTTCCAGGGAAGCAAGCCTCCCCACCATGGGAAACAGCTGCGGACCCAAACAACTTCCCGGGAGGCAGTGCCCAGCTCCAACCCAACACAGGGCATCGAGGGGCAGCAGCAGCCCCAGCCACCCCTATTTTTAAGCCCCTTCTCCCCTCCAGCACCTCCAGGGCAGGGGGCTCGCCCCATCCACCCCTGGGCGGTGGAAGGGAACCCCACGGCAACAACAGGGGGTCTGGGGGGGGGGGGGGGAATGCCCCCCAGCCTCGTGCTGAGAAGGGTGCATGTAAATATATAAACATATACATCCATGAATGCCATATGAGTGCAGAGATGTAGGTATATATATAAAAAAAAGGCCGTCTAGGTGTATATGTAGATGCATGAAAATAAATAAATATATCTAGATGTGTTTGCACGCATTAAAAAAAAAAAAAAAAAAAAAAAGCAAAGGATAAACGTGCCCCCCCTCCCCCCCCCCCCCACTTCTCCCACCCCCCCAAAAAAAACCCAACACCACGCAGG
The DNA here is from genome assembly GCF_964035555.1 of Netta rufina. Classification (NCBI taxonomy): domain Eukaryota; kingdom Metazoa; phylum Chordata; class Aves; order Anseriformes; family Anatidae; genus Netta; species Netta rufina. Next base: position 44,014,514 of record NC_140128.1, on the reverse strand, counting down.
TCTTCGCACGGGGGGAGGGAGGAATGGAAAAAACCCGGCTAAGAGCAGCCGAGCCGAGCCGCGCCGCAGCCCCCTTGGCAGCCGCCCCCTCCTCCCCCGCGGTGGGGCTCACCCAGAAGATGAAGTTGAAGACGAAGAGGAGGTATTTGATGCACTTGGTGCAGCCTTCTACTCCCATGGTGGCTCCTGCGGCGGCGGCTCGCTCTCTGCGGCCGGGCTGGGGCTGGGGCGGCGGCGCGGCGGGGAGAGCCCACCCCCGGACCGCCCCCTGCCTTCCTCCTCCTGCTCCTCCTCCTCATCCTTCTCCCCCCCTTAGCAGGGGGGCCGCCTCTCGCTTCCCCCTCCTCATTTTTTCCCCCCCCCTAATGGTTTCAGCTTTTTTTTTTTTTTTTTTTTCCCCAACTCTTTTTATTTTATTTTTTTTTCATCCCCTCTGCATTAAAACTCATCTTCCCAAGCCTTGCGTGAAAAAATTGCCCCCAGTTCATTACCCAACTGATGCTGCTGATCAGTTGCTGATCTGCTCAGGCACTGACTGTCCGGGGGGGGGGGGGGGGCCAGGGCTCGCCACCCAAGGCATTTGGGGCACACATTGGCATTTCAGTTCTGCCCATGCATCAGCATTTCAGAGAACAGCTTTTGAGCCTAAAACCTGCAGCCTGTCCTGCCTGTTGGTGGGGCCTGAGCACACCTTCTCAGCAGGAGTTTGACCCAATAGCTAAGCACACGTTTCCTACACATGCATGCTGAAAATTAAATAAGTTTGTTCCAAAACTGTCCTATTTCCCCAGTGGATGATTTGCCTAGGACATTCTTCTGAACCCTTCTGAACCCCTCCAGACCAGCTACGGCACTTCGTGGAGGTGGGGACTGGGGGTGAGCAGAAGCTGGCCCAGTTCCCTCATTACTGATGCTGAATATGTCCCTGGTTGTGGGCTTGACATGGACATATAAACCTTTTGTCTCTCAATGTCTCTCAACCCTATTCACTCATGCAGCCTAACCAACAAAGCCAGAGGCTCACAAGGCATGTAGCTGCTAGCCCAAGTTATCAGAATGATCCCTAATCCCGTGCAGCTCCTGCCCGTTGATCCAAAGGATAACATCAGGATCCCAAAGTCTCTCCCTCGCTGCAGCACAGGACCCCAACACACCTTTTTTCTGCCAAAACTGTGAATGTTCCCCTAAACAAATGTGCAGTTTGTGGCAGGGAGAGGAAGGAACCAGCTGCAGACCGATAAGGCCTTTGGTGGCAGCACACTGAGCTCTGGAGGTTATAAGGCCAAAAAGGATGCTCAAATCACATCTGGGTGCTGGAGAGCTGGTGGCCTGAGCTGCAATCACTGCCACAAAGTTGGCATTGAAGCTTCCTTCGGGGAGCTTGGGTTTCCTGGAGGGCATGGGGGTGTCACTGTTGCTTTTTTCTTGCTTTCTTCCTTTTATTTTTTTCATATGGAAAGTGGCAAACGATGAACAAAACTTCTCATGCACTCCAGAAACTGTATTAATGAACAATCCAGATCAGAGCTAAGGCAGTCCTGTTTCTGGGATGTTTGTAGGCCTGAGCCATCTGCTTCCCCTGGCTCAGGCTGGAGGCTCACAGCCCCCATCTCCTACATTGCCCAGCTCTGGGCTGACACCCACCATATCCAAGCCTGGCTGCCCCAGCAAAGTCCCCGCAAAGTCCCCTCCACAACTCCCCAGTGGGAAAGAATTTCAACCTTTGTCCACATATTCCTTTGCAGAGCGTTTCCCCAGCTTATATGTTGATTCAGATGTTGCATATTCCTCCTGCCATACTGCTGGCCCGACAGACCTTAGAGGACCAGAAACGTGTTTCCAAGTTTCCCAGCAGCATTACCAGCTCTTTGTGAAGAGGCTGTTGTGGAAGTAAAACTAACTTGCACAGTAAGAGTGCACGGGTCACGTGCGGGTAAGGAGTGCAGGTGCTGTGGGTCAGGCAGGGGATTTCCCTCTCTTGGAGGAAGGGTTAAAGTCAGGTTTTCTGCAGGGCACTATGCTAACACAGATTTGTTTACCCAAAAGGCAACCCTGTGAAGGAGTTACCTAACTTACAAAGACTGCAGAAAGCTTAAAATCAGGGCCTAAAAAGAGGTGAAGAAGAAGTAAAACAGGCTTGAAAGTCCAAAAAACCCCGCCCCTTCCCCCAAGAGCGGCCATTTAAATGTGCTTTCACAATTGTGGTTTGGAGTAGAGTAAAGCAGTAGAGGCCAGAGATGGTCACAGTGTTCATCCTCTATCTGCTGGGCTTTTTTTTTTTCTTCCCCCTTCTCTTTTTGACACTGTTTCTAAAAGTCAGTGCCAATTTTGTGGATTTTAGCACAGCCAACACCCATGGAGTGACTCATGGGGGCCCATTAAAGCAAGGCCATGGCTGAGCTGCCTCCCAGCCCTTACTATAAGGATGCCAGAAGCCCTGTCCCTGTGTATCCCAGCCAGCTTCTCCAGGGGAGATGCCTAGCAGCTCTTTGAGCACCTCTGTGTTAGAAAAAACCCTGGTTGTGCTTTCCAAACAGCAGTGGTAGCCTTTGGCTAAAAGAAGAGTGATGGTGAAGGTGCTCGGGCATCACCTCCCCACTTTGTACACATGGCTAGAAAACCGGTTATGAGGGTGTGAAATAATTAACATCAATGCTGGCTCTACAAACACACACTGAGGACCTGTCCAGGGCTAGCAGGAGATGTGGGGGAGAAGATGGGAGTCCCTCATCCTCCGGGGACCACGGGGCCTCCAGCCACGCAGTGTGCTGTGCTGGTGGATGAGCTCTTGATGTAAGCACCTGGCAGTCCCTTTGCCCTCCTCCAGCACAAAGATGATGGAAAAAGGTCTGGCTATACACCATGAAGATAAAATACGTGCTTTTTTAAGAGGTATCCTGGTTAGCTGTTAATCACTGCCTCTTATTTTCTGTGCCAAGTATGAAAGAAATAGCCCACATTTCAACTTTACCTGCCGCATTGGAAAAACAAACAAACAAAAACAACCACACAGCAGCATCACCAAAAATCTTTAAGTAGAGATGCATGCAAAGGAATTGTACAGCACAAAAATTCACCCTGCAGGAGGCTAATAGTCCCACGTAACATGTGGGACTGATGGTAACATCAGGATGACTTCCTAGGCAGCCAACAGTTCTGTTTTTCCAAGGTGCTGAGAGCAAGTGGCCTTGCCTGCAGTGACAGGGAGCTCTGTCATCTCAGGGAGTTCCCCTCTAGTGACATTTAGCTGCAGGTCATTATCCAGTTTCTAGATAGTGGGAGATCATGTGGGGAAACAGCAGAGCTCGCCCTGGAGGTGAAAGCAAAGAGCAAGGGAGATGACTTGCTTCCTTTTTTTTTTTTTTTTTTTTAATCTGCTTTCCCAGCCAAGGAGCAGAAGGTCAAGTGTGCACAGCACCAGGGATGCAGCCAGCACTTACATTTTCAGCAGAAAAAATAAATAACGTCAAGAATCTCACCCACGCAGCTAAAGAGTCATCTCCAGGAAATCTTTTTGGGGATATCCTGGTGCCTTCTCATCTCAAGGCAAACTGGAAAATTCCTGATCTGCAAATTCAGCTCAAGCCCCAATGCAGCAGGAGGGGGGTTGTGTTTTGGGCAGGGGACGAGGCAAGCAGAAACCTGTAGCTGTGCCTGAAGTTTCTGTTTCTAATAAACTCAACAACCAGTTCCAGTCCATGCAGCCTGTCTCTCTGCCATCTTTAAATATTTACATCAACATGTCTGTGGCAATGGCCAGGTTATACAAAGAGGAGGAGGTGCTGGGGAAGCTCCTGGTGCTGCCGGCTGCCAGGGCTGATTCTGATGCAAGTGGAGGAGCTGCTTCCAGAAGGCACCAGTGGTGAACAAGAGAAAGCAAACCCAAGCAGGTTTCTCAATCCAGCACAGACATTTCCTCTTCTTTCCCAGCACGTCTGAGAGGGCTGAGCTGGGCTTTGCTGTGAGACGCGATGCAGGAAAGCGAGAGCCCAGCCCAGCAGCACAGCTCAGGGAGCTGCTGTTGTGTCATCAATGTATAATTCATTAGCAGGTGACTAAAGGCTGGAATAGCTTGTTGCTGATATAACGCGGCTAAAAAGAAAATTAATGTGTCTGCCAGCAAGCTGGTACGCTTCAGGGTTAAACAACAGCAGCGTTTAGTGATGCTAAGGAGAGCAACGGGGGGGATTTGCCTTAGAAGGATGCACACAAACTAAGGGAAGGCTACAGCTGGAGCTTGGGCAGAGCCCTCTTGCTAAATAAGTTAGCAGAAATAGAGATGCTTAGAACCACTGTTTTGCCTTGGCAGGAGATGGCTTCCTTACCACACGAACTGCAGAGAAGTCCACCCAGGTTAAGGCTTCAGAAGGATTTGCTCAGTAGTATAGCTTGCTCTGGGTATGAATCAGGGTTGTACAACAAAAGGAAAGTTTCATTTCAGTGCAAACTGATGCTGTCACTAGGGCAGCTCATATATATAGAGGCCAGGCTGTCATTGTCCAGCTGACAATAGTAGAACTAATTGCTGGAGCATAATTGGCAATTAATTGAAGCACAATTCAACAGTTAACTTTGTACCTCTGTTCTTCTGTTAACTTTATTATTTGTTTGTTTATTTATGTATTCATTTTGCATCACCTATGCCTAGATAACCAGGGATTTCTCTCCTATTGCAGTCCGAGCATTGAGGTGTGTACCACAACCAGGTTCCCCTCATGCCAGCCCCGGGAAAGCTCACGGGGCCTCTGCAGGTGTTTTGGTTGCAGGGTTTGTGTCCCTGCTGTTCAGCTCCATGTTTTATCCTGACAAAACCACTCTCTCACTCTGCTCAGCACTGGGTAAATCTCTGCAGCACTTACAAATTGCTTCCTGGGGTTTTGCTTTCATTGTGCAAGAGCTGTAATTTTGCCCATAGCAAGCAGCAAATTCAGGACTTGTAAGTGCAAGCACACTGACTGCAGGGCAGGCAAGTTTTTTTTTTGTTTTTTTTTTTTTTTTTTTTTGTTTGTTTTTTTTCTTCTCTTGCTGTTGGTGCAGCTATTAAAAAGCCCTTGACACCTGCCCTCCTCACAGCTTCCACCGAGGCATTCCTGGATGGTGCCATTTTTCCAGTTATGAACAAAATGATAACGCTGCACTTCCGTGCAGTAAGTTTTGATCACAGTTTCTAAAAACAAAGAGTTGAAGGTTATCTGCCTTCCTGCTCCTTGGTCTCCCTTCCTATCCCTCATCCCATGCTAGGGATGTCCAAGTGAGTACTTCTACCCCTGGGACAAGAAATAGTACACTTGCAGCCTGTGTCTTGTTGGGCAGAACCAACCGCTCTCTGGGCACTTAACTTCCCTTGTGTGATGGCTCGGTGCTTGTCATGTTCTCCTCCCTGCTGCCACCATGGCAGAAGTCATTACAGAGTTGTGGAAGCAGCAGCAATGTTCATTCACACCTCCAGGCAAGTGCTGGCCACTTGCTGCTCCTCCAGATGAAGTTTTGGGGAAGGGGATACTGCAGCCTTTCAGGCTTCTTTATCATGTGCGCGCTCCTTCCGTCCATAACCACCCCTTCACATTAAAAATGGGCCTGGGATGGGCTGTTAGTGGTAACGGTGGTAAAGTTTTAACCGAGATCTTTCCTACTAGGCTTTAGAGTTGATGAGGTAGCCTCTCCTGGTAAAACTGCGTTATTTGCTCACTCTCCTGTGGTGTTTGTTTTTTTTTTTTTTTGTTTGTTTTGTACAGCAGAACTTCATCAGCTGTCCAGCCAGCAGAGAGCAGTGGACAAGGCCTGCCTACATGGAATTTAAAAGAGAAGCAAAGCCCAAAATAAAACCAAGAGCCTTTCTGCCAGGTGGCAAGGGAAACCTTAGCAAGTTCTTTTATAGAAATACCTTGCTCTTTCCTTGTTGCTTCAATGTGTCCTTAGGCTTTTTTCCTTACCCATGCTTGCATTACTCCAGAGGTGGCTGAGGGTCAGGTGAGGGTGGTGACAAGCACCAGAGGATGGGTGGCTCTGCCAGGCAGGTTCCTTGTGGAGGAACACATGGTCATCTCCATCTTCAGTGCTAAGGCAAGTGCCAGCTGCACAGGGAATATCTCCCCCCAGCACTGAATGACTTACTGACGACAGCCTATTATACAACCGAGCGCAATAGCAGGCTTCGTGCCGAAAAATAGAAGGAATGACAGCCTTTTGCAAGAATTTCCTTTTTATTGAAGCAAGCAGGAGTCACGTGAGCTGCCAGCTGGCCTGAGGAATGACAGCAGCAGTAATCTGGACAATAAGAGCCAGAGCTCACAATGGAGATTGTCTCTCTCTGGAGAGTGATGCACATCAGAAAACATATTGTATGCACACACGCATGTATCTGAATAGCTTCCCAGTGCTAGCAAGTGGCCACGTTTACATGTGCAGCTAGTAGGCGAAGCATATTACTTCTAAATCCCTGCTAGATGAAGGCGTGTTGGTGACTGTCAGGAGATAGCTGGTGATACTTTGGATCACTTTTAACTTGATCCTGCTTCCAAAGTCAGCAGTGAAGCTCTGCTCACAGAGGAGGGGGATTAGGAGTGACAGCTCTCCTCCCTCAATGCCTTTCCTTCCACTGCAAGATATTTGCAACCATACTAGAAGGCTAACCAGGCGAGGGAAGATGCTGTAGGCTGTACTGCTGTTTTCACGTGTGTAGCAGTCCTGAATATCAGCATGGGGCTTTCCTCTTTTATCTCACTGAGATTACCTCATTTTATTCAATCAAGACAATCCCAATTGCCACTTACACTTTTTTTGTGGCTAAAACCCACAATGAAGGAGAGGGCTGAAAGCTGGTGTTGGTTCAAACAGACATTTTCCATAGCCACAGTTTGCAGCAGATTTTCCAGCTAAATCTATTGCAGTGATGGTTTTCATCTCAGAAGCAGCTCTGTCTCCTTGCAATGAGGGCAAAGCACACCGGGGAGCCATCATTTTAGCAAGGCTGAGAAGCTGAGATCTTCAGTTGGTTGAGGCTTTTCAAATTTCTGCTTATTGTTGATAAGGAGATGTAAAGAGGAAGTGGACATTGTCTTGTTTGACCTGGCTGAGGATCAGTCCACTTCTCTCAGATTTAAACACGAGCCCTGTATATATTTAATATCAAAGCCTTTTTGTATTTCACAGCAGCGTGGTAGGTCAGTGAAGCTAGAGAAACACAAAGTTAAGGCAGTGTGGTTGAATGTGCCGGTATGAAATCAGTGCGGTACCTAGGAGGCTGACCAAATCCTAACGATTTTAAAAATGATGCATATCACATCAAAAAGGGGAGTAACAGAGGGATGTGTCCTTATTCTGTCTGGTTGTTTCAAAACACAGGCACTACTTTTTTCTTTTTTTTTTTCTCCCTGATTTCCACCACAAGCTCCAACAATACTTTATAGGGAAAGAAAGAATCAATGGTGGTTGGATACCTACATACTCCAGGGATAACTCAAAACTTGCCCTAAGTCAATAATTAGCAGTGTTCCAGTTAGGAGAGCACATTTCCCTTCAGCAGTGCCACACTCTGTGTCCATGTATTTGCTGATAGTGAACCAGTCCCAGGCTACGGTCCAAAGCTATCACCCTAGAAATGTCACATCTTTTGGGGCCACACAGAACAGTGCAAGAAAAGTTTGGTTTAGCACTGTGATTCTGGCTGGGCTTTTCTTTCTGGATGTATCCAAAGGGGCTGTGTGTGTCCTGCTTGTGGAGCTATACCCTGCACTGCACCTGGTGAGGCGATCTGCATCTCTGAGCCCAGGTGCGCCTTGGTCCTCATCCATTTTCGGTAAAGCTGCCCTTCCACTGAGCATCACCCGGGCCGACCAGCTCAGGAGTGCGCAAGGGTGAGTGATGCAGGAGGGGAAAATGTGCAACATGAGCAGTGGTGACACCCATCCCTCCACCTGTCCCCACACAGTGCCTTCCCAGGTGATTTTGGGGAGGTCTTCAGGTGTCTTCCTGCACCAAGCTCGCTCTACCTCGTAGGGAAGCCCAGGAGAGGAGTTTCTACCTTGCCCGCAGGATGTATTTGCCTTTCCGGTCCAGGTTGTTGCTGAAGTGGATGTAGAACCAGAGGAATGAAGTCAGAACCATCCCGTAAACCTAAAAGGAAATAAATGAAATGGGCAAACAGTTAAATACTGAACTAATGATGATGCTCCCTCTGCATGAATAAGCGATCATAAGAGTTGCCTGCTAGTCTGCTTGGCACTTCTGAACTTGTTATGTATGAAAATATCAAATTTTTCTTGAAGGAGCTGTTTTCCACTAAAATGGTGAACACCAATTCCAACACAAGATAGGGGGAAAAAAACCATGCGGTTAAAGCATTTGATTGGAATTAGCACAGCATGGCTCAAACTCTGTCCTAAAAATATCCAAAAGTGAGAAGAAGCCAGGAAATTCAGACTTCAAACTCCTGCCACAAAACATTCTTCCACGCAAACATACATCTCTCATAATAGCCTTTTGTATAAATAACAGAGAAAAAAATCTTCATGCCTTGGTTGGAGTAAAAAAAAAAATAAAATCAACAAAAAACAAAAGGCCACCACGTGCACACTGCGAGGACAATATGCTTCCTTTGTACTGCAGCTTTCTGATGGGTCCATCACCCTGTGCAGTGGTGGTTGGTCACGTATCAAGATTTACACAGGCAGCTTATCAAAGGTGAGGATGCTGGGGGAAGCATTATGAGGGCTGCAAAGCCCTCTGAAAGCTTGCCTTATTGTGCAAGCTGAGCGCAGCTTGATGGGGCACATCTGTGCACATCGTGGTGCTGGCCAGAGGGACGGGGACACAAGAGCAGCTGTACCAGCCACCAGGTTTTCCTTTGCATCCTGCCATCACAATAGCCAACCTTGCAGCGAGACTTCCTCTAATGTATGCTTCAAAGACTTTTGCCTTATCTGGCTATAGCATCAAGTTACAGGGAAAAAATATAGAAGTGTTCCTACTTTTGTCTGGGTAGAGCTGAAGTGAAATTTCTTCTACAGCCAATGAAAATTAGGAAATGACACCAAATACCCATATGTGGCTTTGCATTAGACATCAGCTATGTGTCCCAAAGATTTTCTGAGCAAGAGCTCAGCTGCACTAAGATCCAATGAAGCTTTAATGCTACCATTCTGTCTGCAAGTACGTAATTCCATCTAAGTAGAAATATACCTGTGTCATTGCCTGATGGCTTTCTGCATTTACTCTGAGCAGTACAAAAAAATCTTTGTTCCTCTGGCTTTTCTTGAGATAGGGAAAAATCTTCTAACCCATATTGTGCTGAGGTGGACACAAGCACTGAAACAATCCCTAAATACACACTGGTTGGGAAAAATTGCCCTGTCTGGGGAGTAGTGTGGAGATATCAGAGCAGACCAAACCTAATTTCATGGTTAAGAAACAAGGCTTGTAACTCTTTTCTGGCATGTTTCACTACACGTGCAAGGCCTCGTACAGGGGTAATTACAGTGGGTGGACCTAGGAGCAGGCCTGTTTTAATTAGGGGCTCTCTACAGCTCTCAACACACTGTCCCCACACAACCACTGAGCACCCTCACCACCTTCTGCAGTAGGAGCATGTCCTTTTCTGCAGCATTTCAGGTTTTCCTTCACCAGAGAGGCACCGAGCTGCCTGGCAGATGGAGCTTTGTGGGCCTCCTACCCCACCTTCAAGACCTGCGCCAGGTGACAGCTCCTCTAGCTTGCAGGGGAGGACACACCGAAACATCTGCAAGGATAAAATGCAGAAACCTCTCCCCATTCCTTGCTGACATGATGAGTTTGGGGCAGAAAAACTAATAACCAAGACTATTTATTTCCTAATTTCCAAGGCAAAGTCCACTACCACTTGTTTCCCTGCTACTGATCTCCAAAAATCATCCCAAATCCTAGCATCCTGGGGCTAATTCAGAATGTGATTCCCCTGCCTCTTGGGGCCAGACACGAGAAGGAATATGCACAGTTACCGTGAAGCAGATGGTGGTGCCCAGCAGCATGGAGACAAGGTCCATGTGCTTCTTCAGGAAGCCCTGGATCTCTTGTAGACAGTCCTGGGAAGAGAGAGACACCCCTTGCAGCACAGCAGGAGCTTGGGAGTCGTCCATCCCCCTAATAGCAATTGCTGTGACCCCAGGTAGAAAGAGAGGGATCACAGAATATCTGAGTTGGAAGGGACCCACAAGGATCATCGAGTCCAACTCCCAGGTCCTCAGAGGACCACCAGGGATGCAACACTGCACTGCAAGATAAACACATGCAATATATTTTCCATCACTAAAATGTGCCTATGATTTTCTTACCATGATTCGGAGCATAGAGGATGTGTGCATGCACAGGTTAAGTGTGGTCATACACAAATGTTCCCCACCCCAATGGAAAATGGATGGAGTGAAGTGAAAAGACGGAAAAGCAGAGTTTGCCATAAAGCTGCTTGTGTTCCCCAAAGGTACTAGCAAACAGCTCCATACTGCAAGGTGTCACCAGCATTAATATATTTGAGTGGTAAGCATGCCCGCAACCTCACTGAAATTCAGTGGGTGCTAGCCAAGAGAACCATTTCAGAAATGCAAAAGCCTGCCCTTGATTAAGCAATTTGCAGAGCGAGGTAGAAGTGCTCACAGCCCCACAATGTCAGTGCCAGAGCAAATGCACTGCAGCTACCAAATGCTGCAGGTCCCCAACTGCAAGTCACATCCTCACATCCTCCTCTCTGCTAAATGCAAACCATTAGCAGAGGCGAACTAATGCCCATGCATGGTGCCCAGGTCTGCTTTCATCTTTCTTCCTCTCCTCCGAGCTGCTGCCCACCCCCACTTTGAGATTGTTTTTTCCAGGAGGTGGCTGGAAACCAGAGGTTGAGGCATGCTTCTGCATCACAGGGTTGCGTTAGCCTCTTACGTAACACGGATGTTTCTTCATAGCTGTAGCAACGTGGTTTTGTTTTACCTAAGGACAATGTATGGTATGATGCTTGCAGCTTCAGCTACGCCAGCTGATTTGGCTACTCCCATAGAAAAAAGCATACAAGAGAGCTTGGAATATGAAGATTGCATTACACCTTCACAGCATACACAGTCCAATACTGGTGGCTTCTCCATCACTTCACTGGAATGCTGGACAGGAGAGAAATCCAGTCTACACAGTGCAACTGCTGCTGGACAACGTTATCCTACTTTATGCATTCCTCCTTTTAAGTTTTAATACCTGACTAATGCCCACAGAAGAGGGAAATAGAGTCATCATGTGCACCTTCAGCATTTGCTGTTAGCAGAACACTTTTTAGGTCTCAGAAGCTAGCACCACACAGACAGGCCCAATAGCTTTTTGAGGTCAGACACATGCCTGTGGTATCACATCATCTCCACACAGGTAGAAGATGCAGAAAAGGCTGGAGAGAAGCAACAGGCTGCAAGAACAAGTGTTTTGGAGGCTTTCTTGGGCTGCAAAGCAAACTGCCCCTAGAGACACCTTCCTGTTTCTGGTTAAAACAAAGAAACAAAGAACAACCTAACCTACAGCAACCAAACCACAAAAAGGTCAAAACTCTGGCTTAAGCATTAAAAAACAGTAAGATTTTAAGCAGTCCATGAGTAGTAGCACAGTGGGAGAGTGGAAGAAGCTTTGTGATTACCTGTCCGGCAGCCTGTGCCTGGCTGGGAGGACACGTATTGTGCTCAACGGCAGCCGTGTCCCCAAATGGGGAGTGTTTCCCACAGCACAGGAACTGGAAGAGAGGAACAGGGTTTCATGGAAGGAAAGGAACAAAGCAGGTAGGCATGCAATCGGTAATTTCTGCAATGGAAGTTAAACTCAGGAAAAAAAAAATCAATGAGGACTGTTCTTCCATCAATTAAAGTGGCTAAATTAAGCAGGGGATGAAGTTGGGTGGTTCTCCTTGCCAAGGGTGGGTTTGGACATGCTGCTCCACAACCCTGCAGCAAGCACTGATGTTCCTGGTCACAGCTCCGAGGGCCACGGCTGTTATGGTACTGAGAAACATTTGCCCTTTTCTGTGTCTTGAGATGCCTGGATGAAAGCAGCTTTGGAAAGTGCTTGTTACAACAAATTACGAAAACAGAAAAACAGAGGGAGCTGCATGGGAGAAGCCTGGAAACAAGTGAGCAGACCTGACCTTCCCACCCAGCCCCGCTGCAGGCCACAATCTCGCTGCCCAAGCAGGTCCAGCTGCAGGAGGAGATGCATAGCAAAGCGCCGGCTGAGACAGGCAATATGTACCAGCTATGGCACAAAAACTTTGAAGATTTTGTACCAGAGAGATGCTCAAGTAGGTGGCCCTTGGATAATCCAGGTGGGAAGGGGAAAGACTTCACAGCTGACTGGAGCCTCTGCTTCCCAAGATAAAACAGTTTTACAGCATTTGTGAAGCATAGCCAGGCACCAGCCACAGCCTGCTGAAACCAATGGGAAGATGCTCCAGGACAAGGCTGTCTGCAGAGGCTGGAAGATAACTTACTGCTTCATGGATGGCATTCAGCTCGTGCCTCCTGAAGCTGGAGACATTCCTCCTCACCTCCTCGTACACAAGGTCGTACATGTCCATCATGCTGTCTTCCACCTGCGATAGAAGCAGACGTATGTAAAGGTCTCTCCCAGGCATATTGCTAGATGAGTTGAGCAGCTACTGAACCACTGCCACACAGCAGCAGCTGCTGTATGACCCACCATGCACCAAGGGGCACCCACGACATGGTGAGTCCCACCATGAGCTGTGATGCTGTAAGTGTACCACTTTCTGCTACACGCCACTTCAAGGTCTCACCTGCTGATGGCTGGAGCTTCTGGCCAGTTTGGGAGTTGGTGTCAAAGAGGAACATGGGTGCCTCTGACCTACATGCCTCCAAGTCCCCCCATGTCCTGCCAGGCAGGGATGACACCACCTCCTTGTTCTGACAAGGGACTGCGAGGACAAGTATTGCCACCCTGAGATGCTCAAATACAAAGGCAAGAGCTCGTTAGATGGATAGTGTCATCCCAGTGACAGAGGATTTCCTCTGAACTGAGCCAGAAGAAGTAACGGGGTGACTCAGCGGTGAATCAGATCCTAAATATTTACTAAAAGTGTGAGAACTCGCAGCTTGACAAATCCCAGCCCACTCCTGCTGCTCGGGTTTCAATGGAAAAATATGACAATTACATTTAGTGCCTGGAGTAAAAAAAAAAAAAAAGCAAAAAAAAAAAAAAGCAAAAAAAACAACAACACAACAGAACTCCTATTTCTTCCATTCATTTCCTCATCCATGTTAATTTGAATGGGTCTGAAGGCAATGCTTGGCTTTCAGAGCAGAAAGGCAATCTGCGAGACAGACAGAGTGGAGTGGGTGGCTGCATGGGGAGGAACGAGGGCTCTTGGAGCAAAGCCACCACTCAGAGAGGCTTTTAAGTTAAGTTTTAAGGGGCTGCACTAGAAATTACTCTAGGGAAAAAAATTACAGCACCATGTGCCAGCCTCCGAACATCTTGGGAGTGAAAGCAGGGCTGTTTGAGGTGGTTTATAGCCATTACTGCAATATCGTTCTGTCCCACCTGGTTGTCCAAAAGGCAATGACTGACAAGGAAAGGGAGAGAGGGAGGCTGAGGAGATTACCTCCATCAGACTCAGCTCCATGTCACCAGGGATAAATTTAAGCACCATGTCTTTAGGAGATATTCCAAAGCTATCAAGAGGAATAGCAGTGGGGAGGGTTGGAGGATTCTAAGGGTGATCACACACCTGCATGTCCACCAGAGCTGGCAGGTGATGAGCCATAATCCCACCACCAGACCAGGGGTTGCTCAACCTGCAGCAAAGCTTCCATCCATCAGGATGCTTCTCTGCATGTCAGAGGGCAACCAGACAGTGAGGCAGGAGCAATCCAGTAGCTTTAATGAGAGCTCCAGCGATGGGCAGGGCACAGAGATGCCGAGCCAAGGTGCATCAGACCTTAATGTCAAGGTCCATACCACTGAGCTGTACCACACAGGTGAGGAGGAAGGGCAGGCACCGGAGTAAAATGAGATTACTGGTGGATGTGTGTACCATCCTGCTTCTGAGCAAATCTTAAACCCCAATAAAAAGCAAAACATCTAAACTTGTCTAAGTTCTGGTGGGCCATGAAGCAGCTTTCCAGCAGCAGCAATTAAATAAACGGATTCAGTAAAAAAGTTTCCATTTCCACTGAAGAACTGGATTGAGAATAATGAAAAAGAATAATATTTCAGCCTCCTCTTGTGGCCTTGTGTTGCTGAGGAAGGAACAGGAGCAGAGCAGCCTGCTTCTTAACCCACAAAGTTATCAGCTGCTTATGAATATCCCAGCGCCCATCTAGGTTGCAGGAATACAACTACCCTGTGTTATAACTACATACACACAGATCAAGGGAAGTTAACAGTGCTACATATGCAATTTTGCCTTTTCATATTTACTATTACCCCCAGATGCTAAGGTTTCCCTTAAGAGGCCTACATTTGGATTTTATGCACTTTTTTTTTTTTTTCTTTTCCCAAGAGGGTTCAAGTGACTTGATAGCATGGGTTCAAACAATCACAAGATTATGCTCCTGCTTACCCTAAAGGGTCTCTGAAACAGCAAAGCAAACAGCGTTTGAAAGCAATCCATAAGTTTAACGTCAAAAGTTTGCTGAGACCTGAGCCAGGAAATGTTGGGACATGTAATTTTAAGCCCCCTGCCTTGGCTGGGCATATTCCCCAAAACCTCAAAAAAGTACTCCTTTGGCTGCAGCGAGCATTGGGCCAGATCTGGCCACTTTATAACTGTACTCAAACCACAGGTAAGATGAGACTTCACCCAGTGATATTTCATCTGCAAAGACCACTGCAGACTCCAGGCCCTCATTACTGCTAATAGTAACAGGAGAGCAAGGGAGGGACTCTTTGTTAGGGAGTGTAGTGATAGGTCAAGGGGGAATGGCTTTCAACTAAAAAAGAGTAGATTTGGGTTAGATATAAAGAAGAAATTATTTACTCAGGGTGGTGAGGCCCTGGTGCAGGCTGCCAAGAGAAGCTGTGAAGGCCCCATCCCTAAAGGTGCCCAAGGCCAGGCTGGATGGGGCTGAGGACACACTGGGCTGGTGGGAGATGTCCTGCCCATGGCAAGGTGTTAGAATTAGATGATTTTTAAGGTCCCTTCCAAGACAAACTGTTCTGTGATAGTACACACTCCCTGCTGTAAATAGCATGTGCTCTCCCCTGCAGTATCTGTGCAGTGAGCGGTGCAGCTGTGCACAGTACTTCACAGAAAGCAATCTGACAAAAGTCATTCCCAAAAAGAGACTTCTTATTTTAGGTGCCCCATGATGATGCCAAGCGTTTTCGCCACAGCTGTTTGAAGGAAGGGGGGCAATGGGAGAGGATTGAAGGAACAAGATTCCCATAAAAAAAACACTATGGCAGAAAACTATTCCTACCCTAAGAAACAACAAGGGAGGAATTCGCCAGCAGACACTTCTCACAGTTGTCTCGACTACAGCAGTGCTGCTGATGATGAGGGAAGCGTACTCTCCAGACACATTAAGACTACTAGAGACTTAAATTACACAGTATTTCTGAGCTCACTTAGGAGCTGGATTCTTAGTTATTTACTGAATTTTCGTTTTCCCAAGCAGCCTCCAAGAAGTTAAAGCACAAAGGATTAAATGGAAAATGTTTTATAGCAATAATTTCCTTTTAAGACGTGTGTCTAGGCAAGCCTGAGAGTACAATTTGCTGATTAGTTGTTCTCAGCACTTCTATCTAGCAATTACATCTAGCGTTTATATCCAGCATTTATATCCAGCTATTATCTATTCAGATCATAGTAAGGGAACATCAAAGTACAAAGCTTTTTTTTTTTTTTTTTTTAAAAAAGTGATTTGTCTGGAGTTCCTCCATATCATCTTCCTGATTTTTGCTAGAATCATTTGATTCTGGAGGGGAAAGTTGCTGTCTTCTAGCAACATAGAAATTTGTTTGCAAAGATTACTGCAGAGAGCTTTCCAGTTTAAATATTTCAGTGGTGGATGTAAAGTCCTAAATCTCCGTGTATCAGTGGCTGTTCCTTCTCTGCAGGAAACTGTGCCATGGAGCATATGAGGGGGCTGGTTTGACAAGAGACAGCAAAAGGTTGTACTTATGAGCCATCATCCTAGCAACTTTTCTGCCTGAGATGGGGTTACATTTGTGCTCAGAGCTGCAGCCAAGCTCTGAAGCACCAGCCATGCATGGCAGCATATACTAAGGCCAAAAGGGCATGCAGCCTCATGCATGCCTAATGATGTAAAAAATAATTAAAAACCAAAAGCATGAGAGAATCACCAGATGGTTTCATGACCTAGCCTTTTTTTTGCAACATGGCTTATTTTGTTCATGAGGCGCAAATTCATCCCTAAAGTTTCCTGGGAGCTGGGACATAGCACAGTGAAGAGCTTGACTACTTCTTTGCTGTGTACCAAATTGCCATCCTCAATAGATTCCCATCACACATTCCAATGAAGGGCAACTTTCAGTCTATCACCTCAGAATAACTGCTTTTTTTTTTTCCCCTGTTTCTTGCACCAGGTGTTGGAGGAAAAAAATAGTAATCAGGGTGCTTTTTCTCCCATTTAAGCAACCGGATGCGTGTTAAGTTTGAGTGGTTATGCTGATACTGTCAGTGACACGTTAAGAAAGCCACAGCTGTGCCTCATCCCTTAAGTCAGGCAGCAGTTAGCATGTGATGGATGAGTGGATAGATGCAGCTGCAGAAGAGGAAATCTGTCTGGGCTTCTCCTTGGAAGGTCTTATGCCCCCACTACATGTTAGTACCACGATGGCCACATGGATTTTCCTGTTCCCAGTGTCATGCTGCTGGTTTTTTGCATGGTTCAAAACTAGTTAGCTTGCCCACTGAGGCCTGTTGCTGGAGCGGTATTTCTGGGCAAAGGTCTCCCTTGCAAGGAGAATGTACCTCCAGTGCTTGTCAGTAAGAAAAAACAACAGGGAAAGCTGAAAATGGAGCATCAGCTGGGCTTTGGCTTGACAAAAACCTCCAGGTTAAGTGGTATGGAGGTTGCACCTTACAGTAATTCTTCTCCTGGAAGAAGCTTGGCAAAATGTAGTAGCTCTATATTAGTGAAATAATTGCTGTCTCTCATTTCTGTCTGCATTCCTTAATGAAACATTTAGGGGTGATAGAGATGAGTTAGTGGATACAACAAATGGAAAAACACCACGGAGATTGATGTGGGTGACTCCAAGTGATTTAATAGAATAGCACTTTTCACTTAAAGTAAAAGAAAGAAGGAATTTTGAGATTGTTCATCATCCTCTAAATCCTTTATGCCCCTCAAGAAGAAGAATTTATGATTGCAAGAAGGCATTTACTCTGTTGAAACCACTTCTGTTCTTGCCTTTGGCTATTAGAAACTAAAATAAATTTCACTTGTTTCCTCCAAGAGAGAAATTCATGATTTTGCCTCGTTATTCACCAAAAGAGATTTTTTTTTACCCTGTAACTGTACTTGGAACAGATACGTGTGACAAGGAGATCAGTATTCAGATCTGATTCCTTTGCAAGCAAGAGATGTCAATGAACGCCCCTCTACATATACACTTCTCTAACAGCATGTCAGCTCCCTTCCTCTGCTTCAGGCTTCGTCAAGTCAGTCAATCCCAGATGCAGAAATCCTGCCAGCACTGCAAACCAGAGCAGCCTTGCAGCCCCTGCCTCCAAAACCTGCATAAGGTTCTGCATCAGGTGCTGCTCCCCTCTTATGTCAGCAATCACTGGAGACCACTGATGCAAAGAGAGCAGGGTGGTCCAAGTGAGACTTTCAGCCAAGTCATTTTCATGTTTTCTTTTGATATATACATATATAATTTTGTATTGTTGTAAATGTGTTATTATTTTTTAAATAACTCATTGATTTTCCTTTTCTTGCAGGTTTTGGGACAGGAACAGGCAGCCCCTGTCTTTTGGTGCATCACTGAGGGTTATGCAAACAGAGAAGGGAGCAAAAGCCATCGTGAAATAACAAAGCAGGAGAAGCAAAGCCTTACAAAGCTATTTCTCTCCAATTCCGGCGCTGCCTCCTGTTTTGAATCAGTTGCACAAGGAGCTGATGAAAGTGCTGACCTGTTTCACTGCTTCCCTCCCGCCTCAGTGCTGCCTTCCCGAAAGACAGATGCAGACAATGCTTCTCCAGGGGCACAAACCAGCTTTGAACAGCATGGCTGGCCAAAGTGCTCTGGCAGCTGCCAGCTCCCATTACGAGTGACTCACACCTTCCCACAGCTCTGCTCGCTAAATGGAGGAACGCTGCCTGAGTTAGCTGAGCACCAAACCACAAGCCAGGTCTCCCTGCTTGTCACTGAGAACAACAGATCACATATATGCCTTTATATACACACACACACATTTCCTTCTCCTTTCAGCTGCTGTCTTACAAACCTCCTCCTCCTTTCTCACCCCCACAGCCCAAACCAGCAGCAGAAGTCCAGCAGGATGAACAGGGCACATAGCATCCAGCCAGTGTGCAAGGGAACACCACAGCATCTGTGCTTCTCATGAGCCCAGGAGCATTGGTTTGTGTCTGTGGCAGGGTACCAGATACTTCACAGAAAAGTCCAAAAAATAAAAATAATAAAAATCCCAGTCAGGCAGTTAATAAACACCAAAAGGTTTTTTTCCCTTAAACCCTCCAGATCTGAGGCTGTACCTCCAATGAGTAACACCAGCCTCAGTGTGTCAAGGTTCTCTTGTTTCCTTGATTTGGTATATTTGTAGAGCAAAAGAAGTATTTCAGTCCACATTTTATAACAGAACTGCAAAACCAGTGTACTGCCAAGGGCCCACACCGCTTCTTTGTGCTCCCACAGTTCAGATGCTACACCCAACCATCGATGAACCTCCCAAAACTATCATCATACCATCTCTTGCCCGTAGCACGTGAAACCAGTGCCAGTCAAGACTGCTTTCCCACTAAAAGTATAGACAAATGCTTTTTTAAAAATTAATTTTACCATTAAAATGTTGTATCAGCACTAGATCCAATCCCCTATGGCCACGTGAAGGTTGGACGTGCCACTTTGTGCTGGGATGCTGAGGACCATCCGAGCACCCTCAGGCACTGTGGCTGATGCTGCTGGAAACAGCATCCCCAGCTCTACCATGGGAAGCAGCAGCAATGGGGCCACACGGGTTCAGAGCTGGGGCAGCGATAAATTATAAAAAGCAAGAGGGTGAATGCCTGAGCGTCGCGTCAGACAAAGGACAGCACTGTCTCGCCGGAGGAGTGGGGCATTTGTACATGACGGGAATGCAAATGCTGGGAAAGATTCATGATATTTAAAAAGGGGGGAGGGTTTTCCCCTATTTATTTTCTTATTCCAATTTTGCATGCTTCAGAGACAGGGGAAAAACTCATGCTTACGTTAAAACAATTGTGCCTGGCAATATGAATAACATCAGGAGCAAGGAAGACATCTGATTGTTCACATTGTTTTAACAGCAAAATCCCTGCTTTTGGCAAAGGCTCTTGAAAGGCCCCTGTGAACAGCTGCAATCCTGTCCCAGCCCCGCTGCTTCAGAAAGGAATCTGCCTGTGTGCTTTGGTTCTAGCTTCAGAAAGCACCTGAACACACCTCCAGCTGGTGTTTAAGACCAACTGAAATCATGGACTTAATCTTGCATTAAAGCATTTACTTAGGGTGAGACCATCACCCTGGACCAGACCCTGTAGGAATTTGCCCCAACATAAACTGCTACAAATGACAGAAACAAACAAAAAAACATACTTTGCTTGCCACCAGAAGAACCTCTACAACCCTGTTTAAGGAATTACTGGGAAGCATTTCATAACTTCTTGCATAACTGCAGAAACGACACGGATGTGCAAGGACAAGGCAAACTCTCTGAGTACGTGCAGTCCAGCACAATCCAAAGAGGCTGACACCTTTCTAAGCACATGGAGGGAAAGCTGCTGGGGAAACCTCCTTCTGAAATCACCCAGCAACTTGAAAATTGAGAGATTGCCTCATAATTACAGCCAGTTCAAAGTCAAGCAACCTTTTGACCAAAAATTACTCAAGAAATTGGGTCTTCACACCAGAAGTGGGGACAGATACACACCAATGCAGGAGGCACAAAGCAGCTGCTTATATTGTCATCTTCTGGCCACTCCACCCTCAGGACAGGATGCTGTGAGATGTTTTGGATACATCTGCATTTTTTTTCCCCTGGTATCTTTTGTGGCAAATGGAACAGCTCCTCCAGTCCAAACAAGAAGCCTGGCACAACCATATGCACCAGTGCTTAGTTTCAAAATTTCCCCCGAGTCAGGAAATTGTAAATGTATTTGGCTTTAAGCTAACATTTACCTAACAAAAAAACCCTGTAATTAGAAGCTCTTCTGCTGCAGAACTCCTTTTGAGCTGCAGTGATTTTATTTCTGCTGATTCACCCTCCCAACCCCAACGGGCTCATGGGGCTCCTGGGAGCACGTACTAAGCTGCTGCAGAGAAAGGGAAAACCAGAACGTGACATGACGTTGAAGCTCCTCTGGCCTTTTCTGCAGCAAAGCACAGAACTAAGCCTCAAACCCATTCTGTATTGGTTAGCAAGAACATCAAAAGTCCTCCTTGTCTATTACAGCAGGGGCTGGGTAAGGCCATGTGCTGCAGACAAAGTCAGATGCACGTTCAACGCTCTGGTTTTGGACAAACTGTGTTTTGGGAGCTTCTTCATTCATAACTCCACCACCACCCTTGCTACTCCTCATGAGCTGGGCCAGAGCAGGGACATTGTCTCCCTTTCTTAAGCAGTCACTGTTGCCTGCTAATGACTGCTGATCCCTGTTGATCTCATAGGAACTAAGCCGTGTTGTACACATCAGAGAGACAGGTATAGGATCCAAGATGTTATTCTGATTTATTTGTTCTTCCCCATTTCATTCACCATTTTGTGGCCAAACCTACCAGGCAGGCATACATCAGAAAAGGGAACCTTATTTCTCAACAGTAATTCCTATAATTTAATGCAGGCAGATGAATGTGTAGCACCCTCAGAAGACAGCCCAAAGCCCAAAACCCAGTTATTGGCCACGTAGACAGGCCAATGGGGCAAGGGCTAACTACATTGCTGAACAAAGGATTCAAGTTTTTGTGGCAAGGCACAATAAATCCCGGATTTGTTATTTTTGCACAGCTGGGATAAGCTGTTTTACAAATAAAAACTGGTGACACTGAGTCTGTCTGGAAAGTAGGTAACTTGAAATTAAAAAGCCATGACAGATGTCTGAAATAATTCAATTAGGAGGGATAGAAACCCTGAAAAGCAGAAGAGAATGGGAAATGAGAAAGATTCACATTTTGTTTACAGTGGTGAGGTCTGAGAACAGTGAATATTTACAAATGAATTGTCTTTTTCTCCTGTCCTGCATAGCTTCTCTGCAAGAAGTACTGTAAACAGGTCTCTCAAGAGTCAAAGGCAAAAAGGACATCTTGCTTTTATCATGTTCAAACAACACTTCTATCTACTGCCTTTTGAAAATAACCATCAAAACCCTTTTTCAGCTGAAGATTGGGCTTTTCCATCCTAGCTGGATGATTTTCAGTAAGAGGGTTCTGTTCTATAAAGGATTTTTATTTAATTTTATTTATTTTTTAGATCAATTGGAACAAAATACTGAGAGCATCTGCTGTGGATCAGGGGATAAGAAACTTCCCAGCTCCTACTTGCAGAAGGAGGGAAGGGCTCATCCCAACAGACTTACAAGATACTGGTAAATTTGACTGATTTCTCCCCGTATTACTGCTATTTCTGAAAACACAAACATGCAGGAGGCTGTGTGAGGGCCTCTGGTTTAGTTTTTCTCTTTACTTTGAGAAAATCAGACAAGCAAACTGTTCTATAATGAAACTTCTCAAGCCTTTTGAATCCCCCACCCCACTCAGCAGTCCATACCACTGCATTGTCTGTCCTGGGGAGGCAGTCACATCTGGCCTTTCTTCTTCACTGGTGAGACAAGTTATCTTTCAAGCAAAGCCAAATTTCCATGTGTTTTGTAAGCGATGTCCCTATAATTAAATCTTTCCTCATTTTTAGTCCCTGCTTTTCTTTGCATTTTAGCAAGAAGAGAAACCCAAGGGGATCCCCAATGGTATTTTATTTTTTCTGTTGTCAGAAATATTGCTGTTTTTCCATATCTGAAAAATAAACATTTTGAAACAAAAACAAAAAACATTTTGTCTTGTGAAAACTATTTCTGTTTTGCTTAAAACAAACAATAAAAAATGAGTACTAAAGCTAACCATAACACATGGGTGCATTTATGGGCAGGGCACTCAAAGCAAAAAACAGGATAATGATTTGAAGTAAAAACAGATGTAGCGATTAAATCATTTACAGAGAAAGTCTTTAAATATGTTCAGCTAAGTGTTTTGTTGATTGGTATCATTCTTTAAATATACTCAGCTAAATATTTTGTTAAATGGCACATACCCTTATTCATTCAATATACAACTTTTTCTTGTGGTCTTTTCACAGCCTATTTCACATTTTTGGAGCAAGAATATCTAAACAGCCTGTTCACATAATGCAATTTCCAAAGACCACCCAGACACACTTTCTGGTGCCACTTCTTTGGTAACAACGCTTCTGTTTAAAGCTCTCATTAGAAACCTGTGCAGAAGAAGGAGATTCCCTGCTTGAGGTCTCCCTTTTGTATTGATTGCAAATTATTATTTCCATATTTAAATGCTAGTGTGAAAATGACATATTTTCATAGCTTTGCCTGAAACCAAGGAAAATTTATACAGAAGCTGTAAGAAGACTCTTTGCTATGGATGTCTCAGATCTGATGGACACTGCTTTAGCCAGGTAAGGGTGGGACCTTTGTGCACAGGTGGTGCTGCAATAGAGATGAACACTGCTGCTATGCCATCAGTGTTCACCTGATGTTTTCAAAGCAGCTGGACAAATTCATGGAGGAAAAAAAAAATCCAGAGGACATCACACACAAAAGAACCAGCAGCTCATCTCTAAGTGACAGGCTGTAGGCAGCTGGAAAGCATTGCTCCACACATGCTGGGTTTTTGTGTTCCTGCCTTTCTGAGATCTGGTGCCTTTGGTCTGACCCTTATTGCAGAGGATCTTCAGCTCCTGGTCAGCTGTGGGCAAGCTTTCTAGAGGCAGGAGCTCATCCCTTACTGCTTCCCCATTGCCCTTTGGTCTTACAGCCCCACAGGGACAGGATTTTAACCTCCCCACAGGACACCAAACCATTACAACATGGAGTTTCTATGAGCTGTGTTCTGTGGGTTGAGTGTGAGCACAAAGAGGTGCAATTGCAGCAGCCTGAGCACAGACTGAATCTCTGGGGTTTTGGTGGAACCATGCTCCACAAAAAATTTCAATCCCAGATCTCTTTTTTTTTTTTTTTTGAGCATGGGTGGAATTAAGACCAAGAAGCAGCAAATTCACCTGAATAGGAAGGGGAGTAAACATGTAAAGCAGATGAAAAGAAATGATATCAGCTCAGGAAAGAATTAAAAGTCCAGCCTTCCTGAAGTACTAAGCCCCATCCTGCTGTCACGTACCTTACATCTCCCCATCACCCTTCATCTCCAGCACCATCCAGCTCTCCAGCAGCGAGCTCTGGAGTAACAATTCAGAGAGCTGAAAATCAAGCCTCCTGCAGTCTTCTCCTCCAGACCATGCATCCCAGCATGACGTCAACCCCAAATGCTGTTTTTCACACTAGCTATTTCACTGTGCCACTGCTGCTGGTTAACAGGCACAATTCCTGGGTGTTTCTCATAGATCTCAACAGAGACAGAGACAAACCAAGCAGCCACAACCTTTGAACTGAGGCTCCCAGGTGAAGTTACCAGGAATTAGAGCTGGCTGGAGACTGCCCGATATTTGAGACGAAAAAAAAAAAAAGAAAAAAAAGAAAACTTTCCAAAAGCCAAACACCTTATTTTTCAAAAAATGAAACATCCAAAGCTATTTAAAACAAGATATATATTTCAATTTACCTTCAAGAGAAAACATTTGTCCTGTCTAAGAATTTCTGGGGCCAGCACCCCACAATCCCTTCTCTCCCTTTAAATAACCTATTTCTTGCAGAGGAGGGATGTAACACAACATACATCCTATAGACCTTGATGAGGATGGCTTAATTACCACCAGCTGTCCCTTTTAAAAGGAGAAATTGGTACAAAACCTGCATCTGATGAGAGGCTGCTGGTATTTCCTAGCAGAGGAAGCTTACCTCTGTGCTGCGCGCATATCTCCAGCAGGCAGCTGGTATCAGCCCGCAGAAGGCCAGAGCGAAGCAGAAAAACCCCTGAGGATAAAGAGAAAATTATTATCAGTTACGCTATGGGGAGAAGACATCCATGTGAAAACATGCTAAGAACATATTTAATGTGCTTGTTCAAGCAAGTTTGGTTAAAATTAGAGCTAAGCATTGCTTTCTCTTGGTATGCTTCATAACTTGTAAGAAATTGGATGCGCAATAGCATGATTCTCTATCAGGAACCCTCTGATTACAACGTGGCCATTTGAAGGGGTTGACCAAAAAAAATCACTCGGCTTCCTGTGGAGCAGCTAACCTAATATGCCCAAATTCTTCTTATAAATAAATAAATAAATAATGTTTACATGCTCCCCTTATGAAGCAAGAGCATGCACAAAAATAGCACCTCTCTCGAGGGATCCAATCCCCCATGTCTGAAAGTCAGTTGTGGGTTTCAAGGAGGGGAAAACTCTAAAGTCCATAAATGAATAGTCCATAAAGAAGTGGGATGGAGAACAACCAGTGTTGGGAAAGGAGCTGGACTTTCCCTTGGCCCACATCTCAGCACTGTCAGCTATGTCGGAGCTGCATGGCCACGTTGACCTGCTTAGACAAAAGGAAGACAGAAATACAACCAAGGCCAGCAAATGACACTGGGGAGTCCAAACAATGACAGCAATGACACAGGAGGCAGCTTGACTTTTGTCTTCTTCCCCAGGCTCACAGAGCTGGAAGTCAGACGTGCTGTCTCTTTATTTGAAGAAATTCAGTCCAAAACAAAAAGCCAATCCTGATGTAAACATCAGTGCCTGTTGTGACAGCTGGACCAAAGGATCTTGTTCACATTAAAAAGAAAAAAAAAGTGCCTATAAAACGTTTGAAGGCCAAATGGATTCATCAAATATGAATCCACAGCTTAGTCTGAGAATGGCAAGTGATGATGAATAAGCAGCAGTTGTAAATTATTGCCCTTACAAGCTTTTCCATGAAACAGTCCCTCTTCCAAAAAGGAGTTATGCGTCAGGAGAAAACTACCCATCTGACTACAGCTTATTTTGTTTTCTCTCTCTCTTTTTTTTTTTTTCCATCTGAATACTTCAATAATATGACCTAGTTTAAATCACTTAAAGATTAAATATTTCATGAAATTTTACCAAATGCAAGCTTAAGGGAAGGAAAAAGTAACTTTTGCTTAAGAAGTATGGCTTTTTTTTTTTAAAAAAAAAAAAAAAAAAAAAAAAAGCTTTTAGAAAAAGAAAGCCTCCATATACTCTAAGAAAGGAAAATGTGTTACTTCAAATCCTGGAAATGTATAAGCACATGCCAGCAGAATGACTTTTCAGATTGTTCCACAATGGAACCAGCCCTGGCATTTTGCTGCCTCTTTACACCACCCTCAGACAAACAGCATAGCAGAGTCAATGTTTTCATCCAATTTAGGACCAAAATCAGGCTTGAAAAAAAAAAAAGAAAAGAAAAGAAAAGAAAATTAAGGTAGATGAAAAACCAACACTGGCAGCAATGGGAAAGATCTCCCATAACCAAGAGGACCTGCTGTGAACCTGTGAAGTGAGAACCCCAGCATGCAAGTGGCATCACCTGGATTTCTCCCCTTTTACACTCCCATCCTTCCCACACTTACGACATCCCTCTGGGGCCAGAAAAACCAGCAGTATCAAATCCGCTTGCTCATCTTCCCTTCCTCAGTTCCAGCCCACAGTCCTTCAGCATCAGCTCTCCCTTTACTTCTGCCTAGCGTCTCTGGGAATAGAGACGCAGCCCCTTGGGGACCTCCAGCCGGTGCAAAGCAATTACACGGCTCCCAGAGCATCTTATAAATGAATCATAGGCTGCTGTCTCCTTTTCCTGGCCAAAAGCACTTTTAGAAGTGCAATTTTCTGATTATATTAGAAGATATTTGGAGGAAAAAGAAAATAAAAATGAAAAGGCAACATGCAGCTTGCACGTGATGTGTGGAGGGGCTCCCTGGAGGAGGACAGCCCCACTGTCACCCTCCGCCATCAGTCCCTCTTTTATGAATGACCTCATTCCCGTCCTCGCTGCAAGGAACAATTCAGCCCCTAGAGACTCAGCAGCATCTGCAGAAATGGTGTGCCATCTCTCGGCGGGCGTAACTTTTAATTCACCCTTCTCATGCTTACCCTTTGGGTAAAGCAGTCCCTGAGCATCAGCATCCTCCCTGTGCATCCCAGTCAGCAGCATCCCCAGCAGCACCTTGCTGATGCTTCGGGAGAGCAAAGGGAAAGTTATTGGGGCTGAGGGAGGGATGCTCTGGCATTGGGGCTGGGCAGCTCTGCCAAGCCACCCGCCAGCCAGGGAAGGAGCAGATCTGTGACCTCCCCTGCTCTGGCTGCTTTTTGGTGCTGCTGTGAGAGCTTCCCCCTGCAATAACTCACAGCCCAGGGACAGGGAAGGGGATAGATAATTTCAGATTGCATCCATCAGATTGCAGCCCTCCCTCCCTGCCCCAGTTCACCTAACAGCACGTGGCGTGCTTGCCTTTCCATTTAAGCCTTGCCTGCAATCTCTGTCTGCAGGAGGAACCCTTCCTCAGCTCCAGCTGAGCGCAGCATCAATGCCTGCTCCTGGGGAGTGCTGTCACACAGATGTGTTACAGCACTATGAAGAGACAAATTCACAGCAAAACCGAGATGCTGAAGTGTGCTGCTGGGTTATCAAGGACCCTTAAAGCACTTGCCTGCAATTACACACCTGGGGGCAGTAAAGCAAACAGCCTGTGCTGTGTGCTGGCCCTGCTGGCACATCACTCAGTGAGAAGCTGGGTTACACTGGGCATCCACCGAGCCTTTTCCACCACAGAAATTGCTTGAAACAGTTGATCCATCCCAAACACTTATTTTGAGTAATTTTTAGGCTGGAAAGTTCAAGTGTGAGAGTTTCAGGTGGGATATTCTGGTTGTTCTCTGCCGCCCCCCACCCCCCTCTCTCCTTGTCTGACCAGCTACCATCACACGGTGCCTTAAATGCTGTCAGAGCCAGTTCCTTTTGTACAAGAAGTGCTAGCAAAATTGCAGTTTTCCTTCCTTTTCCTCCCCTTCAATAGAAGTATGGCCTTCAGAGGCCATGAGAGCTGCAGGATGTTTACATTCAGGGCTGCCTGCCTGGTGCACTGCATATCACCAAGAAGCAGGACTGCAGCTGGAGGAGAGTCAATAAACCAGTCACTGCTCCCCCATTGAAGAGGAGCTCTGGGAATAACAGTCCAGGATTTTTGAAAGTAATATTTTATCTCTAAGATCTCAGTTGTTCTCCAGGAACCAGCTTCCCTGCAAGCACTGGTGGGTGTGCAGAGGTTTCTGCCTGGGCTGGTGCCGCTGCTGCAGCTATGACATGAGCTGCTGATTCAACTCATTCTGGTTTCTAACCACCCTGCACCCATCGTTGTCATTAGGACAAAAAGGACTGAAGCCCCTCTTCTGCATATGCAGCCCTCCTGAAGGAGGAGACTGTTCAGAGCCCCAAAGGTCTGACTTGTGCTACTCCTGCCCGTGGTCACATCCGACCTCAGAGGCTGGCTCTCTGCCTTCATCTCCAGCTTTCACATCCAAGATCAAATGTGGGTAGGGACTGGTGGGGAAACCAGCTGCAGGATAATCCCTGCTGCAAGATATCAACAGTTTTAAAGGGCTGTATGCCAACTTAGAGGTCTAGGAAAAGGTCCCCTATAGAAACCCTGCGATGCAAGTTGTTACCATGCTGGTGAGCTGTTTGTGCAAGGAGGAGCGGTGCAGGAGGTGCTTCAGAGCTCTGCAGGGAGGACAAGTACACCTTTCCAGCCCTGTCCCAAAGCCAGGAGAAATCCCAGAGGATAAACTGGCCGCCCTGGGCTCCTCGACTATTCCTAGGGCTCTCGGCTGCTACCCAGACACGGCTGTGCCTTGCCCAGCGCCAGCTCCCCGGCCCCCCCCAGCGGCCAAAAGGGGCCTGGAGCCGGCAGGAGCCGAAGTGAAGGTGCTGGGGCAAAGCCAGCAGGAGCCTGGAGAAAGCACGTGTTTAAATACCAGCCTCGTGGGAAGCGTGTCACCCCAGCCCCTAGGCACCGATGAGCCAAAATGGGAGCTTTTCTCCCCAGAACTTAACGAAATCGCATGGCTTCCTGCAAAGCATACAGTCCAGGCTCAAACACTGCTCAAAAAGTGCATCATAACTGCAATTGCTTTGGAAAACAAAACAAAACAAAACAAGAAAACCCCACCACCATCACCAAAAAGCCAACAACAAGGTGCATAAAGATGCAATCCTCAGCTGGAGGAGCCCCACGGGGTCAGGCCAGGCTGCGCATTATAAAAAACATCCCCTTGCAGCACAGTGTGGTGTAATGGGATGTCCTACCCCTACGTGCATGCAGCAGGTTGAAGGTGTGAGTGCCTGCACGCCACCCATTCCCAGCTGGCCCCTCGGGAGGGATACGCACCGTCGCTGTGAGGCACTGTGACTCCCGTACCGTGGCGGCCGAGCTCAGCAGGGCTGCGAGGATCAGGGTCATGCTAAGGCAGATGCCAACGTAGAAAGCTGGAAGGAAGCCGGACATGGGATCTGCGGTCAGACACCAAGACTTCGAGGGGACTAATGGCAAAATGCTTTTGCTCGGGGAGAGGACAAAAACTGCATTTTGGGGAGGTGGTGTAAGAAGACCACTTTGCAGAACTCGAATGCTTTATAACTTACTCATCATTTCCCAGTTGCTTTGCTCATCTTGCAGGCCTCTGAGCAGCAACCCCAGCTCCAGCAGAGCCAGGCACGCTGGGAGGATGCCCATAAGCTGACAATTACTTCAGCCCTCTGATAAAGATGCCCCCAAACTGGGGATGCTGAAGAGCAGCAGATGCTCCGCGGCTGCTATCAGGGCTCGGCGTACCGCTAATCTCCTGCACCACTCGCCCGCTGGTTTCCTCCCGGCCAAGGCAGGGCCACAGCCGGTACCCGAGTGCTTTGCAGCCCTGGCTCAGGGCTAAGCGTGAAGTATCGGGCTGTTCTCATCTCTTTGCTCTGGTCTTGTATCCAAGACTCAGTTTGTATTTCTCCTTCATTTAGTCTTTCCCTATGACCTTTGTACCTTCCAGGGCCCAAATTAAACCAGGGGAAAAGAAATGAAAACATTTTTCCCCCAAGAAAAGGTTTTTCCAGTCATTTATCCTCTCCCATTCTCCTCCCAGCATCATTTTTAACCATATTCAGCCTCAATCCCTGTAGCAGCCCCTCTCCCCATCCTCCTGTGGCACCTCCAGTCCCACCACACCTTTAGGTCCACCTACATCTGGCTGAGCTGCTCCTGGGCTTGCTCTGCAGCACAGGGGAAAGATGGAAAGATGCAGTGTGGGTCCAAAAACAGTGGGAAAAACAGTGCCTGCAGGACTCCTTTAGCCCTAGAGCATCCTCCAGGCCCCAGATCCTGCCTTCCCCAGAGGTCTCGCTGGGGCGTAACCGTGACGTACCTGTGTGGTGGATGACCCGGTAGGAGTTGCTCTCGGTGGAGATGTTGCTGATGACGGTGAAGCGCAGCCCATAGTGGGTGACTGTGCTCAGCGTGGCGATGGACAGCCCCAGCAGCTGCAAAGGAAGGTTTGGAGGAAGGGATTTACACAGTGGCAGGTCCTGCTGAGTGCACACAATGTGTCTGGATGCTCCTGAGTCCTATCCACAGGCAGACAGCCTCGACATCCAAACAGCCATGAAGGACAACACTGAACAGACCCCAAAATGCACACAGCAGGACAAATCCTAGACACATACATACTAAAATGATACTATAGTTTCAGAAGCTAAGTTCCTCCAAACCATAGCATTTTCTGCTTACAAATAACCTAATTTACAGCACCTATGATTTCCTCATGCTGTGCGTTATTGCGTATCTCGATCCACGCCCAGCAAAATGCTTAGTGCAACACCAGCTAGCTCAGATTTCTGAGAAACACCAGCCCAAGGAATCCTCCAACACAGCAGTAACGTGATTCTAGCCACCCATGGCAGCTGCGTGGCAGCATCTCCTCTGAACATGTTTGGTAGCAGTCCTCCTTTGACACCTTAGGTCATTTGGAAGAACAAGCAATGTACAGCCACAAGTCCCAAAAAGGTGAAATTTTGACAAACTTGGAATTTCAGGCGTGGACTGAAATAAGGTATTGCCCTTTAATTACACTCTTTCCAAGCCACCAACACTTTTTGAACTAACTACAGAACCTAATTCTGTTTTCTTCTGAAGCTTGAAAATGTCCATGAGGTGAAAATGCAGTGAGCCTTTACAACTCAGAAGCATCCAACAGAAGCATTCTCAAGTGTCCATGGCTTCCCATCAGCTCTAACAGTGGTGTGTTTTCCCCTGAACTCCTTGTGACGTCAAGAAGTGCTTCTTGAATTTGCTTCAAAAAGCTGTTAAAAAGGATCCCTAGAATTGTGTTTTCTTTGTGGGGCAGGTCTGTGGGTCCACAGAGGGAACACCATCACACATGCTTCCACCAAAGCCCTGCAGTTGTACATCATCACCCATCCCATCTCCTGGTGACCACCTCCCAGAAACAAGTGAAATTACACCAGGACTCTCTTTTAAACCCCAAAAGAGAGGAGCAAACATCTTTATTTTTTGCTGAAAGCCACCCATGCTGCTTTCCTTTCCTCTTCCAGTTGTGAAGCAGCTGCGGCAGCCTGAGAAACCCGAAGTCTATCAGCTGCGGGGCGGTGATGCTGGTGGCCCACGATAACTGTGCAGGGCGCAATGATAACTCAGGCAGTTTGCTTTGCTTGCCCCTCCACACCCAAAAAACAGAACGTGGGAAAAGCTGACCCTTTCTGAGCAGGGCTGGTGAAAGCAGTTGTTCTCCTCACCCCAATTTTTCAGAGATCCCATCCTCTGCCCCCAAAGTTGCTTGCTTACCATGATGCAGAGGCTAGTGGCCATCAGCTGGCACTTGGCGGTCCTCATCCCACACCTCGGCCCCATGGCTGCTTGTCCCCAGGGAGAGCTGGCTGTTGGTCCCTCCAGCTCTTGATAAAGCCACCGAAGGGAGGCACGGCCACAGTGGAGCCTCTTGGGAAGTGTAGTCCCCACCTCTTCTTTCTCCCCTGTTAAAACCTGCCCAGAGCAAACTGCTGGCAGCCCACAAATGCAGCCACACAGCTAGGTGGCAAGCGAGGAAAAGCAGGCAGAAAAATGGCTTGCCATGCAGCTCAGAGTCAAGTTCTTAGAGGGGAAAAAAAAAAAAAAAGCAAAAAAAAAAAAAAAAAAGCATAAATTATTTATTGGGAAAAAGGTTAGGGAAATCTTATTTGCAGATATGTAGATACAACCCCTGCTTCAAAAGCACCCCACCACCCTGTGCATGCACATTTTGGCTCTCCTCCCCTGCACTGCAGCCCCATGGTCTCACAGCTACAGACCCTCAGGCCCAGGTGACTTCTGGTCTTGTACAGCATGAAAATCACCCAGCTGATCTTCATTTCCCCTTAACTTGCCTTTCTGCAGTCCTGGAGCAGTGGCATGGCATCACGGGGAACAGCTCTTACAGGTGACAGGCTTGCAGAGTGTTTTTTTTCCCCCTATGAAAACAGGGGACATAAAAATACAGCACTGAAGGTGACAATAGCAGCTTCACAGATGCCTTCCAGAAGAGGCTTGTGCTTCAAAACTGGCTGCCTGCTGGATGTATCTTTCCTGAAATTAAAATTGAGAAGAAGCCTCAAGAACAACCTGCCTAAAGGGAGACTCTGTGACTGAGTGCTTTAATAATCCTTGGCTCCAGAGCTAGACCGTGGAGCAGTGACGGGAAATAGCCACGGTCCTCCCATGAGGCAAAGAAGGGGAAAAAAGATAAAACCATCCCACATCAGTGGCTACCGTAAAATGACAGAGAAGTAAGAGGGGAGGGGAAAAAGGAAGGAAGATGCGCTTTGCAGAACAGAGATGCAAGACAAAGCACATTGCACAAAGCCATGTGCACAGGAAAAAAGCATGCCATGCTTTTCTTACTCCTTTTCTGCCCGGGAAAGGAAGAGCTTTCTTGCAAAACATCTTGGTTGCACCCCCAGAGACACCAACGAGAGCTGCCAGAACAGTTCCCAGAAAGATGGGTCCCCTGTGGCTGGCGGGTCCCTGCTCTGCTGGGTTTCTCATCCTAAAGCCCCGTTCCTTCGTCACCCGCAGCGCCAGACTGTGGAGAGCCCCGTGCACAGGCGGATCCCACGCTAGAGGTCCCCACAGCCCCGCAAAAACCCTGCCCGGAGCCCCGGGGGCTTTGTGGAGCAGCTCTGCCGGGCTGCCGGCCAGCCCTGAGGGCTCGGGGGGCCTGGGCGCAGCACCCGCAGGGGCCTCAAAGGCAGCAGCACCATCGCCGCCCTCGGAGCTCGCTGCACAACACACAGATCCTCACCTACACCCCTCTCGAGGTGCTGCTCTTCTCTCCCCAGAGGATGCTCTGCCTCGTTTCGTCTCCAGCCCCAAAACCCAAGCTTGTTCCCTGCCTCGCCAAGCTGGCAGGGCTGGAGCTTTAACCACCCGGTCTAAGCAGACCTTTTACCTGGTTTGGTTGCAGATACCTGTTCCCGGTACCTCGGTGGGATTTTTGGCTGTTTCTACCACATGTGCTGGCCATCAGCATGGCCCTTCCTGCAGCCCTCCCACCTTGCTGCCAGTTTTTCTCAGCTGCTCTCCTTTGCCAGAGCACAGCTTATTGCTCCCAGCTTGCTGCGAAAACCACAGGTGACCACAGCTCCAGTCTGTGGCTTCCTCCCTTATCTCTGGTTATCAGCCAGAGCACAGGAAGGGGGGAGCGAGGCTCAGCATACCCTCGGGGGGGTCCCAGGTGCCTTCTTCCTTGGTCCTCATGGCAGGCTGCAAGCTTCAGATCGATGGGCTGCAAAACCAAGCACGGGTATCCCCATCTGCAGTGGTGGAGGAAGTACACAGCACCTCAGCCAGAAGGAAAGGACTGATGTAAAAAAGAGAAAAAAAAAAAAAAAAAGGA
Source organism: Netta rufina (assembly GCF_964035555.1). Lineage (NCBI taxonomy): Eukaryota > Metazoa > Chordata > Aves > Anseriformes > Anatidae > Netta > Netta rufina. Next base: position 43,981,234 of record NC_140128.1, on the reverse strand, counting down.
ACAAACTGAGAGTGTATTTTTGCTGAGCTGAAAAACCTCCAGCCCGCTTCTGAATTGGAGGGAAATGCTGCCCATGCTGTCAGATGTGAGCCCTGAAGGAGCTGCGAGATTTGCTGTGGGACTGAACAGAAGTTTAGGAGAAGACGCTGCGTTTGTATGGGCGCTTTCTTGCCTTGCACTTTTCTAGGTCTCTCACTGTCAGTGTAGCCATCAGCAGTGCAACAGCATCACTGCAGCACAAGTCATTCACAGCAGAGCCCAGCAGCAGGCAAAGAAAAACCTCCTGCAAAACAGCAGGTGGGAATGGCTCCAAACGTGGCAGGTTCACAGGTGCCCATAGCACGGCTGCACTCGTGAGCACGTGTGCAGATAAAATGTGCCAGCATGAAGGCTCCCTGCACCACAGCGTGCCCTGGCTGTGTGAACCCCAGGATGCAAAGCCTGCCTTCCCCCAGGCACCACAAGGACACTTTGCGCAGCCTGCTTAGCATTCCTATGGCACATGGGCACCAGCAAGCTGAAACCCCAACTTTTAAGCCCGTGGCTGTCTCTTTTTGAGGAGGGAAGGAAAGAGAGGGCGCTGGGTTTTGCCAAGGTTAGAATTCAGCGTGGGACCATGCTGTGAGCAGAAGCAAGGCTTGGCTTGGGAGAAGACAAACCAGCAAGAAAAAGAGTGTAAACGGAAGGCAGGCAGTTCCCAGACCAAACTCAACTTTCATTCTATCCCCTCCCAAAACTGAAACAACCACATTCATGGCTCTAAAGCCCACCACCATTCTCAAACTCAAGTCTTTTTGCTTTCCCACGTAGCGTTCACATTGCAACCTGGGGCTGCTCGGGAGCCAGCTGTGCCAGCGATACATCCAAGCAGCAGCTCCAGCCCTGCTCCAGCAAAAACAGTGCAAGAAGAGCCCAGGTGGCATGCACCTGCTTGCCGAGGATGCTTGGCCACCCCCTGCCACTTATTGCTCACATTTTTCCCTGTCCAGCCTTGTCCTGATGGGCCTCTGTCACTTTTTGATGAGGTGCAGAAGTGGAGGCAAAATCAAGTGCAGCAGCTCTGTGTGAAAGAGGGCTCCTTGCAGGGGTGAGCCCAGCACGTGCTCCGCTGTGCTCCCAGGTGCCTTTTTGTGTTACCAAGAATAATAAAAGGAATCCCTGTAGTTATTTCTGTACCATGAAAATCCGGTTATTACTCTTGAGCATTGCAGAAAGTTTTCTCTTGAACAGCTCATAAGAAAGCAGCTTCCTCTTTCCTGAGAGCAAGGCTTGCACCAGCAGTGACTTTTTGAGCACCTGCTACTAAAAGACCAGCAGTGCTGCCCTGCTGCAGCAGTGCCCTCTCTGCCCAGCCCAATCCCCAGAGAGTGCCACACAAACCCCGGGGCAAGCAGAGCTTGCACAGACAGAAACCAAGCACCAGCCTGGAGCAAACCCTGCAAACACTGCACACCGCTTTATTTACCCCTGCAAGCAGCTCCCCTGGACCTCCCGCAGCAAAACGCACCCCACGCCGTGAGCAGACCCTGCTGCACCTACCTGTGGGGAGGCAGGTCTGCATGGGTGGGGGCATCGCCTGCTGCCCAGGTCCCGCTCCTCACCCAGAAATGCAAGCTGGGGCAGAGAGCAGCAGGGTTTAACTCTGCATCTCTCCCTTTGGCTTAGTTTGCATTTTTATTTATTTATTTTTTTTTAGCCGAGCTCACACACCGCATTTCCCTATCACCCCCTTGACCCCCGGGGTTGCCCCTTAACCCTAAACCCTCCAGCGCCTGCAACCCCTTCGCACTCATTTTTTGGGGAGAGGGGGCGCAGAGACCCGGCAGAGCCCCTCCCCGCCGTGCCCCCAAGCAGCCCCACACCTCCCCTTCACCCCCCAAAAAAGCCAAAAAAAAAAAACCACTCAACCCAACCCAACTCAACCCAACCCACCACCCGGGGGCGCGGCGCACGGGCGGGGTTTGGGGCTGGGGATGGAGCCGGGGGGGGGGGACGGGATGGGACGGGACGGGACGGGACGGCACCGGGGGCCGGCGGCGCCACGCGCCGGGCGCGCGCGGAGGAGGCGGGGAGGGGGGAGCGGCACGGGGGCGCGCGTGGCGGGGCGCGTGCGGCCGGCGGGGGCTCGCGAGCGGCGGCGTTGATAAGCACCGGGCGGCGCCGCGCCCGCCGCACAGCCGCGGAGCCGGCAGCGGGAAGGAGGCTTGGGGAGGGGGGGAGGCGGGCAACACGGCGCTGCCCCCGCCGCAATTCCCCCCTCGGTCGGGGCTGCTCCTGGCCCTGCTTTTTTTTTTTTTTTTTTTTTTTTTAATTTGCAGTTTTTTTTTTGTTGCGTTTTTATTTGTATTTTTACGCGCGTGGCCGTTTGCATTTTTCTCGCGTTTTTGCTCGCATTTTTACTCTCGTTTTTCTTGCATTTTTACTGGCGGGTTTTCTTGCGTTTTACCCGAGTTTTGCTTGCATTTTATTTGCATTTCTCCTCGCATTTTACCTGTGTTTTGGTTGTACTTTATTTACGTTTTACCCGCATTTTATTTCCATTTTTTTTTCTTGCATTTTCCCCGCATTTTGCTTGCATTTTCTTTGCATTCTACCTGCATTTTCCCCACACTTCGCTACACTTTTCCTTGCATTTCGCTCCACTTTCCTCTCCCCCAATTTGCATTCCCCTCGATTCACTTTTCCTCTCAACTCCAACCTCCCCCCCCAGCAACTTTCTCCCCCTTTCCGCCGCCGTGGCCTCACGGCGATGAACAGCGGGGCTCTGCCTCCGCTCCCCCCTCACCCCTCCGCCCCCCGGGGCCGCCGGCGGCCCCCATCCCCGGAGCTGCTGCGCTGCAAGCGCCGCTTGGCTTTCGCCTCCCTCCCGGGCACCGGGGGGGCCGCGGCGGCCGTGGCTCGCCGCAACGAACGGGAGCGCAACCGGGTGCGCTTGGTTAACCTGGGCTTCGCCGCCCTCCGCCAGCACGTCCCCCACGGGGCCGCCAGCAAGAAGATGAGCAAGGTGGAGACCCTGCGCTCCGCCGTCGAGTACATCCGTGCCTTGCAGCGGCTCCTGGACGAGCACGACGCCGCCGCCGCTTTCCCCGACGGCCGCCCGCCCCGGACGGGGCGGGCGACCGTCGGGGAGAGCGGTGGCGGCAGCGGTGGTTACTCCTCCGCCTCCCCTTGCTCCTCCGAGGAGAGTGGTTACGATGGGGAGCTCAGCCCCGAGGAGCGGGAGCTGTTGGATTTCACCAGCTGGCTCGGGAGCTACTGAGCTGCCGGGAGGTGAGCGCTCTTTGGGGGGCTGCTTTTCTGGTGGGGTGGGGGGGCTGCTGCTTCTTCATTCATGCTTAGCAACGCTCCAGGGATCAACGTGGGGTTTGCGATCTCTTTACAGATATACCTCAGGGCCCTCCGTCTTCCGTAGCAGCCAGCATCACATCACCACCCCCCTAAAAACCACCTCTTTCCCCCAAATCCTCTCACCCAGCCGTGGTGGGACCCTGCTGGCTGCGTTCCTCGCCGGGCTCCGAGGCTCCCTCAGCTGAAGTGCAATGATGCTCACGACCCCGCTCCGGGGCAGCCCGATGGAAAAAGGTGCTCACCTGCTTTCTCCAGAGAAAGATGCCTGAGCAACTGGTGGAGTGGCAAAAAGCAAGAAAAACAAACCTACTTGATGCTTCCTTGTTTCTGGAGGGGGAGGGAATTTTTTTATAGTGTCAGATTCTGTTTTATATGCAACTTGAACTGCCTATGGGAACAGTGGTGTATGAAGACTTATTTTTGTACAAGAAACCTTAGGGAAAAGGGTTGAGGAGACAGTTCTATTTTTAGCAACTCCTATTCCCTTGTTCTTGAACACTGCCAGCTAGAATGTTTTGGCAACATACATGATTTAGATAAAAGGTGTTTTTTTTTTTTTTTTTTCCTCCAAACACTAGTAAAATACTGTAAAGTTACCTTGTGTCCTACAACGGTGTCTGAGGTTGCCTGGTGTGAAGGTTCACTTCTCTGAAACTGAAGTTTTTTAAAAAAATGTATTGAAGGCATTTTTGTATGCACTTGCTAGGATTTCTTAAGTTGTACATATGCAGTTTTTAAAAAGAGTATCCTATTTTATGTAAATTGACTTTATAAATAAAATCTATTTATAAACAGTTCCTGGGCTGCAAGATGCATGTACTTGCCAGATGTGCCTCAGGCCAGGAGATGAACAGACAGCTCCCTGGGCCACATTTCACATGCAGCAGGGAATTTGCTCAACATTGAGCACAATTGCATTTACCGCTGCAGATTTTGCGGAGATGAGGTACAGGGGAGAAGCAGGTGTGCATCAAGGTGGCTTTGGGACTTCTAGCTCCTCTCCTGGGCAGGCAGGGCTGGAGACCTGCTGAAGACCTGCATCAGTGGAGGCAAGCCAGAGGTAAAAAGGTTGCTGTGAACCAAAATGTAGCAGTGATGGCATGGTAACCTGTGACAAGGGGCTGTTTATGAACACCAGTAGTTGAACAGAGCAAAGTGGGCTGGCTTGCAGAATTTGCTGAGCAAAGCCATGCCAGAATGGGTTATTAAATTTAACCTACTGTGCAGGGACTTGGTGTGTAACCTCCCCACTGCTTAAGTAATGGGAAGGTAACATTTCCCCTGGCCCTGAAGTTTTGAGGGTTACTGTCACTCAGCAGCCCCAAATCCAGCAGTTACAGTGGGTGCTTTGTAATCCAGATCTATACATGTATCCCACATAATTCCATCTCGAGCAAAAAAAAAAAATCATGCCCTAACAGCAAGGTAGCATTTTGGAGCCTGCAGGCAAAGAGTTACACAGAGGACTGGCTATTGCACTTCATGTTCATTCCCTAATCAGGTTTCCTCCAAGAAGCCATCCCTTGGAAAGGCCCTGGGACCTGAAGTGCTCAATAAATTGCTTCCAGAGGTTCTGCCCCATGTGGCCCTGGGTTTAAGTGATGTGCTCCACTTGGAGCACATCATAGGGCCGGTGGGTGACAAGGGACCTTCCCCTCGTGTTGGAAGAAGAGCTCCATCCTTACAGAGCAGCTCTCAAAATTCAGTCAGACATTGAGTCATTCAGGCTGGAAGACACCAAGGTCACCAAGTCCAGCCATCAAACCACTTGTTGATCACCACATACTTTATTCTTAGCCTAAAAGAGCTTAACGTGATTTTAGGAAGCAGGACTTTATTCTTAGCCTGCATGTGATTTAGGAAGCAGGACTGCTGCCTTTACCTTCACAGGTGTCCAACTATGGCAGAAGGCATCTGTTCAGACAATTTTACTATGGCTTGGCAGGGTGTTTGTTTTCCTTCGTTAGGAGCACTGATCACTTTAGTATTTCCAAAAGCAATATTTGGCTCTGAGTCAAGTCACTCCCAGCATCATTATAGGTTCATCAGATCACCCAAGATACTTTTGCAGCAACATTAAAGCTGTATCAACTGTAACAGTATTGGCAAGAAATGGGCTGTGGACAGTTTTCACTTAAGCAATATTAATATTAGGAGAAAAAAAAAAAACTGAGCTCAGTCAGCATGAAAATGCCTTAACACTATCACCCAGCATTTCAGTACAAATCAAATAGAGGGAAATCAGGAATGTGCAGGAATATTCACTTTTCACTTGGGGTGAATAACAAGGTGGTCATGAGTCTTTTCAATGCTTGAGGGGAAGGAAAAGGGTGATGGGAGAAGGGTCTGTCCCTATTTTGGAAGCAGGAGATGGACATAGGGACTTCTGGCCTCAGTCACGGTGACCACAACTTACTACCAAGTTCTCAGATCAAGCTGAGAAGAAGGCTGCACCAGAAAGCAGGATATTGAATCATTCTGCCCTTTTAAAAAGCATTATGGAGGATGCAGGATGGGGTCTCCAAGAGCTGTGGAGACAGCAGGTACTTTCAGCCAGCTCTGCTCACTCTTGTCTTCACCTGCAGCCACCTGGACCAAGCTGAGATTTCTGACCCCAAAGACACACTCCCAAGCTTCTGCTCCATATACACAAAGTGCTGCCAGAGTAAAGACTTGGCGATTTAGCCCTCTGACCACAAAAGTCACCTCCGTACCACAGGGGGATCTCAGGTGCCCAGGCTTGCTGCTTTCAGCCAGGGCTGCCAGGGAGCAGGACAAAGCAGCTCCCCGAAACTCCAGGGGCAGGGATGGAGAATGTCTCCAAAGACCACATGATTTCTCTTCAGTCATGTAACCAGGAATTTTGTGCCTGAAAGGGAAACTCCAGGGAAGACCCAAACCCAGCCCTAAGCTACAGAGCTGCAGGAGAGTCAGAAGAAATATGCTGATGAACCCTGGTAATTAAGGAAAAACAGGCCATCCAGCACTTCCAACACCACAAACACACCTAATGAAGCAGAAACAAGTTGCAGGACAGTATCAGGATTATCAGCCCCTTCCCCAGGCTGAAATAACCCTTCAATTTTTCATCACCTGCCCTTCCTTTGGCATTTTGAATTGCTCAGGCTGAAGCCTTCCTCATTACCCACAACACATGAAGCCCAGCACATGTTAAAGTAGTTCCTTGCAATGAACCACACTATTTTGAGGCTTGTGTTTAAATGATGCTGCCCTCATGGGCAGCCTAAGGTCCACCTCCGTGGCCACCCTTCTTCCAGAAGTCTTTGTGTGCTATTTAAAATGAGTAATTTCTTAGGAAAGGGCTACATGAGCTGTTTAAAGCCTTGTGCACAGGAAGTGCTGGGGGGGGGCATGAGGGTGCCCCCATGCAGCAGGACAACCCAACCTTGGAGAAGGACCAGCAATGCCTTCCCATGGTCTTACCACCTTGTGGTATCCCCAGCAAATGCCAGGGCTACCACAGCTCCTCCTGGGAACAGGGACCAACAGTTGGGCTCAAATCATAGTGATTTTTTCATTAGCGCCTTGTGAAGACCTTGCTGCAGAGCAAATCCTAGCACAGCAGGCAGCAAGACAAGCTTCTGAATATCACTGCTACCTCTCCCCTCCTGTCTGCAGGGAGCAGACTCCAGAAAAATGCTATCTTTTCAGCCTTTGGTCTGTGTCCCAAAGCTTTTAGGCTTGCCACAGTTTGCGGGCCAACGGTGGTGTGCTAGGACTTGCCCTGAGGTCATTTCAGTCTTTTCATGCAGGGCACGGGATAGCCAGGTATCAGTAAGTATATTTCAGTCACTTATCTGGATTGGATGGGGGCCAGGAGGCTGGCAGGGTGCCAGAGGAAGAGAAAGGCAGCCCCTCCAACAGTCAGCAGCAGGCAGAGCTGGCCTGGCTTCACCCACCTTGGGCATCAGCCAGGAGGGCTCAGTTTTCTTCCTCGAAGCTACCACCAGGGCAGTAGCAGCCTGAAGTGTATCTGAGAGTGATGGGACTAACGATATGAACACAGCAGCAGCTGTCGTCACAAGCTGATATTGGGCCCTTATGGAAAACACAGCCCCTCAGAGGCTATCAGGCAGGATAATAAATGGTGAGCTCTGGGGACACCATGAACCCGTGGCTCCTTCTGAGCAGCTGACGTGAGCACAGGAGCTCTGCTGGGTGCTGTCAGAGCATCCCCTGGGACACCTCTCCACAGCTCACCTCAAGTGGCCCCCTGGAGCTGGCTCCTCAAGGAAGTGAGCTGCTGCTCCAGCACCTGCATCAGAGGACACACACTCTTACTCAGTCCCTAATACATCCAAGTAACTTCTTCCATCCATTATTTTCATGTAGCCAAGAAGGTTGAAGTCTGCACTGAGATGCAAGCACAAGAACAGAAACCCAGTGCTGCCTAGGCACTTTCTAGACTACTCTGCTCCTGCTGTAGCTATCATCAAGAGGTGGGGACTAGAAGGACAGTGTCATCAGCTCAGCAAGGGAAAACAAGGAAAAGCCAGCACCAGGGTCCGGCATTGCTGCTCTGTTTTAAATAGAGATTCTCATCCAGTCCTGAGAGCCTGCAACCTGGAGATCATTGATCAGGTGCTCAATTTCTGCAGGGTGCTGTGTGCCCCCTCCCTTCTGTAGCCACCTCTTGTCCCAGGGCATCGCCACCAATGCCGTGACCCACACAAGTCCTAGCATGGCTGGGTTGCAGGTGAGGGCTGTTTGACCCTCAGCCCTATAAATGCTTCTTTTTGTGGGTAGACATTAGTAGGATCAGAGGCATAAACAGCAGAAAAGGAGACGCTTCTGGTAACATGCTTTTTTGGCTGCAGAAACCAGGGAAGTTCTTTAAGCTTTGGCCTGTGAGCACCTACCTTGCTGCTGGAGAAGTCTCACTTCTCTTCCTCCTTCATCTCCTTTCATCTCCTGGCCTCAGCCCCACCACTTCAAACCTACAGCACAATAGCTACCCAGTCTCCAGACCCAGTAAATTGTGCTTGCTTTTTAAGTTGTTTGGTTTCTTACTTTTTACAAAGGGGAAGAAAAACCAACACAGAGCAGCAGATAGCCCCAAGGGGAATTCTCCGTTAAAGCCACTGCCAAAAGAATGACCAATTTGTAAGTGAGATGTTGACACTTTTATAACACTGCAAATATCTTTCTATAGAGTAAAGCACTTGACTTTTTTTTTTTTTTATATAGTTTAAAAAAAAGTGATTTTTGTCAGGATATTAAATACTAGGAGGAAGTGTTGCAATACCCCAACACATTTTCCCTTTCTCTTCATTTCCCAGATTCATACACACAATTCTTCCAGGACTTCACAAAGGAGCCCCAGTCCCCTTCGCAGAACTATGCACGCAAAGAACAGGTGAAAACAGGTGAAACCCACTGAACAAATACAAACCCAGGCAGAAAAATGAGCAAATACAGCCCTTTTCTTACCAGCAGAGCCCACACAGAGACCTCTCTGCAGCACCCATCATCAACCTAGCCCTGCCAAGGGCTTCCTTATATTTAATGGGAGCCAACTGGTAGGAATGGAAACATCCACTTCCCTTGGTGAAGCACCTGTGTGCAATTGATGGGACTCTGCACCGGTCCCTGTCCCTGCTTCTGGCCCAGGAGACACCTGGCACCAGAGCAGAGTGGGCAATGGAGATGGTGAGAAGTGCTTCAAGCAACTTGGAATTTTCAGAACACGTTACATTTAGGTCCGATATGAATGGAGGTGAGGAGGGGTGCACCCTAACATTGCTCTGCAGCATCTCTTCACCTGATTCCCCCCCAAAACCCTCTTCTGCATCCCAGCTGCTGTCCCACATGTTGCCTCCCCATGTGCTGTGTGGATCTAGGACAGCACTGAGATAGTTTATACCCTTCAGTCTTTGGTCTTGCTGCAGGACAGCCAGTAGACAGGGGTGAGAGCAGAGAGGCTTTTGAAGTGGGGAGACCACAAAGCTCATTTAGGATGCATACACCACCAAAAAAACCCCAACCACCAGACACTAATAACTTCAAACCAGTGCTGACTGGAGTTGAAAACAGCGATGTACTGGCAGAAAAAATAGTGCCTAAGCCAAGTTCAGACGTGGTGTAAGCTGAATTTGACTCTGTTTATGATGCTGAAGAGAACTAATGGTTGCCGGCAGGCAAGTCTTGTCATTAAAGAGAATCACACCTCTAGTTAAAGGGACCAAATCTTCTCAGCACTCTTTCAGGTCCAGCAGAAATCATGACAAACAACCTCTGTGCTGCAAAGACAGATGGAGAAAGCAAGGCTGGTGTCCATGTATTGCACATTCCAGGGCTGGCTGGGCTGAGCTCTGTGGACAGGATCCGTGGTGGCATCTGGGGTGCTAGGAGAGGAGATGGACTTGGTGTGGCAGACTGCCCACAAGTTGTTTGCTTTTGGTGCCTTTGGGGAGATAGGAGCAGGGATCAGTCCTCACAAATGTGCTGAACACCCCCCTGCTGCCTTCTCAGCCTGACTTCTCACCACTCTCTGTCTTCATTCAGTGAAGCATCATCCCCACTGCATCCTTCTGTCAGTAGCATTGCTGTGTGCCTTGCAACAACCAGTAATGCACTTCCAGATGAAGCGCTACAGAAGTTACTAGTTTGCCACAGCTGATTAAGTTATTTATTGAAAATTAAACTAAGTGGGGAATTTGTTGCTGCTCTTTCCTCTGATATTTTATAATTAATTTTTTGACTGGAGACTTTTTTTTTTTTTTTTTTTTAATGTGTGTGTGTGGGTGATATAAATCCAGACTAAGAAATATTTTTTTTTTAAGTGCAGAACTAAAAAATTATCCCTTTAGGGAGTTTTTCAAGTGGATCAACTTGTAATTCCAAAGTGTTCAACATGTTATTGAAAGCTCCAAAGTTCTGCATGGTTGCAATGTCCAGCAGTCAGTGGTCTGAAGTAGATGCTCTGCTTTGGGTCAACTTATTTTAAAATTTCAGTGTGTGGGAAATTTTGAAACATCACCATTTGTCTCCTTACCCCCAACAATCATAGAATGGTTTGAACTGGAAGGGACTTTAAATATCTAATTCCAGCCCCCTGCCATGGGTAAGGACACCATCCACCAGACCAGGTTGCCCAAAGCCCCATCCAGCCTGGCCTTGAGCACTTTAAGGGATGGAAACTTTTTTTCTTGGTTCCCTTGAGCAGATGCTTGATGTCTCTGTGCCTGTTCTGCATCAGGTATGACTGCATAACTGCATCCTTGTACTCCTCCAGCCCAGCAAGATGAGATGACCACTTCAGCTGATGAGGTACTCATCAGCTAATTGCTTTGGCTCACCATTGCAGCTGCCCCTTCAAGGTGCCAGAGTCAGACCCACTCTCCATATGATCCCTGAATTATGTCATCGTAAGTACAGCGATGACATTTGGGGATGCATGGGGATGCTTATCCCCAAACTACTCCAGCCACGAGGGTAGCTTGAGTGCTCCAGGTTTATACTCCTAAAAGAGTGCAGAGGGATGGGATTCACCTGGTGTTAACAGCCATAAGCATCCCCTTGCCCACTCTGAGGGCCATTTTTCTCTGCTACTGCCTTCAGCCTTCCCCCCTCCTGCCTTTAAATTAAGGTCACATCATATACCATCCCACTTCCTTTCTTGGAGAAAGGGAAATAAATTGGAAGCAGAGATCGGGGGAGTGAAGGAAAGAATGAAAATGGAAAAAAGGGAAGAAAGTGAGAGGCAAGGAGGGTGGGGACAAGGGCTCCCAGCCACAGTGCATTGTGCTGGGCTCCATCCATCTAAATAAATAGACCATCCTGACTTGTGTCCCAGCTGGGAGAGGTTTTGTTGTCTTTTGAGTTTTGGTGTTGTCCCCTCCCCTCTTCCCTCTGTCCTTTCTTTCATTCAAACCACATCAAAGTGCCCCCGTGTCTCCCTGGGCCTTTCCGCTCCCTCCCTGGAGGCACAACGTCCCCTTTTGTGACCACCACCGAGGCGACCTTTCCTTCCTCCTTCCTCTCATTTATCCCCATGTCCCAGTGTAAATAAACCCAACGGGGAATGGGGTGAGGGGGGAGAGAGTGCCCATGGGGAAGGGGCAGCTTTGGGCCAGAAGTGCCCTCTTGCCCACCCCTGCCCTAGAGGTGCAGCAGTGACACTGGGAACATGAGCACAGGGACATTATCAGAGGGTGGCATGTGCTCAGGGGTAGATTAACCTGCCCAACGTCCCACAGCAAGCCAGGGGAGGCAGGATGCAGAGAGATTTTACAGATTTGACCCCAAAAGAGAGCGTAGCTGCTTTTCCACCCTGTACAAATGCCAGTAGCAGCTGTCCCTGCAGAGGATGCGGAGGCAGGTATGGGGCTGGAGTGGCAGAGGGCACCTGTGCATGGGCACATGGACCTGTGAGGAGCAAACACCCAGCCATAGCCTGCACTGGGGATGTTTCCTGGTGGAGAAATCCCCTCCGACACCTGCACCCTGAAGTTTTTACAATAGGTATTTTCTTTCAAAAAAATTTGGAGCATTTATTTGGAACAATCTTCCCACAGCTGCAAATAGCACAGCAGCTCCAGCTCTGATGGCATCGTCCTTACTGTCCTGCATGATGTTTTTCACTCCTTTGTAACAGAGCGGCCAGAGAAGAATTAAAAACCAACATGAGCTGGGAGGGAAGGTCCTCACTGCCTTTACCCCAAGCCCCACGTGTGTCCCTGAGCAATCCAAAAAGCATGGGGGCATGATACAGTCCTTAAACAGTGAAATCCCCATGAAAGCCCTCACTCCCTGTGCTTGATGTACCGGGTTGTTCAAAACAGGGGAGACCTCTCCACCCTAAAGTCCTTGTCTCCCCGTGTTTCAAATCCTATTTTGGCTGCCCAAGGTGATACAGTCAGATCCTAAATTAGCCTCTTATAATCTAAATTGAATTTAGACCCAGAAAATCCCCTGCTTTCAGATGTTTCTGGTTACACAATAACCCTGGCTCTCCTTCTCAGAGGAGTGAAATGGCAGGATTTTGAAATTCCTTGTTGGTTCATGTTTGCATATAAATGCTGATTTTATCTTTTCTGTACACAAAGTAAACACAAAGCTGTTTTACAATAATGTTGCCGTTGAAACATGCACCCAGGATGGCAAAACAACCCCGGCTTAGAGATGTTTCCAGGCCCAAGGACCATGCCTCCAACAAAAAGAAGCCGCCTGCTCTGAGATGCCCAGCCCACCTTTGTCCCTGTTGATTTAGTTCAAGATGCAGATTTCATCAGGCAGCAATAATATTCAGAAGGAAAAATATATTAATATTCAGAAGGAAAAATGAGGCAGTGATGGTAAAAGATGTCAGTTCACCCAGGCCAGTGAGTGGAAGCACAGGTTGAAGCAGAAGCTTTCCATAGACCCCCATGAGACACCATTCTGTAAGGGCCCAGCCACATAGAAATTTGGCAATGATGGCAGTCATTTTAACAGAGACTTATATCTCTTATCTTTATTATTAATAAAAATAATAATAATAATAATAATAATAATAATAATAATGTATTTATTTAATGCTGTTCTACATAGGGAATGTAATTCAGGTTGAAAAAGGGGCTTAAAATAAGGCAGATATTGATGATTAACTCATAAACTCTCTGGGGGAGAACTCTTCTGTTAAAAGTTCCTCATTGGGAAAGAACTCAACGCTGTCCTGGACAGGAGCAAACAGAAGAGAAGTCTTGCTGGGCTGAGGTAACTGACATACATAAATTAATTCAGAATAATTCCTGAATTATACAGCCCTACACAGAGATCAGAGGTGGTCATTTGGAAACAAAATGACTGTGTTCACAAGCCTTGGCTACTGAAAAAGATAACATAAAATCAAAGTAAAATGTATTTTCTGATCATCTTTTCCCCCCTAAGCAGAAATCCCATCTCAAAGCCAACCACCCCTGGTGAAAGAGGCCTTCCTGGGTGCGACAAGAGATGATAAAAATCCAGCACAAACATCTCCCTTTGGCCATCTAGGAGTGTGGTGTCTACTTCAAGTTAGTCATTTAACTAGTCATCAGCTTTAATAGCCCATGAAGACAGAGGTGGTCATTCTACCTGCTCTAGGATGACTATTTCACATGGGATCAGCTGCCCCTGGGTGATGCCCGTCCCTCCTGACGGCTGTAGGTGGGTCCGTGGTGAGCAGATGCATCAGTTGTAGCCAGTTGTAGATGGTCAGAGGTAGATGAGTTGCCTTCTGCCCTATATACCTGAGCGCTCATGGAGGCTGAAGCACTTCCCCTCCCAAAGAAGCCAACTCTGAAATAACACGTATTCAGCCCAAAGTTCACTGAAGTCCAGGCTGACACAGCTTTCAGTGGTCTTTGCATCAAGCCTGTAGAAATGCATGAGGCAGTATCAGAAATGGACCCTGCTTCTTTGCTGGCTGTCAATGTACCTGATCTACAGCACAGATTAAATCAAAAAACCCCACAACTTCACCCACTGGCCATGCAGCCTGTATCTTTAAATGGCACTAAATGCATCCAGTGAGAGCTGGCTGGGATCTTTTTCATGTCCAAGCAGCCATATCCAAGGATCCAAATCATCCTGTGTTTGACACTCCAGGAGCAAAACCTGAAAATGTAGCCATCTCCTGAGGCCACGAGCTGCTCTTCAGCCTGTGTTGGAAGCAAAGGCATCATAACAAGCCTACTGGCATGGTCATCCGTGCAAAGCTGATATGTCTGTAGTGGAAAGCACGGCTTGCTCCTGTACCACAGCAGGTTAAATCGCAGCACAGCAAGCTCTGCTGCAAGTCCTTACTGTCATTTGCATCCAGGTAGTTAACACCGATGCAAATTTTATTACTGCAGGCAGAGCCTGACCAGAAGTCTGAGCAGCAGCTAGGACCAGAATGAAAGAAAAAGTGTATGAAGTTGTCAGGAATGAAAGAAAAAGCACATGCTGGTACCCAGCCTGTAAATGCACAAGGTCCTCAACTGATCTCACTTTTGTGGCTTTTAATGCCTTTGTTGTTCCTATAAAAATCTCAGTGGATTTCAGTCCATAAAGAGGATGGAAAATCTGTTAATTGCCTTACGGCTGTGAGACAAACCCACCCCTACCTCGGCCCGGGCCCTCCCAGGATCCCAAATCCTGGTTCCCTGCTGGAAGCCAGGGGGATTTCCAAGGGCTGGAGAGACCTGCTCCTTTCTGTCTCCGTTGCTGCAAGGTGCCATACACTTGTTCACCTACAAAACCACCCCGTGATACCCATTCTCCCCAGGCTCTCGGTGCTTCCAGCAGCACTGGCTGGGTGTCACCGTTCCGGTCCTGGCACCCTCTCCCTGTCCCCACAGCTCCCGCGTCCCCTCCAGCCTGGCTGGGCAATGATTAATGGTGCCCATCAATCAGCCGCTGCTGTGACGAGCGGTTTGTGATTAACCTTGGGGAACCTTGTCCCCCTGGCCACCCGTCCCCCTCCGGAGCCCCCCACTGAGGTTATCTGCAAAATGAAGCAGGATGCATGCAGTGGCCCTGGAGAACAGGTCTCCTGTTCTTTTCGTATGGAAATGGGGAGGTCTCCATTGCTCCTTTGAAGTTTGTCCTGTGGGGGTAAAAAAAAAAAAAGACAACAAAAAACAATCCCACAATGTTTTCCTTCAATAATGCAGAAAGGAACCAGGTTTGGGACAGTCTGAGTTAGTGGAAAGTTTTCATTTGGGAAGAGAAAACATCAAACCTTGGGGCAATTAGCAGAGAGGACAGAGCTTCTTTTGACCTCACACTGGCTGTGCTTGTGTTTGGGTAGTATCAGGACACCCTGGCTGCGCTGCACCAACAGGGCACGAAACAGAGTCCTTGCTTTCCACAAGTGATGGCAGTGATTTCTTAATTTGGTACGGTGTCATTTAATGGCTTGAGGCTGGCTGGATTATATTTGGGGATGACGGCTGAACCCAGATTGAAGTCCTTGCAAACATCAGTATCCAAGCAGGATGGTAGGGACATGTGTCTACACCAGGGTCTGTCTTGGCGTGAGAGAAACACACAAAAAAACCACAATTACACAATGCAGTAAGAGTCAGGTCCCCTTATTGCATTCAGCCTACTCAAGACCTGCATTGTTTAAAGCCAAGGGCAGGAGCAGATGCCAAACACAGGTCAAGCTCCAGAGCCTTCCTGACAGGGGGGAAATGCTGAGGATAATTGGTGTGTGGTGTTGTCTCCATCCAGAAGGGAAGTTCTGGTCTGGAGTGACTAAGCTCTGGCAGGTGGGAAGCACTTCTCTTTCCCCCCTCCAACTGTCCTTAGCACTGACTTATTTGCTTATAATCACCAAGAGGGTTTGTCGATAAGAAGAAAATCCCTAAGTGCTCCCATTCGAGACCTGTGGGGTTTTATTTGGTCTTGTCCCTCGTTGATAAGCATGCAAATCAACAAACAGACTGCAATTAATATCCAAATCCCTTTCAAGAGACACGCTCAAGCATTTCTGAACTGGGCTGTACCAAATATTTGTCTCTTATTTGAATGGACATGTTGAGCAGTTGGAGCTGTGCTGTCCACATATAAACAGAGGCAGTTGCTCCTGCACGGAGCCCATGAGCTTGGATCATGCCTGGAGCAAAGCCCTGGCTGGCCAGGTTGGGTGTTTTGGGCTGAGACCTGCTCTGAGACCTCCAGCTTACCTTGCAGTGGGATGACCCTAGGGGATGGGCACACATGCAGACCACCATGGGCTGGTATTTTCGATTACTGGAGCTTAATCATTTGGGAGAGACCCCCGGGAACACAAGCACCTCGACTGGCTGGTCAGGCACAGATCCCACCAAAACACTGGAAAAGTAAGGCCGAGCTTCACTGCTGCACCCGTGGAGGTGGGGTGAGGTGGGGAGGGAGCCCAGCTATTAAGATCTCCCTTCAAATGTTATTAAATAATATTTTGCTGCTGCAGCATGACAGGTGTGGAGGCGCAGGCAGGTAAACACAGCCCGGAGCGGGGCAGCCCGCCAAGTCTGTTTCCTTACATAAATCTCTCCACTTCAAGGTATGCAATTAATCCCGGCTCCAGCCTCCGTTCACCACAGACCTTCTTTGTACACATGATGCATTAATCACCAGAAAGGACTTTTGCACCTCTGCTATCATTCCTGCTCTGCAGGCTGGCGCAGAGGGCTTAAAGGACCAGCAGAAAACCCGGGACGCGGTGGCGGAGGTGTGTTGGTGGTAGCATCTGAGACCAGGCATGAGGATGAGCGTGCACAGGTGTGCGTGCATGCACAAGTGTGTGCACACACCTCAGCCACACCACGGCATGCTGCAGCCCATCCGAGGCTGATTCTCCCAGCAGATCCCCTGTTGCATGCTCCCTGGAAAGAGCGGGCGTTAATAAGTAACAGCTCCCCACCCTGAGTTTCACAGGGGTGATTACAAGGAGTTCTCATTAAAACAAACCCACCAGGAGGACGGCAGATCCCCGGCAGGAAGCCTGCAAGAGCCTGCATGCGTGTTTGCAGCCCTGGTGTACCCGCGTGAGCCGCAGCCCTATCTCCTGCATCTCAATGGAAGGAGAGGGCACGGCCGGCACAGCCCTGCCCGCCCCATGCAGGTCCCCAGCACCCCCTTCCTGGCCCCGTTTCGGCAAGCCCAAACCCTTCGTGCTGCCCATGCCCGACCCAGGCTGGGATCTGCTGGGAAGTCCCTCCATGGCCCCCCCAGGGTCTGGCTTGGACCTACAGCCCACCTGGCCAGGTGGTTCAGGCCACGTCTAGGTGCTATGAGCCCTCTGTTTTCCCATATATTCCCCATTTTGCCTTCCACAAAGCCCACTACAAGTGATTTACCTACTTTTTAGCTTTGGCAGTAACTGGACCCTGGGAATTATGCATTTGCCCAAAGCCTAATGCACACTCTGACCCCTGTGGTCCATATGCCTGCATTAAAGCCCCACAGGGGAGCAGGACGTTTCTTGGAGGTGCAAAGCATTAGGGTGACACTGTCCCCACTCACCTGCTTGTCCTCACCTCTGAGCATGGCCATTCTTCTGCTCTCCTCCACCTCATCTCTTCTCCTCCAGTTACTTTTGGAAGGTGCCCAGGACCTTGAATTTACCTGGCTTTGCTGTTGGGATGTATAGCCCTAAAAGTCTTTACTGTGAAGGTAAGGACTTCAGCGTGGATCGGGTCAATGGGGAGGGATTTGATGGGAAAGCAGAGGAAAATGGGAGCAGATGGCTTGCGTGTGCCTGGAGCGCTCCTATCTCCAAGGCCTCATAAAGATTACGGATGCTCTTCTTCAAAGCAGTGGAGGTCAGAGTGTGGGGAAGGCGAACGCCCACCCTGCTCCTGCCCGGGATGCTTTTCATCCCCATCTGCTTGCAGGAGGTCAAGGGCTGAGCCTTCAGTCCCCTGATAATGAGATGTGAGCAAGGCTGGGGCTCGCTGTGTGCTTCCAACCGCCTGATTTGGCTTGGCTGATGGCCACTCAGCATTGGGCATGGCCAATGAAATGTCCCTGGTGGGGAATGCATCCATGTGGGGTGGCTGGGTGGTGGGAGGGGGGAGTGACCATGACAGGATAGGGGCTCCTTACCTGCCTGGTGGGCACTGACACCCTGTTCAGGTCCTGCAGGCTGCTCAGTGCCACCCAAACCTGGCAGTGGCTTTGGAGTAAGGTCTTCATGCCTAATACTGGTGTATCTGTTTTTATAGCTGCAAGGTTTTTAGACATTGCCAGCTGATACCTGATTTATGCTTGGGATTCTTCGCAGCCCTCAGGGGTCCCCTCTCTACTCCCAACCCTGCCCAAGCTCAGGCTGCAATTCCCTCTTGCAGCACTGGGCTCCTGAGGTGAATCACATAGGGTGTAAAAATGTGTGTTCATTGCTTCAGGACACTGCTAGCATTTCTCCAAGCCATTCATTATTTTTGAGCCTCTTTCTGCTTGCCCCAAAGCTTTGCACTTTTTTGTTCCTCTAGCTCCAGTGTTTGTCACTGGCTTCAGCCTCATTCCATTCCCAGCAAGGCAAAGAGAGCTACTGGGCTTCTTCAGCTGTTATTTCTGTTTCTGTAGCCTTTGTCTTAGATGAGAGGCAGTCTGCAAACTGCTGGTTCAAAGTCATTTGGTCAGAGCTTGAGCAAAAAAGAGACCTTCCCGTCTGCGCAGAGGAGACATGTCCATGGAGGTCAAGGTGGGGCGTGAAGGCAGAGCACTGACAAAGTAGCCACTCACCCCAAGATAAAGCCGCTGAAGACCAATGTTAATTAAACAAGGAGAACGTTTTTGTTTCAGCATGTTTATTAATTATTATTATGACTAGGCACCGTTTACACTGCTGTAATGCCTACAGGTCTGAATTAGCAGCGCAGAGTCGTTGTGCTGCATGGTGAGCGAGCACACGCACGGGCAGAGCTCACCCACCAAAACACAGCGTGGTTAGCACTGCTTTTCATCCCTCAGCCCGACAAAGCACCCGCAAGCTGCTCCTTCAGCCCTGGGGTGCACCCCACCAGGCAGGTTTCGAGCAGCAGGGAACAGAATTGTGCCCCTACATCCCAACCTGAGGACCATGTTGGACCACTTCTGCCATGGGGCCACCAGCTGACTCCTGTACCTACACCTACAGAGCTCAAATCAGGTTCAGAAAGGATGCTGGTTTACCTCGTCACCTTATTTTATTTTATTTTTTTTTTGCCTAAGGCAGTAGTAGCTAAGGGTTTCACTCCTCAAAGCAAAGTCCCCTCCCTTCTGGCTGTGTTTCACAGGATTGTGATATACAGGCCATGTAGAAGGAGCAGTAGGAAAATATTAGGAAAAAGAAAAAAAAAAAAAGAAGGGAACAACAAACAGTCATGACCTGAATGACTCTGTGACCTTCTAGACACATTGCAAAGCTTGGGAGCCATCTGTCTTCCACCCAGAGCTCCTTCTGCAAGAGGGGGCTCTCTCTAATTTCCTGGGCATCACTAATTAAAGAAGAGGGGGTTCCTCCAGTCCATCACTGCTGCAGAGGAAGGCAAACCCTTGCCTGGCACCCTGTGCAGGGACACCCAAGTCCTGTTGCCAATGCTGCTGCCCTCTCTGGGGGGTTGTCTAGAAGCTCCCCTGCTTCACCTTCTCTCTCCTCCAGCCCTTGAGCACCTCTGTCCCCTGTGGTTCCTCTGCTCCCTTCAGCTGAGGCTTCAGGTCAGAGCTGTGAGGAAACCATCATCGGCCTACACGCTGAGTCCCTCCAGAAGAAGGATCTGGAAACCCTCTGGCAACCAGTGTAGTGAGGCCACCCTGAAAAATCATTCTTAAAAATAGGAATTTTCCTGGTTGTTTTTTTTTTTTTTTTTTTTTTTGGTGTTTTTTTTTTTTTAAATTTGAAGCTGGAAAGAATGGTGGTGACCCTCCTTAGACTGTGCCATGGTTTTCTGATGGCCTCCCAGCAATGGGGATGTTCCTGGGGAAGGAAAGAAGAGGATGCCATGTGTAATATCAGCCAGCATCCCCACACCCCTGGAGCATGGTGTTTGTTTCTCTGTGCTCATTCACGGCCCATCACAGTGCCCCAAGTTCCCTGAGAGGACAGAGCCTGCCCCAGCAAAGTGGGTACCCAGAGCAGTGAGTGATGCCGGGGACCCCAGCAGCAAGCAGAGCACGAGCAGACAGGCACAGACACATGCCCTATGCACCCTTTTGCCTCCCTTTGCCACAACAACAAAGAATTAGCCCTTTCTTTTGAAGTTTATCTCCTCCAGCCCCAAATAACCCCCTGTCCCCCTGCCTGAGCTTTCCAAGCTTGGCTCCTTGGCCAGCTTGCCCTGCTCTGCGAGCCGGAGGATCCCTCCTGCTGCCTCCCTTGTGCTGCCATCAGGTCCAACCTGTTCGATTTGCGCTGCCCTGGGCGCTGCGGGTCCCAGCTTTCTCTTTCTGCTTCATTTAATTTGAACACCCGCACCTCTCCCTGCTCTCCTCCCTGCTCACTTGGAGCCCCAGGCACTTTGCTGTGCAAGGCGCAAGGCAGGGCATCGCTTACACACCTGGAATATGTTGCAACAAGCCCAGCAGCCTCTTACAAGGAAGTCTTGGGCCCAGACGATGAGCTAGAAAGTCCTTTGCAAGGCCGCCTTTCTAGGGGAAAATATATATATATATATTTCAATTATTCCTGGAGGGATTGGTTTGCTGCCCCACTTTGTTCTTCTTTTTGGGGGGTGGGAGTTTAGCATTCCCCTGTGCATGCACGTAGATGGCTAGCCAGGCGTGCATGTACACAAACAATATACACAGGGGGAAGGATTAGCTAAAACTGCTTGCCTTTTTTTTTTTCCTTTCTTTATCTTTTTTTTTCCTCCTGATTTCAAAAGAAGGCCTCTGTTGAAATACTTCAGTCACTTGCATGGTGGTGGGGAGCACTGAAACGGGATCTTGCTGGCATGGAGGAGCTGCAGGAGGGTTCCTCAAACATGTAGCTGCGACTTCTATATGCAAAACTGCAACTGCACACCCTACCCATATGTAATGCACCTTCCCCGGCATTGCCGTCCTCTTCCCAAAGGCAGGGTGAGCCTGCAGGAGTGAGACTGAGCAGGGGATGGGCAGGCACTGATGGCTGTGGCAGGAGGAGGGATGCTGCATGTCCTGGGCTGTGGCATGGCATGGGCAATGCAGCCTGACAAGCAGATCACCCATGGATGCTTTTGGGGGTCTGCAGAGGCAGCAGGCTGCAGGGGGTGGCTTGCAGAATTTGTGCCAAGGCACAGCTCTGCTGTGATGGTGGGGAATGAGCTGCTGAAGATATCGGATTGATTCAGCAGGGGAAAAAGGCTGCCAAAGCACACAGAGCTGGACCTATGCTCTTGAGTAGGACCAACGACAGCAGAGACAACAACATGATGATAGATGATAGAAAGCCTTTGGGCCTCTCATTTCTCGGTGAAGATTTAAACCCCTGTCCTTCTGCTGAAGAGCCAGCTGGAAACGTTACACCATTTAGTGTAAATCGCTTCTCTGCTGCCACTGCACCCAGCTGCACGGCCTGCGTGGTGGCTATACACTGCAAAGCACATAAGCATCTCATTCGGTGCAGGGCTTTCTCTGCATGGTTTCTCAGTGCCTCAGCAATTTATTCTGCTCTGTGCTGTTTCTCCCTACTGATCAATTTGAACATCCGTTTCTTTGCTTGTTTTACAGGCACAGAACTACTTGGCCAAGACACGCTGCAGCAGCACTCCGTCCCGAGCATCCCCTCCTTGTTTACCAGCTCGCAGCAGCTCAGAGGATCAAGAGTTCAGAGCAGCACTCCGAAGGTGAAGCCGAGCGGATGCAGATGCCGTTCAAGGTTGCTTCTCCCCTCCAAGTGGGTGGCAGCGGTGCTTGCTCAGCACTTTGTGACAGGCTCATCCAGAGGGAGAGCTGCTGGAAACTTCTCTCTGCACTGCAAGGGAGAGCAGGGGCTGCTGCCAAGCCAGGAGCTGGCAGAGCCATCCCCAGCACATGGGCTGACATTTGGGCTGGGCTGAACTCAGGGGGAATCTTAATTTATTTTTCACTGCAGATTTCAGCGTGGCTGATCTTTTATTTCCCCTTTAAAACAAAATAAGAGGGTGCACTTTTGCCTTCTATCTCAATCTTTTGCAACCTTCCAACACTGCCTCAAACCTGTTTCGTCTGCTTTCTGTTTTGAAACAGCGAGAAGACGACCATAAAGCTCACTATAATCTGTCTCACCTGGGTGACTCACGCAGAAATGCCACCAGCCTGTGGCGGTGGCCCCACGGTCCCCAGGGATGACTCAGAGCGAGTACGGGAGCATCCGCATGAGAGCCTGGTGGGAGCCGCGGGTAGGAAAGTGCATGGAAGCAAGCAGCTTTGTAGGTCAGTAAGAGCTTTTGGTGCAGAGTTGAGACCATTTTTTGGTAAAGCCATGTTGGTGCCTCCTGGGGCAGAGAGGTGGGAGAGAAGGGGAGGATGATTCTGGTGCGAGGCAGGGTGGAGGAAGGGGAGAGGAGGAAAAGATGCTTTTCATATGAATGTTGCCTTTCAGATGGAAATGGCAGGGTCAGCAGCAGCAGCCCTTGGACAATGGCCCAGTTCACTCTGCTCCCCACTAGCCACAAAGTGATGTGGGGATGATGGCCGAGGAGCATCATCCATGCCCCGAGCCTGGGCTGAGCCTGTCGGGGCTCCCCGCCGGTGTATAGGCTGCTCGCCGAGGGCCCACAGGGCACAAAAAACGGCTGGAAGAATGCTAACATGATGAGGGGGAGGGAGAAAGAGGGAAAAAGGAGAAGGAGAGAGAGAAAAGCCAAAAGATTTCAACACAAATAATCTTCAAGGAGTGTTCTGTAAACAAAAAGGAGGGCATCGCGCCAGGAGCACCTGCCTCTCCGCATTGACATTAATTGTTTGGGGAAGGAGAAAAAAATACATTTCTCTTGCCGCACGTGCATGCAGGGAGAGGTGGCTGTGCTCTTCCCCAGGCCCTTTCCAGAGGAGGCAGGAGAGGAGGTGATGCTGGATGCAGGATCGTGCCCGTGGGTGCTGCAGCAAAGGCAGCCCTGGAAGCCAAACCCAGTGGCATCCACTTCGCCTTCCTCCTGATCGCTTCCTCGAGGATGCACATTCTTTCTAAATCTCTTGGCAGTTGCAAGCTCTCAGCATTTTGCATCACTCTCTGATCCCACTATTGTTTTTTCTCCACGTACCGTGGGCAATCCCTGGTCAGACGCTGCCAGGCTCCTGACCTTGTGGCTCTCCTGAGCTGCCGAGTCCCTCAGGTGCAAGTTTCTTCCTGTTCTTGGGGTGGGTACGGAGGAGCTGAAAGGCTCCTGCACCCACACGAGCAGTGGAGGAGGATTAGGCTGTGCACGAACAAGTCCCTAATCATCCGGTTTGGCAATCTCCTGCAAGCCACCTCACCCCTCCCGGGGGCACCACTCACCCATGCAAAGTGCCTGGCACCTCCAGTGACCACTGCAGGCTTTGCCAGTGCAGACAAAGTGCGAGGCTTTCTCTGTGCCTGCTCTTTGGCCATCCCCGTGAGTGCCAGCTCACCCATAGCCGGGTGGAGATGCACTGCTTGTTTGGCCAAAAAGGCCTCGGGGCTGTGACATAAAGAAAGGAGCTTCAGAACATTGTGGTGGGGAGAGACAGAGAGGGACAGCAGGACTTTGGTAGCTGTAATTGGCATTATCTGTGACGCACTGCTTTGGGAGGGCTGGAAGCATCCACATTTCTTCACTCGCAGGTTTAGAGGCTAAAGGCCCCAGTTCCGCACAGCATCCCCAAGCAGAAACCATCTGCGTCCCCTTCTGGCTTTATCATCAAGATAAAGTGGCTGTGGGAAGCCATGACTGAGTGCTGGGACCTCAGGGGGTGAGCACAGGACTGAGCTGAAGCCACCTGGGCTCCTGCAGCAGGAGATGAGCTCCTTCCACATGGGCAGGACCACAAAGCTGGTGTTTTATAAAGGGACACGGGGCTAAATGCTTACCTGGTGCTGGGAGCATGACTGAGGTGGGCAGAGCTCCCTCCTGGGGCACCTCTGGTCTTCCTGGTGACATGGATAAAGCTCACCTGAGGCACACAGCAAGCCTGAACAAAGCCATTGAGAAATCTGCTGGTGCTGATGGGTTTGTTAGCTGGTGCAAATGGTAACGGGTTTCATCTGAACACCGTGGGGCTGATTACAACTTGCTAGAGAGCTTTCCTGGGGATCATGTTCGAAGATCTTCCTACAGATACAGCTAATATCAGCAGAGGGCTGGCACCTAGTGCCTGTGTGCTGTTCTGGGCTGTGTGACAGAATTTTGCAGTCACTGCTCAAGCGCCATGCAATGGCACATCGTTACCTCCGCATTTGCTCATCCCATAAACGCAGAAGGATGTGCAGCCTGTGTCGCTGGAGGCAACTAACGGGCCAAAAATCTTGTTTTGCCAACACAACCTGAAACGCTACTGTTAAAAGCCCTCTGGTGTGGAGCAGTCCTTGCTTTGCTTCCTCCGGGGAGGGAAGTCTGTGGTGGCATCGCCCACCTTAAACCTGGGTTATGTGGGTGCAGCAGAGCTCAGGGAGTAACACAGAGCTCCACTGCAGACTGGTGAGCACGGGGGACGTCCAGACCCATCCTTTTGCAGCCCGTGATGCCGCCTTCCCCCCAGCCCGCCCGCTCCCAGTTTAACCATTAACAGGCTGGCTGGCCCAGTGCAGACAATGGTCTGTTTGTTTAGCGCCGAGGGCTGGAAGGGAGCTCGTATCGGGGGCCTGGCAGATTTATCAAAGCGGAGTGATTAGCTCTATTAGAGAAGGGATTTGTGTCAACAAAAAGACAGGTGCAAAGAGACTATTCCAGCTGGCAAAGGCTTCACAGAGCTTTAAGCATTTCAGTGGCAATAAAACTTCTTCCAGGAAGCAGAGTCGGATGGGAGAGACCATGTGTGTTGCTGACTTCTTGGACTGGCCCTCCCAGCATCTTGTCCTCACTGTCTCCATGGGGGATGTAGCCTTTAGGGTCCCCATGTCCCTTGTTTCTTCTGTGAGGTTGGAAGTGTTTCCCAGCTTTGGATGCCCCATCCCAAGCCAGAGGAGGGTGGGATGAAAACCAAGCATGGGGTGGCATGAGCTCCTCCTTGGGGACATGCCACTTGCAGCCCCTTGAGCCACACCATGGGCTGTAAATGCCCAGACCTTGATCTCTCTTGCGAGCTTTCTGTGGAAACAGAAATGGAGAGCCCTACTGACAGCTCAAATAATGTCAGCTACTCATTCTTAATACCTTCTCTTCTGCACTTGCAATTTCGCTGTAATAACTGCTCTGAAATTATTATTCAGTTTAGGCTGCATGGAGAGCAGGAGGAGCACATTCTTACCCCTGGTTCCAGGGTGGACAAATCTCACTCATAAGAAACGCTTTCAATGACCAGAACACAAAGTACTTCCAGGACAGCAATTCTGAGCATTTCTGAGAACCAGCTGGAATTTTGATTGTGAAAAGTTTATTGGGGGGCAAATCAAAGAAACGGGAGAAACCTGAGCATGGATTGGGTTACTACTTCTCTGACATGAGATCCTGGCTAACCTGATATGGGAATGATTCATAGAACAGAAATTTGCTACCCTTCCTCAGAAGTCCACCAACATGAAACCATTATTTTATTTTTTTTCTTCTGTAATAATATTTTTCCTACACTAACAGATATATTTTCTGCTTCTCACGTTGCCTACATCCTTATAGGATCTCTTCAGAGGAGCTGTACTGATGCTGTAACATTTTACTGAGTGTAACATGGATGAAAATGTTTCTTCGGGCATATTATGCTGGCTAATAGTGTGTTAGCAATGCTGACTGAGGGCTGGATTTGCTAGCTGATTCAAGTCCATATGGCAACTGAGCACCTACTGAGCTTTTCAGAAACCTACTAGATGATAATCTACATTTTTAGGCATTGACTTGTTCGTGACTTTAAGCACCTGAGTCCTCACTTCAGCCCTTAAACCTCTTCTTCTGAGTGCTCCAAATGCTTCTGAAACTTTGGGGTGTGTGTGTGTGTGTGTAAGTATAAAGCTGTATTAAAAGTGCATTCAAGTCCTCCCAGCAGGATAGCTTCAGAAAGATCCCTGTATTTGCTTTGGGGCTCAGTGGAGGATCCAGCCCTAAGGGTAGCTCCCGAGATCTCTTGCACACAGGTCCCTGATGGAGCAGAAGCCTGCAGACAAAAAGCACCTCCTGCCACACCGATTTGCTGCAAGACCTTTGGGGCTTCATTCCACCTTCCCTTGCCTTGGCTCTTTCTGTTCCCCAGTGGGACTGGTAGGATTGTTCTCCTTAGGACACGTACCCGGAGAGCCATGAGGAGCTCAAGAGCTGCTGCTCCGCTTGCAGCCGGCCACGCTTTTTCACAGCTGCATTCTTTGGCTGGTTGGAGGGAGTGTTTATCACTGAGGGCAGCTATAAAATAAAGGCCTGGGGCTACGTTTTCAAAACAGGTGCCTCAAACGTGGTCACAAAATATGCACGTCCCAGCAGGGAGCTGTGCAACAAGAACTGGGCACTGTGCCTGCACTGTTTGCATTGCCTGAGCAATACACGTTTTGGAGCTGTGATTGCCCAAAGTCTGGTGCTGGAGGAACCCAAAGGATTCAGATTTAAGGGTTTCCATCCGCACCCTGAGTTATGGGTGCAGATGGAAAGCTGGGAGGATGGAAACCTGTGTGGATGGAAACTCAGGGGAGGCACCCTGAGCCCCACTCTGATCAGCCATGGGAGAGCTTCTCCCTCCCCTTCAACATTTTCCCATTTGTGCATGAGCTTCTCAGTTTCCCTCCTTGTTTCCTTCATGGTGAGGATTTTTTGGGACCTGCTAACACCTTGCTCCGCTCTATTTCTCTGTCTAGAGGATGAGCTAACATGGAGCTAACAGATGAGCTAACATGGAGCTAACAGATGTGGGGGGATATCAGAAGTTTGGGCAGTGAGAGCAGAGCTGGTGTCAAAACAGAGCAGGGCTAAAGAGAAGAGCCGTGGTATTCATGCAGTGTGCCTGATTTCTCATGCTCAGTGCTTTCCACACAGCAAAGGAGACTCTCTCCTGCTTATAGATTCTTGCCAAAGTCTTTCCTGTGTTTTTCTTTTACTGGTATCACATAATTTGCACTGACAATGAGGAGGGTCAGTTCCACTTTATCTTGGCATCGTAGAGCTGTTCAAAACAGAAAGCTCAGAGGCTCTGCTCTTGCATCAGCCTTCAAGGAACAGAGCACATTTCACCCCATCAGTGCAAAAGCATCAGTTCTCCTCTGTGTCCAAACGGCAGCATAGAGCCATCAGCATGACAGAGGTATCTGAGGGCTCTCCATTTATGTCTTTTCCCCAGGGATTAAATAATGGAGATAGGCAGGAATGGAAAGAACACCAGGCTCGTGAAAATTCATGCAATTATTTCGTGGCAGGTCATCACTGCCATTTTGCTTTTGGGTCAGGAGGATGTACAAATGCTGGTGCCTGGGCAGGGATCCTGAGAGCATGGGCTGCTGCCTGCCTTGCACCAAGGAGCCTGAGCACTGCACACCATGGTAAAGAAATGGCATGAACTGCAAAACTGTGATTTCCCCTGGTCTGCGCTCTTGCTTTGCCAAAGGGGTCTTTTGCTGCACCAGTCAAAAACCTTACTTTGCACAAAGCCAGGAAGTGAACAGAAGGGCAAGGCAAATGAGATGTCCTCACTCCTGCTTATCAACAGAGAGGCTCACATCCAGTCTGCCACCTAATCAAATCCATGCAAATGCTGAGCATCAGCTGCGTCCAACAGTGGCTGCTCCACACAAAGGCAAGGCGCTGTTCCTGGAATGTGCAATGGCACCTTTACCTTGTAACATATGGATCACCCACCATCACCCCTGAGAACTGCAACCTGTGTGCAAAATTGTGTTTTACATTGCTCAGATGTCCCAAATGGCAGCACTTTGGTGAAAGGACAGTGGACTCTTGGCTGCAGGAGGTGACTGAAGCTGGTGCAGCTTTGGGAGGACCTTTCTGAGCTGAGAAGCAGCAGATGCAAATGGCTCCATCCAGCCTGGGCTAGGCATCCAGTAACACGGCGTGCAGGTTGTCATCGGTCATGGCGTATTCCCACAGTGCATCTCACACTGCTACCTGTCTCCTCGTTTCCCCATTTTTGGGAGCTTGTGGGTGTAGGTGGTGGGACTAGGGACCACACCAGTCTGTCTCTGCAGTCAGAGGGCTCCCAGACAGGCACACCGTTGGTCTAGGGCAGATACCTACAGATACCTAATTTCTAGGCACCATATTTGTATTTTAGCCCTCCTTTGGCAGAGACTGAGCCTCATACACCTTCTCTGTTTGAAAGCCATCCTGGTGTTTCCCAGCAACACCAAAAGGTGGCAAAACCCACACAGCCCTGCACACTTCTCCTGAGGAGTGTATCTGTTCCATGGGTACTTGTGTGGAGAGGTACAAGTACTTCCAATTTTCTAAGTGCTCTTAAGAGCTGGTTATATCTTGCAGACACCTGCAGAAGTCCCTGGGAGGATGGAAAGGGAGGTTACACCTGAACCGCTGCTGTGTGGGACTGATTTGCTCTTGACCCCTTCAGGGACCATGCAAAGACCTGTTTAAGCCATGAGGGTTAGGGAGAAGGATTTTAAAAATAAGGTTTGAGTGTGTGGAGAGAGGTAGAAGTTATGAAGGTGAAAAAGGGTTGCTTCACCATTTTTTATGTGCTGTCCTATGAGTCTGGGTTCGCTGTTTGGATGAACAGGTAGAGGATAAGTCTAAATGATTGCAATGAATACTGCTGGTCTTGATAAAACCCTTACTCGAGCTTGCTGGGTTGTGAATCTCAGACTATCAGTAGGTCATGCCTTGCAGTCCTCCCCCTTGCCTAGGCTTTCATTTTTCTTGTCTTACTTATCATGGATCTTCAAGGAGATTTGCTTTACTCCCATGTATCAGCAGCCAGACTACAGAGAAAGGAATGAGGTGGAAGAGGAGCACTGAAGCCTGGTGAACCAAGATGCAATGGTTGGATGAGTTTCTAGGCAGGTAGGGGATTATAGCTGACCCCAGAGAGGTCATTTCTCTTCTCTGGGTCTCTCTCTACTGTATGAACCTAACACAATACTCAGCTTTGAAATCTGTGGCTTGGAGAACCGCTACAAAGAATTACTAGAGAGATGTCAGATATTTCAGTGATACCACTGGTTTGCAGGGTGATGATATTTAAGCTCTGGAGAGGCAATACTTCTCATGCCAAAGTGCAGCACTGAGCTGCCAGTTCAGCAGAGCATAGCTGTTCAGAGAGGGCATATTCCTGAATTTCTCTTCTATGCCATGAAATTGAAATCCTACTCATTGCTCTGTGCAGGTGGCAGGCTGGAGAGCAAAACCTAATAGGCACAAGCACAAGCACTCATCCAGCTCCCTGGTGCTCAGCACCCCAGCAACCCCCAGGGGCCCTGCCACCTCCATCCCTCCGTGGGTGGATGCAAGCCCTTCTCATCTACACCACGTGCTGGCGTACCACTCTTTTCGATTATTTAATTTTGTTTCATCCCGAGCAGCTCCCTGTTGTTTGGTGGCATCTGCAGTGAACCCTGTCTTGGGGAGCCCCTGGGGTCCCTGCCTGGCAAGGGCTCTGCTGGGGGACCTTCCCTTGCTGCTGGTGGAGCATTCCTCATCCACCCTCCTGTAGACACCCGCACGCCTTTTGTTACCTGCCAGGCAAGTGGAGGAACAGGATTGCTCAATGAACATATATGTACCTTGGCAGGCCACCAGCTCCAGCCACTGGCTCCACCCTGCCTTTCCTTCCCCGTAGCCATATCGCTTCCCCCCTCCTCCTTTGACATGCCATTCCTCCTCGCTATCTAGGCTAATCTTCATCAGTCATTGCCCCGATGCTCTCCTGCTCCGACACGCTTGGAGTTTCAGTACAATTCCTGTGGCAGGTCGTGTCACGTCCTCTCACGCCGGCTGCTTTACGTGGATCCCTGCCGAGGCACTGCACAGCCTTGAGCAAGACTTCTTCTGCTCGCAGTAATTTAGGGCGGCTTTATTGCTGGATGTTCATCTCCCCAGGAGGAGGAGCCGGGGCTCTCGGTTTGCTTTGGAGAGCTGGCTAAAGCGCAGCGCCGGGTAGAAACCAGCCAGCATGTTACAGCTTGAGCTCCCGCCTGCGTGATTTAGGCTCTGAGGGATGCAGAGCTGTTATTTCTGGAATGTCAGAGAGTTTCACTTTGAGGCGTGTTTTTGTTTGTTTTCTGGAAGGGCCCAAGCTGGTGCTGTGCTTATGGCCAGCGTGGCATGTCCCCCTGAGCACAGTGGGGGTCTGTGCCATGCTCACTGCCACAGCCAGGCTGCACTGGGGCGTACAGCACTTCTCCCACCAGCCCTTGTCTGTGGGGGCAACGACTGTGGCTCTAGTGAGGGAAGGAGCCAGTCCACGCAATGCTTTCCCCCCTGCACTTTCTATCCTGTCCTACCCTGCTGTCTCCTCCCCACCTCAGCCTGGTCCTTGGCCCCTTCAGGCCATGCCAGCCCCTCTCCCCATCCATCCCTTGTGCTGGCTGTTTCCATGCATCCTTCCCTGGTTGTCTTCTGTCCTTGCCGGGCTGTGCTTCATCATTAGGTGACACCTTCCCTTGTAACCTCACAATTCAGTTGTGAAACGAGCATGTCATGTAGAGAGGTGCTACTTGGTTTTTGGTAAGACATCTGTGAAGACCACCCTGCCTGCTGAAGCCATGCCCGTGGTGGAAGGGTGTTTTGTGGCGCACTGACGAGTGCATTGCCCAGAGGTGTTCGTGACAGGGAAAATCTTTGTCTTGATTGCATGGGCAAAAGCAGAAGGAGAAGTCCCGGAGCCTGTATGAGAGAAGCCACCTGAGTCTGGAGGATGCAGAGGTAAAACATCTCTTGGTATGAGCACGGGGAGCAAATCAGGAGGCTCACTGAAAGAGAACCAGCGTGCCTGGCTCTGTGATTGCCCTGGCTGCTCAGTTAACATGCAAAGGAGATCGTGCCGCCTTCATGTTTACATCTGGTATCACTTCCCCGGGCGAGCCACGGGGCTGGGCAGTGCACGGTGTCACGGGCTGTAATCTGTGGCCTTTGTGCTTTGTTGTATAGTGGTAATGCAAGCTGATATTTCGGAGCGCTTTGAATGCTAAGAACGTGTTTGCATGTTATCTTTTGCCCTAGGTAATTGCAAAGGGCCCAACAGATGAGATGTGGTGAGAGAAAGCTCCCTGGAGAGAGGAAGCACTGCACAGAGAGGGGGACAGCTGTGGAGATGAAGATCTATCCTTACCCTTCAGTAAGTTCCCAAAGGAGTTTTGGACCCAACCTAGGAAATAAAATCAAACAAGGACGTGAATAAAACACTCTATAACAGCTTCACTTAACATTTCCAGGCATTTCTCAGTGATGTCACTGCTTTTGGGTAGCAAATAAATTCCTATAGACACCAGAACTCCTCTTTGGTTAAGGACATTGATTTTCCTAAATCTGTGCTGTGATGATCTTTAAGCTCATTAGGGTCGTATCTTACCTATGACACTCAAAACTCCAACCCCAGACTGAAGCACTGAGGCATCTCGCCTGCTCCATCAGAGGTTGGAAGGAGCAGAGCGAGGAGGGAGGTGACGCCCATCCACCATGAGCAGTCATTTTGTGCCTACATCCCCACATCCCCCCTATTTCCAGCCCTGGAAATGGCAGTTACCATTTTTGTACTTAACAATAAATAAGGAACAAGGAAGTTCTGAACCCAGGCATGTAAAAATGCTTGGCCAAAAAGCAGAAAACAGAGTGAAATGAGTTCGAGGAACTAATTTCCTTTCACGGTGACAGTTTTATCCCCTCCTGAAAAGAAAAAGGCAAGAGTGAAACATGCCTAATGTAACCACTAAACCACTAAAAAGGCCAAGAAAAATTGGTTGCTTAACATCTGGTCTTCAAATAAAGGTGGAACAGAGCCGTACTTGTTGCAGGCTCGTTCCCCTATCTTTACTCACGATGACTAAGATGTTTATCATCCACCAACCCCAGAGCAAATTATTGCTCTGCATGAGCAAAGATGACCCTAAATCTGGTGGCACGCTGCGGTGGTCTCCTTAGACTTGCTGCCCCCAATCCAGCCTGGTGTATTGCTTAGCACTGTTTCTGGAAGTGTTTTTGGACCCTTATCCAGCTTGGGCTTCCCTTGGATGCCCACCTGCCATCCTGACTACAAGGAGCCTGGCAAGTCCTGGTCCTCGCCTGACGCCCCAAAATTTTGGCTGAGCCCAAGCCAGGGAGAGCCTGACTCTCACCCTGGTCCCTCTGCTCCATGCGATGATGGGGAGGAGGAGGGCATTAGGCAAATATCCCCAACTTCTTAAGATTCCTGCTTAATGAGCACATTTGCTCAGTGCAGCAGTTTCCCTCCATATCAGTAATCTTATCAGGCTGAGCCTGCCTCTGCCACCTGCAAGCAGAGATATCACGGAGGGGGGGGGCCATAAACCAGTTTGTTTTAAGTTCATATGCGCTAAAGTCAAGAACGAGTTTCAAAGTGAACTTATCTTTTTATTTTTGTCATAAAAAAAAAGGAAAGAAAGAAAGAAAAAGGGATAAAACACGAGCCGGCTCGCTTTATGATCGCCTGATTGCAGATGTTTCCTGTCGGGTGGCTGGGCTGCTCGGCTTTCTGTTTGCAACTACCGAAAGGCGAAAGCACTTGGCACCGTTTTTGGGCACGTGTCGTGCAACTGTTGAGCCACCGAGTCTTGCATGCCGCCTGCCCAGGAGGTGCCAAGTCATACAGCTTCACCTCCCTGCGTGCGTGTCTGCCTGCCGAAGGACCTTCCTACCTGTACCCCGGCTGAAATAATGCTTCCAAAGGGAGCTGGGATGAGGAGGTGAAAACAAGGTGTGACAACTTCGTGCTGCCACTTCAAATGTCGTTACTTTTTTTTTTTTTTTTAATATCTTCTGGCTAACTGCTCAGATGTCTTATTCACCCCAGGTTTGGGCTGGATCTTGGGCATGGAACAGGCAGAGGATTGCTTGAGAGCCAATGCACCTCTCCAAAAGACAGTGCTGCCCCGCTCCTGCCTGCATTTGTCTCTGCCTGGCACAAGATTTATTGCATCCAGGAGCAAAACAGTGAGTTGGCATCATTAAAGTACAGAACAAACCATAAACCACTTATTTCTATAAATACATCACAAATATGTAGGGCCTCGGGTTATGTCAAAGAAATCTTGGCCAATTCTTTCATGCTTTAAACACATGAAAATTCTGGTTTTTAAGAAAGTTTTGAATCATCCTATTTAGAGAACACCATACACGTTTTTATTTCAAATGATAAGTCACATCAACCCTCCAAATAGAAACCCCAGAGAAGACACATGCTGGATGCAGCACAGGTGACAAGAAACATGCAATTCCTCTCTTTTTCAACTTCTTATGTAGTGGCTACATCACATCCATGTGCAAGGATTTCCCAGCCAAGTACTGGAGGTGCAGAGCAGCCAGATGAGGCAAGGGGGAGGATTTTTGGTACCAAGGGTACAGCGCAGCTGTGTGGCTCATCATGTGCCAGCACAGAAGTGGCTGACGTGGATCAAGAGAGGTGCGAATCTGATTTTGGAGATATGGAGGGAGCTTTTTCATCTCAGGGAGGGATCACCTGTGAGCAGCCTTCTCCCAGAGACTCAGATCCGGGAGAAAAACTCTTAGGATGCTCACTGATGAATGAATCACTGTGTTGTACTCCCTGATCCCAGACCCAGTCCCACCAACACCCAGGCAAAGCCTCACACTGCTATTTTTGAAGGAAAAAAAAAAAAGCTGAGACAGAAAAATGTGAGGCTCTAAGGGTTGTTTTTTCTTCTCCTTCTCCCTCACTGAGCCATAAAGATGCAGGGTAGCTGGAGGCTGAGCTTACTCAGGATCTGTCAGCTCCCCAGCCCTGCCCTGCGCTTTAAACAGGACAAACAGGTTATGACATTAAAGTTTCCAAACCTGGGGGTGCTCCTTACCCAGGAGAGGTTAACACAGGGGCACTTTGGGCCCCTGGAGAAGGGGAGGGGATGCTTGCAGGCTGAATATTGCTGGGTGCAAGTGGGTTTTGGTTTTATTGCTCGTAAGAGGGCTCCCGGCAAGCCCTGGGGCTGCAGGAGGAGTGGGTCTGCTGTTACCAAATCCTTGATGTTTTAGGAGGTTTAGGACATTGCTATGGGCTTTGGGGAAGGAGAACACTTTGCTTGTGAGATATGAACTGAGCCACGGATCAGGCAACGTACCTAAAAGCTGCTGTAATGGGAAGGACCTCTTTGGGGTCCTGAATACCCTCTAAGAGATGCCCTTGGGAAGAGCAGTGTCCAGGCAGCCAGCTGGTGTTAGCAAGCATCTTGGAAACTGCATCTGCTTCCTGGGGCTGAGAGAGAGGGGAACAAAGCTTTTTGGGACAAGAGCAAACACTTGGCGCGTGCATTTTACAAGCTACAGAGTTTCCTTAAAACCGATAGGAGAACTCCCATGGGATTTATTGTGCCACTTTACAAGGGAACAGGATGTTTCCACTGCTTTATGGTGCAAAGGTGCACGGCATCAGAAAAGACACTGGTGTAGAACAGGTGCATCGTCCTGGGGCCGTTTGGTGCTCGGGGCAAGGGGTGTGGAGGAGGAAAGCCCTAAGGTCTGCAGTCTGCCATGGTGCCCTTTGAGATAGAGGGTTGGTCCCACTCTCCAAATACAGGCTGTCCCCAAATGCTCTCCTGATATTCCTGCCCCATAGCTGTGATTTGTCCCTCCCTTTGCTCCAGCTTCCCCCTGCTGCCTGTATCCCCCCTGGGTGAGCCGTGCCCTGGATGGGGGCAGGCGGGCTGACGTCCCCCCAAGCGTCATGAGGGTGACACTGTGACATTTCCCCTTTGCCTGCTGTCTCCATGTATCACTTCTCAGCAGAGCCAAGTTGCTGCCAAGACCCCCTGCTACCCCCGCTGTATCAGAGGGTGCGGTGCCCAGCAGGGTGAATGGAGAATAGTGGCAGACTGGGGAATGGAGATGACAGTGCTTGGGAACACCCCCATCTGCAAGCAAATCAGGCTTTGCTCCCTGTCATCCTGCAAATTCATGGATCTACATTAAAATAAATAAATAAAATAAATAATTTCTTCCAGCTTATGAGGCCCTCCAGTGCCAAGCTGTCGTTTTGCTCTTTTGATTGTATGTATGCTGCTCTACAGGCAAGTCTGCGAGCTGCTTGCAAGCTCTCTGGATCCTTAACCATTGGGAGGCTGGAAAATGTGCTGAAGGGCTTTTCTTTCTATAGGACGGATTCTTCCCTTCTTTCCTCTCTGTTTCAGAGGCTGCGGGAGCTGGAGCCACAGCTGCTGTTCAGCTGCAGCCAGATCTGTGATGGAGCAGGGAGAACATTTGGAGAAGGAAGGCAGCCCTCAAGGACCGTCCTTGCAGCTCCTGATTTAGCTCAGATTTAGGGCTCAGGGAAGTAAAAGCTAAAGAACCTTAAATCTTTGCTGTTCTAGCAGGTTGCCAGACAGAAGGGTGAAGTCGTGCCATGGAAGAGAAAGCTAAAATAGATTCAGGGACACACATTTTCTGTCCAGAGGGAAGCAGGTACCAGAAGCCCAAAGAAAAAGCATCCAGCCCCCAGCTTCCCTCTGCTCTTTCAGCTGGGTCTGACCTTGTGTAATCCCTCTCTTATCAGCAGAAATTCCTGAAGCCCAGAGGTCTGTGGGGTGACCTGGGAGCACAAGTCCTTCCCAGCAAGCCTAAGGGCAAGGAGAAGATGCTTTTACCTACAACATCTGCTTGAGTGATCTCCAGAAGTGGTACTTAGCTGCCCTGGCACATCTGCAAAAGCCAGCAAGATCCTACCAAAGAGACGTTTCCAGCAGCAATGACACCAGCAGTGTGTGTTGGGCAGGAAAATACCTCCTGTGCTTTTTGCATCAAGTCATACACAGAGACAAAATGGAGCACATGCCACCTGCCTACCTGCTTTAAGTGTGGGCAGGTGGTGGGGATGAGCAGCTTGCTCCAGTACATGCAGAGATGCTGAGGAAGAGATGCTGCAGGGATCCAGGATGAGTTTGCAGGGTTGGCTGTTAGACTCAAGGTGGACAAGAATATTTAGTTTGAAACTTTTATCTTCCAGAAAACAAGGGTTATTTATACAAAAATGGCTACTGCCCAGGCCAGTTGTACCCCATGCATGGAATAGGCAGGATATAGGAATGCTCATCAGCCCTTCAAAAGAATCTGTTACATGAATTCCTCCCTGTGCTATCACTCATCCCTACCCCTCACTTTCCTCTCGCATTCAGGATAGACTCAGATATAACATCATGCTTTCTTACCCATCAGGCAGCATTTGTCCCTCCACACAACCTTCCTCCTCCCTTTCTTTTCTCGCACAGTCAGATTAACACCAGGCCCACACAGCTGGGAGCCTAGCACAGGATTTGTGCAGCGCGGGGTGCACACATTCCCTTCTGCCTGTCCATGGACCTTGGTGCCCCGTTCCCAGCCTTGTTCTCTGTGGGGCAGTCGCAACGGGCTGGGAGCATCCAGAGAGAAAGGCAATGCCAGGCACAGCTCATGGCAGGCACTCATTTTCTAGGTGCCCCTGGGGGATGTTCTCCTGCTGTTGGTCATGCATAGGCCAACCAGCCTCACCTGGGCAGCAATCACTGGCACATGTAGAAACAGCCTAATTCAAGGGCTTGTCTGGGGCTGATTGCCACAAGCTGGGGATTGCTGTCAGCCCCCGGAGACTGCCAGGACTTTGGGTCATACATCACAAGTCTATTAGGAGTCCATATTCATCCACTGGGTTATTTTCCCCAGGGAAAATAATTCAGTGAGTGCAAAGCATGCGCTAGGGGACTTGCATTGTGTGAATCCGCAGGAAAAAAAGCACTGTCTTTAACCCTTGCAGAAAGCCACTAGGTGATTTGGGTGCAGGCTGGGGTGAGCACAGCATCCATAGGTGACAGCAAGGACAACTGCAGCCATGCTTCAGCCTCCTAACAGGGACACCCAGCTACCATCACTGGCTTTGTCCTAACTCTGCACGGAGCATCATTTTGGGAAGCAAGGCTCCTCTTTTGCTTGTCATTAGCAAGGTGCAGGGGGCAGCTGAGGAGCCCGTCTATCCGGGCTCCCTCTCCTCCCTGGAGAGCTGCTCCTTCCTCCTGGCCCCGTGAGGCAGGCGGGATGCCAAGAGGAGCATTTCAGCGAACGGGTGACTCCGGCAGTAGCAGGACGGCCCCGCAGCGCCGCCCGCTGCTCCGCTCCCGCAGCGCTGTGCACCCGGGGAAAAGCATCTCGTGGCCAGGCACCACCCGAGCCACCGCTCTCCTTCAGGCTTAAACCATCAAATATCTCCGGCCAGAGAGGCTGCTGTCCTCCTTTTCACCGAGGATGCTTTGCTTTGGGCTAGCTCTGCAGGGTTGTTATGCTGCAGCTAACTTTTCATTGCATGTTAACTCCTCATCTCCCCAAACTGAAAAACTTTCAGCTTGTCATTTGCAGCTCCTTAAATTAAGACAATATTATATGACAGGAGTTCTCCATGTGACAGCTACATCTGTCCCAGACCAGCTCACATGTGCTGCTGCCTGTAAAGTGTTGGTGCAACAGAGGCATACCCTTGCCTGGGGGCATGAAGCCTGTCCTTTTCCCATAAAGAAATCACATCTGCTTATTTTCCTGCACCTCCCAATTCCAGCAGCCTGAAGTGGCACCAAAAATCTATACCGCTTCAACATGACACGCATGGCCCAGGAAAGGGCTAATAGGAGAGGCAGACCACTTGAGAGGCCGATCGATACGCCCACCTGCTTTTGATGACAGGTGTCTGGCAGAGCAAAGCGCTGTCTAAACCCTCAATTACCCTTCCCTCGCATCTCTCTGCCTCCTGACAGTCGCTGTGGTCAAGCCCTCTTCACGCCTTGGAGTGGACCAGGTATCTAATAAAATCCTGTAAAATGCCAGCACATCCCCGAGCCACTTCAGAAAGTCTCTAGTTAATGCTGAAAAGGAACGTGATGAAGGGAAACTGCACCCAGTTATGAGGAAAAGAGGGAAAATAGAGAAAAAGGGAAGATGTAGTTTTGGAAAATATATTAAGAGGAAAAGGAGGTTTAAGACCTTTTAAAAAATTTCAAGTGAAACCTTTGACCACACATTTTCACAGCAGCCAGGTACTTTTTCAAAAGTTACACAAGCATCCAGATGTTCAAAAAAATCACCTGCTTAATACAGAGAAGTGTCCAAGCAGGGGCTTTTTTGGGTGGTCTGAGTTCTGAGCGTGGAGAAAGGCAGCACATGGGGCTTTGGAGCTGTTCCCTGTCCCTGTCGTGACATATCCCAGGGCTGCAGGTGGGGCTGGTGGAGAGGCAGGCGGCCAGCCGCAGAGATTACCAGCAGCCACCCTGAGGCGACACACAATCCAAATGAAATGGGAAAAACAAGGGAGAGAGAGGACAAAAGAGCATGTTGTCAAGAGCAGATGAGGGACAGGAGGCTTCTGAGGGCTGGGGCTCGGCGTCCAGCTGGAGTCAGCGCACTCATCTTCCTGGAAATTCGGCAGGGGAATGAGATTTCAGGCTCCCTCGTGCCCATCTCCACCCATTAAACAAATGAGTGTTTACTGAAAGGAGGAGAGCTGTTCCAAGCCCTTTCTTGTTTCAGGAAACCTCTTCTTCCTTATGGACTTCTTCTGGTCCAAGTGATTGGCAGCAGGGGGAGAGGAGCCAACCTGAGAGCTGCTGAGGTTTTGCAATCCTCCTTGGACATCCACCTCAATGTAGGGCTTGCCCATGGGAACAACTCCACTTTTCTGCCTTCCACTTCAACCCCTGGCTGACCACCAGCATCCCGTGCTTGGGCAGAGGGAAGCCTTCAGAGAGGTCAGAAAGTGTAGGAGACTTGCAAAATCAGGCGCTTTCAGGACAAAATCCTTCTCTGGACAGTGAGTCACGGTGGAGAAGGGAGCTGAGGGGATGGTTTGGATATTTATTTTCTTCCTAGAGACATCTCTGATTACAGTTCTTCAAGACTCAAGAGAGCTTTGACATCACTGACGAAAAGGCAGGATGGAGTTGGCAATGGGGCTTTAAATCTGCTTTGCATACAGAGTAGGCACAGTTAGTTTCTAGACCAGCTTTACATCCTGTTTTGAGGCAACCTGGCCCTCAGAAGGAGGTTTCAGGTTCAGAACTGCCTTGCACACATCTCCTGGGCACCACTGTGCGAGGAAACACGAGAATGTTGCTTCTTTCAGCCATGCATGTGGGGACACGGGCAGAAATAAAACACTTCCAGCGGCTCCCGGGCTGTGACTCGGTGCAGGGCTCAGGCTGCAGCCCTGAGTCACCCCGTGTCACTGCCAGTGGAGGTGACAGGTCACCCGGCACGTCACAAGCAGCTGCCAGGCACTCAGCCCCCTGCAACCCTGCCACTGCTCCATCTCCGTGGCTCATGGCTGCCCTGAGGACACTGGGGACCTGAGCAGGAGATGGGAGGATGAGCTGCTTCTCTGCCCCCCAAAATGGGGTGTTTTGGGGTGCCTTGAGACACAGACACCTCCAGTGGTGTTTGGAGGAAAGTCCCACCTGAGCGAGGAGCTTTGCAGCTGATGTGGGTATAACACCAGTGGATTGTGGCAAGTAAAAGAAGGCAGTGAGGCATCGTATTATTGACAAGAGCACAAAGTGGTCTTTATATAAAAGTTGCCCTAGGAAACTGAAAAGTGCATTGACTGGTTGGAGAATGGGAGACAATTTTTCTTTTTTTCTCTTCTTTCTGTTTTTCAGTTTTTCAGGTGGGATGTGCAAGAGGATCTTTTTGCAAAAGCTTATTATTATTATTATTATTATTATTATTATTATTATTATTATTATTATTATTATTATTATTATTATTTTCCTTTTCATTGACAAGCCCAGAATGGCAGAATGGTTGCTGTAGGAAAAGTTCTCCGGGTGGAGCTCAAGCAGAGCAGACTTCTTGGGGCTGGGTCCAACCAGGTCCATCAGCAGCTCCAGGGCTCCACAGAAATCTGCTTTCCTGCTGGTTGTCCTGCAGTATGTACTGGTGCATAGGGTGATTACTCCCCAGGGGCAGGACTTTGCATTTTCACTTGCTGAGCTTTGTGAGGTTCCCACCTGCCCACCTCTCCAGCCTGTTGAGGTCCCTCTGAAGGCCACCATGGCCACGTGTCACCCCAGTGTTCCTGTTTGGGACCACAGATATGAATATTCCAGAAGAAAACCAGTGGGAATAACATAAAAGGTGTCTTCCATCTTGGAGGTGAAGATGGAGACCAGACTGCCTGCCCATCCAAGGTCTGGAGTGGCCCTGCGTCTCCCCTGCCCTGGATGAGGTCCTTGAGGGTTGCCATGAGGTGTGGGACACGAGCTGATGACACTGACTCAAAACGGGCAGTGGGGCTGCACCAGCCCCCACCTTTGGCTCATCTAAGAGCAGGGCTGTGGTCTGAGCATCGCCAGCTCTGATCAAACAGGGGCTTAGCAGAGACCTTCTCCACTCATGGTTGGGGCTGAAAAGCAGAGCTGCGTCACGGGGAACAACAGGCAACTGTCTCCGCTACCAGCGTGTGCTGCTTATCGGCAGGGCAGCCAGAGGGCTCCATTTAGGGCCGTGTTTGCTTTGCTCGACTGCGGTGCTGCGATAGGGGCTGCAGTGAGACACAGCTGCTGCCAACGTCAGTGCTTCGGCTGCCTGCTCCCATCCCAAACCTCCGCCGGGTCCAGCCCAAAGCCACGTGCCTGCCTTCTCCAGGCTTTCCTCTGTCTGCCCTGCTTATATTTGCCCAGTTCACCCCGATCTGAACCTATCTGAAAGTCCCCTTCCTGCCTTCCTGATCCCTCTGTCTCTTTGAAAAGCAAAAGGGAATGCTCAGGTTTTGCTTAGTCACTTCCAAAATGCCCAGTGCTAGGGTGGGGATCTGGGACTGCATCCCGGCCCCCTTCAGCTCCCCCCATTCCATCCCTGCAGTGCTGTCCCTTGCCAGCCAGGTAGTTTTTGAACGGATGGAGAGTCTTGGTCACCTTCCCACAGAGCAGCAAAATCTGAAATAGAGACAGCAGCTAGACACAAATGATAAACACACAGGAAGAAGAAATGCCTCAAGGATGCTCAGGTCCCGGAACAGTACATGAACAGAGGATATAACCTAGGCAGCATTTACCTGGAAGATGGATGGAAATGGTGCATTTTGAAGGTTCTTCAGCTCAAGAAGTGCTCGCAACCTCAAATGTTCAAAGTTTTTTTGCATTGGCAACTTTTTATACTTTTCCTAGCTCTCTGCCTGAGTCTGTTAGCACTGCTTTCCCTTGAAGGTTTCTTTTCCTCCTCGGTCTGTGCTTTTCCTTTTCTCTTTCCAAAGGCACATCCTTCAGCTTTCTGTACCTCTTTCTGCTCTGGTTTTCTTATCTGTCCATACCTTCCCTTTCATTTCTCCCAGCTAGTGAGAATTTGAAGGCATTTGGAGGCAGGGTGAGAG
This sequence comes from Netta rufina, assembly GCF_964035555.1. NCBI lineage: Eukaryota > Metazoa > Chordata > Aves > Anseriformes > Anatidae > Netta > Netta rufina. The sequence continues at coordinate 43,939,873 of NC_140128.1, read as the reverse complement.
GGACATTTGCCAGGTTTTTCGGAGCAGTCTTGAGGACCTCATTACAGATTTGCTTAGCATGTTCTCTCCCTACGCTGCTGCACTTGGGGCTCAGGCATCAAAAAGTGCCCAAAGCTTTCTATAGGGTTCATTTATGCAGATATTGCTCAGCATCCCTACAAAATAAAATCCCTTTTAGTATACAAAAAAATACCACAAGATGGATTACCTGAAGTTTCAGAGGGGATAAGCCTGGCACAGTTGTGCTGAAGGCAATGGGATAAGTCTTTTTACACCCAGAACTAGCAAAGTTCCTAGTATAATAAAATCGTGCTGAAGAAATATTTGCAAAAGACAACAAACCAGAGAACAATTTATTTATTTGTGTATCACAGGAACTTTCTTTCATCCCAGTCATGACAAAGGAGTGACTTGGAAAGCAGGGATTTGCTTATAGTCCTGAAGAGCACTGGATCTGTATCAGCCAAGCAAACCATAGGAAAGTGTTAAACTAACCTTCTGCCATCCCATTATCAAAAAGAAAAGAATAAAAAAGGAGATAATCCTTGTTTAAATATCACAAGCAGCAGCTGAGTCAGTGGGAGCTTTAGACTGGAAATGTCAGGGAGGAATTTAGATTTTCAGAGCAGTTGCTGCTCTGCAATTATCATAAGTCACTTACAAGGACCCCTTGTCTCCCGTTGCCCTCAACCACACATCTGCAGGGAGAGGGAGCAGAGACAAAACACATGGCCCTACCAGGGACTGATAAGGGAAACTGAGCGCGATCCCACTAAAGGCACAAGGCAAATCCCTCCAGGCTATGGCCAGGCTTCTCTGACTGCAGGTCGGACGTAGGCGGGCAAAGGCAAACCGATGGGAGAGGCAGGCAGCAATATGAGAAAGAGGAGATTGCTGGAGAAAATTGCATGTGAGCTTACCCCCAAAAGGCGTTTATTTGATTCTGGAGTTGTTTTGGGGGTAAGAATGAGGAGGAGACAGAAAAATGGAGATCTGGGGTTTTTCTAACCTCATATTCTTTCTATGGTTCCTTTCCTCTTTTAAAAGCAAGCCTTGTTGCAGTCTAGCACGTCCCTGACGTAAATTAAATAAGTGAAAGTACTATTAACTCTCCTGAGACAGGCACTGCCCCTACCAGCCTGGGAAAGGGGAGAGGATGAGCACTTAAAACACGTAATTTCCACCACATTTCGTGATGCAGAAACACGCATTTTCCCATCTGGTACACGTGAGAAGGCTAAAGACTTCCTCTGCAGGGATGGTGGTTTTCTTTTTTTTTTTTTTTAACCTGTCTTTTCTCACTACAAATGTCAGGTTTCCAAGGCCAGGTCTTTGCTAGGTGCAGGGTAGAAGGACCTCAGCCATTTTGTTCTGTGAGGAGATAACAGGGGTCTACCATGCTACCATCTCTGATGGACACAATCTTCAGGTGAATATCCCATTCTGGTTAGGAAACTTCAAGCAAAGGGGCACAAAGCTTCCCTCATGGGTTTGCTCACCCTCACTGTTAAAAACTTGCCTCCTACTGCTACCTTCAACTTGTCTTCTTTGTCTAACTTCCAGCTAGTGATCCTTATATTTTCTTCATTAGATTAAAGTATCCGTATTTGTAGAGGACTGTTCTAGAAGTGGGAGAACAGGAAATATATTGTAGACCCTGTTTTTCCATCGTGTCATCCCAGTAGCTTAACGGTAGAATTACTCAAGTCAGGCATATTGTACCAGTACAGATCTCTGATTCTTTTCTTTCTTTACTTTCCATGACTATGGATCAATAAAACGCTGTTGATACACTTTGAAGATCCAGAAGACAAGCAGAGGGCTTTGATGAGTCATCCTCTTAAGCCTGCTGGGAAACATGAACCTTGCCATGGGTAATGCATTTGAATTCCTCCTCTGAAAAGAAAAGGGAAATATTTTCCCATGTATTTACTTGACAGCTACCTGTTAGGAATAACAGATAAGATCCCGAGCAGATGTGAATCAATAGGAAAGCATTGACTTCACTGCGAAATGCTGGCGCCAATTTCCAATGCAGAACTGGTTGCATCTACATAATAGATCTCATCCATTTGAGGCTGAATGCAAAATGCCGTTCTGCCTATAAACAGAACTATGAATAAACATTTGTATGAAGTCAATACGGTGACATTTTCATAGGTCTGAGACCCTTTGTGTGACTCCTAATGCTAAAATCACATCAGACCTTTTGTCTGACAGGCAGATGGTTTTTATCCTCCAGTGCCCGAGGAGAGAGGGAGTAAGAAGTCGGCAATTTTGCATGCACGTGGAAGTAGCATGGGCTGCATTGCACTGCTCCACCTGGCCGAGCCAGAACTGCTGCTATGAAAGACGAGAAGGGGGCTAAAAGGACTAGGGGAAGGAGGAGTATCTATGCCAAAGTGACACGTTCATGAAACAGGAAAGTGCTAGGCAAACACTGATGAAAAACCCTGGGCTTCTTCCAGTATAATTTCCCTTCCCCCACAGCTAGAGCAATGAGGAGTGAGCAACTGGGAATGATCCTAGAGCAAATGTGGGGTGCAGAGCCACCCCAGCCATGCTGTGCACCCCTGCGGTGCAGGTCCTACTTGTCAGGGGGACCATTTGCAATGGCTCAAAGTCTCTTTTGTTCCCACACCATCAATTTTGGTGCTGCTAGGACCACACCAACACACTGTGAAACATCCCCAGCCCCTTGTAAAGGGTTATGGGAACTTGCTTTGGATCCCTCACTGCTGCTTCCCTTTCACTGATTTGAGGATGCCACGAGTGAGATAAATTATGTCTTACTGCATGGCATGGGTGGATGAGCATGAGGGGCATGCCCTCACCTTTCTCTTTTCATCTAGAGAAAGAGTTGCAGGATCCGGGTCACTGCAGACCTCTTAGTGCGGGGACTTCAAAGGACTTGTAAAAAAAAAGAAAGCAGTAACACCAATCCCTTTTCCACATGTACTGAACAAGGCAAAGACCGATAGAAAATCAGACTACAGACAAGAGGAGGCATTTCTCAGGTTTCTGAAAGCAAGCTAAATTCCCCACTGCCCTAGAACCTCTTTTGGCCATGAAGGCATCACAGAGGATGACTTTCCTTTGGCATTACTCTCGAAGGTGAGGCCAGGAGATGAAGGTTCCCAAGAGTGACAGAGAGGCATGGATCTGCCTTCAGCTGGAGGGCACAGCTCTGAAAAATCAGAATGCTTTGGAAAATATGTAGTGCGAAGCCAAAGGAGAAGGGTTGTGGTTGGAAACAGGAGAGGATCAGACAGCCACGATGGAAAGCAAGCAAGGTGAGCACCTTGGAACCAGCCACACGGACCCATAGCCCTACCTCCCCTTGTTTTAGGGCTCACCCATCTGAAAGGAGGCTAGAACCAAATACTTCAGTCAATTTCTACATCTACTGGCAACTATTAACTGTTTATTCGCAGCAGTGCTGAAAAGAGTGGTATCTACAGCAATTACCAGCCTGAAGTCTGAAGGCAGGAGGTGAAGGCAGAGTTAAAAGACTTGCCCAAGGCCATACAGCAAGCAGTCAGAAGCATGCTCCCGGTTTTCTGTGCTGGTTGGCGGCAATAGAATTAGCGCCGGACATTTGATTTTTTTTTTTCTTTTCATAATGTTTCTGATGTTCTAGGGCAGTTGTTTACTTGTACATTTATTTTTTTTTTTCCAGAAAAGCAAATTCACTGTCAGAATCGATGCTCAAATAATTCTGTGCCAGATCTCCACACAATAATTACTGTTTTTGGGGGGCTTTTTTCCCCCCTCTGTTTGGGAGCTCCCAGACCACTCTTCAATCTTTCCTCTCAAAAGGGCTGCCCTTTTTTTTTTTATTATTATTATTTTATTTTTTAAATGAAAGCTGACTCCAGGAGCTGGGAATAAAATACTGGGTATCACAGACATAAATTAAAATCACAAAGACTGGCAATCCAGGAGAAGACTTGCTGCAATACACGTAGGAAGCTACTTCTCCGCACAAAGGTGAAATTCCCTGTTGACCCTCTTAAAGAAGTTTTCTATGAGTTGAAATATAGTGGGCCAGAGGTGTCAGCAATTAGTTTTCCAACCATACAAGATGGCACGCTCCAAGAGATGGTGCTTTTTATTCCGCCACCTGCTCCTGACTGTCTGCTTGCTGCCCACATTTCCAAAGAGAAAATTGCTCCTAAGTGCTTCCCCATTGATCTGAGACAAGATGGTTATTTTGGATTCTGCAGTGGCGGGTGAATCATCAATACAAGGTTTCTGAATTTACACTTGCATGTTCCCGATCCATTTCCTGAAGCAGCAATGGAGATTGCTGCTGTTTATATTCCTAAAACTCAGGGTAAATTCCCTGTTCCTGGGGAGAGGGAGATGCCAAGTCAAGCAGCTTGAATTCTCTCTGAAAACCTATTCCCCCAAAATTCACTATTTTGCCTGAAATCACATTGTTTTCTCTGAAAAGTTGATTGCTGTAAAATTTTCCTGGAATTGCAATTTCATTTTTGACCAATGAGAGAAGAATCGATGGGTTTAGAGGCAAGATTTGAGCAGAATGAGCACAAATTTTGACTCTGGATGTGGAGTTGTGAGACCAGCCAACCCTATGCTCTGAAACCAAGGGCGAGGGGGCATTTTTGGTGCCTTATAGGAATATTCTCAGATTTATCTGAAAACTGAGATGGCCTTCTGAAATGTGAAATCATGGACACAGAGGTTTGCACTTAGCTGCTAAAGGTGTTGGCTGTAATCCTTAAGTCATTGGATTTGCACCCATGGGGAAGAACTATCCTTTGACAAAACCCTTTAAAAATGCACTGATAAATACCACAGCATAAAGGCACTAGATGAGGTTGCACAGACCTACTCCATCTCCTATAGAAACCTCTGGGTTTTGCCACTTTTTTTTTTTTTTTTTTCATGTTGGCGGTGTTGTTTTTTTTCTTTTGGTTTTGTTTTTCATTTTGCCCAGGGATTCACCCAGTGGTTAGAAGAACAATCCCGGCAACGGGGCTCTTCATCTCTCAGGGGTCACCTCTGTGACTTGGGGAACAGAGGACCCCACACCTGACCCATTCATCAGAGCACGTCTGAAGTTGCTAAGCCTCCCCTGATCCAGCAGTGCCTTTCTCCCAGCGTTGCAGCAACCATCTCAGAGCCCTTACTGAGGAGTTACACAGCTCTGCTCCTTGCAGCCCCCCTTCCCTTGGGCTCATCTGTTGTGACAGAGCACAAGCACAAAAGTCAGCGTCTTCTAGATAATAAAAGACTGCAAAGTTAAGAGAGAGATGTGGATTTTAATTACTTTTTTTTTTTTTTTTTTTCCTCCTGTTGCTGCCCCAGTCCTAGGGAGGCTGCAATGACGTGGAGGTCTAGGGTGTCATTATGGGTTATTAAACTCCTTTGAGGCACTCAGAGATGTTGAATGAAGAGGAGGAAAAAAAAACTCTTGATGGAGCTGGCTAACTGTAATTGCTTCATGTGGCAGACTGTAATTATTCAGGCTAAGGAAGGGAAGAGGGAAAGAGTGCGGGCGGGTGGGAGAAAGAGCAATAGGGGGACCTGGCCACCCCACACGGCCATCAGGGCTGTCCTCGGTTGTGATGGGAGGACATCAGCTTGCCCTCCCATGGGCAGACACGGTCCCTTTCTTTGGCCCTCAGAGGGCCACTTCTGCAGCTCAGACCCTGTCCTTGCAGCTCCCTAGGCCACCAGAGAGCCCCCCCAGCAGGCTGGGCGGTCATTGCCTTTTGCTGCTGCTTGCCCATGGGACTCGTACCAAGACCTGTTGCATTACACACTCTTTTATGATTACACACAGCTACACGCTGATGTGCAGAGCTCTTAAAGGAGTAAAGGAGTAGGACTTCACTTTGTCTCTGTGCAGCCTCTGTGCTGGAAAGTGTTTCCAAACAATGTGGGGCTCTTGTCACCAGACAGAGAAGGGGAGACAGCTTAGCAGGATTTACGGAAGAGTCGCATGCCTAATTTATCATCCCTGTAAAGGAGAGGGATTAAAAATCAAGGGCTTTGGGATGAACTAAGTAGAAGAACTGATGGGTTTAGATAAAGTGCTGGATTTTACAAGGAGAGAAACAATACGTAATGAAACAAAAGGAAACCAGAAAATATATTCAAAGCAATCCTGTCTATTTGTACATTAGTCTTGAAAACTTCCCTGATATTATCAGCTCTTTTTAAAGCCCCTGTTTGTCAGAAGAGCCCTTGTATGTGATCTCTGAGTAGCAGCCTGCAGGAAGGCTGACTGACTTGCTCTGTTCCCATATTTGTTAAAATACTTCACCAATTTTCTCAATTCTTCACATGAGCTGACATTTTAAGGCTATCCTTTCAGCAGCTTGATTACAAATTTGAATAAGTGGGACTTGCTTTGATGGCTGATTTTAGGTTTATCATCCTTGGCAAATGCTATTCTAAAAAGACCTTTAAGCTAAGTCCGTTACCAACAATAAAAATTCTATCAAAATGGTTGCTCTTTCTGATTTTAACGTAAGAAAACAGTATGAAGGAAATATTTTGAAACGTGTATTTTCCTGAAATTGAACTGAAAACCACGAACGAAAAAATACTGAAATTCTGAATTCTGTGTGTTGTTTTAAAGCAACGTGCAAGTTAAAAGAGTTTATCCAGACAAAAATATTCAAATACAATTATTGTAACTCTCTCCTACCCAAGTCCCGTTTTCTTTCCTAAACAGGTTGGCCCAATCTTAGAAAGGCTTTTTACTGTAAAATTTTCATACTGTAAAGGTGGCAAAGTCTGTGAATAGTTTTAATCATATATTTCTTCAGTACTTAGCCTAACTATGGCTTTCCTTAGTATCTTTGCAACTTCATCCCAAGCCATTTAACACCCTGATGGCATGAAATGGCCTGGGGTTGCTGTAAATCTGAGTAAGACAACTTCTCCAGCAAAGCAAACAGGCAGTGGCTGGAAAAGGCATCATCCTTGCTTTCTTTATATGCTTCCTTGCCGGGGAGTAGAGTATGTACAAACTAATGGAGTTCCAGAATCCACAGTGGGTGCTCTTTATTCATGTATAACATGAAAGTTATATCATTCTTACTTTTGCAGCCTCTGCTAGAATTGATTCTTCTTACTGACAGCCTACATAGTTTACTGATATGGTCTGGGTTTGCTTTTAAGTCATGTATTTTCATATGAGACCTACCAAGGTATATGAGGAAGCACTAACAGCAGGGTGTCCCTGCTGGGGGAGAGGAGCCCAAAGAATGCTCAACTCCTTCCTCTGGTTCCCACTGTAACCAGCAGCAGTGTCCCTCAGCACCCGCAACAAGACAAGCTGCTCGACCCAAGTCAGAATTAATTTTGGCTCAGAACTGGGCCAAATTTTTAGCTGCTGCCAATTGCTCACTTGGGCTTCAGCATCTACCACCCTCCAGGCTCTGTGGGCTTCCCCAGTTGCCTTGGTGGGGCTGATTGTGCCGCCTGCACCCTGGTGTTCACAGGAGGTGGCACAAACCCAGCTTCCACACCAACAAAGTCAGCAGGTGCCCTCAGCAGACAACTTCCAAGGCATGCTCGCCACCAAGCATTCAGGGAAACCCAACTGGTTTCCCTACCACAGGGGCTTTGGACAGCCTGTTCCCAGCACTGTGGTGGCTCACACAGAGCAGGACAACACTTCTTTGTTGCCAGAGAGCTGCTGTGGATCCCACGGGGGGAAAGGGGCCCTCCTGCACTCAGCAGAACAAGATCCTCAGGGTCCTGAAGTGCCACCCATTGCCATAGTCCCAGAGATCCTCAGCCATTTGGGTATTTGGCCTCTGGAGAATTACAGCAAAAGAAGCAAAGCCATTGGGAAGGTAGGATTGACAAGTGTTTTTTTTTTTTTTTTTTTTTTTTTTTTTCCAAGCTTTTCAAGCTTTTTTTTTCCACAAGCAAACAAGGAGAAAATAAAAGGCTACATCTCTTCGTTCCTTTTATTTTGTCCTTTCATGGATCAAAATCTTCTCACACAACGCCCAAGCTGGGGAAGTAAATCTGCAGGAGTGAAATGCGGCGTGAGAATGAACTCCACCAGAAGAAAGGGAAGTGGAAGTGGGGGGACAGAAAACGGAGTGGAAATCTTTGGGCACAGTGAAACAAGTGGGGGGAGCAGCAGGTCTGTGAAGGCAGGGTGTCTGCAATCTTTGTGGCGATTAGATTTAATGGGACAGAAACGTTTCTCTCCTTCACGTCCCCTCCTCCTCTCAGCCCGAGGGGGAGAAAGGAGGGAGGTGGTGATGGGGGGGGGGGGGGGGGGGGCTGACGAGGGGGGGAAGATTTGAAAGAGTCTTTGACGTCAGCCTTGCCCTATAAAAAGCTGGCAAGGAGCTGAAAAGCAGAGAGCAGAGCTCGTGGCAGAGCGAAGATGCCAACCCCCAACATCTCCACCTCTGCAGCCAAAGGCTTCCGCAGGGCGGTGTCGGAGCTGGACTCCAAGCAAGCTGAGGCCATCATGGTAAGACAACCCTACCCCACTTCTTTTCTTCCCCCCCCACCCCAAACAGCGCAGCCTCTCCTGTAGCTGTAGGCAGTGGCAGGCAGGGATAGAGAGGCCAACGCTGTCAGCAGGTGCTTACCCCAGCCCTGGCTCCAGGCTGGCAGAAGAAAATTACTAACACACTCCTCTCTACACATTGGTATGTGTGAAATGCAAAGATTTAGGGGGATGAAAGCTCAATCGAACATACTTTCACCCCCTTGCAACCAAAAGCAACTTAAAAAACCTCTAGACCTAAGGCAGAAGTAACAAAGTATCGCCAGCGCAATGCAATTTTGAAAACTTTGATGCTCTTGCTGATTGCAAGGCAATAAATTGCAGTGATTTCACCTGTTATAGCTTAATGAAAAAAGAGTGTCTTTTATTTTGGACTACCTGCAAGGCACAGGCAATTTGCTCCATTTGTTTGCAGTTGCTCTGTCCCAATACTCCCTTCCCCTGTTTCTATTCCTGCCGCTCCCCGGATTGATTTAGGGCCCTGGTTTTACCTCGGGGAATACTTCTGCACACACCAAAGCTACAGGTGTAAGAAGAGGAAAACATCCCACTGAGCTGCCACTTACCTTTAGAAAAAAAAATTCTGGCGAACCCCTTGGACAGGACGTAGGGACAATCCCCACCTAACCCAAATGGCTGGGACCCCAGGGAAAGGGTGGAGACCGGTGGCATGGGGCAGCCCTACAGGTCAGGGACATGGCCAGGCTGTGGGTGGCCCTTAATGGCACAGGGAGGGGATGCCCCTGGGATGTGTGCTGGGAGGAAACGCGGCAGAGACAGCATTTTAGAGCATGTGGCATGTTAGAAGGAAAGGAAACATTTAGCAAGCAAAGAGGTAAGCTTGCTTTCTCTAACGGATGAAAATTAGGGAAGGCTTCTATTTTGTACAGCCATTTTCACCCTGGCAAAATAAACTCTTGCACGGTTCTTTGAAAATGGGGAATTTCCAGGCTGCTTTGTCAAATACATTGGCTGCTGCCTGGTTATTGGGCAGGCTGGGCAGCTGCCATGTGTTCGGTGGGAAGCAGGGCACTGAGCGAGGGGCTGCAGGAATCTGGGTTCACGGGCAGGAGCGCTGCCGCCTAGATGAGTGCCTCCTCCAGCCCAGAGCAGACATAAGACCTCAGCCCACCTCTGCATCTCTTCTTTGAATAGAGATTCTCAGAACAGCAAAAACAAATTAAAAACAACCCTAGCCTAGCATAGGAGATCACCACAATCCTATGGTTTATTCTGCTAGTTTGTACCAAGCGAGGGGCATGGCTCTGCACTTCTACATGACAGCACATGTCCCCGGCCCTCATGGTATCCTCAGGCCATCGGCCACCCAGCCCCTGCCTGCCAGCTCCAGCAGATGTGTCCCCTCTGAGCTTTGCAATCCCAGGACTCTTCCTCACCAGGTGTTTCACACATTAGCTGTGCCAGGCAGAGATAAAACTCACCCTGTAGAACATCTTTCTATTATATATTTAGATTTTCTGCTGCTAGTAAGTTTTTACAATACACCTTGTAGCTCTAGCAAGGTTTTGGTTGCAGAGTGTTCAAACAGACGGCAGCTGGATGCCAAAGTGCAGGAAAGATTGCCCAGGATTGTTGCAAATAACGAGCCCAAAAGCTTTAATTCAGAGCACTGTATTTTTAACAGCGCTTCTCAGACTTGGCACTCAGAGCAGCAGCAATTTCAAAGGAAAAACTAAGTACTTGTTTGTGCAAAGTGAATGGCCACATCAGACTCAAGTCCCAGATAGGTAAATGTTTTACAAAAATAAAATTAAACTTCTTATTGTAGCTGGACAGGTACACTCCATGCGGAAATATGGAAATACTGCCAAAGAATAGAAGGCATTTATCATGACAGATCAGTTTGGTCAGCTTATATGCTAAAATGATGCCTAAATGCCCTCTCAAAAGGAGATATTTCCCTGATGAGCACAAACGTGAGAAGCAGTGGAAATGATGTTGAGAGGGAAAGCGCACAGGCAAGCAGCAGGCAGACAGCCCCCCCCCCCCCCCCGCTGTTCTTCTCCCTAACAAAATCCAGCCTTGGCTTTTTATTTTTTTTTTCACCCCTTTTCAAACTTCCCCACTCAAAACATGTTGGTGTGGAGCTAAGCATCTCCTAGGACCCCTCAACAGAGATTGAACCCCCTGCTCCTGCGTGCCAGTGACACAGTTTCTCACACCAAACCTCCTTCCAGTGCCTTTTTTTAAGCTGATTTACATCCTAAACGGGGGGGGGGGTCTGGCTCCTCCCCTCCTCTGCCCCACTCCACCCCAGAGGAAAAATCCTACTGCACCTTGGGACACAATGCAATAAAACTCCTGTAGCTAAAGCGCTTTGGATGGCTGCAGAGCGCAGATCCTGTGGCTAGCACAAGACTGTTTGCCCTGCTTATTGCGGGCACCTGAAAGCAAACAGCAGCTTAGCTTTAAACGTGGTAGCAATATAAAACACACGCTTAAAGCTGAGCACGTTTGCAAGCTCTTAAAAGTTACAGCCCAGGATATTTATTAGATCTCTTCTCTCGTTGGACATGAATACCACCAATTTAGACAAGTGGCAATATGTACTTATTTGTTAGACATTTCTCTGTGCTGCAAGGAATAAAGTGGTTGAGGATCAGCAAATATTATGCCAGAGGGGTGTATTTATTAAAAAATAAAAAGGACTGGGGAGAAGTGCATGGGCTGATGCCTAGAGGTGCTGTGTTTTCCAGTCTGCATTTCAAATGTCGGGGAAGCCCTGAAGCCAGATTTGTGTCAGCTTAAAGCACCTAAGAAGGCTTTCAGAGAAAACATCGTGGTGGGCTTTGAAAATTAGAAAGAAAACTGGCTTAGCGTTTAAGCAGGCTATGCTTTTCAAAGGAAGACCTCAAAAACTTCACAAGATAGGAAAGGCATTCCTTGTTTAGCAGCAGCTATTTTCCAAATACTTTCAGTAGAAAATGGCTGTGGGATGCGTCTCAGTGCAGCTGGGGGTGTATGGGCAACAAGGGCCTGGTTTCCAACAATGGCACAGTTGTGGGCTTCAGCTGTCCTTCAGTGTTTTTTTTCAGATGTCTTCATGTTTATCTAACACCTCTCCCCTTCACTTCATCAGACACTTGAAAAGCATGCAAAATTGTTTCTGATTTTTAGTTTTTGAAAAATATTGAAAGCTTTTGCTAGGGAAGTTGAGGAGAAAAGCCCACTTTAGTCGTACCACAAGCATATTTTGCACAGATTTTCCCCAAAGCTCTACATTCCTGAGTTCACTCCTAATGCCTCAGTCCTCCTCCTCAACCCTTCCTCTGCAAAGCTGGGCAAGTCAGCACAACCTTCCCCATCTTCCCCTATTCAGACACCTTGCTCACACCTCACCCAGCTACTGGGGTCACCTCTGATCCCCCCTAACTCTATTACAAGTGTTATTTTTTCCTGGTCTGCCTCCAGTCTCCACGGTTCATTGGTAGACGTCAAAGCCTCATCGAGGATGCCAGGAAGGAAAGAGAGGCTGCAGCCGCAGCCACTGATGCTGCAGAGTCCACAGAGACCATTGTCTTTGAGGAGAAGGATGGGAGAGCCATGCTGAACCTCTTCTTCATGCTCAAGGGATCCAAAACATCACCACTGTCCCGAGCACTCAAGGTGTTTGAGGTGAGTCCCTAACTGGTTTCTCTGGCCTCAAGGAACACACTATACTTTTCATGGTGGTTCTGTGAGAAATAACACTTGAGTCTACCAAAGACAACTCAGACTGTGTCTGACTACTGCAAGTTATAAGTTAATTGTCTGCATCATCTCCCCACAGTCATGCTTCACTCATGCCCTAGCATGCTCGCACTAGGAATGAGCCCTACCTCTGCACTTTAGTGCTTTTATAACACTCTGGGCTGGATTTTGCTTAATTACTGGAGTCAGCCACACAACTTGACACCCACAATCCACACCCACATTGCTTGTAGCATACTGACAGCCCCCTCTACTGCTCAGCACTTCAGCTTCATGCACAGTGCTGATTCCACATTCAAAATGTGCTGTGTGCCCTGCATGATTACAGAGTAGGTCCCCCTTCCACAGTACTGATCAGCATCTGGGTCAAGGCTTTGTTAGTCTCTGATTTGTGTGTTAAAGGTTGGTTCCCCCCCCCAGAGGTGCATCTTGTAAATGGCTTTAATATCAAGGGAAACTCTTAACTCTTTGAGCTTTTTTTTTCCCCACCCCTAGCCAGCAATATAATCTTCTGTTATCTAGTATCTCAGTGCCATGAATGGAAAGACTGAGATAAGCCCTGGCTATTTGAACAGCAACCAAAATGTGACAACTTGCGTTTATATAGTGCATTATCATCCAGAAAAGTTCAAAAGTGTGTTGCAAACTTAGGGTTTGAGCTATGTTTTATGTATGCTAGTTTAATCTCATTAACTTCAGCAGTAAGGGGAGGACAATTTGTTCCTATTAATCAGTCACGTGGGTTGTAAGGGACCTTCAGGAGTCCCCGGTCCAAACTTCTGCTCAGAGCATGTCTGGTTGCAGCTCAGGGCCATGTTTGTTGCATTGAGTATCACCAAAGCAGAAATTCCGTAGCATCTTTGGACTCTTGTGTGCTGTTTGTTTCCCCCCCCGCAATGAATTTACTTTCAGTTTGTGCCCCTCGCCTCTTGTCCTCCTGTCATGCACTTTTAAAATGACCCTGGCTCTGTCTTCTTCACACTCTCCCACCAGGTACTAGCACACAGCAATCTCTCCCCTGCACCTTCACTTCTTAAGCCTGAGCGAATTCAATTCCCTTCCTCTTTCTTCATATAACACTGTGCTCCAGCCACCTGTACACCTCAGCATCCCTCCACTATATCTGTAAGAGCACATCAATGCCTTTCTTCTACAAGACACAGTACTCTAGATATGGTGTCCCTCATCCCAGAGGAAGAGGAGGAATCACTTCCCTAGACCTGTTTTCTACAGTCTTGTTACTACACTTTAGTACATGGCTGGCCTTGGTCATCACAAAGGCATGGTGCTAGCTCATATATTGATATACATTACTATAAAACACCTTCTCCCTCACAAAATGCAACCATTTCTGGCATAAAACCAGATCATAAGCAATACCATATAGCCGACCACTATGCAACACAAAAATTATATCTGGAGGTTACACATTTCCCTGTAATCAGAGGATATTCTGGTTATAGAACATGCAGCACTACCTCTGATGTTCTTGTGAAAAGTGCTTCAGATCTTCAACAATTACAAAGCATCTTACATCTTCTCTACGAAGACTGTTTCGAGAAAAGTTTTCTGCACAACATAAGATTCTTGTCTTAAGACCAAAATAACCTGTAGCATGTGCCTATGAGAAAAAAAATCTTGGTATTGCCATGGCTGGGTCTCCTTCCTAAGAGAAGTTCACAGCTGCCAGAGAAGGCATGAAAGATCGATCAGTGTAATATCTGAAATGTAACACCGCTTAGAGGGTATGAAACATAGAAGTATAGGTTCTCATAGTTGGTAGATTTTATGTTAGTGCATCTATAATTTAAACAAATTTTAAACATAAAGCAAGAAGTAGGGGCAGTTTATGTCCAAATATCATTTCTTTCTCGTGCAAATTACTTGCTGCATAAAGATCTCTCCTGGTAAAAAAGCTCTTTGAGCTTGTCACAGAGACAGCTTTAAAGATAATAAAAAGTCAAGCATGTCAAGCCACAACGGAGAAAGATTCATTTCCCAGATGCCTCTGGCAATGCAGGTACAAGATATGAAAGCAGACGGGCATAATGACATTTGCCTCATCATGAACCAGGCTGCAGGGAAGCTGGTTTCACTCTGCTGTATGTGTTACATGCAGCCAAAGCATAGGTAATGCAATCACAGCTGTCAGATTAATGCAAAGGTATTGATTGTTGAGGGGACAATGTAATAGTGTAGTTGGTAGATACATTCAAAAACACAATCCTAAATTTAATTTACCTGTGGCATTACATCTGTTCCTTCTCATCTTTCTGCCTCTGATTAACAAAAGAAATTGTGTCCTTTCTTCTACCACAGATCTCCCAGAGACATTGGAAAGGTTGGGTCATTGCAGGGACTTGGGCTTATACTAACAGTTTTCACAGAACTGAAGATATCAAAAAACAAACAAACAACTACCAGGGCCCTTTGGAAGACTATAAACTATTTTGTCTCATTCCTTGGGTGAATTCAGTTCTGATAGAGCCCCACATTAACACTGAGTCTGGACAGAGCTCAGCATATAGCTGGATGTAGGCAGAACAAATGTTTTTCAAACTCTTCCTATGCTCCTCAAGATCCCTTACAAAATATACGAAGAGAACAAATCAGTTTCTCTTACCCTTTTGATCATTTCAGCATTGCAATATGAGTTTCACAGAGGTCTTCATATCAACAACTATCAGTAAAAGTGAGGCCAGACTCTTCTGATGTGGGGCATTAAGCAGCAATGAGATAGTCAAACATTTGTGATGTAGGCACGGGGCCCTCCACCATGGGCTGGCCCAGGCAGCTGTGGTTCAGCACCATGGCCAGCACCCCAAGCCAGACTGAGCCCGCCCCTCCTACATCAGCACCCCCAAATTTAGGAGATTGAAGGAAAAGTGGATCATAGGAATTAGCTTTTTGCTCTGTCGATTAACTTCTTGATCTAATTTCCTCTGCCACTGTGAAAGTTTTCTATTGGTAAATCACTGACCAGCCCAACTGATTGTCCAGAAACAAAAAACATGAAATTAATAGATAAGTGTTTACCTCAGTTAAAAAAAATAAAAAGGACAGTGGGAACCTCCCCACAAACACACATAGGTATCTTTGGAGAGTACCAGTAGGTGTTTCACGTGTTACAGACTTGTTTAATGCTTTTCTCTTTCTCCCTGTTCTACAAGACTTTTGAAGCTAAAATTCACCACCTGGAGACAAGACTGAGCCGAAAGTCCCGTGAAGGGACCGCTGAACTGGAGTATTTTGTGCGCTGTGAAGTCCACAGCTCTGACCTCAATACTTTCATTAGCTCCATCAAGAGGGTAGCAGAAGATGTGAGGACCACTAAGGAAGACAAGTGTAAGAAACTTACAAAATATTCAATATTAATATTTGATATATAAAAGGAAGACTGCCTCAAGGGTCACCTCCTTGCACACTTCTTCATTGAGTCTCACATCCATCTTTCATTTCCAGTCAGTTTTTCCTCCTTCTCTTTCCCCACAGTTCACTGGTTTCCCAGAAAGATCTGTGAATTGGACAAGTGTCACCATCTGGTCACTAAATTTGACCCTGACTTGGACCTGGATCACCCGGTGAGTTAGTCTGCATGGGCACATCTTTGCATTTGAATCCTGAGACATCCCTCAGAAGGAAGGGGCTGGAAAACAACCATTGATGCAGCTGGCTGGGGAGCTGTAGTGCAACCACCACCACGAGAGAAGTTGCTCCAGCCAGTGATGAATGCTATTGAGTTAGAAATTTAGTAATTGATTAAAAATCATGTTCCTATTTGTCATCCCAGGGCTACTCTGACCAAGTATACCGCCAGAGGAGGAAATCAATAGCAGAAATCGCTTTTCACTATAAGCAGTAAGTCTTTCCTAGCATCCATATAGAAATTACACCATGACAATGCAGCCTATTGGGAACTCATTATGCTATTTGCATGAGACTTCTGGTTTTGTCCTCTGTTCAGCCTTGCCAGCTCCTTGTGTGCATTTTTCTCCATGTATTCCAGTTCCTTCCTAATTTAAAAATGTGTACAGTCATTAATTCATATATTAATAAAGTCAGAATACACCTCCTGCATAACAGAAGCTGCTCATAATTCCATCAGATCTCTAACTTTGTTTTGAAATGTAACATCTCTTTCAGAATATCTAGTCTCAACTTCAAAGTTTCACATTCTGAAAAATATACCACATGCCTAGAAAATCTGTTACAATCGTTCATTATCCTGGCTATGAAATAAGTTTAACACTTAATATTTTAAGTGCAAAATGATCTTTGGTAGCTTTAGCTTTCACCTAGTTCTTTCTACATACTACCTAGTAGTCTTTCATCTGCTAGATGGAATTCTGCTATCAGATTTATTTTTTATTTTTTGCTGTAGTGGCATTTATAGAATCTTAAGAGGTTCACCTCTTAACTGCCTCTGATAAATTAAGTACATTCCAGTAATGATCTCATCATTGTCTTATATAGAATTGAGACCATCTCTTGTACTCCTACTTAATACTCTTGCTCTGATGTATGCAGTGATAGCTCACAATATCTCTGCTACAACATCAGTCAGCTCTAATATTAAGTTGGGTTTGTAAAGTATCCCCTAGATCCTATTCAGTAATGCTGACTTCCACTGTAACGTCCCACATTTTTTAGCAGGACTTAAAATGTAGATTCCTGTCGAGAGCCATGCTGAAAGCAGGCTATGGAAATTATCTGGGTCACCTTCTTTCAGCTACCTATGCAACTGATGCGATCCCAGCACAGCTTACTGCTCTTTTGTTTCATGTTCATTGCAAAATTGAAGTCCAGAGTACACGCATTGGTGTTTTTGTCCCATACTAATACTAAATGCATGGAAAGTCACTGTGCCAGCAATGATGTCCTGAGGGGCCCAAGAAAAATTTTCTCCTAAGATAATGTGAACAAACATTTAAGATGCCTTCTCTTGAATCTCATCTGCAGGTTAGTATTCATAGTCTGCTGTGTAACATCCCTTCAGGCTGTGAATGGAACAGGAACTACTTTATCTCTGTCATACGTGCATATATCATATGTTTAAATACAAAACAGAAGGATTTAGGAAATACAATTGTTAATTATGAAGCAGAAAAGGCAAGTGTCAGTCTTCAGTTCCCATTTACAATATTGCTAAGAATCATTTTTCTCACTGCCTTTAATGTCACTGACAATACATTTTTCTGCAGTTCAAATACATTTAGTTTTCCTTATTATCTGCTTTTATTTCCCACCCACTGATTCATTCCCCCAGCCATCAGCTCTCTGTAGCTCAGGCACACAAAATTAATTTCTTACAAAAGGCTTCCCATTTTTCTAGTAAAGAAAACATTTGGGCTGGAAAATACTATGTCAGCTAAGCTTTTGCTCATCCCTTGTTTGTTTATAACCTCCAGTTGGACTAATGCTTTTCTGTCTGTGTATTTGTTACACCTGCACAAATGACCCATTACCTGAGGCTTGTCATTCCTGTCACTTCGTTTGGTTTACAGAAGATTGATCAACATCATACAGAGCTTCTCCAAGGGGCTTCCTTCTCAATAGGGAGAGCAGCCTACCTCATGCCCTGCTGCTGTCAGTAATGGTGTGCTTGCCTTGCAGCGGGGACCCAATCCCTCACGTGGAGTACACAGCGGAGGAGATCAGTACCTGGTGAGCATTGGTTTAACCCACAGCCTTCAGTGGCTTCAGCACCAGAGGCTAGGAATTGAAAACTAAATTGTTCCGGTGTGATATTTTGAAAGAAGTAGCAGGAGCACAGTTATCCTACTTAATGATTTGTTATAAAAGATATTAACATGTTGCAAGTTTTTTTTTTTTTTTTTTTTAAATGGATGGTAGGGACTGCATGCAGGAGAGCAAGCTGTCTCTAAAATAGTGATGGTCTGTCTCCTCCTCTCCTGGGGCTGTACCAAAACCACATTCACTCCACAAACTGCAAGAGTTTCCTCCAGAAGAGCTTACTCAGAGAGGCAGTTCAATCAATTTGGAGTCCTGCTGGGTACTCTGACTCCCAAATATTGTCTGTCTTTGTAGTGCAGCTTCAGAAACTTAGAGGGAATATATTAATTGCAATTAGTACCTTGTATATGGTCTTCTGACCTTCAAGGTCAGAAGTAGGTCTGTGCAGACATGACTACTGACCTTGCAGACTCATTTGAATGTGTGTAAACATTCATGCAACCCTATAGACAAAGAGACAGACTTAGCAGTGCAGAAAATAAAGGCAAGAAATCTAGAGGCATGAGCACTTGGTAGCATATAAGCAGAGGACACGAGTGGCCAAGCCACTGAATGTGTCATCTTTCATCCTGAAGGAAGGAGGTGTACAGCACTCTGAAGAGCCTGTATCCAACCCATGCCTGCAAGGAGTACCTCGAAGCTTTTAATCTACTGGAGAAATTCTGTGGCTACAATGAGAACAACATCCCCCAGCTGGAGGACGTCTCACGTTTCCTGAAAGGTGGGTATGAGCCTGGGATGGAGAAGAGGAAAGCCCAGGGGACCCAGCTCTGGGTCTGCCAGGGGTGCAGCAAAGATGGGGAAATTAAACATGGAGGAAAGCATGAGCTGAGATGTGGGAGAAGAGCTGGTGAAGGTTTGTGCATGTCCCAGAGGACAGGGTTAGACCCCAAGAGGTGGTGGCTGCAGCTAAACCTGATGGGCTACGCTTGAAGGCCAAGCCCTTCAATGACCCCTAACGAGCAGAAGTTGCTGCTCAGTAGGAGCACAAACACCATTCTGGGCAATAAAGGAGCCCGTTAGTTCCCAGCACTGAAGATTTTGCTTTCAGTGCTGGAAACACTGGACACCAGCACAGCCCATGAACTGTACCCCCACCACAAGGGCCACGTGCACTGTTTCAGAGAGGACTGGCTTCCAGCTCCGGCCCGTAGCTGGCCTGCTGTCTGCACGGGACTTCCTCGCCAGCCTGGCCTTCCGCGTGTTCCAGTGCACGCAGTACATCCGCCACGCATCCTCACCCATGCACTCCCCCGAGCCGTGAGTACTCCAGCAATGAACATTTCACCTTTCCCTAATGGGCAAGCTATCCTATCTGCTGCTGACCATGTTTTCCTCCTTTCCCCTGGCAATGGCAGGGACTGCTGTCACGAGCTGCTGGGGCACGTCCCGATGCTGGCCGACAAGACATTTGCCCAGTTCTCTCAGGTAAGGTGGCCATCTGCTTCCTCACCCTGAGAACACCAAGCTCTAGGTGGGACACCAGACTGACCTCGGTGTCGTGCTTCTGGCAAAGAGGTCCAAAGATGTTGCCTGGAGGAGAGCTGCTCCTCTCCAGACTTCACCTGGGCTTTTGCTGCACCAGTAGCTGGACACATTTAACCTGAACATGAGCCCACAGGAGATGCATGGCAGTTCAGGGAACTGATATCTGCTGTCTCAAGGCAATAAAGACTGAGCAACCTGTAAGAGTCTCACTCATGCCCTTTTGGTAGCCATCAAGGAAAAGGTGGGTTTGAGGAAAAGAGGGCAAGGAGAGGTTCACTGGTGGTAAAGGAAGGGAATCCCAAGAACAGTGGGTGGAGGTACTTGCCTGGAGGTGCAGTGGGGTAGCTGGACAATGCTCAGGGCAGGAGGCACTGGGCAGGGGAAGGAAGAGGCCACAAAAGAATGTGAGAAAGCAGCATTTCAAACAAATGGTTCCAGCAGAAACACTGGAAAATGTGAACAAATCCCCTGGCATCAGCTGCAGAGCAGGCTATGAAATAGACAGGAATTCCCAATAACACCACCCTATTGCTGCAAATCTATCCTGAGGTCTACCCCTTCCCTTGTCTTTCCAGGACATTGGGCTTGCATCTCTGGGAGCAACTGATGAAGAAATTGAGAAACTGGCAACTGTAAGTCTTTTTCTCAGCACCATGGAGGCCCCAACCTCCACCAGCATGTCTGTTACTGGGGGGACTGGCACAGCGTAGTGTGACCACATTTGCTGGCTTAGGGTCCCAAACCCTCTTTCATGATGACCACACAGAGCAGAGATCAGTTAAATAGCAGAGCTCATTTGCACATTAACCCAAGTTTCACAGGCACCAGAGTATCATCAGGCATCATATTTCTAATGACAGCACTGCTAGGACCCTTTGGGATGGGATTAAATTACATCCACTTCCTCTGTCTCTGCCTCAGCAAGGTGACCTGTCCTGCTCCAAGGGCATCATGCAATGCCCAGGCATGACAGGACCAGCCTGGGGACACCATGTCTGTCCTGCCATGGCAGCAGTTTCACTTAGCACTCTGGCAGGGATTGGTGCAAGGTATGGTGGCAGGATATTACCCTCTATGTTTGGTGGCCACGTCAGGCACGTATTCCTTCAGACATCCCCAAACCCTTGCTGCAATGCAAGGACTCAGAAGGGATAGGGAGATGAAGAGGAAGAACTGTGTTGCCCATGTGTTTTTCTTTTCCTTTCACAGCTTTACTGGTTCACAGTGGAGTTTGGGCTCTGCAGACAGAATGGGATAGTCAAAGCCTATGGGGCCGGGCTCCTGTCATCTTATGGGGAGCTCATAGTAAGTCTCCGCACAAGTTACCTCTCTGCTCCAGACCCTATATTGCAATCACTTTCCTCCTCTGCACAGCTGCAGTGACTTTACCTGATCTATTCTCCACCTCTAGCATGCATGTCCTCCCCAGTTCCCCTCTTTTCACACTGGCATTTCCTGCCTGTCTCCATAGCACTCCTTGTCAGATGAACCAGAGGTGCGGGACTTCGACCCCGATGCTGCTGCTGTTCAACCCTACCAGGACCAGAACTACCAGCCTGTGTACTTCGTGTCTGAGAGCTTCAGTGATGCCAAAAACAAACTGAGGTAGGACTGGGCACTGAGAGAGACCCGAACAGGGATACAAACCTAGAATATCAAAACAGGGCTTGGCACCTCAGCTACTTTCAGTTCAAGGTCTCAGAAGCACTCTATAAAGTTAGTGTTTTTTTTTTTTTTTTTTTTTTTTTTAAATTTAGGCCTAAATAGGCATTCACACATTTTTCACCTGTAGTAATTTGCCATGGGGCCCAGCTGTGGTATGATTTGCCCAAGTGTTGGTCTTGAGGGCTCAGATGTGAAGGAATGTGTCAGAGGGGGAGGCACTCATGGAGATGGGACTGAGGGAGTGAAAGAAAGGACAAACCTAGCTCCCTAGTTCTCATAGAAAGGAGTTAAAGACCATCTCCAGTTCCCAGGAAGGCCAAGCAACATAAGAGTGGCAGGTCCAGAAATCAGAGACACAAAACACCCCCAGGACCTCCCCTGCTTCCTTGCTTCAGGAAGGCTAGGTCAGGTACCAGCCAGCCACACAGGAGCATCCCACCAGCATGTGTCCCTGTGAAACACACATGTTGGGTCATGTAAAAATTTTAGCATAGATGTGAAAAGCTGCTCAAAACAGTGCTGGTCTCTGAGTTTAGGAGGCAGAGAAGTGTTTCTTTCTGAGCAGCCACAGGACAGCTTACACATCTGTCATTTAACCAGCAAAAAATCCCAGACATCATTAATAGCTTTAGTTACGTGGAATGGACAGTTTTATCCACAGGTGGAAAGGAAGCTTTTGCTTCCTCGTCTGGTTAATGTGTTAGCAGACCCCACACAGTACCCCACTAGTGTAATATGGTTTCCCTGTCACAAGTGACTGCAAACAGGATGGAGGCTGCAGGGGCAGTTTTACACACAGATGTCAGATCAAAATAACATTTTCTCAGCCATCACCAGAATCACCTACAGGAGGAAAGCTCAGCCCTGCCACATTGAGCTGTCAGAGGAAGCTTCTGTCTATACTGTTTTGCCTTAGCTTAGGGAGGGCATAGGTTGAGACTAAGCACCACATAACATGCATGACTTTGCAGGTCCTGTAAATGGGGTAGTTCACATAAATAATGTGGCAGGGACTGCTCTATTTCAACTTCTGCTTTTATGACACTCACTTGCACCACTCATGTAACCCAGAGTCCAGCTGCTCAAAAGCAAGCACCTGGGGAGCCCATCCTCTCACACACACTAGGCTGCTTTAAAAAAAAAAAAAAACACACCAAACTGTTGGCTCATGAGTCATTTCCTTTCATTTAAAAGGGAAAAATACACCACTTCATCAAGATTAAGCTATAAGGTTTTGGCAGTGACAGGCACTTTAAACAATCCTCTTTACAGACCACACAGATGTTACCCTATGAGGTGAAAATATTAAAATGCTCATATTATTTGCATTACTGGCAGCTGCCACTATGGGATTGACTAACAACACTACCCCTCAAGAAAAGCTCTTTTCCCAGAGTTTTCCAGGGTGGACATGCACCCACAGCACCCTTCCAGAGGCACACACAGAGACCTGAGCACTTCACCAAGGTGTCAAGCAAAAACACTTGTGTTAGAAGGCAAGTTTCTAACCATCAGCAGAGGAAGGGTGTGGGAAGTCCAAGCAGTTGTGCTAAGGGGCAGCACTGCAGGTGATAGCATTAATAAGCTGGGTGAGATAAGCCCCATTTTCAGGAAGCAGACTAAATGGGTTTGCAGAAAGCCCTTCCACTTGCACTCATTTCCCCTTTCTGCAGCACAGCAGCAGAAGCTGCTGGCCTCAAGCTTGCAGGCCTCAAGCACCGGCCTGTAAGCTTTGGCTATGTAACCCCCAGTCTGCTCCTGAGACAGTGGTGTTTTCACCCTAAATCCCAGTAATGCATGGTTAGTCTTCCCCACAGCACACACAACAATGGGAGAAAGCAAGGCATTTCTTTCGTTGTGCAAACCCACAGCAGCCACAAGAGGGTACCCTAAGCTAAGCAATTCAGGAGCAAAAGGGTGAAGCCTCAGCCAGGAGCATGCCTGCCCCAACATGCCTCCCCATATCTTCCCAGGCCTTTTCAGCACAAGATTTTAGCCACAAGCACCCACATTTAAATGCCCAACTCAATGTTAAGGGTTAAATAAAAACACAAACCTACCTTGTCAAGAATACACATGCTAGCCTCTGAGCTGACCACGATTTCTTTTCACCATCAGCTTCACAGTCACTGGGCCACGTGCTTCTTTTAAAAAGGTGGCAAGGTCTTGCTCTGGAGGTGCATCAGGCAAAGTCAAACTTGTCATTGAGGTTCAGGCTCCAGTTGGCCTTCGGTGCAAAACAGTGCAACTTTGATCAGCTGCACAGCTTGGGTGATGCCATTCCCATTCCCTAGCTCAGGTCTGAGCTGCTCCTGTCAGTCCCACCCTTAGCACGGCCTGCGGCCAGTCATCCCCTCCACACGCAGAGACTAGCAAATTAGCTAATGTCAGAAAGGATTTAGGAATCTAATACTATAATACCACACGTTTTCTCTACAATTAGCTTCTAAATCTCCTTGGCATTTTTGAAAAAGAAAAGGGCAATTAAAGTAGAAAGTGCCTGGAGATAGCCACAGAGGAATAAGTGCAGTGCACCCTTCAGCTTGATGCAGGCCCACGCTTTCCACCCCAGGAAATCCACAAACTCAGCACCCCCCGTTGCTGAACCAGATTGATTTCAGCTATCCCTACAGCCCTGTGAAGCTGGAAAGATGGGAAACCAAAGATTTCCTGTTAAGCTAGATATTCTGCCTAAGGGAGGCATTAACCTGTTGTTGTCTGGATGAACAGCGATGGGGAGGAGGAAAAGGAGGGTAGGAGCCAGGCTCCAAGACTCGTTTCTTGTGTCGAGCCCTCTGCACCCTTTCTTTCCTTGCAGGAGCTATGCGGCACACATCAAGCGGCCCTTCTCGGTGAAATACGAGCCCTACACCCACAGCATTGAGCTCCTGGACAGCCCCCAGACCATCCGCCACTCCCTGGAAAGTGTAAGGGATGAGCTGCACTCGCTGATTAATGCACTCAATGTCATCAGTTAATACCAGAACTGGGCTCCTCCCTGCCCCTCTTCCCTCACAGCCCCAAAATGCCCTCACCTAACTCCCAGCCCATTACTTCTACCTGTTTTCTCCACACATTTGCACTGCTGCCTGTCACCACGCTACCCCAAGAGTTTGCCTCCTCGGTATGCAGGGCCAAGCTTAAAGGAGGGCAGAGGGATGGACCCAAAGCCTGCTGGCTTCTGGGGCAGCTTTTTTAGGGACTGCTGGGAAAAGCTTGGCACAGACCAAGCTACAAAGCTGAAGTCAGAACTTGTGCGAGGAAGAGGAGGAAAGCTGCTTTGTTAAAAGTTAGCTTTATTAAAGAAGTAAGAGAAAAAAATCTATTTTTTTGCAGTTTGAGAGAATAGACTAACCTGCTTTATGAGCTCCAAAGCAACCCCATAAGGGACCACTGGTCTCCACCACCTCCTGCCTCTTGCAGCCCTCGGTATTTGGGAAACACTGTGCCACTAAAAGGTTTTCTGCCTCAACCATCTCCATGAAACTTAGAGTCTGGTCTTCTAGCCTCCCCTCAGCTGCTTGCACAGAGGCTGCAGTGAGCACTGGAGCCTCCTTGAACCTCACCAGTGACCCAAGCCAGGAGCTACCTGCCTGGCACAGAGCAGCCCCAGCCTACCTGCATCCTCCCCAGCACAAACACCCTGAGCAGGGCCTCCAAGCCCTCTTTTAAAAGCTCCCACACCTGGGACCATGGCAGTCCCCTTTGCCATCAGGGTTGGGCTCTGCAGCTTCAATTGACTCTTAATGCCTCCTACTTCTCACCTTGAGAGGCCCACCTGGGCTGCAATTTCCCTGATGAAGGGACCAGCAAGGGGGACACAGAGATCACAGCCAGCCATCCAGCAGCCCAGCTGCCATGGCTCACAGCAGATAGCAGTCACAGCTGTTGGTGTTCAGGCATGCTGGTGGCCTTGAGCAGCCTTAGTGTCTTGAGTTTATCAGTTCTTGCACTCGTGTCCCTTGGGAGAATTTCACACGCTTTCACTTTGCCAGTATTACACAAACATAGCATCACCTTCTTCTTAGATATCCTAATATCTCTGTCACCTGATGTCATTCAGGTGCACAACCAACTTTACTGTTTGTCATTTCTGAGGAAGGTGACATGGCCCGGATGCTCAAATCCAGTTTTGTCTGGCTTTCAATCCTGATATAAATGGCTTGATTTGACCCAAAGTTCTCAGTTTTACTCCCCCTACTTTTGCCCTTCTTATCTTCTTGCAAGCTGTCTCATAATCAAGTGGTTTGCTCAGAAGTGTGGCCCAAGGTTATACATCTGTGCAGTATCAGAGCTGGGCTTGGGATGCGCAGAGACAGCTAAACAGCTGGGGGGACAGCAGAGGGGGGAATTACTTGTAGTTGTTCATATAGTCAGTTGTTACATTTCTGTATGGACTTTTAGAATCCTTATCCACTTGGATTTTTATCCTTTTTTTTTTTTTTTTTTTTTTTTTTTTTTTCTTCCCCCGGAAAGAATCTTAAGGTTTAGTGGTTAGGTTTTAAACAGGTATCCTTCAATACTTAAATAACATTACCCATCAGTATTTACCTCTACTGTAGCTGTCATAATAATAGCTTACAATTCATTACGCTTTATCCTATTTCAGGCCTTCATTTACATATGTTTGACCCTCAGTTCTCTCTAATTTTAACTACTTAGCTGCTGACAGCACATTATTAGTCTCCCACCTGCTTCAAACCTTCCTTTCTGTTTTCGCTCCTGTATGAAGCCCTCCTAATTTCCTCCAGCACTCACACACTTGCTTAAAAGAGCATTACAGAAATTGGCAGCTTGGCACTAGGTCTAGCTGCTTCTCCTCAAGTTGTTCCTCCTCTGAGGATTGTCCCGTAAATTAATAAAACTACTGAGTTCATTCAGTTATTGTAATTTTAGAACATTTTTCCAAAGCTTCAGCTATGATTTCCCAATCTGTGTGGATTCAGATCTTGAGCTGTAACTCTCAAGGTTCCCTTAAGATCTGTAACAATTTTTAGTTTGGGTTCTTAAGTTATTACTATTGCATTAAGCAGCTGCAGCAAGCTAAGCGAGGCTAAGGCAGGCTAGGTCACAGGTTAGCTATAATGCCATGAAAAAGATGCTCGTCTGGCCTCCAAACCTGTAAAGGTCTAAGGGTGGTCGCCTCTGATTCTACAATGCACTTTACAATCATTATCTGCCTTGTTAAATGTCTCTAATTAATGCAGTGTATAAAAAGAACAAAGCTGTTAATATGGAGTGAGGAGCCAAGTTAAAAATTCTTTCAAACTGCCGGAGACCTCAACTCCTCCGCCTTGCTTCAGAGTTTGCATCACTGCACTGTGACTCTCTCAGCTGCTGCTTGCTCGTGGGGCTGTAGTAAAATCTGTTGCCCTACAAAAATAGAAAATAAGCAAAGCTTGAAGCATAAACCAGCAAGTAGTATGCAGGCACATAAACAGATCTGCTGTGGTCGTGCGCGTGAGCACAAGCGAACGGCACCCCCTTCTTTCTGAGAGCTGGGATGATGCTGGGCATGCTGAGCAGGCTGGGCACTGGGCAGTTTTCTGTGTCTGTGCTCTTGGCACATTTGTGACTGATTCCAGACTGATTTGGCCACTTTGCGAGACATCTGAGAAACTTGAGCCCGTTTGTATTTACCATTGCCCTTATCTATTTAATATCTTAGAGGATTTATCCTATTAGTAACATAATAAGTCCCCTTCCATTTTGTCTCTAAGCGTGTTCTTTTATATCCAATTTTGGATACATTACTTGGCCCCTTACTTTGTAATCTATCTATGAATTTTTTTCTTCTTTCTTATTTTCCAATGTTGCCTCTGAGCCTTGATTTCTTTCTCATCTTGCCCTAATGTTTTTGAGTCTTGGACACAGTTCACCAAGAAATAGGCTAGGCAAACAAAATATGGGAGTGTTGTAAACCAATCCCTCATATGTCACTGCTTCTGTTCTACTAATATCAAGGGTAATTTTTCAGCCCATCATTTTGGACATCGTCTTACAATTATCTTTAGTCTATTTTTAATAGTCTGACTCATTCTTTCTATCAGTCTGGAGGATTGCAGGTGGTAGGGTATATGCAATCTTTGCTTAATCCCCAGGTTACTCATTAGGACTCGAGTTGCTTCACTTACAACCCCCCCCTCCTTCATCTCATCCTATCTTAGCTGCTGTTCCATACCTATGGACAATCTTCAGCAGGATTTTTACAGTTACAGTGGCTGTATTCCTTTTTGTGGGAAAAGCCCAAATCCATTCTGAAAATATATTAATGGTGACAAAGAGATATTGATACCCTCCTTTAATTTGATAGCTTAACTGCATGATCCATTTGTAGTATTTGCTAACATCTTTGTTTAGCTAATGCAGTAGAGTTGGCAGCTTTCTTTTACTAGTTCACTATTAACATCATTGCACACCTTACGCAGTTTTTACTTATGTCCTCCATCTCTTGCTTTGTTTGGGGCCAAATAAGAATTCCTTGTACTCTTTTTAGAATACCCTGTACCCTTTATATAAATTATGACAGTCTAAGATGATTTGCTGTCATTCAGCTGGCCACAGTAGCCATCCCTTTTTGTCTTCTATATGGTTCCTGGTTGGGGCTGCAGTAAACAAACTTGAAATCAATTTATCTGCTTGCTTATTAAATTATTTCTCAGCACTCATTTCAGTCTTCTTATGTGCTTTAACATTCTTTATATATATTTGATTCCCACTCCCTTTAGGCTCGTAAAATAAACCTCCAGTTTTCTATGTGGGTGTCCCACTATCTGCTTGCCATCACCCTATCAGGCATCCAGGATCTTATGCCATTATCAACATAGTAGATATCTGTAGAGACATACTGGATTTATGTCTTTTACTGATTTTGATGACAGCCTGTGCTTTTGCTCCTTGGCATGATCCTTGCTCTAGTTTCCCTATTATTTGTTCCTTCATTCCACTAGTAGCAGTATCCTGAATTATTTTTCCTCCTTGTTCAACCTTAGAATTCCTAAGAATGTACAATACCGTTGGTTTATTACTGGTTTCCTTTCAAAGGACAGTCACATTTTAATCCATTTCTTCTCTTTGTGGTTAAGAACAGAGCATGCAACTAAACTGTTGATGATGAAAGGTTTGAGGACCATCACAGCCCAGACCAGGCTTGCGCATGGCCAGGGAAATTTTGGTACCCATAGGCTATTGGTACCCATTTTCCTTCACTATTTTTTTGTGATAGTACTGCTCCCATAGAATCAGCTCATGTTGAAATTCTTATTAGGAATGACTTTCCTTCTGCCAGGTGTCTAATGCAGGAGATTTTCAAGCAGCTTCTTTTACTTCATGTAAAATGTCGTGATCCTTGCTTCAGCTCCATTCCTGATTCTTCTACTGTAATTTTCATGATGTTTTGATAGTACTAGCAAAGTTATGGGTAAGGCGCCATAAAAAATTAAATCCTCCCAGCACTTTTAGGAGTTGGGACTGAGTAATGGGAGTCTTTGTTTCACAGAAAGTCTAAGCTTCCTAGCATTGATCTTTTATTTTACCACTCCTAATTCCCCAGCAGTTACCCTGAGATTGCATTAATTGTGCCATGTTCAAATTGATTTTAAATCCCGTTTGGTTTATTAATTTTAAAACTCAGATACTTCTTTCTTGTACCTCTTCTTCTGTAGCTGCACTCCTTAGAATATCATGCAGATAAGATAATTTCTTTTCTGTGTCCTCTGGAGGCCATCATTGAAATGCTTTCCTAACACAAGCATTTGCAGCAGGGCAGGTGCTCAGCCCTGTGGGGTGCAAGTAAAAGTATATTGTTTGTTTCTTAATGTGAAAGCAACTCTATAAATTGGTTCTTCCCCTGCATTTTGCCATATGGGAGTTAGCTGTGAATTGCAGGGGTGCATTTTTGCTGCTAGTTCTCCTAATTCATCCCCTGTCCAAGGAGCCTGACTCAACATTGTGGCTGCCAGGAGTGATGGAGAGACCTGTGCTCTGCTGGGGTGGGCACATGATCTCAGGTCATGCTGATATTCCAGCAACTTCCTATCAGTTCATTAAAGGCTCTCCATCTTCCCCAGCTCATGGATTAATGTTAATGCTGCTGCTTGCACCCCTGTCCTACCTGTCTGCTGGGCAAGTTAGTTAAAAGCGCTTATCAAGGTGCCCAGTGCATGATGAGTGAAGGTTGGTTGAATACATGCTCTTATCAGCCAACCTCTTCATTCCTATTGAATTCAAAATTTGAAGCAGTTTCTCTAAGTGCTACAGCTGGGCTTTCTTTTAGTGGCTTAATATCTGCAGCTACCTGCCTTGGAGTCTCTCCTGTCGTTGTAGTAGCTACAGCAGCTGGTTCTGTTGCACCTGCCTGTCCCAGGATGGCAGTCGAAGTTGTTGTGGGATATGCTGTTATTCTCAACTTCTTCTATTTCTTTTCCCATTTGTTTGCATCATCCCTGAAATCATCTTCCTCTGATGGTTCCCAGTCTAGTTCTCTCCATCACTTCCTGCAGATACAGCAGTTATTTTTAATTTTTGCATCCCAATCTGCTCTTACGAGTGTCTAATTTTAGCTTTGCATTTACTATGATCAGGTCCCTTTTGAGCTCTCCTTTGCTCCAGGGTGAATCACGGTACTATATATGTTAATCCATCCACTTCTGCAGTTTCTCTTTTTTTTTTTTTTTTTTTTCTAAATTCATCTGCTTCTCTAATTGCCACTGCATCTCCTTATTGCCTTCTTGGGCCACTAGATGGTATTCCTTTTCTAAAGACAAAGTTATTATAAGTTACTTGATAGACCCTTTTAAAAGCATGGTTTCCACGCTGGAGCAGTTGATATTTTGGTGTTGCCTTGGCTCAGCCATCTCAGATTATTGTTACTGCTTCCCATAACAGCCCCACTAACAGGGACGGCGTATCCTTGAGTCTTGCTCCCTGCTCTCCCATATCAGGGAACATTTGGCTTGTATCACCCATCGGCTTCCTGTGGGTTGGAGCAGCACCAGGAGAGGCACCCACAGCCCGTGCTGTAATCTCTGATATTGTTGGGATTTCCTGTAGCCTTCCGCTATTCCCAGTTTCAGTTTTTTCCCTGGGTCCTGTTAGATTTTTCCCGAGCTTTCAATTTCATCTTAAGGTATCCCTTACGTATTGTTCACAAGGCTGGCTGGGTTTAGAGAGTTGCCTTGGGAGCATTAAGCAAGGCCACTCCAAAGACAAGATTTTGGTGAGGACATATGTGTCCCCCATTCACATACTCCACCAAAATATGCTGTGAATTCCCTTTTCCTGACAGTGGAGCAGATGTGCAGGATTATGCGGCTGCTTAGAGCCAAACACGAGTCCTTTGGGTTGGGTCATGGGAGCCTTCATGCTATTCCCCCTGGCCTCACCAAAAGTGGCTGTGAGCTCTATGAAAAAGTGACCAGGAGAAAGCTGAGGGGATGGTAGATGGAGCATGGGCTGGGCAGGCAAGGGAGGAAGACAGGGCAAAAGCCTTCCTCTGAGCCAGGCCCCAGCATACCCTCCCAGTGTGTCCCAGTGCGTCCCAGTGCCTTGCTGAGCGATCTCTGCTGTTGTCACTGCTGCTGCTGTGGATGGATCTGTCTTTCTGTCTCTCTGCGTAAAGAAATATGACACAGATTTATTTTTCATTTTGGAATCGTGCTGCTGCTGACATGATATTAAGAATAAAGAATATATTTCTGGTCTAGCATCCTGAGTTTGGCTCTTGTGTCCTTCTGCTTCCCAGCTCCAGGTCTGCCATCCTGCCTGCAGGCAGGGTATGAAATACAGCCTGGGGCCCACTGGGGCCGGAGGGCTGTAACTTTGCTCTCATGTAGAATGTGAACTCAGAGGTGGAAAATGATCCCTTGTTTGTGGACTAGCTGATCTAAGCCTTTCTTTGCCAGGATATTACTAATTGCACAATTATGCACAGAACAGTAGTTGGGAGGTCTTTTCTTAAATAGTAACACAACAGGGGTCTTGCCTTCACTACGTGCTTTCTCTCCCAGTGTTTCCCACTATTTCTGTTTAGTTCCAGTAATGTGAATAGTGGAGTATTTATTTCAACACTGGGAAGATGCCTTTAGTGAAGGTTGCAAATGGGTTTTCTGCCTATGCCAGAGTCCGCTCTGTGCAGCCCACTGAATGCAACCCTCTTTGAAATTTCTGTTGGACAAGGGGGACCCCAGCTCCAGGAGATTATAGAGGAAGATGCAGAGTTACAGGCAACTACTGCTTTATGTGCCTCACTGCAAAAAGTCACTCGAGGAAAAGAACTGGGTAAAACTGAAGGTAATCCACTGTGATCACAAAATACATAACTGATTTCCCCTCTGGTAGCAGGGATCCTCATGTTTTCCCCAGGCATAAAACAGTCTAGATTGCAAGTGACTGGGCTAAGCAACCTTCATCCTAAATGTATTGAACACCTTCCTAAAAGCCATTACGGATGGCTCCTGCTTACTTAGGCATGGGAACTATTTAGATGGCTGTTTTCTGCATCCACATGGGAGCAGTGGATGGGACACAGGGCACTCAAGGACCAGAATGGCCCCCGGAGTCCACAAGAGATGCCCAAGACCACATAAACATTTCCTACTCCAGAGTAATCCCTATGTTTAAGGAAACAAATTCCATACAGTGCTACCAGCTTGGCTTTTACAGGAAAACCAGGCTCTTTCTCTGTTAAATCCCTTCCAGAATAGGTGATAGAGGTGGATTAATGCACTGCTGACATGGGTCTGGACCATGCATCCAGGCACCCCAGCACCGTCTGAGGGGGAGTTCCCTCATTTAAGACTTGTGAGGATGCCCTGTAGCTTCATAGCGCTCATTAAAGTGTTACAGCTGTAATGAATTCATCTTCATTACACGCCTGGGAGGTAGAGGAGTGCTCTTGTCCCTGTAAAAGGCTGACAGATAAAAGGAGGCAGAGAATCAGAGAGACTCAGACCAGGCACAGAGCCTGAAAAGTAATTACATGCCTAAACAGCTTTGGGAAGAAGCGTCTAAGTGGCAGATCTGGGGCTTGAACCTCTATCAGCCCTCTCAGGACCCAATCTTTCTTCTTGTGCTGTGATGCTACGGCTCAGAAGAACTCAATTATTTACAGTTCCTATAGTGGCAGGTATACACGCATGTCCCCATCCCCCGGAGATGGGAATTGATTTGGATAAGACTGTGGCTGACCTGAGCTGTCATTTGTACTCCTAATACAGCTCAAATCAATTATTTTTCCCTGGAGATTGGGCAAGGTACTGCACTTTCCACTGTAAAAAATTCGTTTTAATTTTTTCTACACTTTTAATTACATATATATACAATTTTTTTTTTTTTTTTTTTTTTTGGGGGGGGGGGAGGGGGGAAGGAGGAGGAATGCAGTTTTCTGGAGGAAAGCCAATCTTTTGACACTTTCACAGCATGACCAAAATCAGAAATGGCATGGCCAAAATCAGAAAGGATCAGAAATATCTTGAAAACTGCCTGGGAGATGTTTTGGACTGAATCTCACTGAACGGAGAGCCTTACAAAGCTAAATTCTAAAGTCTAAATTTCAAGCACACAGACCCCATATCCACAATACATCCCCCTGCTCTATCACACACTCCTACAGGTGATGCTCTTAGGATGGAGCAACTGCTTCTGGAGCTCATTTAAAACACAGGTGTGAATTCGATGTCAGCCACAGGGATGAAAGACTGGACATGCTTAGAGGTGAGCTCCTGCCCCTGATGCAGACATGGTCCATCCTCATTGATTTTCCCGAAGAGATAATGAAGCAAAATCCATTTTTCACTCCTGGCATTAGTTCTACTGGGTGTCTTTGTGATTATTTTCTCTGTCAGCTCTCTGGGCACAGCAGGGTGAATTGATCTACAAAATATTTGTAGGGACAGTGAAGGATTAAGTATCTCACACAGATAGCTCAGTGCAACAGTTGTTACTCGGGACTTTAGAGAGAAAAACAGGGTGGGGAGAGGGAGTTGTTCATTTTCCTTCCACTAAGGTCAGCCTTAAATAACTCTCCCACCTCCCTCTGAGGCTGAGACAAGATAATAAGGACAAAAATGTCAGAGCAAAGCACGGGGCCCCCTCTATTTACAGCAAAGGCCAAATCGCTAACGAACAGATCGGAGCTTGCTTTCCAAACACCGATAAGCGGCATCTTTGAATTAACGGCCCCAGTTCCTCTGCTGCCGTAAATCAGCATGACCCTGGCTGCCCGCAGGGCTCCCCGCAGGAGGAGGGGGCTGCTCGCCCCTCCCGGCCCTGGAGATCCATGTGCCTGTCTCCAACCCTCCCCTTCCCCAGCCCCGTAACACTAACAAGCCTTATCAGTAGGATTTACACCTCCTTGTCTAGGAACCCCTAGGCAAACCCGTGGACCGGTTACCGGTGTGCCTCCAAATCCTGAAAGTAGCTTTAAGTGCTCCAAATGATCCACTTAGCCAGGGATAATTAATAGCATCAGAGCCGGGAGCCCCAAAGCGGGAGTGAGGGGAAAGGAGGAAGTTTGTTCCAGAAAATGGGGTTTCAAAGCTTCCTACTGAAACCCAGCAAAAAATGCTGTGCGAGAATGAGCACGCTGTCCCTAAACATCCTCTTACAGTGTCACTTACAGACCTCGATTTTATAATGAGGGACACCATGGCAGATATCCACGGTGCACCCACAGCTGCAGAAATGAGCGGTGGCAGAAAACACAGACATACCTGACATAGTAATTTATTTTCAGTCTGTGGGACCACTTTACAGCAGGGGACAAATCCAAAACCATCCCTTCATTTTTTTTTTCTTTCCTCTTTTACCACCTTGCTGTGTTGGCTGGTTATAGCACCCATCACACTCTGCCATGTCTGCTGCTCTCTGGTGGCCTGCCCACGCTTTCCAGCAAGGTGGCCAAGGATCAGCTTTCTTCCTTCTCTGTTTTATCCAAGGCTTCTCCAGGTTGTCCATGTCTTTGCTTTCCAAATGTTGCCTATTGCTGCCTGTTGTTCATGCCCTGGTGGTGGCACCACGAGACTTTTCTGCCTACAGCTGTGGACACTGGAGAAAATTCCCTGATGGATTCCATGGGCCCTCTCATGGTCATCTCCTGAGGACAAAGTCAAAATCCTTTTTGGCTGCTCTCACAGACTTCCCCAACTCTGATCCACGAAGAAGGACAGATGTGGTGATGGTGCTGCAAATGTGTATTTTTGGATTGGTGCTGATCAGGCTGTTTATCCAGCCCTTCTCAGCTCTGTGGAACTTATTTGCTGCTTTTGCTCTTCATTACTTGTCCTCTAGCAGGGTGTCATCACCTCTTCTAATGTTTCTCTATCTACACCAAGGATTACTTTTGGGCCATTAATAGCCACAGATTTCATCTCATCCTCATTGATAAACAAACCAATTTGTTCTGCTAATAGCTGTGTGTAGGAACTATTAGCAGCTCTTAGGAACTATTTCCACCTCTACCTTCTCAAAAAGTCTGTGTTGGTAATATTTTAACAGGGTTAAAAAGAGCGTACCTGTGTTTTCGATCTCTATATATAACCTTGCATTTGCTCTTCCCAAGATGGATTGGGAAGATTCTGGGAGCTTTACACTAAAGGTCATTAAATTCAGTCTGCTTTGCTCAGATGGCTGTGCTTGTGGGAGGTTTGGGTTTGCAGAGGCCAAGGGGGCTTGGCGAGGTGCAGCCAAACCAATTTGCCTGGGTGGGGGTCCCAGGCTGGCCTAAAGTCAGGGTTTCACTCTTGAGAGGTGCATAGTGGGGTGGTCAGAAGTGCTGAGTTGTAGGAAGCTGACCTCAAAGCCACAGCATGGATGGGAAACTTCTGTCTCCTAATGAAAGCTGCTGGTGCTTCAGAGAGGCTCCCTGGAGCATCTTTTACCAGCAAGATGCATCTCCAGAGGTGAGGATGTACTCACAACCCTCTCCGAGTTCTTCTGCAGCCCCTTGGCTGTTAAAGGTTAACCCAAAGATGATGGATGCCAACGGGACAAGCGTGGTTGGTTACACTGAGCTTTGCGTTACACCCTCCATTTCATGAATCAACCCTTTGTGCTCTAAGCTGTGAGATAACGTCCCTGGCCTGGAAGAACCTGGAAAATTGTGAAACCTGCAGTCTGGTAGGAGCATCTCCCTTGGGCCCCATGGCCGGAGGGGAGATGGGGACAGCTTATGGCTACCCAGATTAGTTTATAGAAGGAGCTGGGATTACTTTTATCCCAGTGAGCAGCCCCCTTGTCCGCTTGCACAACATCCCTTTTAAAGCAAGGGCATCTCTCATTGTGTGGCTCCAGATAAGCCTCACCCTTTGCTATAGCAGCCCCTTCTCCCCCCCGAGCCCACAGAGGCTGCCCCACCTGCAAGATGGGGCCACCACATATCTGCAGGCATCACAGGATTTGGTTGCAAGCATTCACATGATTAAGCACCCTCCTCGGTGCCAGGTTCCTCTCCCTGCCCTTTGCTTCCTTTTCCTTC
The DNA here is from genome assembly GCF_964035555.1 of Netta rufina. Classification (NCBI taxonomy): domain Eukaryota; kingdom Metazoa; phylum Chordata; class Aves; order Anseriformes; family Anatidae; genus Netta; species Netta rufina. The sequence goes on along the minus strand of NC_140128.1, from coordinate 43,904,267 downwards.
ATCTTACAGATGGGGACTGCAAAGGAGCCACCAACAAGGACAAGGCAAAGCCGCCCAGGAGTGGTGACCAGTGTTTTGGGGACCCCAGCTCCTTGCTGAGCACTTGTCCACCTCCAAAGCTGACCTTTGCTTTCAGTAAAGCTTGCACAAACTTGTAATCGTTAACCAGTTCCCCCATAATGGGCTTGTTATTTCTGCAGGACAGGGTTCGAAAATGTGAGACATCTACAGTAGTAAAGATTTTATTGTGCTGGCAGCAGACTGTAAAACTTGATTACATGACACCAGGGATTGCCTAAACCTGGTTCCCACTGATGCAACTGCCTGAGGTTGGGGGGATGTGAGCAAGGGAGGTGGCTTCAAGTCACGTCCAGCAGTGGTTTAGCACGAAGGGCAGGAACCAGGAGCAACCCACTTCCACCTAGAGGCTCCCACCCTTCAGCCAAGTGAGCCCAGTGTGGAGCTAAGGAGCTGGGGCTGAGCGGGGGTCATCCATCCAGATGGATATTTGTCCCATCTCTGCTTTACCATGTGGAAGTCACGGGGAAGTCCAGTCTGGGAGGAGTGTGCTGAGATTTTGCTGTAGAAAAAGATTTTCTGTTGAGAAAAGGGCTCCTCTGCTGCCCCCCTCTCTCAATTGGCTGCTGACATGGGATTTTCCCACCCTAAGACAAAACTTTCCACAGTTTATATCTATTTCATATCTGTTTATATCACTGCTAGCATTTTTCATATTCCAAAGGCCCATTTATGGTATTAAAAAAAAAAAAAAAAAAAAAAGGCTTTCCAATAAATAATCAAAGTTATCATATTTTAGTAGGGAAAAAAAAATCCTAGTAGGAAATTTCTGCAGAAAAGTTGAATCTTGAGCCAATGCAGTATCTTCTTTCCTTCCAATAAATCTTGTGGCCTAATTTTGCACACACACCACAGCAAGCCAAGAGTGATTTCTGAACTCTCAGGTATCACCAGCCCTTCCCCTGTTTGAGCATGCTGTAAAATTGGGCTGAGCTTTTTGAAGCTGCCTTCAGGATTTGGTTGGCCAAGTGTAGGAAGAACGACAATAATTTGGCCCTCCCAGCACAAAAGAGACTAGTTTTCTTTTACGTCAACAGGGTAAGCCCTGCCCCAGGGAAGCCCAACAGGAAAGCTACCTACAAGGCAGAAGATAGTGGATAAAGGAGCCTCCTTACAAACTCCCACCATCAATAAAATAAATACAAGTTAGGATGAGCTCAGGTAGCATTTAAAAGCACAAGAAGGAAAACCCTAAATCACAAATCTCGGTGTGTGATTAACCTGGGGAATCCCTTGCTCCAGGGCCTTTCCAAGGCAGCCATTGGGCTGAGGTGTCTTCAGAAATGGGCCTTGCAGCAAGCTGTGAACACAGAAAAATGACTGCTAAAGGGACTTGTAGGGTAACTTTGCAAATTGCCCCTTAGTGGGATGCTGGGTGGAGGCTCAGTGCTCTGGAGGCAAGGTGATAAAATGTCAGGTTTTATCCTATGGAGCCACTAATTCTTCATCTTTTCCTAGTAGAGAGAAGGTCTGAGTACTCCTATCTCCCTGAAACCCGAGACCCTCTTCAGGGATAGAGCACTAGGTCATTCAAGTACATCAAATATATTTTTTTTGAGGGGAAGGGAGACAGAGATAGTGTTACACATCATGCAGAGATGCTATTAACTGTAGTTGAGCATCACAACTTGGATTTATTAGCATGAGGATGAAAGACCCACATGGCAGGGGATGTAACCGATAACCTTGTCTCGCATCCATTTGAGCAAATGAGTCCCCTTTATATGTGCTCACCGGAGATTTAGCACTTCTCACCAGCCTTTTTGCAGTCACAGTCATTTTAGCAAACATATGATACTTCACTCTCAAAGCCATGACGGGGTCCACCTCCTATGTGCAGGTGGAAGTCATTGGGAGGAATCACTTTGGCAACACAAGAAATTGGGGGTCTGGCTCAAAACTCATGCTATCTGCTGATTTGGGTGAAATTCCTTCTGATTTATACTGCGATCAGGAATATTCTAAGCAGGCAACAGAGTTCAGGCAGCTGGTGTCTGAGCTGGGACACACTGAAATTGTGAAGGATCACACATCTCAGCTGTGTCAGGCTCTCCGCTAGATCGGTGCGCACTACCTAAGTACTATACCAGTCAGATCTGCTTTGTTGTTTTCTTCATACTCACCACATCATCACCAGAAATGCAGAGGAAAAGAGTGGCCCCTTCCCACAACCCACCTCTGGAATTTGGGAATCACATCCTTCAGGACTGGAGACATGACAAACCAGTGGCTTCACTCCACTGGAGCCCTTTTTCGGTCTACTATTAGGAGACACCCTACGCTGGTTAATGCACAAGTCATTTTTCCAAGCTCTCCCTCTCAATGATGAATTCTGACCATGTAATGTATTTTTCTAACTTAATTTCTGAAGCAAAAGTGAAGTGACAGAGAGTTTATGAGGTCATGGCCGTAAGAATTTTTCTCCCTGTGAAGGACCAGACAGAATGGAGATGACTAGCTATCTCCCGGTTTCTGTTAACCACCTCCAATTTCCCCTACAGGATATTGAATTTCAATAGCCCACCACAGCAAGTGCACTCAGAAAATATATCAGTATCACAGGCCCAGCTCAGATGAGCCAGCTTTGACTTGCATGAATATGAGAAAATGGGGCACGCTGCAGTGCTCACACTAAACATGGTGGCTGCTCTGGCTGCCCTCAACTGTGGAGCACAACATTTCAAGTGGTCTGATTTAGGCCCACCAGCTGAGCTAAAACAAATATCTGCCATCTCCTGCGAAAAGCAGGTGTTGGTCCTCCCCCAGCCCAAGCGGAGGACGCGTGTCTCTTGCCATGAGCCTCAGACAGCCTTCGTGTAATAATGTGTTTTCCTTCCTCTGGCACCTGACCGCAGCATGGTCACACTGACAACTCGTTCCCATTGCTGCATACTTTCCAAGGGGATATTAATCAAACATATTAACCTGTTTGCCTTTAATTTTACATTTCAGAAACAGCTGTTGGCCACCCCAATGCCAGCAGTGCCTATTGCCAGCATTAGTGTCATTAGTAATCATTGCAGCTGTAATAGCGCCATTATCTCCTGCTAAAAGGGTCGCTGATGGCTCAGGACAGAGCTTCAGGGAAACAAAAACAGGTCAGCTGAAATGAGATGGAAACTGCAAACTGTTGCTTCTGTCTTAACTTACCTAAAGACCTGTTGATGCCATATTGAGGGAAATTAATGTGCACAAGCAGCAAACATTTTGGCTGGAGCGTCACTGAGAAGGTGGGGCTTGTACTAGCCCCTGTGTCACTTGGGCTGATGTAAAGCATATAAATATGGGAAAGAATGGGGAAATTACCACCAAACGGTCTTCATCTCCAGGAGCAAACTTCTCTCCATCGCTTGCTGCCTCGTCTTTAGGTAAGTCCGATTGCCTCCTGTCTAGCGTCTAGCTGGGTGTGCATCTGCCTTCTTTAGTGGATGTAGCAGCCAGTGACAAGTGCTGGCTTGCTAGTTCAGGAAAATGAGGTCTCCTCAGATCCGTGAACAAGTTGTGCTGTTTTTGGGACAGCATAAAGAACAGCTCCTTCTGACTTGGCAGAGTGGGTTTCTCCTCTGAAAGTGTCTGCTGATCTCTGCTCTCCTGAGTAGGTGCAACACAGGGCTTGGCAAGATGACTCTTCCCAAACAAATGCCCCTACTCCGGGCTGAACTCTTTTTTTCCAGATCTCTTCTGTCCAAGATTGGTGCTTGCACTGCAGCCTCAGAGCCTGTGTACTCAGGCACTGGCTAGAAAAAGTCCATGTATTTTAACCCTACACATTTAAATGCCCATGAAGGCTGTGTTATGAAAGGCCACCCCATACATGGGTGTTGGGGTCTAGTTTGGCTCCTCTCTAGGAGGAGACAGCAAGGAGGTCAGGAATGGTGAGAGCAGGTGGCTGGAGATGGACTTCTACTTGTAATCAGCATTTACTCTGACTTCCTGAGCCTGATGCATAAAGCTCTCCTTCCCTCTTTAGGAGGTCCAAAGGAGCTAAAGGGCATAAGAAAGTTGATGACAACTTATTTCTCCCCTGTAGCCCACCCTGTGTCTGCTCTGCTTCTTACCCCTAGGCCTCATCCTCCTCACCATGGCTCTCTGGATCCGGTCACTGCCTCTCCTGGCCCTTCTCGCTCTTTCTGGCCCTGGGATCAGCCACGCAGCTGCCAACCAGCACCTCTGTGGCTCCCACTTGGTTGAGGCTCTCTACCTGGTGTGTGGGGAGCGGGGTTTCTTCTACTCCCCCAAAACCCGGCGGGACGTTGAGCAGCCTCTAGGTAAGTCAGATTGACCATGACTGTGTCCGTATGCTATGTGATACAGAAGGCAGACACCTATCTTTGACGGTGACACCAGGAATGTCCTTGATGGGGAATGCCAGGAATACCTCTGACATACCAGCAGTGTCGTATTGCCAATGAAAAGATCTTCAGGTTAAAAAGGCAGGTGGCAGGGCAGGCAGGGGAAGAGGATTTATGAGGCAGAAGGAATTGTCAGTCAAAGCTCAAACTTTTCTGCTTCTCTTTTGGAAGAGAGAGGCTGAGAACAGCAACATCCCAACCCGTGTAGGGCATTACACTGGCCTGGGAGTGACCGTGGAAAATAAAGGCAGAAGGAACCCAAGGAGCCTCCTTCTGCACCAAGACAGGGGCACTTGTCTCCACCCTATTCATGAATCACTCTTGTTGAGTATTGTCATAAAAACCTCCTGCCTTCTGAAACTGTCCATTCCTATGCTTAATTGATTTTCTTCTTGAATGTTGCTTCCTAATATCTAACCTGAATGTCCCTTGCTGTCAATTATTTCTTGTCTTCTGCATAGCAGACACAGGGAAGAATACTAATTTCTTCCTTATGGGTGCTTTTCAAACTATTTAAAGATTATTTCCATGTCTAGTTTTAACCTGCTCTTTGACACTCCCAGACTGCCTTCCCAGGGCATATATTCTAGAACTCTGTCATGAAAATTGTTCTGCATTTGGTCCATAACCTTACTTAATGGTGATGTCTGGAGAAGCACAGAGGACCCCAGGTGAGGCTTGGTCAGAGCCAAGCAGAGTGAGCAAGCGGACAGAATGATATTGCATGTTTTCCACACCACATTCCTACACAGGGTTTGTCTTTTCCAAAGCAGCAACATGCTGGTGATCGATAGAGACTAGTCCCCCTTGGCCACCAGTCATATGGATCTTCAGCCCTGAAGGACCACTACCTGGTGGTCCACCATGGCCTACTCCTCATCCTGGGTGTGCAACGCAGCCTTCCTGCCTTCCTCTAGCATCTTCCCCATTTCTTGCTGAGCAGCATCCCATCTTTTCAGAGGGTTTCTATAGTTTCCAAGGTAATTTTGAGTACTAATCTTGCCCTTCAACAGGCTTGCAGCCCCCCACCGCTTTATATTGTTTCTTATTTCACGGTGGTAAATGGATTAGCCAGAGCAGGTTGTGATGGAGCCAGTGTCCATCTTTACCTTATTTTGTACAGCAGATTAAGAAGACAAAAAGCTGACATTCTGCAGCCCCCACAGAAATGCGGTAGGTTGGTTTCCTCGCTTTGCCTTTTGTTTCAGCAGAGCAGTTGTTCTGTAAATCGGTAACACAGGAAACACTTTTATCAGCTCAGAGCTACTCAGCTCCCTGCTACCTGCCCTGCCCCCAGACGAGCTGGGCTCATTCCTACCCAGGCAGGCGTTTCTGATCTGGCTCTGGAAGCTACCAGCCTCCAATGAGCTCTGCAAACTCCTAAACTTGTCTCAAACACTTTGTCTGAACTTTTTGCTTCAGGGAAACAGCCTGTCCTGTGCTTCTCATGTTCACTTGTGATCCAGCCTGAGCGTCAGAGGAGCTGCAAGCAGAGAGCAAATGACTCCTATCAGCAGCTAAACTGCAAAATTGGAAACAGATTGCAAAAGAGAGGCAGGGCACTGAAAAACACAACTCCTCTGCTCTCTGTCTGCTGCTAATCCCTTTCCTGAGCTGCCACCGAGGAATGGTGTGGGGAGCAGTGTGCCATGCAGGGACCTGCTGGAAGTGCTGCCTCTACCCAGCGTTGTGGCCACTGAGAGGTGCAGGTGTGGGGCTTCAGAGGTGGAAGCTGGGAGTGGGAGCACTGCACAGGGAGCACGGCCCTTCTCATGGCTGGGAAGTACAGCTGCTTCTCCCAGGGCAGACATCTCCACCACTTGCATGTACCTGCCACCACCAGCCCTGTCCCGTAGCCAGCCAGCTGTTGTAAAGGCTGCTTTCAGAAGATGAAAATCAGAAGACACAGAGCAACACAACCTGGGTTTATTCAGTTAAGCACAATGGCAAGATGTGCAAAGTCTCAGGCAGGTGGGATGAGGCACTCCGGAGAGCTGCCCTTGAACATGCTGTTGGTACCTAGAAGGGGCCAGGACCTATTATCCTGCAGCTGTAGTGTGAGAAGATGGGTACTGAAGACCATCATGACTGGGTCAGAAGTTAGCCAGTTCTGTAAATATTGCATGGAGAATTTCATCACGCCCAACCTGTCTGAAAGTATCTGAGGAGTTCCTACCTCTTTTTCTACAACTTTTGCCTGAGCCACCACCTCTTTGTCACATGAGCTGGTTGTGTTCACAGTCTGCTTGTAGCTGGCTTGAAGGATGAAGACAGATAAATCACAAAACATTGACTAGCTATTTCCTCTTCTACTTAATGCTGGACTAAATCTTTTCTAAGTTTTCCCTTTAGCAAGCTAGCATAATGATTTCTTGTTACTCTTGTGCCTCGTTCATTGTATCACGCTTTCGGGGCTTGGGGATTTTGTGTCTCGAGCTATACTTTCATGCTGCCCTAGAAACCACAGCGTAGTCTCGCTTTCCAGGCACTTTCTTCTGGTTGTTAGGGGCTTTTTTCTTCCCTTTCCAGAGGAAAAATCACTGTTTTATTTGCCATTTTCTGTATTTTCACTGGACTCCTGGACAGCTCTGCCCACAGGTTTTCAGGTTTGTCACTTGGAGTAGACCAACCATCGGCTTATTTACTAGCTGCTCACCACAGAGAGTGTGCAGGATTTTTCCTCCTCTCCACACACTTGCCTCAGTAGAGACCCTGTACCCCTGGGTCTGTCACAGCACTGATACCCACTCCATTTGGTTCCTTTTGTGCACCATGGGGTTACTGTGGGAGAGGAAACTTGGAGCCTGAAGGTGCTCTGAGCGCATCAGCCTGGGGAAAAGCTTGCAACTGCCTCCCCACTTCCCAGCCAGCTCTCCGCTTACAAGTTTGGTGTCTGAAAAAGGGGTTTCCATGGGGCTCAACAGCCAGGGCTGACATATGATGAATACTGTATGGCTTATATTTTTCTCCCCTGGCAGTGAACGGTCCCCTGCATGGCGAGATGGGAGAGCTGCCGTTCCAGCATGAGGAATACCAGAAAGTCAAGCGAGGCATCGTTGAGCAATGCTGTGAAAACCCGTGCTCCCTCTACCAACTGGAAAACTACTGCAACTAGCTGAGAGGCTGGCAGAGACACGCACTTACACTATTGCACCTTCAAAGCAACTGAATAAACCTTGTGGATCTGTTGTGTCAGTTTGTGTGTCCATGGGCTGCGCTGTGTGTCCATAGTCGGTGTGCCCGTGGTTGGTGCATCCGTGGTTTGTGTGTCCATGATTCCTGTGTCACTGGTTCACATGTCCATGTCCTGGGGAGGGGCCCAACCATTTACTTTCAGGGTTGGTGGTCTGTGCTTGGAAAAGGCAGTTTTAAAAAGTCCCAGAGCCAGCCATCACTTAACACTCGGCTTCTGCCACCCAGATGAAGGGGCTGGGAGGGAGGCAAGGGGGCTACGCAGCCAAGGGGGTACACAGAGCACCCACCCTCGGTGCATGGGCGGACAAAGAGGAAGGGGCAGAAAGCCTTGAATAAGACTTTTCTTTCTAGGGAAACATTACTGGGTAATTTGCGTAGAAACATCACACTGGTCAGCTTCCTGCAGTTCAGAGTCCAAATATAGAGAGGCAGCCGGGAGACTGAACTTCCTCAGCTGTGTAACGGAAACAGTCCCGATTAAGTAAAGAATTAAGTCACCTATTAACTGTACCCAGAAAAATCATGGCCAAGTGCCACAACCAATTTAGAAAGTGTGTCCCATTCTCCATGCTGTTTGTCAGAGGCACAGGCAGAATTTTTACTGTGGGATGTGCTTGTTATTCACAAGTATTTGACAAATCAGATGCAGAAAACAGATTTTAGCCAAGAAGAGTTTCCCTGAGCTGTCTGCCACCAGCGCAGCATCCATCACTGTTGATGCTCGGGGCTGTGCTTTGAGTGTACCGGCCCTGGACCAGATGCTTGCCCTTCCTGACTGCCTTCTGCTCTCCCTTGCTGCCAACAATCGCTTCACACCATGATTTTCATTTCTCATTTAATAAGATATTTGCAGCAGCCCTGAAATTTGCCAGAACCAAAGCACCTCCAGGCAGTCAGAGCAGCAGCATTATTGAGATGCTAACACATGCTGCTGGGCCAGTGCCTTTCTCTCCTGTTTTTGCACCCACAATCCCAAATTTTTGCACATCCGTCCCAGTGAGAAGTCACCTTGAGCCCATAGTCAGGGAAGAGGAGCTGTGGCTGGGTCCACTTGCACAGTGTGAGGGGAAAGCACATCCAAGAGAAGCAGATCCAAGATCTTCCTCATGAGGCATTGCTCCCCACCACAGCTGAAAACCCAAGGCTTGGTGAAGCCACCTGGACTTGTCCTGCATCACCTAGGACCAAGATTTTTGACTCAGCAGCCAGGGTCTGTAGAAGACGGGTAAGCAGATAGGTTCTTCTACAATGAGGCTGAGACTTGCTAGCACAAATACTTGGCTGGACAAGACAAAAAGAGAGACTTCCTTTCTACCAACACTTTACATTTCAGATGGTAGCTGTCTATGCAGGAGGCTCAGACCCCAGAGCCTGGGGCCTCCAACTGCCTGCAGACACAGTGCTTGGAAGCTCAGAAACCTACACTGGCTACAGACAGCCAGAAAAGCTGCCAAGAATGACCACAACTTATCCATTTTAGTGAAATATTTGTCTCTACAAACTGCTGATAATTTGAGACACATCTAAGATAGGTAGTGGGGACCCTGACTGTAGCATGAACCTATGTTCTACACACTTGAAAAAAAAAAAAACACAAACAAAACAAAACAAAACAAAACAGGTGCAGGAAACTTGAAGCACCCTTTTTACCAAATAGTTCTGCTAAGCCAAAAGTATCTTCCCCTAGAAAGAAATTGAAGAAGGATGAGCTTCGGATGCTGCCGCAGGGGCCCCAGTAGTGATGCTCCATCAAGGACAGCTGGTTGGAGATGCACAGCTCATTCCCTGCCCTCTGCCATTGTTTGGTTTGCTTGCTTGTTTGTTTGCTTTTTTTCTGAATGCTCTCAATTAGGACTGGTTGGGAAACTGCAAATGCCACGTTTTTCACTGGAAAATGTTGATTCATCAACATCAGCACTTCCCGCAGGACTGGACCAGTTTTAGCAAGGCTGGATTAGACGGGAGGAAGGGTGGTTTGGGCACCAAGCCGGACCGTGGGAGGTGCAGGTGCCCTCTCTGCTGGCATCACTGCGGGGATTTCATCCTCCATGCCCGATTGCCCAAGACCATGCACTAAACCACCAGGCTGTGGGCTACCCTGGGGTGGACTCTTCTCCTTCCACTGAAAAATTGCTGGAGGTTTGAGCAAATGTAGAGTGGGAATTGTTTCGAAATATGAAGATGGGGTAGGACCAGCTGAAAGACGCTGCCTGATGTTTTCTCAGCAGGTTTGGATGTTGGGTGGGATTGGGGTTGGACACACTGAGTGCCCACCTGCTGATTCCTCTGTGACGACAGCCAGTGGCCCTTCCCCACTGTTCCCCAACCTTTGTGCATCCTGGGAGGAGGAGACAGCAGGTCCCTTGCTCCCTTCATCCCCAAAGCAAGAGCTGTCCTGCGTGTGATGTATGGTGGGAGGCACAGGAGAAATACTGCACCGATTTAAAAACCAGAGAAGATCACAAATAAAAAATCTTTCTTAGCACAGCTTGCTTTCAAGAACTGAAAATAACATAAAGGTCTTGGACAGGGCCAGTTCTTTGCTTTTTAAGAGTGGCAGAGAGGTGAAGGTCAAAGGAGAACAAAGGTGTTTTTTCCCCTATTTTTCTGCCACACCGGGGAAGGAAGCCTGAAGGCAACCCTAGGTGACATCCTACACTGGAGCACACAGCTTGAAAACATGATGCTGCTGGCTGGCTTGGGCTGCCGAGAACCCTTCACCCCCAAAACTGAGGATGGGCAGCAGTGTGGGGTGCCCTTCACTGCAGGATTTCTTTATAAAGCCCCTCTCTGCTAGGAAGGAGGCAATTCCCTGCTCACAGACGTGCTGGGGAGATGCCAGATCTGAATTCCTGAAGGAGAAGTGACTCAGGGACAGGGAATGCCGCTTCCATTGACCTCCCTCCCTGCTCCTCCCGCCGGGGCTTTGCATTGTGATCTTTGGGAAGCGAACACATCCAAGCCCCGTTTATTCTGACTCAGCAGTTGCTTTGAAGTGATTTATTTTTATTTATTTATTTTTTTATTTTGCGTTAGTGGTGGGGCATCATGCCCGGCTAAAATATCTTGGCTCCTCTGCTTGTTGCAACAAACTTCCAGAGGTCTCATGCTAGTGGTGGAGGGCAATTTGAAGAGAATGCAAATAAAGGCTTCGCTTCATTCATGCTGGTTGAATAGAGAATTGAAAGCTGAGCCGCAGAGGGGATTGCAAGACAAATTCTTTGGGCTGCGGTGTTGTTAACGCTGCCCAGAAAAGAAAGGCCTGGAGTTGCCCCCTTTTCCTGAACCCTTCCTGACATGGGCTCTGGTTTCAAGGAAAGGGGAGCGATTCCTGTGGAAATGGGAATGGATCCGGGCAGAGTGTGGGTGTATGGTGGCTGGGGGCAGTGCCCGGGTGGCTGGCAGCACCCTTCGGGTGGCAGGCTGGGCTGCGCTGCTCCAGCTTATCTGGAGAGGAAGGCAAGGCTGCCACTTTCCCGGAGCTAATCTGGCTGTATTATTTCCTTTTCCGGGATAGAAGAACATTCTTTATCACCTTGCAAACTCACAAATTCGTTTAGTGTAAGAAATAGCTAGATTATACTTAAATTCTCTCTGATTTAGCTTGACCTCACCAAAGACACCCATTCTGGCCAAAGAAAAACACCTCTCCTTCTCCTTTCACCCCCCGCAGGAAGAAAGCTTTAGGTCAGCTATAAATTGATCTGGAAAGCCTCTGCCAGCTCATTGTCTCTGGGTGAATGATTCCTAAGGAAGGCAGCCAGTATTTTCCGAGCCTGATGCCAGGCTGGGTCCCACATCCCCCCCCCAAACCCCTTGGGCAGCACGGGTGGGAGCAGACCCGGGACAATAACGGGAAGCTAAGCAAGCCCATAGGAGCGCACAAGGAAATGATCTGGGCCTTAATCCTTTCCCTCCATCCCTAGCCAGCTTCAGCGAGGTGGACAGGGCTCCCCTGAGCTCCTTTCTTTGCCTGAAAAAACAGGCCAAAATATGACTTTATTTAACTTATTTTTATGCGTGGAAAATGCCAGGATTTCCAGGATGTGCCTGGTTGCTCTCACTAAAATTTCCCATGAAATATTTTCCCATTTTGGAAGAAAATGGGTAACGGAAACAAATTTGGCTTTTGATTTCCAGGTTGTTGTCGTTTGGCCTTTTAATGGCGGATTTCTTTTTGGGGGGGAGGCTATTTTACAGAACTGCCAACTTCTGAAATGTAACTTTTTGTCGGAAAACAGCACGGCTTCCTCTTTTCTAATCAGAAAACGGAAAATCGAATATAAATGACACCACCCGCCCCATGTTGACGATAAACCATTCTGTGGAAGTTTCAATGGAAAATTTTCTACCCTTTTTGCCCTTTTTTCCACTAATCGGAAAGCTCATCCGCTTTGGAGGTTGCAGATGTGTCTGCAGGCAGGATTTGCACACCCAACCTTACAGCTTTTCCTACTTGGCATTGATTGTTGGGTGAGATTTTTAAAAATTATCTCTGATAAATGCTCTGATAAATTATCGCTTGGCTCCTGGGCTTCTGCTAATTTCAGTGGTGAGTTAAATCACAGTGAAGCAGCTCAGGGGTTGACCCACTCCTAATAAAATCACCTGTGTTGTGAAAACTGCAGTCAAATTGCTTTTTTTTGGTCACTTTTTAAATGTCTGCAAGCTAAGAGTGGGCATGCTTTTCCAAATGACGATGCTTTGCTTTGAAATAAAAAAATTCAGACCCAAAAAGAAAAATGAGAAATAAGAGGGAAGCACTTCTCCAGCATCTCCTCTGCTTCTGTGAGATCCCTGACCTCACCACGGGGACACCGAGTGACACTGAGTGCTGATGTCATGCCCAATTTTTCCTCATGCTTTTAACTGCAGACCCTCCTGATATCATTCATGAGATGCTTCCCCTTAATCCTCACCCCGTGCAGAGATGCTCGGGGTCGTTTCTCTGGCTGTGCATCCCATTTAAGAACGGAGGACTGGGAGCGACTTTCAAGCCATTTACATTGGCCCTGGCTAACCTTGCATCACTGCACCTTCTTCATCTCCAAAAAGGCTATTTGTATCCCAGTTTCTCTGTAAAGCGGCTTTGGTCTCTGGAGCCTTTCCCGAGGAATTCATCTGTCCTCTTGGACTTCACAGTCCTCACGACCTGGAAAAGATCCTGAGGTTTCACATATCTGTCCAGAGAGCAGCAATTACCCGTGGCTTTGTCACCAAAATAGGGCACCACAAAAATGCTGGGAATCTGTTAAAGCAGGATCCCTGCCATGGTTTTCCCTCCTCCTGCAGTCCCCGAGGCTGCCAGGGGATGAAGCACAGGGCAGCCCACATCTGGAGCCTGCATCCCTGCCTGGGACACGGCAAGCAGCCACGGGCACCAGGGACACCCACAAATTATGGGGTGAAAGAATAAATACAGACGATGCAAGGTGTTGGAGAAAAACCTGCTGGGGCTCAGTATGTGATGTTGAAGCAAGAAGTTGCATCAAGGCCATCACCCCATGGACTGCTCCTGGTGGGGATGCTGGCACTGATGTGGCCTGGCTGATGGCACCGTGGTCTACTAGCCCTTGCAGGCACCTTGAGTCCTGATGAGTTGGGTTGCTGCTGCTCTTGCTCTGGTCTCTATGTAAAGTTGTTTTTTTTCTTCACTAGAGAGGAAGTTCAGGTTTATAAGCAAAATCCATCAGCTCTGCTCCAGCATAAACCCATATTTTGGTGAAACACCAAGCGAGGATGGCCCTGAAGCCAAGGTGCTCCCTGCTGCACATTTTTCAGTGTGCACTTCCAGTGTGCACTTCCCAGCACCCTAACTGCTGGCTCACTTGCCACCCTGCGGTGCAAGAAATCATATGCTCTGGGGAATTTTTTCCTGCCTGGTATTTCCTTGGATGCTGCACATATCTATGGAGTGTTTTGGGTTGGATAGGCATGTGGTTCTTGGCCAGGTATCCCCTTTTGTGCATACCTAAGCCTAGGTCCACAATAACAGCAGCCCCAAATAAAACCCTGGGTGTTTCCACCTCACCCTGGCACTGAAGGACTTCCAGAGCATAGATATATATCTTGAATATGAATACTAACATGTCAAACAAAGCTGGGCCATCTCCCCACACCATACTACTGCTCACAAGGTGCCTGAATCCTGGGACCTTGAAAGGATGAAGAAGGGAAGGTGACCACCAGCACCCATCCTGCAAGCATTGTGCTGTTTTGGTTCTCTGTCTTGCAGATATTGGGGGTTATACACTTTGTATTTGGAAATCATGTCAAGGAGCTTCAGTTCAGGCTGGGTCTAGGTTGGACCTTTTGCTGATGCTGTCCTGCCCCACCAGCAGGGACAGTGGCACTGGTGTCCCCACTGCAGCCTGTCCCCTAAGACGCACCTGCCCTGGGGAGGGTTTGCTCTCCCCCTGTGTCTTTCCAGTGCGAATGAGCCCTAGCAAGTGATTATGAAATGATATTTTAGCCAGCAGAGGGAGTGCTCAGAGTTTCAGACTGGGACAGCTTGGGAAGCACCAGGAAAATACATAAACCCCAGACCTGAGCAATAGGAGCTGAAACAAAGGTTGTCCCTGGGTCTGGGCTGGTGATGCTCAGCTGTGGGAGGTTGGGGCATGGATCTGCCACAAACATTCCTTGAGACCTCAGGTACAGGGGTGAACATCCCCCAAGGCATCAGGTGAAATCTCCTCCGTTAATTCAGGTCCGTGTTTGGTCTTTTACAACTGCCCACCAGTGTCTTAAGGCAGAGCTTCATTTGAATTTAGGCCAAACAGAGCAACATGTAGCCAATTTGTCTGACTCGAGAGAATTTAAAGACTTAAGAGCTGGCTGGATCTGTAACAGTCTCTCATTTTAGGAAAAGGGTCTAAGCTATTCTCCATGAAGTGCCTCAGTGGTGGGGGGACCTCTCCGCTCATGTACAATAATAGAATTATAATGAGTTACCCAAATGCACATTGGCAAAGGCTCGTGCCCAGTCCTCTCCTAACTGCACGGATCCCCCAGGTTTTTAAACAAAGGCTCCTCAAACACAAATGAGCAATTTGGAAACTTGTCGCTGCACTGACCGGGAGCTAGAGAGCTGTGTAACAAAGCCAGGTGTCTGTGGGATTGAGTTAGGGCAAGCCCATGAGGGGATCCTGCTGGGGATTAGATAAATATGTCACGGAACCTCCTGCGGAGTGAGGCTCCGCAGGGAGAGCGGAGCGCTGGGCATTTGGGGGATCTCCCCCCCCGGGTCTGTAGGGCATCTTCCTGCCGACACCACGCTTGTTCCAGTTACAGTGAGCACAGCCTCGGGTGGATTAACACCCCTTGCAAAGCCTGATAAAAGACAATGGGCCACATTTTCAACGCTAAGCACATCAAGGATGAAAGGGAGCTCAAGGAAGGAGCAGGAAGGAGCAGAGGGAATGACCTGACCTGCCTGAAACCTGCCTTTCTACGGGGAGCAAGGAAGCTCGCTGCACTTATCCAGAAAACAAACAAACAAACAAACAAAAGGTTCAGAGAGACTTGGTCAAAACCAAAGTGGTGGGCATGGGAAGGGTTCTTGTGATGCACAGTCACATGTGTTACAGGAGCTGGAAGGTGATATTAGTCCCACTTGGGCAGGATTGTTTCTATGGGGTGAGAGGAACCTACCCAGTGGGGCGGTTCGTCTGTCCACACAGAAGGTTTGCACCTCTTGCATCGAGAGCTGTGGGGAGCAGCAGCCCGCCTGTGCTGAGGGTGACTCCTCCAAAGCACGGGGCTGTCTTGCCGCAGCCTGGCAGGCCTTCAGAGAGTCTGGGAAAAAAGAAATTGGTGCAAAAGGGCTCAGGCAGGGACTTATTTGGGCTATTTGTTATGGGTGTCTCCAAAGCAGCAAGCAAGATGCCAGCAAGTCAGGATTTGAGATTTAGTCATGGATTTAGACAGCTGCTCATTTGGATATGAGCAGCTCTCTAAAGCTTCCATCAGTTGTAGCCTGTACTGACCTCTGCATGTGCATGACTCCTTTCTGCAAACTGGCTGTATGAAGAACACCTGAGGGCCAGGTGCGATGACTGGGGCAGGTCCAGGAGAAGACTTCCACCTCTGTGGCAGTGGGTGCTCTGGGGTGACACCCCTCCCTCCGCTGTGTAAAAAACCTGCCTCACAAACCATTCACCTGATGGCTCCTCTCTCTCCCTTGGGCAGCCTGGGGGAGATGTGGACACCAGGGTTCACACCACGCACTGACAGATGTTGTGAGGGAGCCCTCTCAGTACAACAGCTCTGGCTCTGGCTCCAGAGCCCTCCTTCCCCTCTCTGCCACGATCTGGGCTTGCACGCCTCAGTCTCTGCCCCGGCAAAGTCGCAAACTGCAGCAGGGTGGTTGCAGAGCGCAGAAGCAGCATGGGGGAAGTGGTTTTGGGGACAGCAGCTCCTACTGAAAAACAAGGCTGCGGCTGGGAGGCCGCTTCCCCACAGCCTGTGCTTGTGATAAAGCCAAAGGCAGGTATTTTTTTGGGTGTCTTGGAGCTCTCTCTTGCATGGAGATGACAACACTTGTTTTTTCTTGTCCAGAAATCCCACCTCCTGCCTCCCTTCCCAGGGATGGCCAGGTTTGGGGTGCAGGGATGCTGCAGCCTGCATGGTCCTCCTGCTGTACTTGGGAACTAGAAATGTTCTTGTGCCTTGCAGGTAGTTTTTAAGGGCAGGAACCACCACCTAAACCCTGCTAAGTTGGTGGAAACTGCTTCCCTGCCACAGCCTGCTGCAGTGTCTTCATCCACATCATACCAATCACTGATGCTCAAGGTTTCCCCTTTTCTCTGTTTTCCCTCCTGAGACCAGAACCTAGCAGAATCACACCCAGACAAGTTTAATTTTAAAATTACTTCATTTAAAAGCCAAGCACCAATATCCCAAGCCAGTTGTTTAGATTAAATGAAAGCTTTTGAGAAAAAATAAAAATAAAATCCATCTGACATATTCCACCCCCCTTCCCCAGGACATCACTCCTATCTGGGTACGGAAGAGCATCCCGAAGGTGGGAGCAAAGGCTTCAAGTGAGTCATCTCCTACTTTGTACACCCCGACGGTGCTGTTGCTGCTTTCATGTGGGTCTCTGGGAACGGTGAGGGTGGTGGCGGGTGGGAGAAAGTGGCTGTAAACCAGGCATCATACACCAGAGCGGGGTTTGTGCCCCCAGTGGCATTGAGGTGTGCAGGGGATCCTCTGGGAATACTGCCCTCCCCAGCAGGGCTCTAGTTTGGGGCAGGACCTGGGATGGGGGCTCAGCAGGAATTGGGATGGGAGCTCTTAAAACACCCTGGTGACTCAGGCAAATCTTCCTCTGATGATGAAACTCAGGGTTGTAAGTTAATTCCCCTAAAAGGGGCTTTTAGGGGATGCATGCTATTCATTGCTAGATTTTTCTCTCTCCTTATATCACACACAGAGACAATGGAATTCGGTCTATCTCTGGAAAACATCTTTTTTTTTTTTTTTTTTCTTTCTTTCCTTTGGATTAGATTAGTTCAGAAGAGGTTGTTCCAGTCTGGCACCTCTTGTGGTTACAGTGCTTGTTTTGACTAAAAAACACCCGTGTGATCTGTACATATTTGAAATGGTTGCCTTTAATGCAGAAGGAAAAAAAAAAATCTAAGCAATTCAATTCTGGGCCAAAAAAATAAAAAATCTTCTCCTTCTTGAAGATCTACCTGATGGACTTGGATGGCTCAGCACGAAACCCACCTGGAAAAAATAAAGAGAGAGGAAGATTTGCAACAGGGATGCAATTGCCATGCCTGTAATTACACTTGTTAATCTCTGATCATGTTCAGGTATTTGCGGTGCTCACCACAGCCACCTCCCATAGCTAGGGATGCCCTAAGCTGGGGCCTGTGAGAATCAGGGGCATTATTGCCATTGGTTTTCATATTGTCTCACTAAATGTTTGTGTAAGCATTGTGACTATTTTCTGGCTAACACAAGAGGTCTGAGGACTTGCTTCCTCCATCCTGGTCATGTATGGTTCCCGACCCTAATTTTGGCATCTGTCAAGTGGGGCTGAAGGCAGGGCTGGAAGGAAAAGCTCGAGAGTTGGCGGATAAAAAGAGCAAACAGGACGCCCTTCAGCACGCCCCTCATCACATTCAGCTCAAACAAAGGCAGAGGGACCGGGCAGGGTGTGGGGACATGCACAGCACACAATGTCACAGGGGTGGGTGAACCCCCTGGAGGTGGATGAACCTCCTACAGACAGGTAAACCAGCTTCAGCTCTTTCAGACTGAAGCATCAAGGGGGGTTCTTGTAGGGTTAAGCGACATTTAGCCCTGCAGCCTCTACCTTGCAGATCCGCAGCATGTCCCAGCCCTGGAGGGACACGTCTGCAAGAGGATGGGCTGAGGGCTCCCTGCCTCAGGTGTGCCAACGTCTCTGTAGGGTGCGAAATACCTGGGAACCCTCCAGCCACTCCCAGAGTGAGCTCATCCCTTCGTCCCTATCAGGGAAACTGACCGAGTTCCTCATCCTTTATTGTGCTTATTCCTCTAATGAGGCAGTAACAGCGAGCTGCTGATTGTGTTACATGGAGTTGAGAACATCCAAGAACTGGTGAAGTACACCGTGATCCCACTGCCCTCCAGCAAGCATCAGCTAGCAGGCAGCCTGGCCCCCAGCAGCAAACGCATTTATCTTCTTCATGTGCCCCCCCGAGGCTCCCAGGATGGCTCAGGATGGACGAGGGGAACCACGGTCAAGGGAGGACAAACAGCAGCCCAGCAG
The DNA here is from genome assembly GCF_964035555.1 of Netta rufina. Classification (NCBI taxonomy): domain Eukaryota; kingdom Metazoa; phylum Chordata; class Aves; order Anseriformes; family Anatidae; genus Netta; species Netta rufina. The sequence goes on along the minus strand of NC_140128.1, from coordinate 43,885,877 downwards.
CAGTGCCTGGGAAAAGACCAGCCTCTTTGCCAACACCTGCCTTTGGCAAGCAACACTTTTTCCAACTGATTCATCCAACAGGTTTTTACAAAGAACTGATAGGAAAGGTCGTGGAAAAAAAAAATCTTTTCTGGAAGTGTTCTCAGTCATTGCCTTTTTTTCCATTTGTAAAAATTTCCAGATTAAAACCTTAACTTTTTTTTTTTTTTTTTTTTTTCAGCTAAAACCAGCTTTGATTGAACACACCACCAACGGCTGCTCAGCTCTCAGGGCCGCTGGGCAGGACACAACTCTGTGCATTTTACGGCCAGGGCACTGGTGCCCTGAAGAGGAGGACTTGGTTCCCCATAGCGCTGCATCTCCTGGGCTTTCCCAGGACAAAACTGGCCCCAGCTGGAAGCCCAGCGGGACCGGAGGTGGCTCACGGCGTGTATATACATATGGGGCTCATGCGGGGAAAGGCTCGTGGGGGGTCTCCCTTGGATGTAGCCGTATCTCGCACCGCAGCTTTCTTTAAACTGTGGGGAAGTTGGATTAGGTGAGGAATTCCACAATTTCTTAGCTTTTCAAATAACATGTCTGCGATATCACCCAGCCTGACCCACGCTCCCACCTGCCTCGGGAGCTCTGTTAACCCTTTGCCTTCGCGGAGGGCTGGGAACGTGTTGACCACACACACTCTGGCTGCTGGGGGTGGGGTTGGCACCTTCAATGCTGAAGGCAAGCAAAGCCCACCCTGTCCAGAGCCTGCACCTCCATAAACACACAGGGAACATAAACTTCTTTAGACCTTTCCCAGCCCTCTCCTGGGAAGCTGGCTCGTGCCCCACAGCAGGTATGGAGGCATTCGGGATCATGCCTGTGTTTTCACAGAATCACATAATCACAGAATCATCTAGGTTGGAAGAGACCTCCAAGATCACCTAGTCCAACCTCTGACCTAGCCCTAACAAATTCTCCACTACACCATATCACTAAGTGCTTTGCATTACTCCTCTTTGGATCTTCCAGATGCTGAAGCGCACTAGGACCGATATATCCCAGTAGGAGTTATCTCCAGCTGATGAAGAGACGGGGACATGGAGAGACCCTGTGAGTCACCCCAAGTGGCATCACCACAGTGGGGCCAGAAATAGGGGTGGCATTTGAGTCACCTGCCATTTGGCTCTACCTACTTAGCCTAGCACGCTCTACCCCCTCAGCCCAAAAATACATGTGTGCATACGCACGTGCTATGTAAGCCCACTGTGTGCTCTTTGTAAAAGCTATATGTATGGTTTTGGGGGGGAGGTTACTCCCCTAGTAATTAGCAATTAGCTGAGGTAAGCACACTGCGAGGTCTCCTGCTCCAGGAGCACTGGCACTTCCACAAATCCCTCACTTTTCTGTCCACAGACCTTTCCTTCTTGCTGGAGCCCAACCACAAGAGAGCTTCCCCCCATCCCGCGGGATCACACCATACCTATTTGCCCCATGATGCTCCTTGGAGATCCCAACCCCATCTATGAACAAGCCCTTGGAGGTTACATAGCCACTAGCAGACCACAGCAGTGAGGCTTTTGGGAACGCGTGGTTCCAACTGCTGCCATGTGCCCAAAGCTCCCCCCATCTCTCCCCAAACCATCCCCACTCACTTCCAAGCTTCAGGGGCACACCACCATCCTTTAACTCACCATCCCGAGGGGAGAGCCTCCTGCCAGGCCGTTCTGATGGCTCCGGCACTGCCACCTTTCCCTGTGCCCCAAGCCCATGCTGACTGGGACCTCATCGCAGCATCCCCACCGCGGCCGCCCCTGCTCTGCTGGCGCCGTACCGCACTATCGCCATGCTGGGTGTATTTTTCAGCAGCGGAGTGTATAAACATTTCCAGCCAAGTGCACTTAGCGTAAATTTGTTTGCCAAGTGCTATTGCCTCCCCTCTTGGGTTAGGATTATGGGAGAGTGTTTTGGTTAAACCGGAAAACAAATCATCTGCCCTGCTCAGCGCTCACCTCTCGTCTGCCCGCAAGGGTGTCCATCACCCACGGTGTGGGCAACATGGTCTGGATGGGGTGGGAGCAGGGTGCCCCCATGTCACTGGCCATGGGGACCTTATTGCAAACTCCCATGAAACTGCTGCGAGCTGTGAGCATCAGCAGGGGCAGTCCCAGCCCCTAAGGGAGAGAGGGAAAGGGAAGCAAAGGTATTCTTGCCCCCATCTGATGGATGGGGATGCAAAATGATGGGAAGTGAAGTGACTTGCCCATAGTGGTGGCAGAGGGAGGCTGCACTTGGGGTATGGGAACCATGTACAATCCCTTTGCTACTCCTTCTCCCTGAATCCACAGCCACCTGCCCATGGGAGCCTGACCCCAAGGACGTCCTTCTGGGGTCTTCACTGCCCCTCCAACCTATTTCTCTACCCAAAAAGCCCCTGGGCCTGAAGCAGTGATGGGGTGGCCCCAGCTGGGGCTAGTGGACATGGAGGTCCCTGAAATGGGAAACTCAGGCCCTGGGATGCTCCCACCCCATGCTTTGCCCCAAGACAATGAGAGCTGCAAACAAAGACCTGCACCGAATCACAGCAGCAATGCAAAGGGAAAAAAAAAAAAAAAAAAAAAAAAAAGGAAAAAAAAACAGAGGAAGAAACGCCTGAAAGATACATAGCTGGGATTCCTGAACCCCTCAGAGGTATTCGGGCTTAGCCAACAGGCTGTTTTTTTTTTCTTTTTCTTTTTTTCCAAGGCCATTAATTACACAACAGAGACGTATCTGCACTGCTCCACCTCTCCGCAGTCAATGAGGGCCCCGCATCTGTTCCCTAAAATCCTAAAATGTGCCACCATCTGCACCCAGTGCCATTGCCTGCATTGCGCCTGGAAAAATAGCCCGCTGGAGGGTAATGTTCCCCGCCTGGTTTTCTGGGGAGCATTGAAGGGGAAGCCAAAGCACGTGCCTCTAAAGCAGGTCTGAAATACAGGAGCTTCACCGGCAGGGAAGGCAGGAGGACGTGGCCGAGATGAAAGTCTTCAGGGAGGCCAAGGGGAAGCTCTCTGAGGAGCTGTACCAAGGCACAATTGGTGCAAGGACAGCATATGGACTTGCTCTGCAGACAGACCCAGGAGGAAATACATAATTCCCCGTGTTTGCACAGTGCTATGGAGAGCCAACTTCATCCCCTGGCGCTGGGAAGAGCTAATCGTACCTGCTGGAGCTTCTATTGGTCCTTCAGGGGCTTGGACTTCTTCCTCCCTATGACATTCCAGTGAGCATTTCCATGGAAATGGTTTGAAAAAAAAATAAGGAAAACAGGAAATTGTGATGTGCTTAGCTGTTAATATAGGCACAGACCCATCTTCCTTCTCTGCTACTGTATTTGTTGCACATTTTTGACATGAATAATCAGACAAAACTTGGAGCCTTCCAGACTCCCACTGCAAAGAAATGCTAGGGAGAGGGCAAGCATTTTTTCTTATCTACCCTATCCCACCCTTCTCAAACATCCCTTTTGGGAAGTCTTTAGCCACGCCAGCATCCTCTTTGGCAACCAGGGAAGACCAAGAGATGTTCGGCCTTCCCCAGCTGGTGGAGAGAAAGGAGACATTTCTCTCCCTCCCTGGGATGCTCTGACCCTCTGCTGCACCCAGCCCCCACCCTCCTGGCTTTGGCCGAGCTGCAGACAGCGTGTTGAGTTTTAAAAGATGCTACAGGAATACCAAGCTTGTCCAGTCTGCCAAAAATGCAAGTTTGTCCTCTGTATAAATTGGATGAAAACACCTGTGCCTTTAACCGCTGTCACAAATTCCTCTGGCATGGTGCAATAATTTACCTCTGAAGAACTCCAGTTTTGCAGTGCTCAGCACTGTCTGGGTCCTTAGCTTGCATCTGCCAACTTCTCTCCCGAGCACCCGAGCCCAACGAATGCTTCAGGGCATCGGCAGACCAGGGCAGGAGTTGCTACAAGAGCCTCCCTTTCACCCTGCTCATGCCAAAAAGAGGTCCTGTGCTGATGCCTAGACCACCCCTCTTTCCCCCTACCCACCCAGCCACCCTGCAGCAGACACCAGGAGCCCTGAGAAGACCTGCCTTGCCTCTGCTCTTGTTTGTTCCTCGCTGACCGAGGGCCCCAGGTGAATTATTTCTCCCACTCCCAGTTCTTTGACTTCAATTTCGTGTGGGGACCTTACATATATCACATCCTTTGTCGCCAATGAATCTCTCCTGTTCAAACAGTTCAGTGTGCCCTGGGATCAATATATTTTAGCAGCGTGCAAGGACACTGTGTTATTGCCAATTTCCTGGGTTGTACAGAACAAAAGGTATCACTTTCTTAAAGCCGCTGAAAAACGCTCTGGGCCAACTAAGATTACTTCTCTGCCATTAAACAGCTGCATTCAGGACTCTTCCTGTTCACTGTCTCTCCTCACTAGTGATGACATTTTCACCCAGCCTTCAAGGACAGGAGATCCCAACCCATGGGCCATCCTCACCCTTCCTCGTTCTCATCGTGGATGTCCTGACCTGTGTTTCCCTGCTCCAACATGTTGGGCACGTCAGTAACACAGTCCAATTTCTCCCGGTTGTCCTCACCAGTGACAAATGAAAATGTAAGGTGCTTTACAAATTGGGGTGTCTTTGTGAAGCTGTAGGCAGGGAGCATGAACCGTGCAACCCAAATGACGAGAAATCCCCTTCCTGCTCATCCTTTCATTTGTAGGATAATTGGGAAATAAACCAAATGAGCATCACAGGGAGCCTCAGCTGAGCTGGGATTAGGTGACCTCTCCCCTCTGTGGATTATGGGTGGAGAGGGAGAGAAAATCCATGCAAATGTCCTCTCCCCTGAAGGTGTCTGCATGGCTCGGCTCCCCAGCAGCATCGCTGGTGCCCACGCTGGCCCATGACCACTGCATTTCCACAGCTGCTTGCATTCCTCTGCCCTCGCTGTGGCTCATGTCTCTGCCCACAAGGTCCAGGCTGGCCAGAGCTGGCCCTTCCTTCCCCCTTTCCCCGGAAAGTTCTGCCACGTGTCGGTGGCCATCCAGGAGCCGCTTTGACCACCTCTGCTGGGTAGTGCTGTCAGGGAGCTTTGCAGGCCCCAGCAGCAGAGCTTCTCCCTGCAAACCCTGAGCATCCCCTGGACATCCAAAAAGGTTCAGGAGTTGCGTTGGTGCAGCCCTGCACAGTTCCCAAGCCACGATGCTTCCTGGTGTGCGGGGCTGCAAGCAGAGCTGCTCCGTGCCCATTTGCTCCAGCAGCCCTCCTCTCCCTCTCTTTCTGCCTCCCCAGCCTCAGGTTCAGCCATGCCCTTGGCTCCCCAGGTCCTCCTCCAGCTCTCCATTGCAGGCCCTTGTTGCAGGCGATGCCAGGGGCTGGAGTTTGGGGTGGAGGCAGCTATTGTTCCAGCTATCTGCAGTGCAATGTTCCTTATGACTGTATTAAATGAAGGGCGGAGGTCACACAGCCCTAGTTTAAATTAGGTTTAAGCTGACCTTTAACAATATTACACTCGTGGATCCTCTCATAACTCACGGAATAAACTCCCAGAGGGTTTTACCACCTCCCTCCTTTCTTCCTACTGTAAGGATGCCCGAGGCTTAATGCGCTTCTCTCCAATTTCACTTTGATTTCTAATCCTATCCCCTTCTCCCCCTTCACCCCCCCAAATACAGATATATTCACTCCTTTAAAGGTGGGGGGAAAGAACCTGTTCCTTTTCTCTTCTGGGCGACAGCTCTTTCTTTTGTGTCTCTTTCTTCCCTACCCCGCCCCCCTCCTCTTTCTTGACACAATGCACTATTTATTTGCACTGAAGGATAACTAAGAAGCAATTAAAAGATCAAAAGGCACAAGCACAAGTAGACCCAACTTGGCAACTTGTGGGGTGTATTTTGCTGCTGTCGCCGAAGCTGCACCAAAATGCTGGCTTGTTTTTTCCCCCAGCCAGAGGGACACCTCTCTTATTGGGTCGCCTCTTCCTCAGAGCAGAATTTTTTATGATCGCTATTTTTCACCCCCATTGTTTGCTATTGCAGTTGTTTACTGGAAAATCACTTGTTTTTCTCAGGGAGATTAACCCCCTCCAAGCTTTCTTTTGTCTCCTCTCAGGAGGTCCTTGTGCTGAGCTGGGGGAAGGGAAGGGAGCTGGCTCCTCCAGCTATTACCCACAGCCTGCTTACAGCCCTGCTCACCCCCCTGCTCACTGGGTCCTTTCCTTTGATGGGGTTCTGCCTGCGGTGGGGAGAGGTGCTTGATCTGCCTTAAGGAGACCAGCTCTGATGAGCAGTTCATGCTGGACAGAAGGCGAGACCCCATGATATGGATTTTCTAAGTCCTGGGCATCTTGGAGAAACTCCTAAAGCCAATGGAGATGCCTCGCCATGGAGAAACATGAAGCTCTGGGATCTGCCAGTGGGGCTCCTCAAGTGCTCACTTTCTTTGACAGCCAGGCCACTTTACATACTTAGCTATGGATGCAGGAGCTGAGATTTGATGCCTATGTTTGAGTATGATGGGCAAACCGATGCTTTCTCAGCATCACATCCCTCCCCCAGGTGTGCCGGTGTTTGCTGCCCCAACCCCAGGTCACCTGCTGGGTGTGCTACGCAGTGACACAGCCCAGGGGACAGCCCAGAGATAAGCAGGATGCTGGGCAGGGCAGGACCTCCAAAGCCCAGTAGGAAAGGAGCAGTCCTGCTCACACCTCACATTTTCTTTGGCATGTTTATGGCAATTCCAGACGTCCCGAGAGGCACCAAGACCCCATTCTTGAAAGAAACAAGTGCAAACTTGAAAAAACTTAAAAAAAGAGTTTCCTTAGTGCACGTCAGAGTGAGGGCTGCTGAGCCCTTGCCCTACCACGCCAACATCACTTGAGATGCAACAACCTGCGGCGCAATTTTGGGCAGCTCTGCCCCTCTCGGCGCCACGGCGGGTGCATGCCTTGCAGTGCAACTTGAGCTGTGCATCCCTGCAAGCGGACGCCCACCCGGGCAGCGGCGAGGATGCGGGCAGCGGGTGCTGCCTTTGGTGCTGGTGGAAAGCAAGGAAGGGTCCTTTCAGCCCACCTCTGAGGCAGCCGCTTCCACAGCAGGGCAGGTTTTTGGGAGAAGGGGAGTTTTGCTGGGCGCAGCACGGCGTGACTGCCATGCAGCACCAGCGGAGCGGCGATTGCAACGGGCGCGCGTTCGGATCGCGCACCGCTTCACAGTGAAGCCTGGGAAAAATCTCCTTGGCTTAAAGGCAACAGCTTGCACAAGCTCAAGAGGAGCGGGGGCAACCCAGCGAGCAGCTACTGATTTCGGGAGGTGCCCTTCAGGGTGCAAAACCTGAGCACCCGTGCCCCGCAGAGCGGGACCATCCATGTTGTCCCCAGGGATGCACACAGGCAGAGCGGGGAGCTCACATCTGATGATGCGGGGATAATGTAATGCGGGGTATGGCCATGGTGTGAGCCTGGGGGTGGCCGTGCTGCCAGCACCCCCATATGTCTGCACCTTCACTGGGGAGCCCTCAGGAGAGGTTTTGGGGTCCGGCGCAGGGCGGGAGGGGTGGCATGGCCACCTGCGCCCTGTGCGCACCTGGAGTGAGACCCAAAAGCAGGGCTGGAGCTGCAAATCCTGCTGCTCCCTCTGCTCCCCCCTCCCACCCCGGGAATTTCGGCTCTCTGGAGGGCAGGAGGGGCGCGCAGGGGGTGCCCCAGCACCTCGGGCAGGGGCTGGCGGCGCAGGCCCCCATCTCCTCCCTTCACCTGCGGGGGGAGGCGGAGGATGCGCGCAGCCCCCGGACCCCCCCAGGCCGGGGGCCGGCCGGGGTGGGCTAAAGCCCCCTCCCGGGCGGGGAAAGCCTGCGGCTGGAACTTCCCGTCGCTCCCCGAGCTGGACTTCGCAGGGTTACGAAGAAGGGAGGGAGAAAGAGGGAGGGATCGCTCTGCAACATTATTGGCTGCGTGGCCGGGCTGGTGTTCGCTGGGGAAGTCAGAGCATGCCCATTGGGGGGGTATAAAAGGGGGGCAGCCGGAGCGCCTTGCCTGTCTCCTCGCTCGTGGGGCAGCCAGCCGGGAGCAGCGGGCAGCCAGGCAGCCGGCCCCTCCGCCCCGGCCAGGGGGACGCAGTCAGTAAACACCACCACAACAAAAAGTGAGAGCCACCCAAGGGGCAGCCAAAGCAGAAGGAGAGAAAGAGGAGGAGGAAAAAAAGGCAAAAAAAAAGGGGGGGGAACAAGGAGAAAAAATAACAAAAGAAAAAAAGGAAAAAGAAAAGGAAAAAAAAAAAAGAAAAGGAAAAAAAGGAAAAAATAGGAGAAGGAAGGAAAGCGCTCGCTCGCTCTCTAGAATAACAAAATACCTAATCGTAACAAAATAACATCCTTCAGACAAATTCAAGCAGGGACTTGACATACCAAAAAGGCAAAGCGAGGAGAGCAAGCCAGGGCGCGGGGAAGGCGAGCCAAAGCCGCGATCGCTGCCAGGGCCGGACAGCAGCATGGCAAGCGCCGGGGCACACACGGATGAGCGCTGCCGGCAGCCTGCCTTCCTCCCCGGCCCGCCGCCGCCAGAAGTTGAGAGTAGCAGCGGCAGCGCCAAGGTAAGCGCCGCTCCGAGCCGTGCCACGCCGCGCCCAGCCGTGCCACGCCGCGCGATGCTTGTGCCGCGGGATGCTTGTGCCGCGCCGCGCCGAGCCGAGCCGAGCCGTGCCGGCTCCGCTGCTCGCCCTCCCCACGCGTGTCACTAGAGGGACCCCGAGAGCCGGCCCAGCCCGGGCTGCCCGCGGCCAACTTGCGGGCTGTGCGCTGCGGGGGGTGCGGTGCGGTGCGGGGACCCCCCGGGCACCCCCAAGGCACCCGCGCGCCTTGTGGCGATGGGCGTTTTTCCGCCCGTTTTTTTTTTTTTTTTAATTATTATTTATTTTTTATTTGCTTTAAAAAATACGTTGTTATTATTTTTGCGTGGGTGGGGGGCGCGCAGCGCTGCCCGCATCCCCCTGCGAGGCTCCTGCGCGCCCCTTGCGCGGGGCGTGCGCGGAGAGGACGCGGAGAGGGCGGGGGGGGGGGGGGGAGCGGCGTGGAGGGGGCGTGGGGCGGTCCCGGGTGGGCTGGGGGGGCCGGGGGCAGCACGGCGCGTGTGCGGGCAGCCGCGATCGTGCGTGGGCCGGGCTGGCCCCGGCGGCGGGGCCGGGGCTATGCGAGGTCACGGCGGCCCCTGGCTGCCCGGCGCGCTGCGCTCCGCGCCCGGGCTTTGGGAGCGGGGACCCGGCGGGGAGCAGCGTGGAGCTGCTGGGCTCTCATCCGAAAAAACACCGCGGCGCGTTGGGTCCCGGAGGGATAAAAATACAGAGAGGGAAAAACAAGAGAGCGAAGCCAAAATGGAGTGAGAGTTAATGGTTGGCACCGAGCCTTCGACTTTGTGTGATATTTTTTTTTTTTTTTTGCTTCCTTCCCAATTGCTTTTCCCTACAGTAATTGTTTTAAGAGAGCAACTTGGAAGGGTTTTAGCACTCTGTTGAGCAGTGGGGAATTGGGGCACATGAGGAAACTCAGACTTAGCGTAACTGTACCAGCAGATGTGGCTGCCTTGCCTCCAGCCAGCGGTGCTTCAGCAGTGCTTCTGGCACGCCGGGGCTCACGCCGGCACCGTGGGGCCACCCTGTGTGAAAATCAGGTTGGTGGGGGACGTTTCAAGCAGATACCTCAGGAAAAGGTCTGCTTTAACCCTCAGGTTGAGGCTTCCTATGTGAAGCCTGCAGTTTTCGTCCCAATGCCAGGGTGTGCTTGGGAGGGCCCGGTTTTCTTTGTTTTTATTTATTGTCAGGTTGTGTGTGTGTGGCTTCTTTCACTTAGCAGGGTTCAGTGCGTTGGGTTTATTCCTCCTCCTCCTGGCTTGATTTACAGTGGAGTTGAGGAGCCTGGGTCGTGGGTTCTGTAGGGGTGACTTTGTGCTAAGGACATCTGGAGGAATAAAACTGACTGACACTCCCGATTTGAGCTCCGCTGAACTGTTTTGGACCCAACTTGACAATTTCGGTGGGGGTGAGCGGGTCAGAGCTGTAAATCTTGCTCCACGTTGTCGACACCCACACGAGTTCACTCAGCCTTTCAAAGGGGCTATCCCAGCTCCTGTGAAAATTCATTAAGGGATAAAAGATTTGACACCGCAGGTCCCCTCCCACCGCCGCATGAAACCGGAGAGCCAAAATGCGTCTGCGTGTGTGTCCCGGCGCTGCTCCTGACAGGTGATCCTTTTTGCAGCCTGCCTGCAGGGCTGCTGCTTTGACCAAGCAACCCAGAGGTGTCGGTGCGTGTCTCGCCATTGATTCCTACAGGCTTTGGAGCGATCCCTACTTGCCTCAAGGAGCAAAGCACTTCTGTACGTCTTTTCTTTTTTTAAATAAAGCAAACACAGCAGGTGAGGTCTTATTTTTAGAGGGACGGAGGAGCTGGTGCTCTTCCAGAATTGCATACGAGCACTGGAAGTGGCCCACCCTCTCCCGCTTGTGTCCTGGGACTGACCTCTCAGCTCCGTTTTCGGGCTGGCTTTGCTTTTTGAGGCTGCTGTGTCCGAGGGGGTGAAGAGATGCAAAAGGAGGGGGTCAGGGGACACCAGGGGAGGAAATCTCCACTGGGGCTGCAGCCTGGCATCGGCAGGGTTAACACGGCTCTGCCAAGACATAAAGCAAGCTGAATGTGTTGTGGGAATATCACTTGTCAGTAAACTCCAGTCACCACAATTTCTGATTTAACAGCTTAACTTGCTGTTAACTTTCCCTGCTACGCTCCAGGTTTCGGCCGTGGAGGCAGAAAGGCGAGAGGAACAATAAAGAAAGGAGTTAAGTGAGGCTACTAAATCGGACTTAAATCCCTTCCCTGGGTCCTGCCAGCTGTCTTTAGAAGAGTTAAGCAAGATTGCATTTCCTTTTTTTTTTTTTTTTTTTTTTTTTTGTTTTTTTTCTGCTGTAAATCAACCGTTTCTGGGCCGCCTACCAAAATTTGTGCAATACTCCCCGGTGGGGTGAGTAAATGGGACTGAATACCCCATTCACCTTTCCGAGCTTGGTTTTTCTGCAGCTCCGGGAGCCCTCGCTGCAGAGCCGCGGGGTGTGGGATGGGAGGGAGGAAAGGTGACCCCCGGCACGGGGCTGCTGATGGGGACAAGCGGCGAAGACAAAAAAGCGAGGGCTAAAAATAGAAGCGACACTGCCAACCTCAGCCATATAAGTGTCACGCGAGCCAGGTGCCAAGAATCAGAAGGGTTGTTTTTTTTTTTTTTTATTGCTGTCAAGCCCGGTGATCGGAGCTGAGCAGCGAAACCCCTGGTCCCAGGTGGATTTTATCTGCCTCGATGGTCAAAAGTTTTGCAGTTTGAAACCTGCTTCCTCGAAGATGAGGATCCGATGTCACATCCTTTCTCCTTTAGACAAAGGTGGAGGCTCTTCTACAGCCAGGAGCCTCCAGGGATAAAGATTTGGGCAGGGAACATGTGGCCAGGGTGGCAGGAGGATGCAGGGTGCCCCCGACAGAGGTATGGCACGTGGCGGCTGCTCTCCATCGGGTACCACTGGGTGCCCCCCCCCGCAACTCCTCCATCCAGGGCGGGATTTTGGCTGCCAAAGGCGCCTGCCAAGGGCTGTCTGTGCATCCCTCTCCACTCTCAGGAGGAATAACACAGCAATACGCTTCGTCTCGCAGTCGTTGGCAACGTCTGTGTGCTCCCCATGCACATGGGTGCACTGATTTCGGGATGCAAGGGATGCCTTGGCTCCAGCCCCGGTGCTGGGACGTGGATGCTCTCCCTGTGAGCGGGTGATGCTCGCTGCACAAGCACTGGGCATCTCCTGCAGCAGCAATACACCAATCTGCCTGCTTTTTCAGCAGGGTGATGGAGGCTGGGCTGCAAAAATGTAGATTTCCTCCCCACCCCCCCATCCCAGCACACAGCACTCATTTGGGCTGACAACTTTCTTGCCCTTTTAGACACTGCACTGCTCCACAAAGAGCGAGATTTGTAATTTATTTATTTATTTTTTTTTCTGTCCAAATCCAAATTTTGCAGACTGGGCCATCTGTCAATTCCCTCCTACGTTGTTCTGTTCATATTAAATTGTAATGAAGGCCAGACTGAAGGAGGAATTAGGTCAGACAGGAGGTTCAGTATCCGTTTTTTGGGAGATGTTGCCCAAGAGAGGCACCGTGGTTTGGTTGGCTCTGCGCAAGCCTGGATGCAAGGGATGCCTGAGCCTTCCTCTGAGATTTGGCAGCCGGGCCTTTTTAGCACATTGTGGCCTCTTGGCCTCCGAATCCCCAGCAGCTGGACAGAAATCGCCTCTCCAGCTGATCATGCAGCAAATCCTTAAAAAATCCTCCGGGCAGCTTTGCGCGGGAGGGCGGCTCCGCTCCGCTGCAGACCTGCCTTCAGGCTTGCTCCCATCATGCTGGTGCTGGTCCAAGGGGACTTTCTCCATTGGCGTGCCACCACCAGTGACCTGGCTGTCACTGGGCTGCGGAGAGGTGCTCGGGGTTCCCCAAGTGCACGGAGCATCCTTCACGTAGCAGCCCCATGGCGAGGGAGCACCTCCACCCACCCAGGGCAGTTTTCTGGTCCCACATGTGCTGGTGTGGAGAAGGGAAGGAGAAGGAGCCTTGCATCTGCACAGGAGATGATTTTCTAATTTTTCCTTGTTTTCTGCCCTGGTTCAAACTGCACCCTGAGATGTTTGACCTCTCCCAATGCACGCACCTGGGGGTGGCAGTCAGTATGACCAATTCAGGCCTGTTTTACAAGGATGACACTCTAGTGGACATGGCATCTCTCCTAGTCCTTTAGGAAAACACTGTCACCACATTGTTCCTGTTACCTGTTGCATGAGGGAGGCTCTGAAGTACAAATGAAGGCTCTGAGGGCTTCAACGCACGATGCTGGGAAGGGATTAAGCCATGGTAACTGAAGCCACATGCAGTGTTGGGTACCCGATGATTGAACTGGGAGGGAAGAACTTACAGGGTTGTGCTGGGTTTCTTCAGAGGGGTGTCAGCATTTGGACCATTCTCATCCTCATGGCTTTGGCCCACATGGCTTCAGGAGTGTTTCCCACTCAGTATTTTGGGCTTGGACTCCCTAAAAGAGCTTGTACTGGGAGGCAGGCAAGGCTTGCACCTGCAGCTCGGCTTTTGCAGTAGCCAGTGCTTTGCAAAAGAGAAGTAGTGCTTGTTTTTTTTTTTTTTTTTTCTTTCTTTCTTTCCCTGCAGACTGTATCAGATCTTCCCAACACCAAATAGTGCATCTATAGCACGATGCTGCTGTGCCTCAAGCAGCACAGGTGATGCTGTGGTGATGATCTCTGCTGCTTGGAAGAGCTCACAACTCGTGAGCACGGCAGCTTTCCAGCACTACTGGTGCACCGTGTCTGTAGAAATTGGTGATAAGGGTGGCTTTGTTGCTGGCAGGACCGTAGTGGGGCCCCTGGGGACCTGGGCTAATTTCCTAGCTGCGCTGCAGACTTCCCCTGTGACCTTGGGCGAGTCATTTAATCTATCCCAGGCTTCGGCTCCATCTCCGAGCATCCCACGGGGGTGAGGTAATATTCATTAACTGATATTATTCTCGAGTTGCTCAGATGCTATGGTGATGAAAGCTGGAGGTGAAACTCAGTGCCTCGGCTGAGTGTTAGCAGGGAGAGGGGCTGCTCTGCTGGAGATTTAGCACTCGCCCGTGGGGGCTGCTGTTTTGATACAATTCCCCCCTTCATTTTGAGCTGAGCTCTTGGCCACCACCGTTGCTTGTAGCCATGCAGCGATGCTCGTCGCTGAGGGACAACACAGGGATGTTGCATCACTCAGTGGGGCAACAGCATCCCTGTGCTGATACCCCTGTGGTCCCCAGCTGCGTCTCCCTGGGGACCGCTGTGCTCCCAAGGGATGTCTCTCTGGTCCCGGCCCTGCCGGGCAAACACGGATTGTGCAATCAGCCCCCTGATTGCCTTAGCAGTGCCTTTTGGATGCCTGGGGCGAAGGCCACTACTCCCCGGCAGAAGCCAGCTTTCCTCAAAAGCGGGAGGAAAGTTCATTTGCTCCGCCTTTGGGAAAGCGCGCGTTTGGGTAGGGCACGGAAAGCTTTCATCGAAAGCAAAAACAAGCCACCTCCTGGCAATCACTTGAATGATTTTCCATTTATAAGGGAAGAAAAATAGGTAATTGGGGGGGTGGTGGTGGTGGTGGTGGAAGAAGGGGAGTCTCTGGCACCACGCTAACGCTGTGCCTCCATCCCCAGGTGCAGAGGATGTGCGCGGCCCGGCGGCTGCTGCTGCTGCTGCTGGCCTTCCTGGCCTACGCGTTGGATTCGGCCGCGGCGTACGGCACGGCGGAGACCCTCTGCGGCGGGGAGCTGGTGGACACGCTGCAGTTCGTCTGTGGGGACAGGGGCTTCTACTTCAGTAAGTGCCACGTGCTCACGCGGGATGCTCGGTCCCCACGCCGCGCAGTGCCGGGACATCCACGCCAGGTGCAGAATGTGCTGGGGGAGGTGGGGTGGGATGGAAAGGACGGGTTCTCCACCCTGCTGCTTTTCCTAATGGCATTATGCATGGCGAGGAGAGGAGTGAGACAAGCAACAAGCTCAGGTGATGCTGAGCACTGTTTTAGGGGACTTGGTCCCATGGGGAAGCGGGGTGCTGAAGTCAGATATTGCCGGGGAGCAGCAATAGGTGGTTGGTTTGCTGTTGATGCAGGCAAGTCATCAAAGTAATGAAGGTTTCTGCTGAGCTTGGGGTCTGGGTTCTTTTAAAACCCAAGCAGGCTGTATCCACAGGTTCTGGTTGCTCCCTGAATACTCCTGGTGGCCTCCTGGCTACCCACCAATGACAGTGATGGCGCACCCTTTTCCAGCACAGCTAGTGCCAAAAAATGTGGTGTTGATGTCATCTGTAGAGTGCAGGGACTTTGAGGACAGTTGCCTGGAGCACGCTTTCCCTCGTGGTGTTTTTGGGGTCTGGACCATTCACATGGGCAGCACAAGAGCTCAGCTGGTGAGCGGGGAGGAGGAGGAGTAAGGCAGTAGCGTTGGATGCTCAGCGGTACGTGAGCAGGGGAGGGTGCCGTCAGCGTGACGATGCCATTATAGCGGCCCTGAGAGTGAAGACCCCATGTCCTGCAGCCTGCTGGGGACTGAACCCTGTAACAAACTACAGGAGAGATGTGAAGGCAAGCAGCAGGGAAAGGATGCACGTAGCAGCTACAAGGGGCACCGTGTGCTTGGCAGTCTTTGCCTCTGCTCTGGTTGGGGGAAAATGAATTAAAGCAATGTGCAAGGTGACTCTTGAGTAATGTGGCGAGTTGTTTTTTGGAACAGTGGTGCTGAGAGCCCCCCTCCCTCTCCTCCCAGTCTGGCTTTTGCAGGGAAAGGGGTGCTGCATGGTCAGGAGAAGATCCTGGGTGCTAGTGCCCAACCAGGCTGGGCTGAGCCTGGCTGAGGTCAACCCCATCCAGAGGCTGGGCAGGGGGCTGCCAGGTCCAGCTGCCACCAGGGCTCAGCCTGTGTGATGTCCTAAGGGTGGTGGCACTGCAGGTGGCTTTGCCACTAGCCAGTTCCCCTAGGAGATGGCTTTGGGCAGGTGGCGATGCTTTTTGGGACGCTGTTCCTTTCTCTCTGAGTTCAGCTGAGGGGTCTGCACCATAACTGCCCTTCCTCTCATCTCACCCTCCACATTTTCTCAAACCACTGAGCCCACACCAGAGCTCAGCTTGGGCAAGGGACACAGGCTTCTCCTTCCCATCTGTGGCAAGTTCCTCTCCTGCTCTCACACCTCTTCCTCTCTCTCCCTATACAGAGGAGCATCCGTCTCCCTCCCTGTGTTTCTCTTCCCTCCTCCCCCTCTCTGGGGATGAAATGGAATGGGGCTTTTGTTTTACAGACAAATTGACCTCCTTTCACCTCGAATAACCCGGCCTCCCAGTCCAAATAAAAACACTTTTGAAGGCAGACAAGTAGCTTTGTGCCAAATGGCCAGTCTGGTGCTTGCAAGAGGATTCTCACTCTTTTTTATTTTTATTTTTTACCTGTCCCCTCCCTTCTGGTTGAATACTTCTGGAGAGCTCAAGTGCTGAGGGATGAAGGGAACCCCACCAGTCCCATATTTTAACCTCTGCAGCCTCTGGCCAGTCAGCACTGAACACACATTTGGGTACCAGCTCTACTTGACGAGGGCATGGGCATTCCCAGTACACCTCTTTCTTCCCTCTAACTCTATCAGTTGATCCAGTAAAGAGAGCAATTCTTCTGCCTACATTAGTCTTCATTCCTAGATCCACATGGCTAACACTGTTGGCCCGTGTAGGCTCTATAGGGCATGCTTATGTTGCATGATCATGGTTTATGTCCTGAAACTGGCTCTGGGATTGTCCTGAGCACTTCTTAGCCTGCTGTTGGTGTCAGAAGTACAGCCTGATGAGCAACCTGTGCTAACAGCATGGTTCATACGGGAGGTAGATGGCTTTGATGGCCTCATCCCACAGATATGGGTGACCCCACATGCTGGAAAGGGCTTGCTTCAAACAGGCGCCTGGTAATCTTGGGGAAAAAAAAAGGAAATGGCATGAAAATCCACCAGTTTTTCTGCTGTGGTGGTGATTTTAGCTAAGGTGTGCCTTCCCTGCTCTGAGCTGCAGCAGTCTGCATCCAGCTCCAGCACATCAGCGGTGTTTCACACCCCTGGTGTCCCATGGTGGGGACATAGGCAGCCTGGACCCAGGAGGGTGCACCCCAAGGACCATGATGTCCGCCTGTCCATTGGCATGGAGAGGTGCCCCTGGAAGTATCGTGATGGCAGATGCTTGGGACTGAGGATGTTGAAGCTGCTTCCCAAATCCCCTAACTCGGGTACTTCATTGTCTTTATTTGGCATCCCACTACCAGGCTTTTACCATTTCCACTCCCTTTTTTTTTTTTTTTGAGGGATGTAGCAAAAATCTGGAGATACATTGCTTTACTTGATCTGCTTGTGAAAGGGACAACACTTTGCATGGCGCACCCTTGGGGACGAGTGCCACCGGTCCCATGGCAAGCACTTGGCATATTCCTGGTGCACCTGAGACCTGCAGCAGTGATGCCACCAAGAGCTGGGGCTGCAAAGGAGCAGCTCCAATGGGGGCTGGAGACTGCAGCTGCAGCCACTGCCTTGCTCTCCTCTTTCTGCTGCGATCCCCTTCCATGACTGAAGGCTTTTGGGGCCAGCACGCAGGTGTCGGCAAGGTGATGCCATCCCACAGCATGGCCTCAAAGAGGGAAAAAAAAATTATAAAAAAAGAGAGGAAAAATAGAAAAAGGTCAAGAGGAAGCCCCGGTGGCGAATTTGCTGTCATGCACCGCCGGCGGGGAGGGGAGAAGGGGCTGTGGGGGGAGAAGCGTCTGACTTCTCTGTAAACAACAGCTCCTGTTTCCTCCTTTCCAACAGCTGATAAGAATTTAGCTCTTTGCGGCCGCTTGTGCTGACGGGGCACATTCTTGTGCGCCGCTGCTCCTGCGAATAATACTAGGAAAAAGCAGGGGGGAAAGCGCGGTGCCGGGGCTGGGGGAGGGCCAGGCTGGGGGCACTGGGACGGGGCTGGAGCTGCACAAAGGCCCCCTTGTTGCTCCCGACATTCCTGCGTCAGGGGCGCGGGGACTGTTTGCACCCAAAGTCCCCTTCCACTCGGCTTGCCGCCTGATGGACCGGAGGAGAGGGGAGCCGAGGGTGGGGAGGCGCCTCGGTGCAGTGATGCCGGGGAAGGGACCCTCCTGTCCCCACCCCGGGTGCCATCACCTCTGAGCTGCAGGTACGCGGCTACCGCCCCCGCGCAGTCCCGGGAATGCCATCAGGATGCTTGGCAATCCCAGTCGGGATGGCCAGCAATTGCTGTCGGGATAGCACAATGCCACCCGGCACCAGCCCGCAGAGGCTTTTGGTGGAGCACGGGTTGGGGAAAAAGGGAGAATGGCCATTTTTCGAGTCCCCCGAGAAGGCTGGGAGGTAGCATGTTTCCTTGGGAGAAGGTGGCAATCGTTGAAATGGGAAGTGGAAGGGGAGTGTGGGAGGAGAAGTGCTTCACCTCCTGCTTTGCTATGTACCTGGCTTTGGTGGTGACGTTAAAGTGAGATGCCACCGATGGGTGAACGCCAGGAAAATCAACCTTTAGTCCATGCGTAAATCATGGTTCGGAACAAACCCTTTTCCTAATCCAGGTCAGCGGCCATATCACTGTTAACTAGAAATTTCCTGGCATCTTTTCCCCTGGTTGTTATCTCCAGGTGCGTTCTGGGGCTAAATCCCAGCTTGTTGTTTGCCAGCTTTTGTTGTTCTTGTTGTTTTCCCTGCAGCAGCACTCCCCTAGAGGATGGGGATGGCATTTGGTGCTGTGGGCATGGACAATTATGTAATGGGAGATCTGTCCCCCCAGCCCCTCGCCGCAATGCTGGCGGCAAGCAAGGGAAACAGCACGTAGGGACTTTATGCAACACATGAAGGGCAGTGCTTGAGGGCTGGGGATGTGTCCATAAGGTGGGCAAAGCAAGGGGCATGGATAGCTGAGGGCTGTCTCTCCCAAAAAGTACCCTTTATGGTGGGGTGGTTGCATGGGTTTAGATGCTTTGGTCCATATGTATATGTGCTTAAATATATATTGCATATATATATTGTGTATACATACAAAGAATATATGCATGTGGCCCTCTTCTCCATTGGGTATCACCACCTGGATTGCCTGCACCAAGGTCACTTATACGGCAGCAGGCAACCAACTCATCCACCTGCCTATACAAGGAGGGCTCAATCCAGCATACTTGTGGCCACGAGCATTTTAAAGACAGAAAAACAAACCCCTGGCAGTGCTCCCTTCACTGAGCCTTGGCTGAGACTAAGCTATCCTTCTCACCTTCCCATATAGCTGGCTAAGGGTCATCTCTGAATTTTTCCCAGAGAAAAAGAAAAAAAAATAAATAGGAGGGGGGTGATGCAAGGGGGAAGAATGTGGAAAATGAAGCGTTTGAGCTGCCTCCCGAAGGCGGGCTGCATGTTATGAGTCAGCTGTCCCATCGCGGTGCACCCGATGCCGTGCTTGCTCTCATGACCTCAGAGCGCGGTGGTGATGCTCCACTGTTGAGCAAAGGGCTCACTGCAAACGGGGCGAGTTTGACAGCTAGCAGGTGCTGTGCTGCCAGGGGCTTTGCTATTGCAGGGTGTATGTTGAGGTTGGGTCACGGCATTTTGCATGCCAGTGTTGTGCACGCAGCACTGCACTGCACAACCGTGCCTGCATTGTGTATTTGGGGTTGCTTTGCACGTGTGGGGCTGCATTGGATATGCATGGCTGCATTGCAACGTGGAGGGCTGCATTGCACATGCAGAAAGCTGCTGGGCTTTGCATGTTGTCCTGGGGCACTTTGGGTGGGCACACAGGTGCGGTACCGCTTGGGGAAATCAGCCAGGGCCGTAAGATCTAAACAGGATAAATATTTGAGCTCCTGCTTCATCTGGAGCGTGTGGGGGGGACCATGGGTCATGCATGGGGCCAAAGCAGCGTCTCCCCAGATGGATCCCATCTGCAAACCTCACGAGTACTGCTCTGCCTGTGTGGGCTGTGCTCCCCTCTACCTGAGCCCCTCACCTCGGCACTCTGTACATGAAAACACAGAGAAAACCCTCTAGTTTGGGGCCACTATACATTTAGGAAGTTGCAATTCCTGAGCAAATTTGTTTTGTGTCTGAAATCCAGATTTGCCTCTCTCTTCTATTTCAAGAGGGGGAGGCACAAAGCAAAACCGGTGTGAGCCTTCTCCCCGGAGTGGTTTGGCTGTAATTAAACACCGGAGTGAGATGCTCTCAGTTGTTGCCGCGCTGGACACTGGCGTTCGCATCCTTCTGCTGGGAGAAATGGGAGAGGAACCGTTATTAAAAGATTAAGTTTAATAGCTATTCTTGGCGTGCCGTTGTGAGCCTGTATTCTTTCTGCAGCTGTCTCCGAGCTGTCCCATCTGGTAAAATTTAGCCGCGTTGGTTCGCTTCACCTGCCCGAGCGTCAACACGGCAGAGGGAGGCTGGCAGCCACAGCGCCGCGCTGCTTCTTTCTAATAAAATGCGCTTGCCAGGATCAACATCGCAGACGTTCGTGGTAATCGGTGCGGCGTCTGCATCCGGACTGCCGTCCGCGCCGAGCTCGCTAAGGAGCAATAGGAAGGGAATAAATTACAGCAATAGAAAGTGCCCTTAATTAGCATCGTGTGCACACGGGGAGCCCCGTCGGCATTGAGAGCATTTGTCTGGGGAAGGCTTCATGTGAAACTCAGGCGTTTTGTAGGCACGCGTTGAAGGGAGATGAGTGTTTTAGGGGAAATGCTGCTGGTTTGGAAGCATGTGTGCAGCAACTGTGGGGTGATGAAGCTGGTGGATGTGCTGGTGGGGGTCACCAGTCTGATCACAGCTGGAGGGATGCCTCCAAGGCGGAGGTTAGCGGGTGACAACGTCTGGCCTGTATTGACGGCTAACGCTGAGGCCTCTGCCCTTGCAGGTAGGCCAGTGGGACGAAATAACAGGAGGATCAACCGCGGCATCGTGGAGGAGTGCTGCTTTCGGAGCTGCGACCTGGCTCTGCTGGAAACCTACTGCGCCAAGTCCGTCAAGTCTGAGCGCGACCTCTCCGCCACCTCCCTCGTGGGCCTCCCGGCACTCAACAAGGTAGGGATGGCCCCGGGTTTGGCAGCTCTCTAAAACAAGAAGGAGAGGAAAAGATAGGAAGGCCTTGGAGGGGAGAGGACAATTGCTGGCTCTAAGATCCACTGCTTCTGCAGCCAAGGCAGCGTGCAGAGCCTTGAAGAGTTTATGGCCATGGGGGAGTCAAATAAGTTACAGAAAAAAAACTTTTAATCACAGGTTGGTTTGTGTTGGAAGGGAACCCTGAGGAGCATATAGTCCAGCCCCCCAGCCATGGGCAGGGACATCTTTCACTAGATCACACTGCCCAAAGCCCCATGCAACCCAGCTTTGAACACCTCCAGGGATGGGGCATCCACAGCTTCTCTGGGCAACCTGTGCCAGTGCCTCACCACCCTTGTTGTGAAGAAATTCTTCCTTATATCCAATCTTTTCTGGTCTGAAACAATTGCCCCTTCTGTCCCCACACGCCCTGCTAAAATCTTTCTCCAGATTCAATATATATTGACAGGCTGCAGCAAGGAGCCCCTAGAGCCCTCTCCAGGCTGAACAGCCCCAATGCTCTCAGTCTTTCCTCACAGGAGAGGTTCTCCAGCCCCTGATCATTCTCACGGCCCTCCTCCAGACCTACTCTAGCAGGCCCTAGTCCGTCTTGTGCTGTGAGCCCCAGAAAACGAGTAATGTGAGGTGGGGCAGACAGAGCTCATGGGCAGGGTCGGCCGTGTTCCTCACACTGACGCTGACGTTGCTCTTCCCCTCTACAGGAGAGCTTCCAGAAGCCCTCACACGCCAAGTACTCCAAGTACGACGTGTGGCAGAAGAAGAGCTCCCAGCGGCTGCAGCGGGAGGTGCCCGGCATCCTGCGCGCCCGCCGGTACCGGTGGCAGGCCGAGGGGCTGCAAGCGGCTGAAGAAGCCAGGGCGCTGCATCGCCCCCTCATCTCCTTGCCGAGCCAGCGGCCCCCAGCGCCGCGAGCATCCCCCGAAGCCACCGGCCCCCAGGAATGAACCATGACTGGCCGGCTCCATTTGTGATCTCCCGGGGAGAGACTGGCGAGACCCGGCCCCCCCCAAGCCCCTCCGTCCCCGAGCCGAGGAGCGGGGCGGCGGGGCGCCATCACGCCGCTCCGGCCCCAACCAAACAACTGACACAAGCAAGGAGGGGATGGCGGCGGCGGCGGTGGCCGCGCGCGGCGTCCTCCTTTCGGGGTTGGGGGGAGGGTTGTTTCGTTTCCCAGGCCTGTCTCGTTTCCCCCGCGCACCCAGTATTTTTCAAGCCTTGTACTTGCAAAGGGACAGTTGGGCACTTGAACTTTTTTTGCTGCCGGGCACTGCGTGACATCCCCGGTGCCAACACCAGAAGACAAAAGAAAGAACAAGAGGGAAAAAGGATATGAAGTTAACTTTTTTTTTATTTTTTATTTTTTCTCAAGAAGAGGAGTCCATTCCGTGTCTTTCTTGACAATAAAGTGAAAAACAAAAACAAATGGGGAGAAATGTTGAGGGATATAACTTTTTTGCCTCATTCCCACCCCACTTTTTTTTTTCCTTTTATTTTTATTTTGTTGGTAACTTTTTGTAATTTTTATAACTTTCTTTTGCACCTTTAAAAAGAAAACGTAACTGAGACGAAGTTCCGAGGAGACCCATCTGCATTTTTTGTGTGTGTGCTTAATTACAAGATTCCAAATCGACTTGCACCTTTTTGAAATCATCGCTGACGGGAGAAAGAGAGGAAGAGGAGAGAGAGAGAGAGAGAGAAAGAGAGAGAAGAAAAAGGAAAGGGGAGAAAAAAAAAAAGAAAAAAGTGAGCTGATGCTCACTTTAAATGGAGGAGGCGTCTGCATTGCACATTTGCCACGGATTTAGTTGATTTATATATATAATATATTATATAACTTTTTTGGCAAAAAAGCACTATTTTTATGGGACATTTTGTGTAGTATCTGAAGAGGGATTGTAATGTTTAAAATGTGTTATGGTGCTAAAGTAAGTTGGAAGGGAAAAAACCCAGAAATAGCAAGGGAGGGTGGGGAGGGAAGGACAAGATAGCGAATACTGAACTTGAAATTTTAGCTTTTCGTTTTAGGAAAAGTGTGATAAATGTGTTTCTTTTCTCTTCTGAAATATAGCTTGGTCATGACCATATGAGCTAGTTGGCTGTCACTCATGTACACAGATGCACGCACACACAGAAATACATCTACACGCATCCTTTATTTTTTTTTTTTGTAGAAAACAAAACAAAACACAACACAACGATTTAGTCTAAAAGGGAACTGTTCTAGAGACTAACTGCTTTGAATGGCGAAGGTATTGCCAGGTTACAACTCCAGGCCCTGCTTCCGCGCGGAGCTCGGCTCCTCCATCCTCCCGACCCTGGCGGCTTGCTCGCACGAGCCGAGGCCCTGCCGAAGCACCAGCCCCACCATCTCCTTTTCCTCCTCTTGCCCTTCGCGTCCTTCTTGCAGAACACCCCTGCCATCCTCCTCTTGCCCCAATGAGCCGGGGCCATGGAGGATGGCAGCTGGGACTGATGGGGATCACCCCAATGCAGGGCAGGCGTCCCCCCCGGTGCGGTGACCTCCACCTGCCGGGTGGCTGGGATGGGTTGACGGGAGGGAGGAGAGGCAACTCTCTGGCTTTGAGGCTCAAGATTCGATGAGCAGATGGGTTGGAGAGGTGGGCAGAGGGCTGTAAAATAGGTTGGTTTTTAAAATAATATATATTATCTGTCTAGGAACCGTAAAGAGGGGGGAAACAATTACATCTCCCTGTGATATACTCTCACTTGCTAATAAAATGGGGACACTCTGTTAACCAGTTCTGTACTTGCTTTGTCTTATATATCCATACATTTAAAACATAAAAAAAAAGACTACTTGAATTGTATTCTATCTCGTGGTTTTGAGGGGAGGGCTAGGGGGAGTCTCGAGAGGGGGAGGATTTTAATGTATAATCCTTTTGTTTGTTATTACCTTGCAATGTTGAGCCATGAAGCCTTTGTTTAAAAAAATGGCACTGCAATACACGACAAAGAAAATCCTTTATTTATTTTATTAAATATATATGGAAAAGAATGAAAATTGGTCCAAATTAAAGGGGGGGGGGCAGGGTGGGGAAGGGAAGCGGGTGGGATGGGGAAGGCAGAATAAAAACAGAGCAATTGCAAATAATTGATTTTTTTTTCCTTTTCATGTGTCTTTTTTTAAAAGAAACCTAGTTTTTATTTTTTAAAAAGAGAAGTAAAAGCTTTCCTGGATGCTTTGTACCAAAAAAAGAAAAATGAAAAAAAAAAAAAAAAAAAAGAAAATCTGTTAAGCAAATAAATATCCATCCAGAATACGGAGCCTGACTTTTTCCTTTATTTTGGTTTATTTTTGCTCTTGGGGTTGGAGTTGGGTGTGGAGAAGGCCACACCAAGCGACAAGGGACCTTCATTACAAGATGTTTCTAGATTCAGATTTCCTGTTTTCTCCGCTTTCTCAAGGCAAATATCACCTCTCAATTTTTAGCTGTCCTGCTCAGCTGCTTTTCATCACTCAAAACCATCATGCACCAGTGCAAACAGGAGGTAAAATGCCATGATATCCACCTTGGTAGTAATTCCCACTGATGTAGAGCTATGTCTGGGCAAAGTAGTGCCAAGGCATCCTCCAAATCCTCAAATTCAGCCAGATGTCATGCCGTCTGTGCAGTCCCACAGACACAGCCAAAATCCCAGTCCTTTTGTGGGACCTGGTTGGATCCAAGCCCCCCCTCCCCTCCCCCCCCCCCCCCGCCTCCCCGCAGACAATTTAGGCTGGAAAAGCTTTACCACCTTGAAAACAGAGTCAAAGATTCAGGCACTTGAAAACGAGTATATTAAACCAGTAAGCCAAACAGCAGTTTTTTTCTCAGAAAGCTTTTGGATTTTTTATTTTATTTTTATGGTTAGTCAAGAAGGTTTTCGCACAGATGCAGGGCTGGCTGCTTCCTTTGGGCATTCAGAGATGATTTTAAAAAGAGGTGAAACCTCAGTGACATCTCTTGCCTGCTTCTTCCAGGGAGCAAAGCAAAGAGGCTGGGAGCACCGTAAGGATGCCGGTACGATTTCCAAGCACCACATTGATGTTGCTGGAAGTGGCCTCAGCTCTGAGCAAAGCACTCAAAGTCCTCTCTGTTGGGCAAAATAAATTATGGACTTTGGTGCTTGCATAGGTGTGCTGAGTTCTCTTCCTTCTAGGGTGCTGACATGCTTGACACCTTCTGTATCCCCACATTTGCAGTGGGATCATTGCATCGGTGGGACAAAAATGCAGAACCATGGTGGGGCTTAGGTAACGAGGCCAGGGATGCTGGCAAGAGAAGCATGAGCACATTGTGCCCCTGCACAGGAGAAAGTGGCTCATTTTTACCTTTCCTCTCGACCTCATCCTGCCATGGGACCAGAGCAGAATGGTGATTTGGGGGCCATTTGTTGGATAACCATGAAGTTGTTCAAAATGTGCCCTCTTTGGCTCAGTGAGGAGCTGACTGGCTTGCAAGGAGAGATCCAAGCAGCCACAGGGAGCTCTGAGCCTTATCCTGGACAGCAAGGACCCTTGAGATTGGGTGAGATGGGACCTTCGCTTCAGCTCAAGTTCCTCCTGTTGCTATTGTGGGTCAGCAGATAAATCACAGGCACAGCTTGGAAATCCCTGGGGAGGAACAGCTTGGTGTGGGTCCGGACACCCAGCGAACCTCCATGTCTATCCCAGCTGGTCCAGCAACCTCCTGCTCTGCTGGCACATGAGAAGACGAGGGGCAAAGGAAAACCCCAGCAGAAAAGTCTGAAATGTTGTTGAGTGCCCCAGGGAGGACTGGGAAAGTCACCCTCTTGGTTTCAGGGTTAGCAGGTAGCTCTGCAGGAGGCAACACTTCACAGGGCATTTTTCCAGTGGGATACGTGGTGAGATAAGGGGAAAGAGGGAGTGTGTAGCTTGCTGTAGCGAGGTGGTCACAGCCTTTGCAAGGTGCATAAATCACTGTCTTGGCTTTATCTGGATATGAGTAGATACAGGGAGAAAAAAACAAACACACACATACAAAACACCAACCAACACATACTGTTTATTGTTATTGTTTCAATCCAGAAGCAGCTGAGCTGTTTGCCTAGCATTCAATGAGTAGTACTAGTACCATCGGGACAGACTCAGCCTCCAAGCTGCTTTCTTCACCTCCATATCCCCTAAAAATTTCATCCATTTCACTCTTTGGCTCTCAAAAGCTCATTGTTTGTTTGTTTTTTTTTTTTTGGTGATGTACCTAGCTGCACTAAATGAAGGAAAGAACTGTGTTTGTTTGTTTGAAATAGTTTTCTTGTATGTTACTATTCACTGATGTTTTATATGGCTGTGGGGAAGCCTGGGCAAGGCATTGATGCATCACGAATTATTTCACTTGTCTGCACTCAGCAATAGGCAAGGCTCAGGCTGCCTGAATTCTGCACCTATTGTACTTCCCACTTGTAATGCATTATCAATAAAGCAAATCAGTTACAATAAGATACTGGCACCTGGTATCTTTTTCTCCCTCTTGCCTTGTTTCTGTGCTCCCAGGTGTGCTCACTCTGAGGAATGCACTTGCTCATTAAGATCAGGTCAGCCTTTGCAGGGAGCCCTGTGAGAGCCTTTTTCCCTGCCTTGTATCTGCCAAGAGCAAACCTCTCCTGGGTTTCAGAGCCTTGTGTTTCCCCAGGCACGGTGAGGACCTCTGGGTGGCAAACTCAAACCCAGCTTTGCTTTCTTTGAGCACTGCTCATTGACCCTGCTAAAGAAGCTCACAGATTTCTTTGACATTTCAGCTTATTGTCCATGAACACAAAGTTTTTGTTTTTCTGGAAGCATAAACCAATAAGAGAGCAAATTATTTCCTGTTTCAGGGGAGGAACAAAGTGGGATGGTAGAACTGGCAAGAAGGCATGAACTCAGTGGCCATATTTTTGGCTTGTCACGGTTTGGTCTATGAAGCAGCTACTCAGCCTGCAAGAACGAAGCGAGGGAAGCAGATTCACAGTGAGGCATGCCTGGAAACATACCCGTCTCCTTAAGCAGACCCAGAAACCATGATGCACAATGTATGTACATTTTGGGTACACTTGTCTTAAGCTCCATGACAGGAGCATAGGCACCTGTGGGGGTACACCCCAGCTTCTAAGCCAGAGTATCTCCCCATCATCCCTCCCTAAATATTTCTGGAATAGGAATTTTTGACACTTGATTATCCCGTCCCAAGCCAGAAGGGCACACTGATAATGGCAATCTTTGTTTTCTTCACAGCTGGGGCAGAGCCGCAAAGGGAGGGAGGCGATTAGGAGAATATTAAGACTTCATCTTCCAAGACGTTGTTGCTTCTGTTCCTCCTCCCTCTCCCCTCCGTTCCCCATGCTTAGCAGAGAAAGCGGCAGGAGTATTATTTCTCAAGGCCTACAATGACGTCAATACGCGGGGTATTTATTTATGAAATTGAATCTAACAGTGGGGGAGAGAGGAGCAGAGGAAGATGGACGCGCAGGGCCAGCAGCTGCCAAGTTATAACAGAGCTGCAGCCTCCCAGTATTTTCCTATCCTCTTTCTGGGGGAGGGATGAGGTGCCCACAGCTCTGGAGGCCCAGGAAAAGCAAGGGGAAAAAAACAAAACAATAAAAAAAAAAACAAACCAGGAAAGGCCGACTTAGCAGGAAAGGTGCAGTAAGAGGATGGCCTAAAGGAGGTAAATAGCCCCCTTCTGGTGCTGGTGTATTCTGCTTTAGTCCTTCCCCAGGGAGGGCAGTGCTTCAGGCACTGGCCTCCAGGCAGGCCCTGACCAGGTTTGAGCAACCCTTTCCTCTCAACTTGTTTGATCTTTACAGAGGAAAATCAGGGAGGGTTGAAATGCTGGCCCAAGAACTATATTCTCCTTTTGATGCCCCTTCTTCATTCACTATTTCAGGCCTAGGCAGCAAAAACCCCAATGAGCATCAGGAGAAGATGCCTTTGGGCATCTCCTTTGCACAGGTGGAAGCTTGGCCAACAGGGCCCAGGTTTTGGTTTCCTCGGTGTGGTTCATCCCAAAAAGAGGGGAAGAGGCAGACTCAATGCCATCCTCTGCATGCAGGTGGTCCCTTGCTGGCTTTGGAAGAAACGCTCACAGATAGAAGTAGGGGAGGATGGCTTTTGCCTTTCCCAGCAGCGTAGACTAGGGTTGGGAAATGAAGAGAGGGAAAGGCAAGCACACAAATACAAGCATGGAAATCAAAATGTGCTAAAGGAGCACCGCAGATCTCCAGGTCTGTTGTCAAAGCCCTGGGTTTCCTGGAATTCCCCTCCCAACTTCCTATAGCCACGCATGGGGAGGAGGCGATGCCCTGGCAAGCTGCCCCCTGCGAAGGCTTTGCTCAGCTCTGCCGCTGCTTGCCGTGCCCTTGCAGATGGCATCAAGGTGTCAGCCAGTCCGGAGCTTATTGTTTATCCAAAATAAGGCAAGACGGACATGTTCTGGGGATCTGTTTACAAGTCAGGCTATCTCCAGTTATATAATGACACAAGCCTCGCTGCCAGCAAATTGTTGCTGCAAGCCGGGAAAGACAATTAGATCGCCTCTCCGGGCGGCGAGCGCGGACAATGCAGGCTTTGTGCCACCCGGCCACCAGCCCCGGCATCCGCGGCATGTCTTCGGAGGAAGAGGTGGCCACGGGGAGGTGGCGCGGGAGGGCTCGGGGGCGCCAGGGCCGGAGCCGGTCTGCGAACGCCTTCCTGTCCGGGCGGCGAGGGGCTGACGGTAAATCGGTCGTCGCGACGCGGGGCGAAAGCAGCTCTGACCCCTCGGCTGCAAAATGGGATGGGGAAGTTTTCGGTGTCCGGCTTCCTGCGCTTCCTCCTGGTGTGCTGATGGGTTTGGGCACTTGCTGAGGCTCCTGGCGCTGCTTGCGGAGTCAGTGGAAAAAATGTGGTAGCTGGAGATGGGAAATACCAAAGCCGCTCAGAAATGCACTCACTTACAAGGGAAAGGTGGTTTCCGGGTGAACTTGTATTCCTGTCATCCGTGGACATTCAGGACTGCTGCAATGAAACCTGCAAGGAATGATAGCTGAGATAGATTCTGACCTCTCAGAAATGGGCCACAACTCGTTTCTAGCAGAGGTCTGGACACGGCCCTGGGCAACCTGACATCGTCAACAGCCTTAGATTAATTCAGTGAAATTGCTCATTGCATCAAGAAGAAGCTAGGGAAAGAAAAACACTCATAAGAGAACACTGTCTGCATGATAAATAAAGGTACATGTAGCTACATTTGCAGGGAAGTGCCAATAAACATGACTAAATCCTTGTGCTTCGAGGAGCTGAGGGCTGGTGGCCTGGGGGCAGAGGACACTTCTGCTGGCAGCTTGCTAGGACCTGTGCTGAGCCCTTTCACTCCATCCTCTGCAGTGCTGCCCACTGGCTTCATGGGAAGCAGAGTGTTTAATTAAATATGCTCCTGCTCTGAACCATTTGGGAGGTTCCTGATCTCCTGGACAAATGTAGATTGATTTTCTGCTGAGAGCATAGTCACCCTGGCTGCAAAAGCTATGTGTGAAACCATGCTGCAGGTAACTAGATGCATCGTCTGTTTGCAGAGCTTGCTCGGGGCTAACGAAGCACACCTGATGTGCGTGCCCATTGCACAGTTTCTTGGACCTCCAGTCCATCCATGTGGCAGGCAGAAGTTACCGATTGCAGTGGCAACCAACAACCTGCCTGAGACACAATGCTCGTCTCGGCTCAGCCCAGAGAAATAGTTCCTTCTGGAAGTGAGTCATGTTTCTTCGTCTTTCGAGCCACTTCAAGCAATTTATCTTGCAGACTTTCTGGCTACATTTATATAAAATGCATCCTTCCTTTCTTTCTATTCCTGGTTGCATGCATGGGGTTATTTTAGATGGTCTGTGCAGAGGTCACAGTGACACTGACACAGCACGGTGAGCATGCTAGGCTTTTGGTAGGTGCTCTGCAAGACTTAGGCAGGTGGCAGCTCCTGGTTTCCCTGGGTACTTGCAACGGATTTACATGTCAGCACAACAAGAAATCAGGCTAAGCTGCTGCTTGCTGCCAGAAACTCCATGAGTTAGCCTACAAAGAGCAGGTTGTAGACATGAATAACCTCACAAGACCTCTGGAAGTGAAGGGAGTATGGGTTACTGGCAAAGTTAGGGAGGTGTAAGGGAGGATGGGAAAGCGAAGAGGCTTCCAGGAATGGCGTGTGCACGAGTACGGCATGGTTAGGAACTGTTCCTCCCTGAGCTCTGAGTGCAGGCTATTATTTATATCCCCATAGCTCTGCCAAGGCTCGATGCCTGGAGCGTTGGAGCTGGAACTCCAGCTCTGAGCAAGCTGGAGGCTTTCATTCATGCCTACGAGATGCAATGAGACCCTTCAGATTCTGAGGGCAAGCAAGGCCAAGCACAAAAATAGTGCAAGGCCTTCACAAGATCCACCTTATGGCTTGGTTTCCATGCCAAGTAACACAGGTATCTTCAGGGTGGAGAAGAAATGACTGGGAGGTGGATGAGAGGCCTGTGAGCAGCGTGGGAGCAGGGATGGGACAGCCTTTGCAGTCTCGTCCTGTGCAAGAACAGGCAGAGCTACCTGAAGCCAGCTACCTGAGAAACCAACAAAGGGAGATGGCTCTCCATGCACCAGGTAGCAGGTCTGGGGACCTTCTTACCAAAGGGTGTTGTGGATAGAAGTTTACATGGATTCAAGGAGAGTTCACGGAAAAGGAATCCACTGAGAGTTACTAAATACATAGAAACCATATCTGGCTCAGGAAGTTCCTGAGCTGAAAATAGTTGGAGGCTGGGGAAGTATTGTATATGTTTGCCCTTGTTCTTACTTCTCCCTAGGCTTCCACTCATGGGCTCTGATGGAGGCCGGATATTAGGTTGGATAGACCGTTGGTCTGACCTTGCATGGCTGTTTTTATGTCCTTATGTACCTTCAGACTCACGAGGGATGGCTTTATCCTGTTCTTGCATGACCACCTCCAAAAGGTCATCCTCACCCACCATATTCACTGCAGCTCAGGCACCGAGCCCACTCTTATTCAGGTCACAGTTGACTGAGATGCTGACTGGTGGCAGATAAAATCTGCTGGACAGTTTAAGATTTGCAATGCCTGCTTTATGCATCATTCCCAATTAGTCCATCACTGTACAGGTCTGATGTTACCAAGTGTTTGGCAACAAGATTGCTTTCGAACATTGCCACCCCTCTTACATTCTTGCTGTCCCATTTGTTCCCACTCCAGCAGACAATGCTGAAACTGCTCTAGACCCAGATGTTTGCATTAAGTTATAATTCTGCTCTAGTCATCAGTTCGCCCACTTCCACTTGGTTTCTGAATCCCTATTGCCACCTGTGCAAGAAAATCCTGAAGCTACCAAGACAGCAGGTAGCTCAGATGAACTGCTTTGGCTTCCCAGCAAACACAAGCACTTGGGACTTTATTCATCTTACTTGGAATGTGTTTTAAAGGGTTTATTTGTAGCGATAACAGTTAGTGCCTTTCTCAGCCTTCTCTTCCCTAGTATTTGAAAGATGAGTCTCCGAATAACAACTGAGCAGCCTTGTTAGCCTTCCCTTTGCATCTTTCCAGCTGGTCCTTTGATATCTCCTGTCCTGGGTCTCTCACTCTGACTTTGAGAAACTGCTGAGAACCAAGAGCTATCAGGATGCCAGTGATCCCTGAAAGTTAGGAAAAAGAAAAAAAAAAGTAAAAAAAAAAAAAGAAAAAAAAAAAAACTTGTCTGGAAAAAAAAAAAAAAAGGAAAAAAAGGAAAGATGTATGCCCTGAGCTCCTTCATCCTGTTCTGTCCTCCAGCTAGAGGGCAAAGCATGCATGGTTACACCAAGAGCTACCTTCTGAAATATTCATCAGTTGAAGATTTTGGGTACTTCACAGCAAGCCATCTCTCACGGAACAAAACACCTAGCTCTGTCAATGTTCAAAGCTCTCTGGGGTTGGCGACCTTGGATTATCAGCCTGTTTGCAGTACCAGAGGCATTACTTGGTGCGGGACGCTTGCCCTTGCTTTGCTATCCCTTTTGTCACACCAACAGTGGGTCCCACTGAGGAAACTGCAAAATGAACCAAGCGCCACCCAAAGACCTCCAGAAGTGGACTGCTGTCGCGACGGGTGGAGTGGGATTTTTGCCTCCACTGACATTCACATTGTTGATGCTCTTTTTTTACTTTTTGTCACTGCTCACATAACCGTAGAAGCTATTCTTAGCTGCAGGGAGCCTAATCTTTAAGAAAATAATAATAAAAAAAGAAATAGCCCTCTGTGAGCCATTTTCACAACAATAACTTGTGGCAGGGAGGAAAAAAGGTTGGCCAAAATATGTAGCCCTCTTCACCAAATAAGGGCCCTTGTCAAGGCAGCCCTGAGTGCTGCAAGGTTTAGGAAGTACAGGGAGGGCTTTGGAGTGCAAGAATGAATCAGCACGGCCATCACGTCACACCCACATGAATAATACCTCTCACTTCCCTTGAATTGTACATTGTGATAAAGACCTAGCTGCCTTTTTCAGTATTCCAGTGTCTGCTTGAAGAGTCAGATATGAAATTAGGTTTCCTGTACCTTAATAGATTAATTTAGTTTGATCTCAAAATGAGGGCACGTGTACTGTCAGGAGCCAAGAAGCCTGAAATGACATATGTTTCCTTTTGTTTTCTCCCTTCTTTTGTGCTTGGCTAGTCTAAATGTCAATTAAAATTGATTTTCACCAAATTTTACTACTGATCCGTCTTCTTTTGGGAAGGTAAATTATGCTAAGTGAAGGATGCCTACCACTCTTGCATTTCAGCAAGGTTGGATCCTGCAAAGTTGTGCACATTAGCTTCAAGTTTAACACTACAAGCAACCCTGCTGGTTTTGCTCCACATAGCACAGCGAGTGCATGCAAAACCTGGGGTCTTGGGACCCCTTGGAGGTGTTTCTGTGGCATTGGAGAAATATTATCTCCTTTTTTATTCTTGAAGTGTTTTAATTGCTGTGCTTGTCCAGAATTCATCAGATCTCTTGACTGATTTCTGGCTATCAGAAGGAGAACACTGGCTCATGGTATTCATCCAGTGTGCCTCATGGTAGGCAGGATGCAAACTCTACACCGTATCTGCTGGTGGATATTACAGCAAAGAGCATGGGTGACAACAGACAAATAGAACCAGGGACAAAACCGTACTTCCAGTAGGGAATGCACACACATTGCAAAATCATCACATTG
Organism: Netta rufina; assembly: GCF_964035555.1. Taxonomy (NCBI): domain Eukaryota; kingdom Metazoa; phylum Chordata; class Aves; order Anseriformes; family Anatidae; genus Netta; species Netta rufina. Next base: position 43,852,961 of record NC_140128.1, on the reverse strand, counting down.
AAATGTTTTGTTTTCCTTCAGAGACCCATAACACGCTTCCCTCTCACACAAAGGACATGGATAGGAATTTCCATGGTGACTGTGAAGACAGCATCCTTATCTCAGGGTAACTCGAGATAAAACATGCGGAAAAGTCTGTGACCTGCTGAAGGCTGCTAAGCGGCTTGGACAGTCCTGCCCGAACTTTCTCAAACTTTGAAGCCCTGTGCTGTTAAAAGAAGCCTTTGCATTTTTACCACTAGATTAGCACTCCCCCTGTAGTGCTACAGATACAGGACTGCTGTGCCCAGTTCAAAATGAAAACCCAATACTGCTCGTTTCACTCAGAGGATGCCAACTAGAGTTTTTAGGACAAGATATAATGAGAGAAAGGGGGAAGAAAGGTAACAGAGGCACTGAGGGCAAAGGAAAAGGATCGTGTCAAGATCTTCTTCAGGTCTGGATGCCTTACTGTCTTTCTATTTTAAAACGATCAGTCCTAGACAATTTCAAGTCAAAATTGGTACAAAACTGATTCATGGACAAGAGACTATGCCATAAGGTCCTCCTGGATTTTCCATACTTAAAGGATATAGAAACTAATATCTGTGATATTCTGATGATTCCCTCAAATACCAGAAGGAGTCACAGGGCTTGTCGCCAATTTTTCTGCTACCTCCTTTTTCACCTGTAAATCCTTACCACGTTTAGCAACTTGGTGGTATGTTTGGGAGCTGACAGAATGCTCTTTTCTTGCCAAGTAGAGTCCTGTAATTTTGCAAATTAAACACAGACCTTGTTCATCCTGCCGGCTCTATGTTTTGGGAGGTGGCACTGGGTAACCCATCAGGCCTTACGGCACAGGTTTTCCTGCATGGTCTCTCAGATTGCAGTCATAAAACCCTTCCATTCATGCTCATATTATGTGTAGTGGCACAAGTCACCTCATGCCACAGGTAAGGGCTACACAAGCAAATGGTACAGCACCCACTGAGGAAGCATCCTGAAGCTTCTCAGGGCCATGCCGTACATTTACGTACTGGCATTATCTCCCAAGAGCCTCAAAACTCAAAACTGGCTTTCAATAAAATGTGATTCCACGCTGCTATGAAATGCACTGCTACGCTGTATCAACTAGTCCTAACAAAAGATAAAGGCTTGCACTGGCCTTGGTTAAATCCCCTGGTTTCCTTGCCTGTGACCTATGCATGTTTGTGGTCTTCTGCAGGTAGAGGTGCTAAGCCCCTGGGGCAAGGGTCCTGCACCTCTGGGACCCCTGTCTGGTGCCACGCTCCTCACCACCACCTCCTCCTCCTCCCCGCCGGCTGGAAGGAGCCAAGCGTTTCCAGCTCTCTTGTCCTTCTTCCTTCTTAAAGTGGAATTCGAAGCAACTATATCAAGTCAACAGTCTGGGACAAAGACAATAATAATAAAAAAAAGCACATCAGGAACACCCTGGAATTTCCTAGTGATTGCTGATAGCAGATGAAAGCCGCTGAAGAACAGCGTCAATGATTACGATGATTAATGTTTCTTTCCATGTGAATGCTACTGAAGGAGGAGAGCTCGTGTGCCTTGAGAGAGCAACATTCCTTTGTCTTGCTCATCAGCCCCTCTCACAGACCTTTTCCTTTTCTTACATCCAAAAATGGCTCATAAGAAAATAAGTCCTCCCAGCCTCACAGCTTGTGTCGCTATTCTAAGCCTGTCCTCTGAAGGCTGGTCAAAGTTAAACCGACAATTTTTCAGGTCTCTTCCCTCCCCTTTATTCCCCCCCCTACCTCTAAGGGGACCCCATTTTAATTTTTATTTAGGAAAAGACAGCTGCTTCCTGTTTGTATCATTAATTTATTTTGTTTCCTGAAGGGAAGCTTCGGTGAAAAGAATCAGTGGATAGCTGGAACGTCTCGCAAAATATCACTGGCTGCACGGGCCAAGGTTAAATACAATAGCTAGGTTTATTTTTAAATGATTATTATTTTTCTAAGTTCATGCCAAAGCAGAGACTAAAATTCTAGCATGCGTAACTAAGCTTTTACAGTAAATTCTGCCTTTCATACATAACTCCCCAGAAGGGAGATGAGCATTCTTAGTTACAACAAAAGCTCAAATGCTAATTTCCCTCCAACTATTATGAAAACCAAGGCCTGAGGGAGATAAGGTGCGGTTCCCTATGATTTCTCAAAACCTCACACTCTGGTAAATTCGGTGTGCTAAAATCATGCCTAACCATCACGCCAGCCTTCTGCAATGAGCTGACTGGCGCAGTGGATGAGGGGAGAGCAGTGGATGTTGTTTATGCCAGTTTTAACAAAACAAGGCTTTCAACACTGTCTCCCATAGCATCCTCATAGAGGAACTGATGAAATATAGATGACATAAATGAACAGTGAGGTGGCTTGAAAGCTGGCTGAACTACTGAGCTCAAATGGTTGTGATCAGTAGCACGAAGCCAATCTGGAGATCACTCACTGGTGGTGCACCCCAGAGGTTGATACTGGGGCCAGAACTGTTTGATATCTTCATTAATAACCTGGATAATGGAACTGAGGACACACTTAGCAAATTCACTGGTGAACAGCACTGGGAGGAATGGTTAATGGAGCAGATGGCTGTGGTGGTGCCATTCAGAGGGAACTTGGCAGGCTGGACGGATGGGTCAAGAGGAACCCCACAAAGTTCAAAGGGAACCACAACGCCCTTCGCCTGGCTGGGAATAACCCCAGGCACCAGTACAAGCTTGAGGCCAACTGGCTGACTGGAGTGAAGCTCTAATAGCTCAGGTGGACCTCGCTGTCCTGGTGGACAACGAGCTGACTGTGAACCAGTAACGTGTATTTCTGGCAAAGAAGACCAAGTGCCTGGGCTGCATTAGGAAGAGCATTAAGAGCAGGTAGAAGGAGGTGATCCTTCCCCTTTCCTTGGCCCAGAGAGCTGGGTCCATATTTGGGTGTCCCAATGAAAAACATAGATGTGCTGGAATGACCCAGAAAGATGACTAAGAGATTGCAATATCTGTCATATGAAGAGGGGCTGAGAGAGCTGAGACTGTTCAACCCGGAGAAGAAAAGGCTCAGGGATGGTCTTACCCCTATGCATAAATAAATACCTTACTGGGGGAAGGAAAGATGGAGTCAGACTCCTCCCAGTGATGCTCAGTGGCGGGATGAGAGGTGGTGACACAACTGGAAAGAAAGGAGCTTCCATTTAAATATTAAAAACATCTATTTGTGCTGTTAGGGTGGTTGAACCCCGACACAGGTTGCACAGAGAGGTGCTGAGTCTCCATTCCTGAGATACTCAAAACCCAAGAGGATGGGGTCCTGCACGACCTGATCCAGCTGATCCTGCTTGAATGGGGCTGTAGGAACATAAGGTCTCATGAGGTGTCTTCCAACCTGAGCTACTCTGAACCCAAGGCTGTGACAAGAGGCCCAGGAACAAATGAGGTTCCAGAGCTCCTCCAGTCTGGTCTGAGGCACAAGTCCCAGGGCCGATGCCAACAATGACTACACAAGGAGCTGTGAGCCCCACCTCTCGCAGAGGTCTGTTACAGCACTTGAAAGCTGCTACCACAGGCTGTTCCCAAGCCACTCAGACCCCAAATCAGCTTCTCACCATTTTGGCAGTCTGGTCCTTTCCATTCACTTCAGCAGAGAGGCGCCCACTGGCCTTGCAGCCTCACTGCCGTCCAGTGTTCCCACGGCGAGGAGTTACTTGGCACCAGCCCTGCTGACCTTTTCACGAGACCGAAGATTACAGGAGGTTTTATTTATTGCACATGAAGTAACCCCTCGTCCCCCACCCCGTTTTTCCTGGTTTCCTTTCTTATGTTTGGTTCTCTCCTTCTCTAGGAACTTTCACATGCCAAGTTGCTTTGATGGAAACCACTACTTGAGAAAGAGAAATTGCACAAGCCCTTTCTTCTACTCCCTCTTCCTATACTGTGTATAGGTTAAAATTGAATAATGAGCTTTTTTTTTTTCTTTCTTTTTTTTTCTTCTCTTTCTTATAAAGAGTATTTAAGGCTGCAAAGTCACCTGCGAGGGGTTGGATATGCTAAGATATGCTCCAAAGAATGGAGTAGAAGCTAAACAATAAAATGGGCAAGGTTTTAAATGTAGGAAAAGCTACGCATTATTCCTTACCCTTTCATTGACTGAAATGACTGAAATTTTTCAGCACCTCTCCCTTGGAAAATAAGTTCTTGAATTGAACACTTAGCCTGCAAAAGCTGAAAACTACTGAAAAGCAATCTTTTTTTTTTTTTTAAATACCTTATAACCTTTGTTCTAAGCTGACATTGCTGACAGCAAGCTGGTGCAGGATTTTCGACAGAAAATCACTGCTGCAAACACACTTGTGTTAAAGACAGGTAGGGCGAGCAATGGTCTTGGGGCCTGAGAAAGCATGTTGTCCTGTGCCTTGGAAATGTGGTACCCCTCGGCTCCATGTGATGAGCAGAATGAATGAGCAAGCACTGCAACCGCATGCAGAATTAATAATTCCGCCGCATCCCGGGAAATGCTATTTTTTCCCCAGGAAAGAAATAATATTACAATGTGCACTAATGAGCAGGCAAAGAACTGCCATTTGAAATGGGGATTGAATTTGAGGTTCGCCCCCCGGGGCTAAGTGCAACCAGCTGAGATGGTTTCGCAGCTCGCGTCCCGCCGGTTAACACATGCACCGCTGCTCAGCCACTTCCCACCAGCGCACGAGTCCGAGGCTGGGCTCCCGCTGCACAGCCACGGCTGCGTGAGGCACAGCCCTTGAATTATAAAAGACTTGAACTTCCTTTTCATCCAGGAGATGGGTGGGAGGCTTTTGATGGTACCATTTCCTGCCGGAGGGACAGAATTGGGAAGAAAAATAAAACTTTAACCTCTTCACTCAACTATGGAGGAGATAGTCTCACCATTGGGCAAGGTTTATTCTGCTGGGAAGCTTGGGCTATTCCCATCCCGGGTATAGCACAAGGTCAACAGCAGCAGTCTCCAGGAATATTAATCTTTCACCCCTCAGACCGTGCCATGGGTAATTAATCACTTGATTGCATAACTTCTTGTAAGACAGGAAAAATAAGCTGCCTTTGCCAGCTTTTTGGACAAGTTATTTCGCATACATTTGAACTTTCTTCCAGTACTTGTTGGGTTTTGATTGCAATGAATGAATCGCATCCAAACCCTTTCCCAGCCGTGGAGGAGCCAGACAGCAAGGAGGCGCGCAACGTCCCAGGGTGACGCCGGGGAGAGGGACACCCCCGCGGTTCTGGGGGGATCCCTCCAAGCTCCCAGCAGGTGAGGAGGCCCAGCATTCAACCGAGCAGCTCGGCCTGGGGGGAATAACAGAGCACAGCGCTTACCCTGCCTTTTACATCTGCATGTAATTGAAAGCAGGATCTGGCCAAGCTGCTGTTAACTCCGGAGAGCTGGAACTCGCTTAGGAGTGGAGAAATCCTGGAGTTTAATCCTAGAAAGTGAAGTTTTGTTGTGCTGCGATCACCTGGGACATACCGCTGCGATGGGCCCAGCTGTGGGAGACCTTCAGGCGCGGGAGCTCACGGAAAGCTGCGAGGGGTGTTGAGCCAAGTGAATTGCTGGAGGGGCTGAGCATCAGCTAAAGCCATCTCCCCCTCCATGCTGTGGGACACGTTCTCTATTTCTTTGTTAAAGAGGGATGAAAAAGCATGGTTTTCTTTAAAAACGTTATATGGCATACCATGTAATGAAATGGGAAACAAGGTGCCCAGAATCTTCCTTGCTCCTCAGCCCACATGGACACCAGCCAACCCATTTCCAACCCTGTGTCTCTGACCTCAGGCAGAGGAGGAGGCATCCCTGTGGTCCCCGATGCTGGTGAGCCCTGTGGCAGCCCCAGGCTAAGAGTCTTTAGGCTCTTTGGATTGCCCCAGATAAATATTTGGTGAAGCTTCACCCTCTCCTTGCATCGGCTCAGATCTCCCAAAGTGGGTCAGCCTGAGGCTGGTGGTGATGCAAAGGGACTAAACCCTCAAAAGAAGTCTGAGTTAGGGCAGTGCTCTCCCAGGTCCTAAAGTGGAGGGCCCTTAGTGATGCATGGAGACAGGGAAGCTGGAAAAAAGAAAAAAAGTGGCCACAAGAATCAGAACTGGTGAGTGCTGATGGATGAAAGCACTATTCTTTAACAGCTCTTGGAAAAGCAGTCAGGAAGCTTGGTTTGAAAGCATTCCTATGAAGATCACTTTATCCTTTGGCACTACATAGTCCTTTGGTAAAAACAGAGAAATGTTTCCCTGTTTTAAGTGTTTTGAGATCCTTGCAGGGAAGATGCTAGCAAAGCAGATGGTGTAGCCCTGTGTGTTATTAAGTGTTTCTGCATGTTACAGTGTTAGGAGTGACACACGGGGAATCAACACAGTGAAATGTAGTTTTCCAAAACCACATTGACTGAGCAGGGACAAGAGAGCAGAGTGGAAATCCCATGAACATATGGTCACACCCGCTGCTTTATATGGGTTTTGCTTGTGTCTCTTCTGCTTGACCCGAGGCTCCTTGGTGCTCCCCCCAGCATCCCCATCCCTCTCTGGAAGGAAGGAGGCACTGAGCAGCTCCTCACCTGCCCAGGGTGTTGGAGACCACCAAGAAACAGCCTATACCTTTTCAGCTGGATGCTTTGGCTTGTGCTTTGTGGAGTAAAAGCATCCATCAAGCGTGCTATGATGAGAGCTCTGACGTCTTCCCGGCTGTACATGCTAACATGTGCTCCTTGCCATGCAATGTGTGGCCACAGGCGGCTCATGCTCCATCTGGCTATAGTTAAAGGGCTATCAAGAGCAGGTCATCCAGATGAATTTCCTCCAAATCTGGTATTGCACCAATGTAATGACATGACGCTGCTGAAATACAGGCAAATTAAAAACAAGGCCAGACGCAGCTATTCCCCAGGTACCGTTCACATGAATAAACAAGATAAAGTCTGGGAAGAAAAGCGCAGGAAATGGTTCTATTTACGGCTTGATCACACATCTTCCAAAAGCAAGCGAGCCAGCTGGACAACTTACTATCTTCAACCACTCTCCTGCTGCAGGATGCTGCCCCTCCAGATTGGTTGGCAACGAACTGAAAGTAGCTGAGAAAGCAACCGCCCAGGCAGTTCAGACAGCAGAGCAAAAAAGATAACAACTTCCAATGGGTGATGGTGAGATACAGGTAAGGGCAGACTGGAGGGGCTGGTGTCTTCAGCTGAAGGGCAAATAACAGCAGGCAAGGGGACAGTTTGGAGGAAGCAGCAAGGGAACCAGTAGGAACCAGTTCACCCAAATATCTTGCAGCTCGTGGACCATGAAGTTTTCCAGCTTCCATCTGTGGAATCCCTGTTGCCAGCTCAGCTTCCTGGAAGGAGAATCTGCTTAAACCAAAGTTTAGATAGTCCCATGAGAGGCAATGCAGAACCAGCTTAGGTCAGAAGTTAGGAGGCTCAAAGCAGCTGTAAAACTTCTCAAGAAATACTTCTGGTCTGCCTGGTCAGTTCAAGAAAGATTTATATGTCCTCGTCCTCACTTCTTCCTCTTGCTTCACATGTAATGGAGAAAAAGGGAAGAGAAGCAGCAGAGTCTAACATGTTGGGGCATCCCCTTACCATGACCCGCTGCGGCAAGTTTGGGACAATCTGCCAGAGATGGGTGCAAGTCAATCAAGCTACTTTAAAAACAGTCTCATTTTTAGTAGAGTGAATTAGGAGACGGGCATTTCAGTTCACACAGTTACAACATTTGAACTTGGAGCATTAAAGCTGAGTGAGCCAATGACTGTGTTTTCTTGAACAAAATTCAAATAGGCACCCGATGATGCAGTTGCTGGTCCCTGATGAGTGACCCTTATCTTGACTCTTGTGCACTGATGGACAAGGGTGGTTTTCAGCAAGGTGTCCACCATCATCACATTCCTTTGCCTCTTCTCCAAGAGGCTGAAAGTCAAAGCTCCATGATCTGGGTTTGAATGAATTGCCTTGCTAAGATCAGAAACTGCTAACTTTTTCCCCTAAGTGACTGCAAATCAAACATTCCATTGTGATAACATAAAGGTTAAATCACCCTGGATTTTGCACACATTTGTAAGAGTGTGAGGATGTGCAAGTGTGGGCAGGAATTGTTGAGGACAGCATAATTAGGAAAGCTTCAGGTTGCATAATGTCTGGAGTCTGCAAGCTAATATGGGAGACTGCTGATGCCTCATGCATTACAAATTTTCCTGAGAAACTTTGTAAAGCATTGGTGCGGTCAAGGAAGATTTTGCTTATCCTATTTACAGAACTGTATAACCAAGGAGGCAACTAAACCAGCGGCTTTGGTGGGACACCCGCTGCACATAACAGTGTCCCAGAAATAAAAATGTCTCTGCAGCCCCTTTTGGAAATGAGATGAGAGACCCATGAATGCAATGTAATGCTCGCTTGTGGCTGATGATGAAGATGTAAAGTTGACTTTGTCTCCTCTCCAAGATGGTTGCAAGGAAACTCCAAAGTCTGTTAATTATAAATTTCTAAGTACCTGTCAAATATTTTAATTGCTACCTGTTTAGAAAAAATATCTCAAGTTTATTTCCAACTCAGACAACATGAATTTGGATATCTGCTATGAAGATAATATTTTAGTTAGGTCTTCAGATTTTATTTACTTTCTACTCTTGTTTGCTTTGTGTAAGTTTCTAACATGGTACTTTTTCTATTCTTCCTAGAATTTTCCTTCTCTTGAAGATTTCGATATAGAAACTAGGAAGGATATGAAGAATCATCTACTACCTGGTAGTACTAGATTGCATGGCATCATAATGGATTTGCACTTCAGTGGAGAAGGGCACTCTACAATTTCAAGAAAGTGAATGTGTCCATCAAGCCAACATGAACATCATTTAAAAGAGTAAAATAAATAGTTCCTCGAGCAAGGCTTTCAAGGTGTACCAGAAAAGTGGTGTTTTGGTCATAATTCTCATTGCTAGTTTCCATTCCTAAAGCAAAACCTACTACTAGCAAAGGAATTCATGAAGGGAGAAGAGGATTTCCAGGAATACATGCATCTTTCCTGGGACACCTAACAGTTATCTTAGCTCCTCTATATTCTAGGCCAGACAGTTGAAAATAATATGAAACAAACCCTGAAGGAGCTTTGCTCAAAACAAGCCAGTTGCTGTGAAGCCTTGAATGCATTGGACTGGATGGGCAAGCTGTGAATTTGGCTGCAGAAGTTGAGTAACCAAGAAGAATCAATATTGTGGTCGGGAAAATTTCCGATTGCTGGCTTGTTTGGAAGCACTAGACATCCAGAGTTTCTGCCAGGTGCCATCAACCCTCTCACCCACCACACCCCAGACTACACCCGCTTTCAACTGGAGGCCCAGGGCTTTGGCTATTTGTATGACAAAGTTGGTCATAAAATTGTTGCAACGCCAATCAAGGGGAGTCTTGGAGCTAACCCTAACCTTGGCACCACGCTCCTGCCATAATATCTCCCACCGCTCCAGGGTGCGGTGCCTCTGCTTCCACTCCTTGCGTGCCAGGAAAAGTGGAGGCATGAGTAAAAATAGGCATTAAACACAGGACAGCTGTTGCCATTGCGTGATAGCAAGCTCACCTCTCTGCTGCTGAAGAGATGGCACACAGAGGGGACATGGCTTGTCTTGTAGCCTTTCTTTGTAGGCTGGGTGTACTTTCATTGGAGTGATACACACCGTTTTCCAAAAAAGTTTTTGTTTGCAAAAATGCTTCTGGATCCTGTGCAACTCTTCCTGTCAACCCAAGGGCTTATGAACATGCTCACGTTGCCGTTCATGCCATCTTGCAGTCAATGCAGCTCCCATAGCACCGAGGGGAACTTGGTGTGCTAGCTTTCACACCCCAAACCCAACCTGAGTGGTCTGTATGACAGCAGCTCACCTTCGGCTCAAATGATCATGGGGTTGTCCTTCTCCATCAGTCAATGTCATCTTCTAGCCATCAGAGCACAATCACATCTGCAAACACACATGGGAAAAGAAGTTTTCAATGCTTTTTGGCTCCCACAAGAAGCTGAAAATTGACCAGCAAAAGAGGAAAACTCCATTTGGTCATTAATTTTTATTTTATTTTTGAACTTTTTGCAAACCATGTGTTAAAAATGCTTTCCTGCCCAAGGAGACTTCATGCGAGGGAAAAGTAAAGCTAAGTTACAACTTCCTAAAAATAGGACTTAGCGTTTTATAATTCCTTCCCTCCCCCCATGGCTGTGCAGAGCCACCCCACCCACATGAAGTGCTGTCTGACTCACTCCTCTGTCTCGCTTGGAGAGAAAGGCTTTCCACCGACAGGGGCACCTGGTCAAGAACATGACATTCAGGGTGGTGTTGCCTCTTTACATGTTGAACCATTTTACGTAGCTTTACATCTATGACTACAGGGACCTTCGCATAGACATAAGCATTACCAGTGGAGGAGACATGCTGTCATATCCTTGCTGTAAGGAGAGAGATCAGGTCTTCTGGAAAATTAGCCTTCTTTGGCCAAGCTGACTCAATGGCTTGGACAATAAGACATCTCTTCTGTATCAGTTCATTTGCAGTGCTGTGTTCCTCAGGCAGCATTACCCTCTGCTATTCTGGGAACACACATTTGACCTCTGTTACACGGGTTTATTGTCAACATGTGTCCACTGGGAGCCTCAGCAACTTCTCCCATTGTCTATTGTCTTATAAACAGGCTTATAAAAGCACTACAGGAAAGCCAATAACACACCAAAGTGGAAATTGCTGGTAACTGAAAGGCTTTACTTTCAACTTCTGAGACACGGTAGAAGAGGTGAGGTGCAGGGAAGGGACGCAGCCTGCTCTCCTCCGTGTCCTGAAGCCTCAAAACCTAGCTGTGTTGGGATGTAGCGTGGCCCCACAGCTTTAAGCTTGCTAGATGCATCATGAGAAGGAGCCTGATGGATGAACTGGGGTTACTGGTCTCCAACGGCTTCAAGGGGAAAATAATAAAAAGAAGAGAGAAAAGCTGGTGGCAAAGAAACTTTGCCGGCTGATCCTAAAGTGAAGTGCAATTTTTTCTTTACCAAAACTCCCTGTTTGTGGCTGGGCTATTGTGGTAAGCTCAGAAAATATGCCTTTTTACAGTTAACAGCACTGAAGTGGCTCCTCTTAAGACAAGAATGACACAAACCCATGGGAGCATCTTCACCCACGGGAAGGCCGGCAGCATCCTTAGGAAATATCCCCATGAGACCAGTTTAGTCATCCTCGGTTTCATAACGTTCAATGTCCAAACTGGGATGTGCAGAGGCAGAATCCCCTCTGATTTAGGGACGGTCCCACTGCTCCCCTTGTGCTGCTGTGGCCAGGCAAACAGGGGGCATTTTGGAAGAGTCATGTTTCCTCCCCATGGAGAGTGGGGCGGCTCCCACAACCCAAGCAAAAGGCAAGGATGGTCCAGCATCTAACACCAATGGTTTCTCTTGGGCAACCAGGCCTGGCAGAGGGGGTAGGAGCAGAGAAAATGGGACAACAGAGACCTACATCAGTGCTGCTACCAGAGACATGCTGTTCCCTTTGGTGGCAAGGGCAGGGAAAGGGGACGCTGCATCCCTCAACAGCCATCAGTAGGTTCCAGAGCTAACAGGATCCCAGCTGGTAGGCTATGCTGTGCTGCCAACTGGTAGTGTTCAGTCAGGATGAGGAGAAGCTGTCAGCATGGCTAAGTCCAAACAAGCTTGAATGTAGCAAGATTAAAAAAATTAATTGCAGGAGGCAAACAGAGGAGGGATGCAAAAGAGACACTGGGCTCTGCTGGCCATCTTGGCCACATCTCTCCCCATATCCCACGGAGGATGGTGAAGTCAGGGAAGACTTTTGAGCTTCTCCCTATATTTTAAATGTTCTCCTGCCCTCGGTGCAACTTTTCCCTTCCTCAGTGGCACCCCCCAGCGCTGCAGTAGGCATCCTCACTGGATGGGGTCCTGAGCTGCACTCAGCACTTCAATTTCCCCAGGAAAGCAAAGGCTCCCATCCCAACAGGGACCATTTAAAAGTTGATCAAGAGGCTGCAAAGGTTGTATTTCTTTGCTCTCTGAAGGGAAAGATGCCTTAGCTGGATGAGAAAGAAAACACCCAACAGCAGCAGCACCAAGAAAACAAACCAACCCCAGCGTTTGTTTACAAGAGCACATTCATTGGTGTCTGGAGGGATGTCTTAGTCTGAAATAAAAAGGGGTGGCAGCAGGTGAGCTGTGCTGATATACAAGTCTACCTCCTGCCGGTGGGTGGCCCCAGGGGTGGCTTTCCTCCCTTCATGGGCATCTTCACATTCTGCAGCCTGGTTCAGCGAACAAAGGGAGCTGGAAAAAGCACCATGGCACTTGGTAGGATGGGTAGGTACAGCATACCTACAAGGAAGACTACAGCATAAAAGCATTTGCAGGCACCTGAGGTCTCAGAAATGGCATTAGTAATTGACTGTCCATCCCAGCATATAGAAAATCTCTCAAGTGCTGCTCACCCTGCAGATGGACAATTGCTTCTGCATTCAGAACATCTTCAAAAGACTATGATTAACACCCAGGCACCTTCTAAAGTCCCTCTTTTAGCCACTATTAATATTTGAATTTGGGTGTTATGAATTGCCCATTCTTTACCCATCAAAATATTATGTTTCTTCACAAATATGGAGTCGAATTCCTTAAAGTGGGCATTACCACATTAAGGCCAATGCCCTGAGCAGTGAAGAGAGTCACCATTAAAGCTGTGAAGCTCTAATGCTGAAAAAAAAATCCAAGGGAGGGATCAACTCTAGAGAAATCACCAACTTCGCGTCTTAATGCACCTACAAAGAGAGAGGACTTCACTTTCTCCCTAAGCCCAGACAGCGTGGGGCACACCTTGCTGGTGCAGCTTCTCCAGAAAAATGTCTTCTTCACATCCAACTCACCAGGAGCTGTGTCTGTGCTGAGACAAGGTGAGGAGAAGGGACACGGGCATTGGGAAGGTAGGTACTGCCTGGCTTTGGGACTGCCCCCATCTTCATAAGCACCCTTTCACCCTCCCTTAAGTGGGTATCCAGCTTTGGTCCTACAACTGCCTTGTTCAGCTGATCCTCTCTCAGCTCTGATTTCATTTCTTCAAGCTGCATTACTATTCAAACAAGGAAGTAAAGCAGCTGTTTGGACCCTAAAACTTAAAAACCTCAAGAGTCACAAATCTTCCATTTATGCCTTTCTTATGTGGTCCAGACACATTTTTCAGGCTTGTAGCATCGTCTGAGCCCTGTTTTCCTTTATTTTGCCTCTGAAATTGGCAGCAAAGTCTGTTTGCACTATGTAACCAAAAGGTATATTTGTCGCTGCAGCAGTACATCTCGCATGGAAAATGGTTTCTCTCATTTCTTCCCCCTGTAATTCTTGGAGTGGCTTGGCATTGCCGGGGACAGGTGCTTAAGAAATGCTGATATATGGCAATTCCACATTACTGCGTGAAGCTGAAACCTGTTTGCATACTAATATAACAGAGGACTACTACTGTGCTTCAACTAAATCTTGGATTTATTAACATCATGCAGGCTGGGACTGTGAATGGCTGGCAAACCTGCACGCTCAAGCATCTGTAGAAAGACACTATGAATTAAAAACCCTTATTCCATTAAGAAATGGTTTCAGAAATCCGGAGTGCAGGGGGAGAGCGCTGGTTGGCTATTGGTGACGTCAGACGCATGTCAATAATATTACTTAATGGGTTTTCCTTCTCTTTATTCATAAGTTCCATTCCATGCAGCTATTGCCCCGAAGGGTAATTATTACACTTTTTGGGTGGTTTTGCTCTTTTGGCCTTTGGACCCATGCCTCAGAAAACCACCCAGGGTATCCAATCTCATAGAAAGGCTTTGTGGCCAGTTGTGTTTTCTGGAGTAAGGGCTTTTTTTTTTTTTTTTTTTTTTTTTTTTTTTTTTTTTTTTTTTTTTTTTTTTTTTTTCGCTTTTTTTTTTTTTTTCCTAACTTAACTAAGCCACGTAAACGTTTCAAAATATCTTTGGTTTCCATCGGTCCTAAGACGTCATTGCCCACCCGAAGGGACAGCTACGCCCCACATCTCTGGCAGCACCGGGAGGACGCTCATTTTTCTTGGAGGGAAACAACACAAACGAGATCATCTTTTAGGCAAAAGGACATTTTGGAGAAATTGCTTTACTTAACATTGCATATTTACTCAGTTCTTGCATCTTCAACCATATGGTGCCGTTAGGAGCTTCAGATTGTCCCTGGTGCTGATATTTACCTATTTTAATACATTTCAGTATTCATTTATTTATTTTACTTATTTTTTTTTCTGAAGCTGAATGACAAGACTCTACACGTGCAATTTCGGTTTGCTTCAGATTTGAAGTTGATTTTTATGCCATATTATAACCATATTTATTTAGGTTCCCACATTCTGTCAAAGTCTGTTTACACAAAGAACATTTGTTTTCACTACTGCTTGCGAGGAATGAATATAATAAGTGCCAAGGGATTTTGAGAAGTTGAGAGAATTAGTATTTGGAAACAATACATTCGGCTATTTCTTAGGGGAAGATTCATGGAGCACAGACACATTCTCCACTAAATCTATCAGGATGAAGTAGTTCTCATGGAGACAAAGCATATTCAGTCTCTTCTCAAGTTTCAAACATTTTATAAAATCAAGAGAATTTCTGGAAACAACAACAGCGCTTCTTTCTCAGAGAAAAATGGATAAAGTAGGTTAAGACAATTTTCCTTGTTGAAATCAAAATCCGAAGCCTGGCACTGAAAGCCAGAGTCTGCTTGCTGCTGTGCAGCATCCCTTCCCCTTGCACTGCATTGCCATGATGTGTGCTGAAGCCAGAGTTATGAGCAAATTACTTGTCAGAGGCTGTTTGCTGTAGTTTTAATGCATTCCCATAAATTTCAGCACATACTAGACCTGGCAATTCTGATTTTAAGACTATCATAAAGCATATTTTAGCTCATTGAATGCTGCTCACAGCTCTGAATATGTAGGGATTTGCCTCAACGCTTCTGTCTTGAAGGCTGACGTAATTTAATATCAGGAGTAATTCCAAAGCTTTGGTTTTGCAAATAAAGAAAGGTAAAAAAATAAAACAAAATCTACCTATACTTTATATCGTGGTATTATTTAGAAAATGAATAGATCAGCTTCTTGTAAGGAAATACTCGTGTCATTTGCTATAGAGGTACAGTTTGAGTAATGCTCCTCCAAAATCAACATTAGCATTACTAGTTGCAAGGTCGACACATCATCAAAATTCATGCTATTTGGTTTTAGGTATTGTAATACCCTTTACATTTCAAATATTCCTCAGAGATTTTCTCTGCTATCTGGAAAATAATGAAGTACGTAATGGGTTATTCCCTTCTTGACAGTGTCCTAACAAGCTAGAAACATGCAGCTATTTCCATAGAAGCATAATTAAAATAAAATAAAAATATAAGCTCTTTTCACCAACTCTTCGATGGTGGATTTATTTTGATGTAAATGCACAGTTGAATTATTATATTTAAGGTGTGAGTGACTACAGGAAAACACTCGTGTATTCTGTGATCTGTATTAATGTCTTCTAACATTTCTGCAGCACACAGTGGCACATTTGTGTGCTTTCTGATCTTGGTTGTTTTAATTTTTAAAGTCCCTAAGCACCAACCAAACACAAAGTGTTTCTAGAGGTTTGTTGCTGGAAGCTAAGCTAGAATACATTTGCAATCCATTTTGCTTCTCTGCCTTCCATTAAACCTGGCCATTCTTAACAAGCCAACATTTTTTTTTTTTTTTCCTGCAGAAACTACCTGAAGCTTTGTGGCAATTACCATCACCTTTACTCATCAGTGAAAGGTTAATTCCCCATTTATTCCAAAGCACAAATCTCCAACTTCCTGGTTGTGGTATTGCCTCAACTCACCACCACCATCACTACCAAGGTCACCAGCTGCATACAGAGAAGAGTTCAGCAATGAAAACCACCAAGATTTTCAGTGTGAATGGCTGGATGTGGCTGGCCAAAAGACCACAGGTACTGCACCTTGTGTAAGCAGTTCCTAATCCACGTACACTAATTCCTACCACCTCATGCAGTGCTGGATTTCCCACCAAAAGTGCTTTTTGCATTGCATTGACCTTTAAACACAAGAGGTTGCAGGAAACAGGCAATGCCTCCCTATAAAGGCGTCTGCAAATGACTAAATGATTTTTACGTTGCCATTTTATGAAATTTCTGCCCCTGCCCTCCAGCACTGGGGAGACGTGCGGGAAAAAAAATAAAAAATAAAAAATACACCAGCTCCTCCCTTTCTTTGCCACAGATCATCTTCCAGGAAGGCTCCCTTGCATGTCAAAACTTAGGGCACATAAGGTCCTCTCAGGACCCTTGCACTCAGTTCAGAAGAAGATGTTTTATTTTTCCCCTGGAACAATGTGTTCCTGCAATAAAGCAGCCTTTGATTCACAGCCTTGCTTGGTCGGAGAAGCACTGTTACTCATCCCTTGTGTGTCAGGGAGGCAAGCTTTTCCCATAGCAGCCCCAAACACCTGTAATTACCATCACTTATCACCCACGGAAAAACCAAAGCCCTTTCCGCTCAGTAGCCTGCAGGAAAATAGGAACTGTCAGGCATTTTGTGACAATGAGAGACTTCAGTGGCCCAGACAAAGTTATTAGAGAGAGGACCATGTCCCGTGTCAGCTCAGCATCGCCCGCAATATTCTGCCACCATTTTTGCAGCTCCTCCCTGCACTCCAGCTCAGGACTTGGCCTCTCTCCTAATCCCACTTGTTTGGGCAATAAACCAGTGACAGTGCACACCTAACTCATTTCTAATGTACAAAGAACACATGCATTTTAAAGGTTTCTTCCTTCAGTTGCATGGTAAGATGCGAGAAGAGGCTTGCTAACAGCTTGACCAAGGTGTCTTGTGGAGCTTGGAGATGAACTCGCTCCATCACTGCTGCTTTTTGTGCTCATCTCACCCTGACAAACTCTTGCTCCACAGTTTATTTGCTGGAAACCAGCTCCCAAGGGCTGTGGGCAGGTGTCTCTGATGTTTTCCTCCTCCACACTTGCAACACAAGACACATGAGGTAGGAAGCCTTTACAGTACAGATGATGCACAGAAAAATAATGCAACTTGCCTGATGTGTCAACTGCATTGAAACTTATCTGAAAGCGCTCATGACCGCGTGGAAAGCAAGCTAAGAGCCTGGTCACTTAAGCCAAGTCACACAACATATTTGTCCCATGACTAGATTGACATGAGCCCAATTCAGGGCTGTTTTTCCAGGCCACAAGCTGGTGCAAAGCAAATTTAATTGTTCTAGGGACATTCTCCTGCATTTGTTTAGGGTTTGTCATTTCCACGGGGTTCTCGTTAATAAACAAGTAAGCAGGAATACTCACATAATGTGAACAGCCAGAGGGCATTTGCTGGAAAATCTGAAAACCAAATTGTTTGATGTCTTTCTATGGATCAAGCAACCAGCCCGTTTGCTCTATGTTGCTGCTCAGGTTTGCTGGGCCATCGCGCCAATTTGCAGAGGACAAACAAGGATGGAGCTGCAACCTGTGTGTGCTGCGTGGCTTTTTGTGACCCCTGCTCCAGGGATTGCATTTTGGGAGGTTTTAGTAGGAAAACAGCCTGGCAAGGCTGCCACCATTGCTGTCGCAGCCCCCTCTCAGCTGCTGGTTCTGCATCCTAGCCAGGGAGCAGGAGCAGCCTGAGGAGCTCTGTTGGGGGAAAGCACAGCACCAAGCTAAAATAAGAAAGCTAGTCTCGGTGAGGAGGGAAGAGAGGCAGACTCCTCTAGGTAATAATTCTCAGCATGGCCTAGAATAAGCTAAATCGGGGCGGTCAGGAGCATCCCCAGAGGTCTGTGCTGCCTTGCTCTGCCGGCATGCAGAGGCAGGAGCAGCAGCCGAAAGCTTTTACAGCCAGGCAGACCCAGCCTTCACTTTGGTACATGCCCTGCACTGCCTTCCCCAGTAATAAAAGGGAAAGAAATTCGGGAATTCCCCTGATGGTGCACACTCCAACCATACGCATCAGTCCCAAAATGTGGCAGGGATGCACTGAGTTTTCTTTCTCTGCAATCGCTTTGGTTATTTAGAATTTAAAGAATAAAATAAAATAAAATAAAATAAAATAAAATAAAATAAAATAAAATAAAATAAAATAAAATAAAATAAAATAAAATAAAATAAAATAAAATATAAAATAGTGCAGGAGCTGGTGAGAAGCAGCCCAAGGACTAAGGATGGTGAGAGCAAGGCCCCCCATGATGGTGCTATTCCTCGAAATTGGAGGCAGCCACACCTCTTCCCGCATGCGGCCAGGGCCAGGGCGGGCAGCGCGCAGCTTCCCCGGCTTCCTGTTATTAGAAAACCCCAGGATGCTGCAGCAAGAGGAGGTCTTATTAGAGAGAAGTTGGGAGAAAAGAAAATAAAGAGAAAAAAAAATAAAAGCAAAAAAAAAAAAAGCATGTAAGAGGCTTTTTGTGTTGCAATTTTGCTGGTTCTCTGGAAATCCAGGGCTACCTGTTAGCTCTGGTGCCTCAGACCTGTGGGTAGGGCTACGGGGCAACCCATGCTGGGGTTGTCATGTTGAATACAGCACACAGATGTTGGGGAGCCAATCTGGAATTAGGAATTTTGCATTTTCATCCTTTTTCCCTTTTCTCTCTCCCTGGATTTGGAGCAGACTCAAACAGCCAACGGATGGGGACGGGGATGGGCACGCAATGGCCTGGCACTGCATTGCTGAGGTTGTTGCTGTGCTTAAAGGCTCATCCCTAAATAAACCAAGGGGGAAAAGTGGTGCTGATGAGATGGTTTGGCTGGGCATCGGGGGCAGAATGACAGTGTAAGACATGATTGCACGCATCACCTGCCCTGCAGTGGGCTGTTGACCACCCAACTCATCTCACTTGTGGGCTCGCCCGGATGGGTGCCCAAGGAGGCTGGGTGGTGGGAAGGGAGGGAGCGAAATATCTGACTGCACAAACCCATCAGAAATTTGAAAGAATAACAGGAAACCCAGCCACTAATTTTCCGTCTCGCTTGTTTTCGGGTAGGCACACACCCTGTGGAGTCAGGAGCCGGGGAGCCCCACAGAGGCGGGGAGGGGTGTGAGATAACTGCGAGTTGCAAAAATTATATTATTATTATTATTGTTGCTATTATTGCTATTATTACTATTATCTTTAAATAACGATGATGATGTTGAAGAAGGGGCCACCCTGGTGTCGGTGGAAGCCCCGACGCTTTTTGCTGCGAGGCAAACAACAGTGGCGATGCTGAGAGCCCCCGCAGCCGCTGTGGGAGGGGGGACCACAACCCCATTTCACCCCCCCCGGGATGGGGCCAGGGGAGGCAGACAAGCCCCAGGGGCCCCGCCACGCTTGCTCGCTCGCTCTCCGAGTGTCTGCTGTGCCCGCTCCTCCCTGCGGCCGCGCATTATCATCATTTATTCATTCCGTGACCTTGAAATCCCTCTCCCTTACCAGCAAAACAACGAATCCCCATCAGAAGGGTGGGCTTGACAAAAGAGAGGGGGAAGAAAAAAAAAAAATAAAATAAAAATCGTGCAACCTCCCATGTTGCTTGTATTAGGTCAGATGGGAGAACTTATTTAATTAGTGACTTTTATAGGGCTTTATTTTTCGATGCCCAGTGGAGTAGTTAAGATTGGTAATAAGAAAGAAGTCTGGTCCCGCGCCAGCCCTCCTAAGACAATGGTGCGGGGAGGAAAGAGCCAAGCAATATATTTGAATGTTTTCAATGCCTTGGGTTTTCTTTTTTTTTTTTTTTTTTAAACTTTATTTTTCAGTGCCATATTCTAAAACCATTTGAAGGGTGTACACAGAGGGGAGGGGAAGGAAATTGTTCGGGGCGGCCCGAGGGGAGGCTAACAATGAATAATGGAACGGCGAAGCGGGGAAACTGCAGCTTTCTTGCTCTCTCCCATTTCTCCACGGCCAGAGAAGTTTCCCCCAAATAAGACCTGCTCCAGCACAGGAATAGGATGTCTGGGGGATGGCCAAGTGCCAGGTTCTTGGGGTAGATGATGGTGGCTTGCTCAGGTGCACAATGAGGATGGATAACCGGGGGTTTGGACTTTTCAGCTCGACCAGTGAATTGGGTGCAGGGGAACCTTCCCTGATGGCCCTGGACCACGCATCCTGCTCCCGAGCAGCTCGGGGCTGCTCTCCTGGGATGACATACAGTGCACATAGAGCATAAAGCAAACCAGATGCTTCATTAGACATTGCACAGCTGTGGGGTTCTGCTCTCCTCGGGTCCACGAGTTGTGCTACCCGCTTGCTGTCCATTGATAGGGAAACTCCGATGCCAAAGGTCTTTGATGCCAAGCGTTTGAAAGATGTCCACAGGCCACCAGCTAAGACAGTAGCCTCACCAGTGGCCAAAAAGCCCCATGCAGCCTGATTGCTCAGTAGCCAAACTTTACTACTTGGGAGGGGAGTCAGCCTGTTTCCTGACAGCAAGAAGAATAATGTAACATCGTTCAATAAATTCCTAGCAAAAGCAAAAAAAAAAAAAAAAAAAAAAAAAGGAAAAAAAAGCAGAAAAGCAAAAAGCCCCGTTGAGCTTTGTCCTTTGCAAAATGAAAAATATGGTTGTTTTGCTCCACTGGAGGAAAAGCAGAATCAGCTTTAAAATCGACGGCGGAGCTGGCCAGGTGCCACAGCCCTTTTGGCTTCAGCTTCCTTCCAATCGCAGTCTCCCTGCCAATTCGGAGCGCGCAGGACACGGCTACACACCTGATGATACTCTGAGTAATGGCCTTGGCTTGCGGCTATCTGCTCCGTGCAGCAGGGAAGTGGGAGGGTGTTCATTTATCAAAGGCGCTCATCCGAGCAGTTGTGGCCTGCCTGGCACGGGGGCTGCTGCTGCTTCATGCGGGAGGGGATGAATCTGTCGGAGCCTGGGGGATGCGCGGTGGCCCCCGGGGCTTGGCAGGTGACTGGTGCCAGAAGACACCCCCGGGGGTCAGGGCTCTGCCTTGTCCTGCTCATGCACAGTCTCAAGAGATGCCAGAAGGGCTCCTGCACTGCAGGAGAAACTCTAGGAGCATGGCCTGGTGTCTACATTTATTTGTACCAGGGCACTGACAAGAAGAAGCCTTGAGTCACAATATTTAGTTCCTTGCTATTCCTGCCTTGGCATCAACAAGAGACCCGGATCTCCGCAAGGGCATCGTTAAGATAGGAAAGACAATTAGAAGTTAGAAGGGGAAGGACATGCCATAAAAGCTGTTACCAACCCTTCCCTTCATTCCCTCCACATTTTTCACAGGGAAAAAAGTTTCCTCTGCAAAAAGCGATTTGGAAAATTTCCACCTGTTCTACTGGCTGCATCCATGAGAGTATTTCTGCCTCTGGCAATAGCTTCTGCTTGAGGCTTGCTGCGCCGATGAGACATACGGCTCCGACGTATGGCTCCGGTATCTTTCTTGGGCAAGGGCTGGTGTGAGCAATACAGCAGGAGGTGCTACAAATAGGCAGAAAGTTTTGCAAAAACATAGAGTGGGAAGACTGTGCTGTTGCAGCTGAAACCCGTGCACGCTACATCTAACGCAAACAGTCCCCTGCTTCCCAAATCGCACAAAGCCGGCAGCTAAAATAACCACTTTTTGACCTTTCTGACTTCTCCCATCTCCATGCCAGTCCCCTTTTGCCTGCCCCAGCCACCTGCCTTTCTCGTTAGTGATAATCAGCAGCAATAAATAGGTGGCAGTTTGGTGTTGTGGAAGCCACCTGAGATGTTTCAGGCCACACCAGCCTGGTGACTTCAGACAAGCCATTGGTAAAGTCACCTTGCCACCCAGCCTGGAATCTGGCCACGCTGGAGACAAACCACCTCCTGGCAGTGGCATCTGAATTAAGAAAAAAAGGGAGAAAAAAACAGAGTAATCATAGCTGGGACCACAGATGGAGAAGCTGAGCCCGGTGAGGGGCCTGGCGCCCCCCAGCTCCAGGCGAGCTCTCTGCAGAGGCACCTTTAAGGCTCTGGGCCTCGCGTGCTTTAGTCACGTTTTAAAAATAGGACGGAAGGCTTCTACTCCGCTTAGGTATTTTGGAAAATTTTACTCAGCCTTTCTGCAGCTCCTGTCAATCCTTCTCAGCACGGTGCTGAGACGCACCCGTGGCATGGACACAAATAGCACGTGTCCCTGGGCCCTCACAGCCGCGTCCAGAGACACCTCGATGGGCTTCCCTGGCTGCCTCTCTAACCTCTGTTACAGGAACACAACGAGGGTAAGGCTTGGGGAGGTATAAATCTGCAAACCAGCCCAAACTGACCCAGTGCTCTGCTCATCTGATGAGGTGGAATAGGGGTCCTGGCCCAGCAGGATGCACCTTCAGCCCCAGGGTCACCGCAGGAACCCTTTGTCACGAGGGCTGTGGTGGTACATGGCCATGAACAACCTCAGCAACCCCACATGTGGCTTTCAGTCCAAGCACATCCAAGTGCTTCAGCTCCTGACCCTTGTTCCAGCCATGAATGCTGTCAGTAGGCCAGGTCACGTCGTGTCACCTCCCATGTCACAGGGATGCTTGGATGCCACAGAGCCTGTGGCAGGGGAGAGGAACCAGAGACAAAAGTATTCTGAAGCTGGTGGATTGAGCAGCCTGATGAAGAGGCAGGACACTTATGGGATCTTTTTCCCTAATAAAACAATTCCTATTACATGTCCTGAGATGACAACCACGCAGACTTCCCAAGCTTTCTCTTCCATTTATGGTTTACCTGCAAACCAAGAGCAGGAGGGGCTCTTGAGCAAACACAAGCCCCATTCTCCATCCACGGGGAATTTTACCTTGCTATAAACTCCTGCACCCACTGTCTCTGACTAAGTATCTGCCTTCAGGCAGCCAAATGTAAGATGGCAGATAAGAAAGAAAAGGAGAATGATTTTGAGACTTGAGTCATCATCTCTGATCTGGGGCTTCAACTCCCTTTGACAGATTTGTTAATGGCAGGAATTTAAGAAAGCTGTGTATGTTTTCTTTCTGTGTACGTTTTCATTGCTGGGGTGACTACGCTGGGACAATCCATGGTGCAGCCCTCACCTGCTGGCTAGCAGGACGCTTTGGTAGGACATGGAGGCACACTGCATGTCCGAAGCTTCCCATAATAGCACTTTTGCCTCAAGTAGAGGCAGGATGGGCTGCTTAACACTGCTGGGAGCCCCCCCAGCCTGCCCTGCAGACAGGTCTCTGACAGCCCATCTGCTTGATTTCTCTGATATCTTGATTTCAGCAGTTTGATTTCTCTGACTGCATTTCCACGTCCCTCTTCATCATTGCCACAGCATCTGTCCCAGCACTGCAAGCTGCTGGGAGTTAGTGGGGGGAAGGATGTTTCCTACTTGGGCTTTTTCAGATCAGAAAGCTCTGCAAAGTTCAGCTCAGACAGTCCTATCCAGATTGTAGGGACTGTTTGTTCCCAGTTTTGGCAGGGTTGTGAATGATGCATGAGTAACAGCATCCCTTAATTAGTGTAATATGCTGTACCAGGTTAGAAAGCACTCTCTGCTTTTGTTTTTCCTTGGTGTATGTGTGTGTATTTCTCTTTAAAGGAGAAGGGAATGAATAGAAAACATTGCAGTTGTGTTTTTGTTGGTTGGGGCACTGATAAACCCTGTTCTGATCGGGCTGGTTATGAATCACCGGAGAGCCATATCCACACCAAACAGTGCGGTGGCCAACCTGATGTCTGCTTGGCAGTTTTGCTGAGCATAAGCTCCTTAATTACTGTTTTTGCTGCCTGAATCTTGGTGGAATAAAGAGAGAAAAAAAAAGCACCCTTTGTTTCCTTTGAATTTCAGAGGCTGGATGTATCGGCACGCATACATGTGCACACGCACCTGCGTGTGCATGCATGCACCAACAGACACGTGGTCTGCTTCGACTTTGGGGAGCGAGGAGGAAGCTCCATCACCAGCTTTATTTCCCTTTGTTTTTCTGCCTCCCTTTCTTCCCTCCCCTGGCTGTTGTTCTTTGGGGTGTTTGCAATGTGCCCATCACATCCCGGCTGTCAGGAATGATGTTTTCATTGTTGTGACCACAAAGGACACCGCCTGCCCTCCCACCCTTCCTCCCATGGCATTTTTCCCCCAGCACTGCTTCTGCATACCCAGGAGCTGTGATTCCAGCCCTCGGGCAATGCCTCCACCCTGGTTTAGGGGGCAGGGGGATGGGGGGTTGGGGGAAAACCGACTCTTCCCTTCTCTTCCTTTCCCTTCCCATGGTTGCCTTTGGGAGCCGGTAGCACCCGTCCCTCACCCTTGTGCCACCAGCACCTGAGCATCCTCCTGCTCCTGCGCCAGGATGAGCACCGCTGCCCACCTGGGATGCTGGGGTCAGCCCCTTCTCTGACTCATGCTTCTTCCCCAATGTGATGACTCCAAGTCTCCCTCCTTTTTCCCCTTCCCTCCTTCCCAGCAGAAAGGTGCCCTGGCTCAGCATCACTGCTGCTTTTTCCCCCAGGGACCGTGGGGGACATCTCCCAAAATCTCTCCTCGCGTGGGGACGTCTCCGGCACCGGAGGCTGAGGAGCAGAGCAGCACCGGGGTCCCGGACCGGTGCGGAAAGAGAAAGCTCTCTCCCACTGGGTAACCCGGCAGCAACTGCTATTTCAGTAAACATATCATTTTGTGCTCAGTAAACACACATTCCAGAGGAATGCTCTCATTGTTTTTTTGCTCTGTAATGCATTAATGAAGAAATAAAGTTTAGGTTGTGTAATGGTGACAGCTTGAAGTCATTTTGCCTAGTGTTATTTCTCAGCGAAGGCTCAGCTCTCCCTGGAACGGGAGGAAGAAAAGAAGACCAGATTTCGCTTCGAACTCACCAACATGTGCAAAAAAAATCAAAACACGACAGCAATTAACTTCCCTCCACATGCCCCAATAAAACTACCTCTCTCGCTCGCTCTGAGCTTTGTCACGTATGGGGCTGTTTATGGAGGAGACAATACAAAGTGGGTTTATACAAGGCTCTTGTTTTAATTTTTGTTTTATGTCCACTGGAACCCTCAAGTAGTGAATTCATTTCCTGATATAGTAAACATTTCTGATGGCCAGGATTCTTTCTCTTTTCCCAAATGAACACAAACCCCTGGTCTAACTCACCAGCAGCGCAGTCTATACAAACAGACATATCAGCTACATTTTCAAAGAATGCATCTTAAGCACGCAGCTATGAAAATAAACAAACAGCAACGCTTTCACGACAGCCTGCCCGACCCCGCTGCAAGGAGGAAGCAGGGACACTCTTCTCCCTGAAATTTGCTCAACTCCTCAATGGCATGTGGAAAAACTATCAGCTTTTCACCATATTCCAGGAAAAAAAAATCCCATTCTTGCATTTGCACACCGATGGCTGCCTGCTCCCTGCTAACTAATCTACACATTCCCTCTGATTTGTGACCCTATTTGCACTATGCAAATGTCTTCTGACAGCTCTCTTTTCCTGTCATTAAAACAAACAATGGCCCCTGTAACCAAAAAGGAAATCAGTAACAGGCGAAAGCTGTTCTCTCTATTTCTTTTCTTTCTTTTTCTTTTTTTTTTTTTTTTCCCTTTTTCTCCCCCCACCCCCTTTTTTTTTTTTCTTTTCTATTTTTTTTTTCGTTTTTTCTTTTTTTTTTTTTTTTTTCTCCTCTGGTTCTGGGACTAACTGTTAGTAATTACCCTGAAATATTCACAAACTTTTTCCTCTCCCAAACAGTTTTACTCATCCTAGTAGCCAATGCAGCATTTCCAATAAAAAGCCTCTTCTAAAAGACTTAAAAATAGGGAAAAAATAATGTCCCTCTGCTCAACTAGGTAAAAAAACACCTTCTGCCTTTTCTTATATATATATATACACATATATATATACGTATAGATTATATATATATATATATATGTATATAATGACTGGTTTGGGGATCACTGGAATTAGTTCCTAGTCTGCCAGGAATAATTTAAATATTTTGGAGAAATATTAAGGATTTAGAAGGTATTGGTGGCTTGGAGATGATGTGCACAGGGAGGATGACAAACCTCTCTCCTCATCCATCCATTCTCCAGCGTTCATCATGTCCTAATCTACACATCCAGCCAAAAAAGAGCATTGCTGGTGGCTGTGACATGCCCAGCAATGGTTGGGGGTACCTGGCTCCAACACCTGCTCTGCCTTTGGTTTCCCAGGGAAAAGGGTTGTTTTCAGAGACTTCAGGGTGCTTACCGCCTCCCGGGAGCTGCTTCTTTGTCCTTTAAATAATACAATATACATAATCATAAAGTGGGCCAGTTTTCCAGCCCATCACACAAGCTTTGTGCCTGTAGGGCTCAGCTGAAGCCAGTGGTGTTAATGTTGACATAAGACCATGATGACCAAGTGGGAAATTAGTCCCGTAACACTTGATTGTCTTTTACAAAAATTTACTAAACGGTCTTAATGGTTTTGTTTGTGGTACGTGTTGCTCACTCCTGATTGTACTTCTGCCAAGTTGTATTTTCAACTGTAAACACTGGCCTCACAGAAAATCTGAAGTAAAGCAAAACAGAAAAGATGTTCAAAATAACGTTACAACCTAATTTAATTTATCCCTTGGTAATTGCATTTGTAGGAAATGAACAACGCAAACAAAAAAGAACCCAAGTCTTTCCAGCCATCCCAATTGCTTTCACATGCTGCTGCACTGGGTGCAGCCAGCACACGGTTAACTCTCCGGCTGCGTCAGGGGATGCGCAACCAGGGGTTAAAAGCCTTAGCGCAGGGACCCCCAGGTGTGTGCTCACCTCCTGCACCCTGCCCCAGGTCCCTGCCCGTGGCTGCCACCTCCTGAAGGCGAGTCCATGGGTGCAACTCCCCAGCAGGCAGCTCTGCCATCATTCTGCCCTTCCACGCCATCCCCATCCCTTGTTCCTTCAGTACCAGTCTCTCTACTTCACACGTTGGTCCTGAGGACGTGCAGCTGGACAACTACTCACCAAATGCCATGAGCCGTGCAGCTGGAATCCCCCCTCACCAAGACATTTCCACACTCGCTAATTTTAATCATATCTGAGAAAACCCTGGTGAGCTTCAGCCTCTGCTTGCAAGGTTTCAGGGACTTGATGAGGGGGGCTGACATTCAGCAAGTGCACGAACGGTTTCTGCGGCCATTTCTACGCCTTGGGGTTGCTTGTAAACCACACAGCCTGACTGCATTTCAAGTATTTGATATTTGCCTTTTTTTTTAATTTGTTCTCTCTTGGTGATCTCAAGTGTGTGCCACTGTTTGCCTCTACCACGTGGCATTGCTTCTCCACTTTGATTCAAGCAGTCCCAGACCCACAATAAGCTCTTGGAGCCGTCATACAAACCCCTCTGTGCACACATGGACACAGATTTACATGAGCATTTATCAGATGGTTCATATTTGCACAAATATCTGCACCACATCCCCATCCCATGAATATTTCAGCAAATGTTGTTGTACCTGCCTGATCGCTGGCCAGCGGCAATCACTAGGAGAATCACTGCTGCTGCCAAAATAAACTCATGGTTTTTATTCGCAGGAGTACTTGTAAACAGCATTTTTCTAGTGTTCACCCAGTTCTAAGTGGAACTCCCTGTGTGATGAATGCTGTTTACAGTGCAGCTCTGTTTGTTGTGAAACGGGGAAAAAAGGCAGTTTCTTGCGCTTCCCTGCAGCACGCCAGTGCCGTGGAGGAAGGTACAGCCCCTCCTGCTGTCCTCTTGCACAAAAAGCCATGCCCCACGTCTTGCTCCACCTCGTGCTAAAAACCTACGCAGGTTTTCGTGCCCTCAGATCAGCAAATCGTACGAAAGGTGAATGGGGAAAGTCCTGATTTGGGTGGAGAAGCTTTGACACTTTCCCTACAAGTCTCCCCATGGCTTCACCACTCACAGAGCATTTAACAGAGAGCCATGATACGCTTTGCAAGGAACGACGAGCCACATGTGCTGGTGGATTCACAGGCAGGGAAAGCTCATTCCCCACGTAGGGGAAAAGCCAAGGGTTGAATAGGATCATGCAGGAATGCCAGCTCAATTAAGGCCAATGCCATTAGAAATCCAGAGCAATTCCCACAGTGCAAATGGCATCACTCCAGATTTGTGAGACCCGAACCTGTCTTTGCTCCCGTGTTTGCTCCCGTGTTTGATGCAGCCCCAGGGTTTGATTGCTCGCCCATCAACGCTTGTGGATTAACAGAGATTTGGGAGCCGCACGCTCCTGTTGCTCTGGGAGCCCTCTGGGCTCCAGGCTGGGAAGCTCTTTCTGGCTTTTGAGACGCTCTAACCCTCCTTTTCCATTTGAAGCATGTCCTCTCATCACCCTCACCTTTTTTCTTTTTTTTGATTCCCATATTACAAGGTGATTACTTTGCCTGCTACATTAACCATTCACCTGTTCTGCAACTGAGGAATGGCTTAAACACTCTTTTGACACAATCCCTTGAAAATGGGTTGCTCTACTGCAGTCAATGAACATAGCGTGGGAAAAACACATTAATACTTCCAGCAGTGACACTGAGGATGGCTATAAATAACCCCCCTATTACAGTATTTATATATTATTACATCATATAGCCACTTAAAACCGAGAGCAATTGGAAGCGTTGAATAATGTAAAGGCAATCGCCTCTACATTAGTTCCACTGTCATGGGCATTACGTGCTGCTTGGTGACATTGCCGTGCTCGTTCTGTCGAGCAGCGTTGCGTGACATTGGCGGTGGCGTCGGAGCATCAGTGGCCCCTCTGCAAACGGCACACAGCACTCCGCAGGGTGCGTGTAGCTCGGTGTTATATAATGAGGATGCTTCCCTGGAGGGTTTTGTCAGTGCGTGCTTTTTTCCTGGTGATTTCATTCGAATTAGGTGTCCATTTCCAGGTTTGCTTTAAAGCAGCTGTCTAGATGTGCCCACCACACCAGGTTTCAGCACCCTCATATGTGGAGAAGGGTTGTTTGCTGCGTGGTGGCCGACCAACACTCTTATGAATCATCTCATGGTGTCCTGGGTGGCTCCTGCCTGCTTCAGTGACTTCTCCAGCCAGAGACATGGCTGAGAAAGTCTGGAAAATGAGCTGCTCAGAGCTTGGCAAAGATGCATTTGAGTAGTGAGCCTCAAACTCATGGTTGCCTGAATCCGGTTCTGGGCCACAGGCAAGACTTCATCTTGAAACAAATCAGATTACTTAAAAACGCTATTAAACCATACAAAAGTGTCATAATTCATGTTGTTGTTGTTGTTGTTGTTGCGGCTCTTCCTTTTTTGGGGGAAAGGAGAGAGGAGGAAAGCAGTTGGAAAGATGCTTGGTGTGACCATGCCCAGACCATGGCTCGGTTTCTTGCTGACTACGGATTTCAATTTCCTCAGTTTTGATGAGCTTCCCTTGAAATGAGCCCAGCAAAACAAAAACCCTTTCTCTCCACTTGGATGTCTCACTACTGGTTTTCATGGCAGGGATGCCCATCTCAATTACACTGTGGTCAGCAGCGCTCAGTGCCTCATTGATCGTCACTTGTCAAACGAGCTCCTGTGTGGCATTTAGGAACGAGTCCGGAGGAGGATCTCCACCACAGTGGAGCTTGGAAGGGGCTGTTCCAAAAAGCAGTCATTGCAGATGTTGAGAAATCACTTCTCTGAACCTTGTCCTCACATGACATATGACCAATTTCTGCACAAAGATCTGCAGTCAACTTTTATTACAGCTCAGATTCAGCTGCTTCTTTGATTTATCGCAACAATGCACATTCAATATCTTTCTTCTGATCTGGAGGCCAGAAATATAACTCCACTCATATGTTTGTATTCTTAGGATCTGGAATTTCACAGATTCAGAAACTCATTCATAGATTCACAGAGTTTAAGGCCAGAAGGAACCATGAGAACATCTGGTATGACTTCCTATATTTCAAAGCCATTCAATTGCAGCCAGTTAGCCCAGTACTGAGCCCAGTAGTTTTGCTGCATCTTCCAGAAAAACATCCAGCTCCGGACATACCGAGATAAGGGGATATGAACATATCAAAAATTGGAGACTAACCACCTTACTTGATTTAGAAGCTCAAAGAAATTAAATGTGCCTTGTTTCTAATGCATTTTTGTTTGGCTTCCCATCTAGCAGTCAGTTATTCATCTTCTCCCACTTTATAACTGATCAGCATTGCCTGGCAAGCTACAGTCCTCAAATTTCGCAGAGTTTTTGACTGTCATCTGGACAAAAGGTCAATCTGTCACAAGTATTTGTTAGTCAACTTTAGTCAACTAGTTTTTGCTATCATATTTTATTTTATTTTATTTTATTTTATTTTATTTTATTTTATTTTATTTTATTTTATTTTATTTTATTTTATTTTATTTCACTTCATTTTCTTTCATTTTATTTTATTCTGTTTTATTGTTCCAGTGTTTGTGTTATTATTTCTTCCTAAATAACACAGAGAACATTCACTCTATATTAGAAAACAGAAATTTACCCTTAAGAAAATGTTGGTGTGAGAATTTGGAATATTTAAAAAAATATTTTTCAGAATACTTTCATTTTAAAAATGAACAGAAATCGAACTTGCTGATTGAATTTGCTGATGTGAAACACAAACTGACATTTCTTGCTGAAACAAGGGTAGTGACTCGCCTTGCCAAAGGGCTCACCCATCCCTCTGTACACGCGCACGGTATGGCATAACTCTCTCCCCATCCCATTCTGACATGCAGATGGAGCTAGATCTGTGTCTCACACCAAGAAGACATGTATGCTAACTTTGAAATTAGTTGTGCAATCTTATTCTGCATCTTTTCTGGTTTTCAGCAGCTATACCATTCTCTGGGACTCCTGATCCAAAAGGGCTTGATCATTGTCACCGTTTGTCCCTCTGGCTATGTGTGAAGGACAGACTTTTCTCACCATTAACAATTTACACCAGAAGCTTCTTTTTTTTTTTTTTTTTTTTTTTTTTTTTTTTTTTCCCAGTGTTATCCTTCCTTCTTTCTGAACGGGCCAGGCAGACATTTTAATGCCACATTAATGGCCTTCTGAAAGAGACTTGTTTCAATTTCATTTTTCTGAACTTTCTCCTCTCCAACTATTGGAATCTGTTGGGATTCGTTATTTTTAATGCACTTAATAAATAACAGCAGCAGAGCTGGGAAGAAGCAAACATTTCTCTCACATTGATTTCTCCATCTTTTACAGTATATGAAATCCAAGAAAAAATTTCCTCCATTTGTCCCTGAATACATGCCATGACTGCATGCCTCTGCCAGTAACCACCACCTCAAGGCACAGGTTTCTACCACCTCCGATGAAGGATGCTTTTGAGCTAGACCAGGTGTTAACATCTGAAGCATGTGTATTTATCACTGGTCTTTTGACATGCAGATAATCACTCCAAGTTCATCAGTAAAACTTACTATGTTAGCTTTGCAAAGAGTGGCTAGGTAGGCAGCCACCCACCTATACCTCCCATCTCCATTCACAGGCAGATGCTTTTTCATGACTGCCTCTTTCTGCATCCACGGATGGCAAGCAGTGCCAAGAAGAGTGATGTGAATAGGTGATGCGGGGCAGATGCACCCAGGAGGATTTGGCATTGCCAGGCTTATTTTGTACACACACTGGTGGTACAGAGCTGGAGGGGAAGCCCCTGGGGTTCCCCATGTAACAGACGTCCACAGGCTGACTTCTAATGGGATTTCCTCAAGATTGAAAGGAAAAGTGGTCAGTCTGAGATAGCAAGGGAGGGACTTTTGAGTCCTTCCCCACCAAGGAGCTTATGCTTATGTACAAGAGAGCACCCTTGTGCTGCAGAATTTCACTGACAAACTTGCATTGGGTTCCTCTGTTCAAATCCCCTTCTTTCTCCCAAGGAACAGAAGGTGTGGCTTCAAGCCTCTGGGGGCAAAGGAAGGACCTGAGTTGGCATCTCCTGGCTGATGCTGTTGGGCTCCCCGCTAAGAGGCCAGCCCGGGAAGCATCCACAGCTCTGCATCACCTTGCCTAGGCGAGCCAGCTGTATGGGGTGCTTACATCCAGATGTTCTCATTCGGAGAGCCAGGCTGCAATAATCTCCTCACTGTATCCTTGCAGAAATCGTGGTCTGCTCCACACAGACCTATCAGCCTGAAAGCAGAGGTGGTGGAAATAATTTGCAGCTGCTGCTCGGGCGAGGGATGCAGCAGGTGCGCACTGGCAGGCAAAAACACAGGTAGCACCTAGCCGTGGTGCTGTAGCACTCATGGCTTTCATTTCATGCTCACACGCTTCCTGAAACGAGCTGTCTCCAGGCTCTGCTGTAGGTTCATGCCATGAACTGAGGGTACCCAAACCTAAGGCTATGAAAAACCAGGCTTTGCCTGAGCCCCTGCTTTTGCTGGTGGGAGGAGAGCACTTGGACAGAGGCAGCCTGCCTGTGAAACCGGACAGGACTTGAAGTCCAGGGCAAAGCCTGTCATTTCTGGAAAATTCTGACCTCCTTCTTGCTGGCTATTTCTGCAGATCCACCACTTATGAAATAGTTGCACGTCCCATGCTGTTAATATATGATCCCCACATGGCTCCTACCAGTTTTACAGGCAGGGAGCCGGTGTACAAAAGTGAAAGAGAAGAGCTGAGGGTTTCAGCCACAGGGGAAGCCTCTGGTGAAGGGAGGAATTTGTCTGCTTCCCCCAGGCCATGCTTGCTTTCTCTTCCAGTCTTGCAACAGCCATGGGGGAGGAATAGCCAAGAAGAACTGCGACCCACTGCTGCGGATCTAGGCTCAGAGGTCTCCAAATGTCGAAAGCATTCTGGTGTGGGTGTGCAGGCTCAACCTCCTCTTCAAAAAATAATAATTTTTAAAAAATGGATAAAAAACTGCTGTGAGGAAGCCAAAAGGGATTTTATTTTTTTTCTTGGCCCTCTTGCTACTTCTGTGGGAACCCAGCAGTATTGTTTCCAGAAGGCTCGGTCTCTGTCACCCAAGTCTTTGGCGTGTTTGGGGACACCCTTACTACTTCCCTTTCCTCCCCTGCAGAAGAGTCCAACGCAGCTTTGACCACAAAGCCCAGGAGGCCTTGGAGTTTGTCTGAAACAAAAGAAAAAGATTGCGAAAGGCGGTGGTGTCAAATAATGCTTCCATTTAGTAGGAATTTTGCTCCCCTTGCATTCCCAGGCAGCACCTGCTGTGTGAGGCTCTTGGCCAGCTCCTCTGAGCCTCTGTGGTAAAACAAACAAAAACAGCAGGGAAAAAAATTCCTCTTTATAACGCCTGTTATCCTCAGGCTACCTTCCAAGACTGCCTCGCCTCCCCATGTCGATGGTAACTCTCCAGGGAAACGCGATACGGCGGGGCCAGAAAGCCTTGTGCAAATGGGCGGTTGAGCAACGGAGGAAGAGACCCTGTCTTATCGAAAACAAGACTGTTTTCCTTCTCTTCCTTCACGTCTAAATGCAGAAAGGTCCTTATTGATGTCCCAGCCAGAGGAAAAAAAGGGGGAGGGGGGGAAGAAGGGGAGAAAAGAAAAAGTGACATGTTGTTACTTGCATGGCAAAAGCAATTGGGAATTATCCTGCATTATGGGAAAACAAAAAAAAAAAAAAAGGGTTGGGAAGGATGGGGATGGGCTGTCTGTCCAGAAGGCCTGGGGGAAGTGGTCTTGGGAGATGTGAATAATGTGCTGCTCAGCACTTGCATCGCGAATAGTTACACACTGTTCCTTCTTGTGAGCCTTGCTGTTTTGGGATGGTTTGGAAGGTATTTTGTGTTTTGGAGCCTGGTGTAATTGGCTGTGCTGGGGGTCATCCATATTTAACTGGTGTCTGGCCAAAATGACCCGCCTGCCTGTTACCTGCTCAGCCCCCAGCACTGCAAAGCCGATGGGAGAGGGGCTGGTCTCTCATGGGAGATACTGACACCTCACATGCCGCCTCTGACCTCTGCCTGCTCTGCACATGCTCAGCTGAGGAAGAAAAAGCCATTCAGGACCTTGGTTTTGAGCCCACCTTTTGGCAACACGTTCCAGACAGCTGTCCTGAGGCCAAATGGCACAAGGGGTGGTACAGACACAGACCCCCAGGCTCTTCTGGTCACCCAGCTTAACCTTTATAGTACAGCCTGCTGAATAACTGCTGGCATCCAGAGCAGGTACAAGGAGCCTGTAATCCCTGCTCTATTCAAGCACATTGCCTTGATCTCACCACAGGCAGAGCCTCACATCAAACGTTCTCAGTGAGCCTTCAGGTCTATGCTTTGACCACATCTCCTTCCCTTTTTTCCATCTTATTTCATTCCTGATTGAGGGTGAAGAGAAGAAAAGCAAAGTTGCAGGAAGATGGAGGCACGTGCTGGGAAATCACAAGTTGTAGAAGTGATGGGAGCTGTACATGGGACTTTCCACTTCCTTTCCACCAGAGCTTTCCTGAGGTGTTGGCCAACACCTGTGCACAACCAGTCAGGGAGCTAGTTCAGGAGTCAGCTCAGCTCCTTACTTCCTCAGAAGCATTTTGGCTCTGCAGGCTACCTGTGTGTCTGCTGAGACGCCCCTGCACCTTTCAGGTGGAAGATGCTCTACAAAGGGCTCCTGCTCCTTCTGAGCAGCTGTGCTTGGTGTTCAATGTGCATATCCTCATTTTCCAATGTGCTACTAAAAACATCACAGAAGAAATTCAGGTGCCACCCAGAGACTCTCCACAGTCCAAGAGTGAGAATTGCTTCCCTGTCTGAGAGAGTCTGCCTTAGTAGAAGTGGAGATACCTTTTCAAAACCAGCACTCACCTGCAGCCAGGAGTTTTAGGCTTGGTAAGGACACCACTGAGTGCTGGCGAGCTGCCCGTGTGAATCCCAACAGCCCTGTTTGACTGTAGCAATCCAGACGTTATTCCTGTGACACTTTGCTAGCACTGTCTGCTTACATCCCCTTGAAACTCTCCTGCCCTGTGAACACAATCCTAATGATTTTGGTGCACGTTGTGTTGATCGTCTATCACTTCATTTTCCTTAGCAGAAAGCTTAACACTAGTCTTAGCGCCGCAATTACTACGAGTGCCACTGCCGAAGAAAGTCCCAAGCCACCTGCCATAGTCCGCTCCTCATGCTTGCGGAAGCAAACCTACTAAGGCTATCCTAGCACATGTCCTACATGCAGGGACCTTCACTAAGCAAGCATTATCCGGTTGCAATTCCTTTTCCTGACCCCCTTCCTTCCCTCCACACCCCTAAACCCAGCCACGGCGCAGTCACTTTGCTCCGCAGCTCGGTAATTTCAGGCTAGAGTTAGCATTTAACCAGTCAGAATGGTGCAAGCCCGTATAATTACTGCTGGGATTGTGCTGTGTCGGCCCCGTGTAACGAACTCTCCTCAAATAACCCAGCTTGAATGTCAGAGCCCGTGCTGTATTGTGTTTCACATTCTGGCTGTGGGAGCCTTTCCCCAGCAGGAGTCAGGGTAACAAATCCCTTGCTCTCACAGGAGGGCCCCATAAAATGAATGGTGCTGGATCTCACGCTCCTGAGGAGGTCTCGCTTACTTCAGCCCTCACCGCTCGTAGCAGGAGTGACCATAGGGGATGGAAGGAGGGAAGGGTGGGCTGGCAAGCTTCTCCCCACCATCGCCCCTGTGTTACAGCATCGGGATTCTGCTCTCCCCTTGAATCTATGTTTTCATACAGATGTTTAACCAGAAAAAAAAAGAAAAAAAGAAAAAGAGAGGATAACCACTGAGGCTGAGCTTGCATTGAATGCATCTGATAGAAATTCTGCATGCGAACTCCCAGCTCAGCTGCGAGGAGCACCCATGTCAATATGTATGAGGGGCTGTACCAAATGAGACAGTTCCCCCGCACTCCATGTGTGCTGGTGCCAAAAAACCCCCCATTCCCTCCTGGAGCAGCTGGCAGCATCCCCTCCACCAAGCCCTGCGGCCGCCTCTCCATCCGTGTCAGAAACCTGAACTCCCCCACTTCTCCTTGGGAGAGGGAGGCTGTTCCCTGAACTATCTCCCGTCTCTTGTTATCTTCCTTTCCTCGTCAGCCAGTGAACTGTGAAGCGGCAGCGGAGAGAAAAATGAACTCTGACCTCATTTTTCCCCCTTACAATTAGCTAGAACTGTGCTTTTTATTTTTATTTTTCTTTTCCCCTCCACACTTTCTAAATGATTAATAAGACAATTTGGTCCCTAGCTTCTGCAGTGAGGCGAGTGTGCTGACAAAGCACTGCGATGCCTCTTCCAGGTCACCCGGCAGCAGGCCATGTCTTTATGAAAACATAAAAATTGGAGGGACTTATTTGAGGAATTTGGAGACTGAGACGCAGGAATTTCGCCCTTCAGACCCTGGCAACTGCCTGTCTGCAGTGGTCTCTGAGCACCAGTGCCTGCCATGGAAAGGAGCAGCTGCTTAACACCAACCTGTGAGCTTTGAAAAACAGTTTTTTTCTCTTACTTCATTGTATTTATTTTGAATACTCAGCCACTGCCCTTTACCTGCTTTGTGTGGTGTGCAGCAAGCTGGATCTGATGGCAAAAGACAGACCTCTAAGCACCCTCGATGGCAATGCACCAGGACTCGTCACTCCTGGCTGCTCTTCCACCTCTGCTCATCCCTCTCTTGACTCTCCTAATCCCCTGTTAGGGTGGAAAGAAGGGAATTAAGGTCAGGTGCAGTCTCTTCTCTTGGCTAGTCCTTTCAGTGTCTGTGCCTGCTTTGTGCCACCCGGTGCATGGGGAGAACGAAGAAGCCTGTGTGTGCTTTGCTGGGGTGGGGAGGACTGGTGCTGCTCCCACTGTATCACTGGGGCTGATGTGTAATATGTTCCTGCATCCTGGTGCCCTCACTGCATCACCATCTTGTCCAAGGGACAGCACTGGGGGGATTCACTGAGAGGAGAAGCCAGCACGGAGCCACCTACAGAGCCTCCGAGACAACGGCGAGCCTTTTATCCCATCCACGTGGTTACTTGGCTTTCAAAGCCTGGAAGAGGCTATGTGTGGGGAGCAAGGCTCTCCTGGCTTCACCCATGGAGTGTCAGCCCCATAGGGTTTTGGTGGGCTTGGTTTCATCCACCCCCACCTGACCTGCAGGGGACAGGGGCCGCATGGCTCGCTTGGCCTCTCATGCCCGAGGAGGCTTCCCCTGCTCCGCGCATCCTTCTGAGAGGAGCTGTTATCTGTCCAGATGTTCAGGAGGGGGAGGACTCCGTGAGGAGCCTCCTCCAATACCTCCAACAAGTTCTCCTTTCCCCGGCAGATGCTTCCCATTCCTCCCACCATGCAGATGGTGGTGCCCATGGGGCCGAGGGCCACGGCCTTGTGAATGGCCATGGCGAGGGGAAGGAGCTGCCGCTGCCGCCCCCCGAGCTGCATAGTGCTGGAGATGCCTTGCTATTCCGTGGATGCCACTCAATAATTAAAAGCTCACGTGCAGTTGTTTATTAAATGCTAGTTTTCAGTCACCGTGATGAATTTTTTACTGCAGTGCCTCCCAGGAGCGAGGCTGGTTGGGCTCCCGTCGTGCTCTGCAAGCCGCAAGCAGCCAGGGAGGCTGAATTCCTTTCTCTAGGAGTTGACAGTCCAAATAAACAAGGCAGACAAAGGAGAGGAGGGGAAACAGAAGCTCAGGGGAGGTGAAGTGAGTTGTCCAAGGTCATGCAGCAGGTCAGTGCCAAAGCTGGGAGCAGAACCCACACTGCCAGCTCCTGCTCTCAGGCCCTACCTCCCCAGGGAAGACTGGGCGAAAATAATTTATGAGACAAAGAGCTTCTATCACATTCCTTCTGGCACCATGAAGTTCTTCAGCTTGTGCAAATAAAACACAGCCAGATAAAGAGGCAACTGGGCACCAGTTGTATTTTGGTATGCTAGGTCTTTATTTCTCCATGTTATTAATGTTAACTTTACTAATTCTTTAAGTAATTCTTTACCAGCTAAACCAACCCATCAGCTGGGCAGAGGTACCAGAGCGGAGAGAGAGCATTGCTTTGGGTCACTGATCTGGTGGGGTGCTGAGCATGGATGTTACCTGCTGCAAGTAAGGCACTACCCTCCAGCTCTCAGCCAGCGTGGCTTGGAGGTCACAGAATCGTAGGATGGTTTGGGTTGGAGGAGAGCTTAATAATTGTCTAATTCCAAGCCCCTGCTCATGGAGATGAACTCCCTCCTGCTGCTCACTGGCACCAAGGCTATCGTGGAGGTGCTGAGAAGCAGCCTGGGCTGCTGTGAGGGGAGAGAGGGAAGAGTGCAGTGAGTCAAGTAACCAACCCTGCTCCATCATGCTTTCCCTTCAGAAAGACAGGAACAAGCTAGTAAGGCCCAAACGAGGAACTTCGTGTGAGTGCGACCAGGCATTGCACCATCTCGATCTGGTTTCAGAGCCTGGTGGAGGTGGCGATGCTGCTGCTTGCAGGGAAAAGGTCATTTTGGGACCTCCCTGTCTCCCCTGAGAAGTAGGAAACACCATCAAGGAAGCAAAGCAGCTTCCCGAGGGACTGGAGCAGAACTGTTATACGTGGTGCTCTCTCAGTACCAGTGGAGGCATTGTTGCTTTCATATTCCATAATTCACATTTCATTTCTTGCTAGGGAAATTGAGGATCCTGCTGTACACTGCAGCCACATGGGTGCACACACCTCACCATGAAAACAGTATCAGCGAGCACTCCCTTTACTCCTTCAGACCACAAGATGTTAGCATAATCCTTACATGCTTTTTTTTTTTTTTTTAACTATCTTTTACTAGACAGTGGGTGGTTTGTTCTTACACTGCTGTGGTGGGGAGGGCTGGAGGCTGGATGAGGATTTCTGACGTGCACGTGAGGGGCCATCAAGTTCAGGGCCCAAGCCCCTGAACCCTTGCCTCGCCTGCGCAATGAGGCAATAACCTTCCCGAAACCAGACCGCCCTCCTGTCCCTGCACTGCCATCCTTCAGGGAGCACGTTTCTGAGAAGAGCTGCAGCATCATGCGAACACCTGTTTGGGAAGCTGGAGAAATGACTGTTCTTGGTTGCTTTTCTTTTTTTTTTTTTTTCCTCTTCTTTTCATTTTTTTTTTCAGTGGATTGGATGATCTTTCCTTAGCAGAAGTTAAACACAGGACTTTCCAGCTCCCCTTCTCCTTCTGCCCCCAGTTAATTTCCTTGCAGAGCAAGAAGGGCCCGATCTGCTTGATGGCAGGGCTAGGCACTGGGAGCCACTCAAGCCATCCTGTCTGGCCGAAATGTCACCAACTGCTGTTGTTAATTATCTGCAAAAGGTTCATTATCTCCCACGTAAGGTTTTATTGCTCAGCTGCTGTGAGGACATGTGCCACTCGTGCCCTGGGGTGGCCCTGATGTCCTCAGACTTCCCTCACCCCATCCAAGGCTCAGGAGGTTCTCAGAGCAAGACACGGAGCACAGCAGCATCTGCATGAACTTATGGTAGCAAAACAGGGGTGGAATAGGGAAGATAGCCCACAAGTCCCCATTTATGCTCTGTGGTAGGTCTTTGTGGAAGAGCACTTGTATCAGCTCCCAGCATACTGCCATGGGACTGCCTGACTGATAAAAGAGCAAGGAAGAAAAAAAAGGCAAGCAGAAAGTTAATTAAGTAGCACAGCAGTTTAGCAATGGACTCCCAGAAAGCCTAGGTGTTTTCCTGGAGGCTGGGCCATCAGGTGCCCCATCTACTGAGGGGCTGCAACAATACTGCCTGGCCACCGGGAAGGCTCAGACAGAGGCAGAGAAGTTGGCAGGAACCATTCATTTCATCCTATGACAGCCTTTGGAAGTCCAATATTTTCCCTCCCCCCAAAATGTGAACATGAAGCACAGATCCCAGCATCTTTCATGAACCAAGGAGCCAGAAAGAAAAAAATAATCCCATCCTAGCAAAAGCTCAGGTTTTGATAAATTGATTATTTGACTGTAAGAGAGAAAAACACATGAAAATTGGACTGGAAAATCCACACAGCTCTGTAAAGAGTCTTGAAGCACGTGGTAGCCCTCTGTGTTCTGAGGTCAGACCTGAGTGTACCTAAAGGTTTTTGGTCTAGTTCTGGATTAGCCCGTGAAGTTCCTGGGCCCTGTTAGCTCATCTCTGATGGCAGTGCCAAGAGCACTGTGATCGTGTGGTTAATGTGCAATGTGAACGTTCAGCTATGTGGTGTAGACAAGCAATGGAGAGTACTGGGCCATAATCTTCTGTCAGCACAAACTGGACTGGTGCCACCCAAGTCGTCAGAGATTTTTTTGACTGATCACCTGTGAATAAGAGCTCCTGGCCCGGATGCCTGTTTGAACCTTGCCCAAGTGCTTCTTTGGCCTGGAAATGGCAAGAGTTAACCAGAATCGGAAAAACTGGTTTCAGCAGGGTCAGGCATACTGCAAGACAGCATTCCTCAGAGTATTTCGGTTCCTCTACCTCCAGTCAAATCCCAAAGAGGGCAGAGGAATGTGAAAGTTGAAAAAAATGTTGACTGAACTTTACAAACTCAACAGAAGGGTCAAGTGTAGTTTGGTTCAAGTCTCAAGTGAAGAACGGATATGGATCTTCATCTACTGGCGCAGGTTCACGCATCCCTGGTTCAAACACAACGTCATGACCATTGGCCAGGGGGATGGTGGGGCAGTGGACTGAACGTAATCCTCACTCAACATCTGACAGCAACAGGAAAAAATGCTTGGTTTAACAAATGTGTCCTTCTCAGCACTTTCAGTTCAATAAAGGGCTGAAAAAGGGCAAGAGATACCTTCCTGCAGGCCTGTGGGCAGGCAAAGCCCCCGTGATGCCAGCAGCATCGTGCATGGGTGCCCACGGGGCTGGTATGGCTGCACCTCCCCTCTGCTAGGAGAAGGACATGTGCCCAAGGCCAAAGGGCTACCCTGAGATTTGGGGAGCTCCAGAAGGTCTCCGTGGCCACCCAACAGCCGCACGCAGGGCACGTGTGGGGCATTTGAGAGCTTCAGCTCAATCCTCTGTGCTGCCACCAGTTTCTTGTGAGGTTTGGGGCAAGTCAGTAAGATGTCCTTTTTTAAGAAGTCCTCAGGAGACCATAGGGATAAATAAGATACCATGGAGGGCAGGGAAGGGTGCCACACAGGCATGAAGGATGGAAGTTATGCACAGATTCATCATTCACCCATTTTGAGGCAAGGCTAAGGACTCTGCTCATTCCTGCACTTCCAAATTCATATAAAAGTCCCTTAGCAGGAAGGCCAGTGCCACTTAGAGGTTACCTGGAGTGCTGTTTTAAACGGGTGTCTGGAGGAATACAAGCAGGACTTTTGGATTGTTTTCTCTCCCTTCTTCACTCACCCTCTC
This sequence comes from Netta rufina, assembly GCF_964035555.1. Taxonomy (NCBI): domain Eukaryota; kingdom Metazoa; phylum Chordata; class Aves; order Anseriformes; family Anatidae; genus Netta; species Netta rufina. Next base: position 43,811,671 of record NC_140128.1, on the reverse strand, counting down.
ACTTTAGAGACTCTGAATTGGCTAGAAACAGCAAGCAAAGACAAAAAGAGAGCTTAACTATTAATAAGGGTGGACAATGGTTAGGGAGGTACCTAAGATCCCTGGTTATAACTAACCAGCCAGCATCTTATCTCTGTGTCATTGAGTTTGGGGTTGTTTTCTGGCAAGCTAGCCCTGGCTAAAGTCTTTTGGGGAGTTAATGAGCCAGGAGAGTCATCTCCTCCGTGGCCATATTTTTAGCCCACAGTTTGTGCAGTATTCATGGCATATGAGCGTCTTGTCTTTGGCTGCTTGGCCATGGCGACATGGGGAAGAAGACTGCCAGAAAGGCTGCTCACAACAAAACCATCCATGGGACTTCCTCCACTTCTCAAAGAAACCTATTCTGTAACATCCCAAGATCCACACAACGGCACACATTGGCACCAAAACCTGGCTTGTTCTTCAGCTGTCTGGTTAGGATCCTCAGAGGGCTATAAAAGAAATAAAAAAGGTGGTCTGATATGCCTCTTGTGCTTGAGATGCTAGTTGTCATACAGTAACAAAAGCAGGGAGAATGTCAGATTCATTGACCTAAAAAAGAAGAAAAGCCAGAATATCTAACACTTAGTAATAGCCAGGGATAAGGGTTGGGGCAGCAGCTGGGCAGCTCTTTTGGGGTTGTCACTAAAAATTGGCATTCGGAGGGTGGGTCAGAGTTTGTGGTCAGAGAAATGTCTTTAACCAGTTGGTATCTACTGCCTCTGTGCCCCTGGAGTAACATGCAGGTGGCTTTGAGCACTGACAAAAACAAGTTTTCACTCACATCAGCACTCCCAAGATTGTGCAATGCTAAAAGAGGGAACCACAGGCCCATGAGCAAGGCCACCAGCTGAATCCTGACCTCAGCATCTTTTTGGTAGGTGACAGCTTAAAAGCAGGAAGGACAAGCAAAGGAGTATGAATGCACCAAGAGCCACCTGAATCCTCCCCTCAGATGCGAGCCGAATCCCATAATCAGCCGTTTCAGAAAGTCCAGCAAAGTTCAGAGCTCTGACACGGTCCGTATAGTCTGGAAACTTTTAAGTAAACATCCTGACTTCTGAATTGCATAGAAGACTGGAAGCAACCTTACTGCTTGCTCAGATACCATGTGAGACTTGCTGCATTGCCAGGTAGGGGAAAAATCCACCTTGGCTTAATCTATAAACAGTGTGCTACTTGGTAAAAGGCAGGAGGAATATGGGAATATGTATTTCAAAGGAAGTATATCTGGGAATTAGAGCAGTTTTGCTGATTATTCATTCTGGCCTCCTGTTGTGAAGGATGTTGTAGATACTGGCCCATCAGTTGCTATCAGAATTGTTTTCCTGTCTTCCAAGTTTTTGAAGCTTTTGTGTGATCCCTGGATCTGCTCACTGTTGATGGACATGGTTGTATCCTCATGAACTGATGGAACTGGGGCTGTTGGACTTAAAATGCAAAGGGCCCGGTAGGAATTATCTCAGAAAGAAAAGGAGTGTGCAAGCCATGCTGCATTGACAGACTGCTGGTCTTGCTTTGGGAGGGTATCTGCAGAACCCAAGAAAGGAATATACAGAGGGCTTATTATTACAGAAAAGAGCCTCAAGTCTTTCCCCCCATACCCCAAAATAGGACTGCATTTTAAAAACACTTATCAGCATGGAGACGATCTTCATGCCTTGCGTAAAATCTAGCTTTTCCCAAGTGGCATCTGCAAACATGCCCTATTTTCGTCCCGCAGGTCTCAGCCTGCTTAGCAGCTGGATCTTGGAGGAAAAGGACTGCAGCTTGGAGCCAGCCATCAGTCCCCATGTCTCTGTGTGTGCATTGCTATAATGCAATGCAAAGAGCCTTGCTGCTTGGAGAATAATCAGTAGACTAAGTGAGAAGCTCAGCTTTTCAATTCTGTGAAAATCACCAGAACCAGAAATTTTTTTTTTTCTTTGTTTGTTTTGCTTTCCTGAATCAGGACAAAACCAGGACTCATATAACTTTCTTGAAGTCTGAGTTACAATGAATATGTGCAAAAATCAATAGCAACAAAATGTTGTGTGTCAGCGTTGACCTTTCCCAACTTGTTTTATCTTTCTTTGACTCCACACTCACTCTGTTTATAATACTATTACTGAACCTAAAATACTTTCGGTGCAGGATTCCCCAGAGCTGAAACAACTGAGAATGTTTGCATTCACTGCTATTGAAACTCAGCATTTTTTCCACCAGTATTTTGGCTTTGGGGTAACTGGCATTTTCAGGCTCCCAAAATGAAACTGTTTTGAAGAAGAAGAACTGACTGCTTTGAAGAATGAGACTGACCAAGGGTCCTGGAATAGCCTGCAAGGAGGAGCTCAGCTGCCTGTACAAGAGCCTTTTGCAAGGCCCCATCACCATCCCTATAACTTAAACCCCCAGTGGAGGGACCCCCTCCTTGGCCACAGCAGACAGGTTTTGTGCTGCATGCATGAAGCACATGCAAGATAGGAGGCATATGCCAGCCCCTTCAGACATGAAGCACCTGCAGATGGATGCTCTGGGATGCAGGATGTGCTTGCTGCAGAGTCTCGGGATTCACCCTCTGCCTTCACTAAGCATGCTCCAGGCAAGGGGGGAGAAGCCAGGGAATGAGCTGAAACACCGCTTTTTCCCCCAAACCATGCCCTTCGCTGCTGCTGTTTGCTCCGATCTTGATAAACAAAATGCAAACAGCGCGAGCCGCTCAGATCGCTTCCTCCCTCTGACGGGGGAATGAGCTCAGCAAGCCTCAGCCAAATCCCGCAGGGGTAATTTAATCGCATTCATACTCCGTTGTCTGCCTCAGTTCCCCCACTTGGCCGTGTTATGTCTCTGTGCTTCCTGTTGTGGCATCCTTGGCATTCCCCGCGGCGCTCGCAGCCGCATTGCTTCTCCCCGTACGTCACTGCCCAGCACTCCTGGCCCCGCGCACATGCACTGTCAGAGGCAGGGGGATGCATTCCTGGGATGGATAGGTAAAAACTCGTTCGGACCTATTCAGCCCAGGAGGTCTGGGCAGGGAATTAATTGTGCATTGGCGTCATCTCGGGAGAAGGGAGCCCCAGGGCGACATTTACAGATAGGTCTGATTTTAGGGGATGGATGGGATCTACACTCCAGGACGGTGATTCCCTCCCGGTGAAGGCTGCTATGGGAAATTTCATGAGAGTTTGAGAAAGAGCACAAAACTCACAGGTGCTGAAGGCACACCTCCTAATGAACAAATTAACAGCACATTCCCAGACCTCATCAGCAAGGGTTCTGCACACAACCCCAAATGATGGAAAAATCTATTTTAGGAATGCTCAGGGAACTTCTCTGGATGTGATTTTTATTATTATTATTTGTGCACCGAAATGTAATATTTTGTGCATTGCTGCAAGTACAACATCTGCTTAGTGCCCAGGGTCCGGACACAGTATGCTCTGAAAGATGGTGGGTAGGAGCCTTTTGGAGAGTTGTAAGGGATGAGAACCCCTTTGGAAGCATCCACCTGCAACCAATATCAGTGTTTTGTCTCATAGGTGAATATATATTGAACACAAAAGGTTTAATTTTCATGGTATAATTGATTTGTGCTCTTGTCCACCTAAATACATAGGTGAACGAGGGAGTAATTAATGAGTGACCGGGATAAGAAGTGGAAGATGCTGCATATAGGGGCAGAGGACAGAGTGCCAAAAATGCCATCAATTATGTGACACCACTGCCCATCTTGCTGGAAGTCACACAGGTAAAGTGCATTGTCAGTATTGCTAATTTGCAAACCAACAAATGTTTTCTCCATCAAAATTTCCAAAGATCTTCAAATCTTAATCAATTGTTGGCTGTTGCTTGCCCAGTTGCCTCTGGTCCTGCGGCAGCATCCTGCAGGTGTTATTCAAGCTCTTTGGGGCTTCACGTGCCATTTGTTGCTCCAGACTGCCAGTTTTGGCTGTTCCTCCAACTGCTGGACAGGAGGAGAAGAGTCGTAAGGTGGGATACAACCCCTGGGAATCCTGGTGCAAACACTGGAGGGAAGGCGTGTTTGCTGGGGAGGGGAGAAAAGACAGTATGTTTTCTGGTATGTTTTTTCAGAGAGAGCCAGGATTTTAGGTGATACAACTTGCCTCGAGTTTGGCTGAGTCCTGTGAAATGATTAAATATTACTGCACTTGATCAAGCCAGCCCTGGGTTTCTTCCTGAGATCACCCTTGGGGTGAGATTTTTCAGATTCAGCCTCTTCCAAAAAATGATTTTTTGTTCTGGAAAGCTTGAGGTCCCAGCAATGTCTTTCAAAAGATCCTCTGCATTCAGGAGCCCTTCTAATGACGGATGTGGTGGAGGGAGGCAACCCTACATGAAGAAAGGAGCTGAGCTATTGTGTGGATGTAGCTTCAAAAAGCGATGGAAATGTTGAGAAGGTTTACATTGATCCCGGGAGATTTCAGGATATGGATCCCTGGGAAAGCCAGACAAATAATGCCTCTGATGGATGCAGACCATGAGAAGTCCTTAAGAACCAGGTGAACTTTCCTGACCTGGGCTGCAGCATCCACATGCTTCCTCACTGCAAATAAACTCTAAAAGAGGAAACAAAGGTTCCCACATCCATGTTACAGGGGTACACTGGAGCAGTCAGTGCAGGTTTCTGGGGAAGGGAAGCACAGGCATAACTTGGTCTGAGATTTGATTGATATTCTCAGTTATTACAAATCCAGCAAGACTTGTATAATGATCCAATCAGCCTTGCCACGGGAGTCTTCAAAAATAAAGGGAAGATCAGTGATGATGCCAGCTTTATGCTGAACATAAACATAACCTGACTAACTATGGTATTAACAGAGGCATCAGGACACTGAGAAGGCAGTATAAAGCACTGACAGGTTAGGGAGTTGGAAAGTTGAGATGTGGTCTGTTTATCCCTCATTTCAAGTTGCCAAGTGCAAGATAAGACAGATTGGATGTGTAGCAGTTGTCAGCCTTTGGGACTGGAGCAGCCTTTGAGCCTGCTAAGATCACGCTGAAGATGTGTAAAGAGCTACAAAGAAGCTAAAGAGGAAAATTAAAATGTGGATGACTCATGCTTGCTATTAAAACGAATGGTTACACTTTGCTGATAATCTCTTGGTACCTCATTTCCCCCACTATGAAATTAGGATAAGAAATTGCCCTTATCTCGCAGGTAAACCACAAAGGCATACTCATTAAAGGCTGGGTAATATTTGTAAAGCCCGCAGACGCACGTTGAGAGCATCGTGAAAACAACCAGAAACTAAAGCCTGAGTTAAGACAACATTTTCTAAGTGGGAGCCATCACTCTTGTGACAATGTTTACTTACAATGACTTTTATCTCTGCCATGCCAGTCAAGTCACTTAATCATTGCATTTGATGGATGCTGGGGCAGCACGGCCACAATTGCTCATTGTCAGGCTGATACAGGGGTCACAGGCTTTGCTAGGCTGGGGCTCAAAATCCCAAAGCCCCCCTGTCACGTCTGTCAGGAGAAGAATCATAAATTTACTCATTTAGCTTCGGTGTGGGGTAGTAGCTGGTGCCGCCTTTATCTGTTTCTCCTGAAAAAATAAACCTGGCACCACCATCTCCATCGCAGCACGGCGGAGCCGCAAGGTGTTGTTAATCTTCCCAGTGTGGAACGGAGCTTTTAGGGGCAGTGAGGGAGGGCACAGAGCCATGGGGTGAGCCAAAATGCCTCCACAGTATTGCCCAGGGCAGGCTGGGTGGGTGGTGGGAGCTGCCAGGTGATGCTGGGGGACCGCAGCCTGCCGCTGCTGTTATCTCAAGGACAGAAAGGAAAGGAAGGAGTCGACGCACTGCGGCTCACCCTTTACAATTTAGTATCCTGTCTGCAGCATTAAGTAGCCCACATAGTTCAAGAAGCATCCAGGAGGGATGCTCAAGAAAAGGATAAGGAGGATCAGAGGTAGAACAGCTCTGATGCTAGCTATTAATGCCCAAATATCTTATTTATTTATTTATTTTTGGCCATAAAAACATCCCTTTTCCAACTTCTGTTAACGTGCTCTCACAAAGCTGTTGACACCACCGTTACCCACACAGGCACCCATCCTTCCTGCACCCAGCTGCACCCATGGCTCCAGCTCGGTGCCAGTAGCATCACCACTGCTCCAGTGCTTTTATCTGCCCCAGCGCCCCATGTGAGGCACAGGTCTTGGGGGGCTCCTCATCCCAGTGACAGCAGCACCGACCTGCAGGAGTGTGGGGCGACTGCTGGACCGCAGCTTGGAGGCGGGCAGGTGGAGGCGAGGGGAAGTAGGAGGAGGAGCAGAAGGGATGGGGCACGGGGTGAGCAGAGGCAGAGGGAGCACTGTGGACTTTATTCTCTGGCTGCCGGAACATGAACACTGAAATCTCTGCTTGGATCTGGATTTGTTGACACAAAATCAACCGCCTGGATGCGGGGGGATGGAAGCAATTTATTTACCTGCTACATTCCCGGTGCTGCCTGTCTCAGGAACATAACTCCACGGAGCAGTTGTATTGTATCTGCCTGTCTCTTATCTAATGTGTAACCTCCTGGACTGAAGACATAATGTACTGTCTATCCTTTCTGAGATAAAAATAAAGCATATAAAAACACACACACACACACACACAAACCCAGGCCAAAAATTCCCTTCAGGGAACATACTGTGACTAGATAAGAAGGTACTAGCTGGCACGTAGTTACCTCTTCTTTTCCTAACTGGGACACCCAGGGAAAGGGTGGAGTTGGGTCTGCTGGGGCTGCAGTGAAGCAGAAGAACCCAGACTGGCCTCCCAGGGCCACCGAAACCAACCCACTGCTCAGCTTTTCACTCCTCCCAGCTTCTCTTTGTATTTCCAAAGCAATATAATTGACAGGGGAGAATAGCATCCCTTGAGATCAATATTTAGAGCCAGTACTTGCACAGGAGCTTAAAAACAATAAGAGCCACACCGGTGCTTCTTATCAGCATTTTCTGATGGCCCCATGGTTTGGCAACAAGCGAGGCAGAAGGAGTCCCCCAGACATGGTCTTGTACCACCCTGCCTCCCCTGGGAGATGTGCTGCATTACTGACTGACACCTGGGAGGAACTGGACGATCCAAATCTGTCCCCAGAACACCACCACCAACCTCAGAAGCAGCTCCTCAATGCCTCACACTTTAGCCAAAATCCCTGCTTAATCCCGTGTGCTTCTACAGCAGCAGCAAAACCCCTCAAATTCCTCCCTCCCTCAGCTCTTCTGGCCCTCGAGCACTTTCAGGGAGAACAGTACTTAGGAATCCAGCAAAGCCTGACTATATTTTTGATTTATCTCGCTTTCGGACATGATGTGACAACCTGGGTTGCAGCCTGTTTTACCTCGACACTTCGGTACCCTGCTAAAGATGCATTTTATAGGCATTTGCATGGCTCAGCTGGAAGGAGACTCAAAACAGCCCAAAATGTCACAAGCCATGGATAGGGCTTTTTGGAAACATCTTCAGAACTAACCAGGTTAGCCAATGGCTAACACATGTGTCCCAAAAGAGGGCATCTCATTGCCTCTTAGGTGATGAACGGGCAAAAGTCTCAAGCTGGAGTAAAAAGCTAAAAGCTGTGGAAACCCCAAGTACTTTAGAACAACTTAGAACTTCTTTTCCAGGTAGCCTCTTTTTAGTATGTCTATGAAAAAGTTAATTTCAATTTTAAGAAATGTGCTAGAATGAAGTAGTAAAACATTTGGTTCTGAAAATGTCAATATTGCATATTTGGACATTTTCTGTTGTTGTTGTTGTGCTTTTTTTTTTTTTTTTTTTTTGACAAACAAAACAAAACACTGGAATTTACATTGGCTTTGCCAAAAATGTCAGTTCCATCAAAATGACATTTTGCAGTGGGAAACTGTTTTATACTGTTTTTTTCAATCTCCCTTTTGCTGACTGCTTGCGCTGAACTCTTCAGAAAAAAAAGCAGCCACGAGTTACAATGGGAACAACACACGGTGTGCCCGCACGGGTGTTTGCATGTGCAAAAACACCTTTGGTTTTTGCACTGGGAAAAGGTGCTGCACACAGGGGGGCCTTCACCTGCAGCTTGCTTGGGTTGACAACGACGATGCTGGCTGCAGCACTGGTCCTTGTGATAAAGCCACCCAGCTGGTGGATGGCCCCTCTGGCACGGCCAAACCCGTGCTCGCCCCGCACACTCTGACAGCAAGCGGTGAGAAGGGACAACGCGGGGACAATCATTAACACAGGTTGCTCTGCGAACGCCAGTCTTCAGAGCATTGACTCAGTGAAGCGTACTTCCCACGGGAACTCTTAGTCCTGGCTAACTTGAGGCAGGACCGATTAGAGCAGGCAGTAAATATACTTAGCATGCTCAGGAACATACATCTAAAGCTGTTTATACACATTCCTCTGGACCAGCCAGCAACAAAAATGTCCTTACAGCTGTTCCTCCTTCCCTTCTTCCTTCTCTCCCCATGCTGCTTCAAAAATAAAACTTGCTGGCCTCACCTAACCCTTGCTGAATTTATTCCTCTTCACCCCCAAGCCCATCAGGTCTCGTGTCCCACCAGCTCCCCAGCTCCCTGCAGGCTCCCAGCCGTAGCACTTCTGGCTGCACTGAGGCATTAATAATGCAATAGGAGCCAAGAGGAAAAGGGCTTGCATGTTTCCTTATTGTTGAGGAACTGATACCTGCTACCAAGTCACCTTCGTCACCAGCAGGCACCTTCGTCATCAGGCTGGGGCTTTGCGTACGTAGCGCGTTTAATCAGGATGAATGGCATGTTGAGAGCCATTACCCAGGCAATTAGAGCAGTGGGGGACCACTATCTAACGAGGATGGTCTCAGGGGATTGGGCTGTGGCCACAGGGACAGTTTGCAGGCAACAGAGACCCCAAATGTCACGTCCCAGAGTGCTGCCCTATGCACAGGACTGTTCCTCTTCCGAACTGATACCACACTTGATTTGGTCTGTATCGTGTGACAGGTCACATTAGCTACACAGCACTTTTCCTGTTTTCCAGATGGGGGACTGAGCCTTTTGTACCCACACCACACTGAATGACAGCAGTTACAACACAGCAATAGGGCTTAGTCCTAAAGCAAAATCTTCCCACTAAATTCCACAGTGGACCAGTGTACCCAGACTTTGTTTCATCAGAAGCGAGGACTCACACCGTAATTTGGACTCACTCAAGATCAGAAGGACTTTTTCTTCAAAGTCATGACAAAACTCAAATATGATTAAATTCTTTACCAAAAAAACAATTATTCATTTCAAATTTGGTCAAGACAAGTTGAACATCATTACTTTGTATTTTGGACTATCTAACGCTCTACATTTTTAAAAGTTATTCCAGGTTATAAAACGTAGGACTTTTCATCCTAAAAGTGTTTCAGGACATTTTGAGTTTTAACAGAACTGCATTCTCTGAAGGAAGACCTGGTCTTCCTGTGCTTCTGCTACTGACCCTTCTGTGATTCAGCACATGGCACAAGAGAGGTGCTGGTGTGAAGCACCAACCACCCCAAGGTTCACCCAAAACCAATGCGTGCAGCCAGTTCCTAGCACTGGTCACAGGGACGTGGACTCATGAGATTGGAAGAGGACACAGTGACCTGAACACATACTGGTCACCTCTACTTTTGGTATGTTCAGTCTCTACAGTTTACGGCCCTGTAGCCACCTGAGTCAAGCCACTTTGGAAGTAGTGGAGGCCAGAAGACAGCTGATGGTCAGGTCCCCCAGGACAACATAGGAGCCCTGTGGTCAACCAGCCACACAGCACATAGAGCCAGGGAGCAGCACGAAGGAGGTATTTTGTTGCTTGAGGCTGCACCTCCATAACTGGGCAGGCAAAATAATCTGGAAGAGGGAGAGATGCATCTCCCACAGCCAAAAGGTCCAAGGAGGGCTTTTGGGTTTCCAAAGCTTTCTCCTGCTGTAGCAGCTGCTCCCAGTGTTGTAAAACCACTGGCTGCCCTCTGCCAGCTGAGCTGGAGAGCAGCTCAGAGGAAGCTACTAGGTGCTGGAGCCACGGGTCCAAGTTTTTGGAAAGAGCTCTCTGCCAAGCTCAAGGAGGCTGAGCCAGAGCATCTGGCTAAAACACACACACACACACACACACAAACACACACAAAGGCAATTCTCAGAACTGGTCTAGGACAATATTTGCTCAGAATATTTTAAAGCTTAATTCCAGTGATCCCAGAGGCTTTGTGAGCACGTCTCGCTAATGGAGCAGTTCCAGGCTTTATCTGATCAGCCCTCCTCACCTTCCCTCACACTTGTGCAGCGCCTCAGGAGCTGGAGGTGATGCAACGCCTTCCGTTCTGGTTCATGAAGTCGGAAGCCCACGGCCTGGATAAGAAAAGGACATGCTCCGGGGTGTGTTTGTGACTGGAAGTGTAACAGCGGGCAAGGGCTTGGAGGGAGGGGGAGGCAGGAGCAGATGTGCTTGGATGAGCAAGAATGGATGACGTTGTGGTCAGAGTGCAAAACCGGTCACCTGCATTCGCTTCTGGGCTTTGGCACAGGTTGTTGCACATCTCCAGAGCAAGTGACATGTCTGTGCTGCCTCTTCAGGCGTGGACTTGGTCTCTCTGAGCTGAGGGCCCCCTGTTGCAGGTCCCAAGTGCCACAGAGGGTTCCCTTGCATTCAGTGTCTCGCAAACACAAGGGAGTGAAGACTCCAGCCATGGCTTACATGACCTGAGCACAGTCCACACTGGAAGAAGGAGATGGCAGCCTGACCAAGGTCTTTGCTGAGAAGAAGTTAAGCCCTGCAATTCCACCCATCTTCCAGATAGATAACACCCCTTCTGAAACAGTGCTTGAAGGCCATGGAGATGATCAGCCAGCCAGGAAGCCCCATCCAGGAGGGAGGTCGCTTTCATCTGTGTGAAGTGCAAAGAGGTGGAAGAAGGAAGGCAGAGAGGAGAGAAGAATAGAAGAAGCAGTGATCGTTTGAGATGACTTGATACAGCAAGAAGGGAATTTTGGATGAGACAGCCAGCAATAATGGACAACAACAAGTCTTGAGGGGGCGGCAAGAGGTAACCAACACTGCCCAGAAGAGGAGATGGCATGCACAGTACAGCAGACCTTACAGCCATCCTGCAGGAGCACCTTTGTGATAAGAAAACCATTCTGTCACTAGTGAATGTGAGCAAAGAACAGTCTTGATAGGAAACGGGTCATTCAGTAAAATCCATGTATTAACAGTGATTGTTGACCTTCCTTGAAATTTTTTCATTATTTTTCTTCTATTGGAAATCTGAAAAGCCTTAAAGTGAAAGATCTTCAACAGCTGAAAACACATCTCTCACTTTCTGATGGAACCTGTAAATTTCCATGGAAAAAGTCAACGAAAACAAACATTTTGTCATTGACATCAACATTTTCCAGGGAGGAGGGAGAGGAGAAGGGGAAACATTATTTTTGACAAGGTCTACTGATTGGCAGAGCTCTTTAATAAATAGATCAGGCCAGAGTGCAGGACTCCAGTCCACATGGCAGAACTGCTGGTCCTTGAAAGGCTGATAGAGATCTTGTTGGCTGAGTTTCCCCCTGTGGTTGACAGAGCATTAGCTAAAGACAGGATACAGGCAACCAGTCCTGCTGAGAAGGACTGGATGCCAAACCAATGGCTGGCAAGATCTTTAAAGGCTTAATGACAGAAGGCAAATGCTCACATAGAGACCTGACCAGTAGAGAATTTGTTAGCTGGGGAACGGCAGGCTAGCCACATACCATAACACTAGTTTGCTCTCAAGGAGTGAGAGAAAAAAAAAAAAGAAAAAAAAAAAAAAGAAAAAAGAAAAAAGAAGAGAACAAAAAAAGAAAAAAAAAAGAAAAAAAAATACACAAAAAAAAAAAAGAAAGAAAGAAAAGAAAAGAAAAAAGAAAAGAGTAGTTTTGCTGTGTAAATATTTCCAAGGTGGCTATAACCTTCCTCCAAAGAGGCAAATCCAACATTAAACATCAGGAGAATAAATCAACTACAGAGACTGGCAAAAGGCTGCGAGTCTAAATTACAGCAAGGTCAAGAGGAAGCAGGGGGCTGCTCAGAGAGAGGCAGAGCGAGAAATTCAGCACATCTGGTAGGTACAAAGCAATGCCCTTCGGGCAAAGTCGGCCCCCAGCCCACCCCTATGCGGTGCCTAGAGCTCGGCACAGACGGGTCCGAGGGAAATCCGGCTGGGAGACAGGGGGAAAACAAAAGCAGGTGAATAAATGAGATGCAGCAGTGTAAAGGCGTGCAGCTGCTGCCTCCGCTGGTTTTTAGGGGATGCTCGCCCGCATCTGTGCCCACGCTGGAGCGGGAGCAGGAGCATTCCCAGCCCAGCGAGCAATCCCGCAGAGCTCGCGTGAGAGCGCTGGAGCGGTTCTTCGTAAGGCTCAATGCACTTCGACAGTGCTTGACTTTGCAGGGCTCCCTGGGACCTAAAATCAATGCAGGGCATCCTTAAAGCTCCCCTAAATGTCCGTGGGGAGGGGATAGGTCTGAGCATTGGCTCAGAGAACAGGAGTCCGAGCAGATCTCTGAAGAAGAGAATAAAAGAGGAGCGTGCAGTCGATTTTCCTGTTGATTTGGAGAGACTTACAATCAAGCGTCCTTTGGAGGCATAACAGAGTGGGTTGCAGCCAAAAAACATATTTACAAGAAAATGTCCATAAAAAGAGTATAGGGCCTGAATGCACATGCAGAGACATAGCATGGATAGCAAGCAGAAAACCAGGGCAAGGAGCTGGAAAAAGAAGAATAGGAAAGGTTTTGTTTAAAGGGAGTTGGAGACAAAAGTAGGTCAGGGACTGATAGTGCTTTGTGGGGATGTACGGCGGCACAAGTCGCTGGCATCCAGTACCAGTAGCTGTGCTGAGCCCACCTGGGTGGCAGGGCCACCAGAATCCCCACCGTCAGGCTCCCCTGGAAGCATCACAGAGGTTTGGATGTTGGTGGGGTTCACACAAGCAATTTCTTGGTGTTCAGTCAGATGCCTCGCTGGAAGGCTTCTCAGCACTGTAACACCTCAATTTGCTTTGAGCTTTGTATGGTCCCAGATCAATACTTTGACCTCTGCCTGTGTTTAGGCTTGAGTTTGTCACTAATATAAAACAAGAGAAATCCAAACATGGATTCCAAGTGCACCACATTTGGGAAAATGTTATCAACGCTTCAAAGTACTGCACTAACATTTGAATACTTTATAGTGTAAGTTCCTTTTAACGTTGCATTTATCATTTTGTGCTACATTATGTTTTGCTGTTATTTATCACAGTACCATATATAAAGAGGTTGCCATTTGTAATTTAATACAAAAGAGAGGAAGGGAAGTATGCTTTGAGAGTAACATGGATAGGACAGGAAAAAGGGGTATACATTCAAGCTGGATCAAAGCTGGAGTTCTGCTTGATGCAGTAGCTTGTACCTGATGGTAGCTAGGAAGGTGCAGGACCCCTGAGGAAAGTCTTTTCCTGGACCCCAAGAGAGCAAACTGATGTTTAGCATCCCTTCCACTTCTCCCCAAAGCACGTGCTGGTACAGTGACAAGCCTCTGTCACCCTGGCAGGTGGCACCCATCACGGACAGACACCAGGAATGGGTTCTTTCTCCCCAGTGCTTCAGCTCAGCTTTAAACTTATTCAAGGTACATGAACCCTGGAGATGAGAATAACGCAAGTATTTAAATATACAGAAACATATATGAATCCATCTTATTTAAATATGAATATCTCTCTTTAGATGCCCCCCTTTTTTTTCCACTTGTAGCTCAAGCTGCCAACCTCCCCATCCCGCCTGCCTCATTGAAACACCACTGAAGCAGCAGCTAACGTCAACATTGTGCTAACGGGTTTAGAGGAAGAGCAGAGGTGCTCCCGCACCAGGAGCATCCTCACGTTGCCCTTGGAGGTCCCCACTGCAGCCCCAGGGCTGCTGCTGCCCCCCCGGTGCTCGTCCATGCCGGGAAAGGGGAGCAAGGAAGGAGGCTGAGGCACTCAGCGCCGCCAGGACGAAGCCAGTCGGGGTCAGAGTCCAGCTCGAAAAGCTCATAAAGAAGCATTTATAAGTTCTCCAGAGTGGATTTAAAGCTGGCTGTGGATACAGTGACTAAGGCTGCGATCCTCAAAGGTATTTAGGCATTTGACTCCCCAGTCAAGCCAAACCTTTGAGGATCTGGGCTCCAGCACAAGGGCTTTCTACCTAGACAAGCATGAATAATAGTTTGGGCAACAGCACTGGCCACGTGGCCCTTGGGCTGAAACCCCAAAGGACGTGGGCCTAATTAACAGCTTAGATGCTCCAGGCAGGTGGGTTTGGATTCTCCAAAGCCTCTCCGAGCTGCGTGACTTTCCTACGCATCCCAACATTTGCTCATCTCTGCCTTTCTGGGAAGATGGGAAGACGCAGGGAAACCAAGAGACTAATAAAAGATCAAGTTCAACTGAGGAACCTGACCAAGGAGCTGCTTCAACGCAGGGCTGGAGGTGCATCGTGGGGATGGGAAGAGTCATTAAAGTGCAGGGGCAATGGAAACATTTTAATTAGAGGTGGCTACTGCCTCATCTAGTCAAATGTACCATTTGGCTAAAGTTGACACATCCCTGTGGAACATTTCAGCTTCAACCAGTTTTATCAGGAAGCTTTTCTTGGGGAAAAGGACTGACTGATGCTGTTTAGCTGGTGTTTAGGACGTTGGCCACGCTTCAAATCCCTGCTCTGCCTGATTCAGAATGATCTCAAAAACCTCTGTGAGCAGAAAAAAAATGAGGCTGGGAGGTGATGGTTTAAAAACACTGCACTGGAATGTTTAAAATATGTCAAAACCTTTTTTTTTTTTTTTTCTTTTTTCTTTTTTCTAGTGGGAAATTCATCAAACCTGACACTTCCCATGAAGAGCTCTGGCTCCAATGAATTGGTGTATTTGGACACCCCCTGACCCCCCTCCCTCCCTTCTAGCACCATTTCAGCCAAATATTCTTGGCTGGTTCTAATTATACAGCCATATATTTTTATACACACATACACCCAGCGCTTACACGGGAAGGCTCAGCAATCACATCTCGGACAGGGAGGGAAGTGTTGATAAGACCTTAGCTGCTCCACAGCACGAAGGAAAAAAAAAATTAAAGTCTGAAAACTTTTTTTTTTCTCTCCCCCATCCTTTACCTCGGCCTCCCAGGGAAGCCCAGCGCCGGGAGCTGGGGGCTCTGCAGATGGCAGCCACATGCAGTGGCTCCTCGGGCCCCCTCTCACCATTTCTTTTCTGCACTTCTCTAGTGCCCTCCTCAGGTTTTGCAGAAGTTCACCTGCCTCTGCATCTGGCCCTGCCGTCTGGCTGCCAGGCACCCAGCACCCTCATGGCAAGGTGAGAATTGGTCCTTTTCTCACCTGATGGGAGGAGAGGGAGCCCCAAAACCAAGAGAAGGTGATTTACTCGACCCCAAAACCCAGGGAAGGCGATTTACTCAATGATGGATTTCATCGTCAAGACCCTCAGGCTGCAGGAGATGCTTCAGGGTGGGTGCGTGACCCTGAAGAAGGCTGACTGCCCCCATGAAATGCAATATGCCTCAGGTCCTGGGACCACCAGCAAGAGCTGAGGGTGCTCAGCACCCAGTAGGATGTGCCCAGCGCCTCTTAGGATCAACCCATCGGATCAGGGCTGGTAGGGAGTGCTCCCTGAGCCTGACGCTGTAGGTAGGGTTTTGCTGGGGCTTCCTATACCTTGTGCACCTTTGAAGGAAGGGGAGTAGGGGAAAGGGTTTCCTCTGCAAATGATGAAACGGTTAAACTCGAGAGCAAACAGGCCACTCAGTTCTGCCTTTAACCCTACTGCATCAGGAGAGACCTGAGGGCCAGCCAAATCTAGCAGTTCTAGGAAATTATTTAAAAAAAAAAAAAGAAAAAAAGAAAAACAACAAAAAACAAACAACACAACAACACATACACAGGGAGATGGGGGGCAAAAGACCAACCTATTTTCACAAGAATCTGTCCTTGATTAGAGCAGCAATACGGCAGTGAGGAAAGAACCGATTATTCAGCAGCGAGTGCAGAAGAACAAATAAAAAAAAAAAAAAAAAAAAAAAAGCATATTTGTTCAGGGTGTGATAGAGAGCCTTCCAAAGCGCATGGAGACAATTGGAAATTAGGACTATTGAAGGGGAGGCATTTGCCACTCGGGGTGAGGAATCAAAGGGCAGTCCAGGGGAGGGAGGAGGGTGGGGTGGCCACCCCCGGGTGGCCAGTGACAGGCAGGCTCCAGTTTGTGACCTCTCCTAAAATCCTTCCAGGGGGCTTTCACATATTGTCTAGAGCACAAGCTGATTTCCACACAAGGAGGCTCCTAATGAAGATGTCCTTCAGGAGGCTAGGGGAGGAGACAGGGTAATGAAACCAGCCTGTTTGCCAAGCAGACGTTTCCCCCCCTAGCTGAAGGTGGCACAGACGGATAGGGGAGAAACTGATGGAAAAACATACAGTTCTTCTAACTAAAGCACAGCCATGCCACGTGCATTAATCCTGAACTCCCCAAAATGCTAGGGGCTGGAGGGGAAGGTCAGGGGTCCTCACATCCCCGGGTTCTTAGTACGGAGCAGCCCTGGTCAGCCTCCCCCGGCTGCTTTGCCTCTGGTTAAGCAGCAGTCATCATTTGCCTTGGACTGACCTGGCCAGAGTTTGAACCAGCCCGAGCAGAGATTTATTAACCCTCGCAGTCGGAGATCAATAAATAGCTTCCTCTCAAGCGGGCCAACTGCCTGGAACACAAAAACATGAAACGAGCCCACCACCAATCTGCTCCCCACCCCCCCAGTAAAAGGATGCTCTAATTCCCCAACAGACAGCAATTTCTAATTTCTATATCGTTTCGAAGCCAACTGTAATATTCGCATCTAATTACATGGCTCTGGATAGCTGCCACGTAGAGTATGGCTGTTAACAACATGATTTCTACACTTCTCTGGGGTCATTTGGAAACTACCCGGACTTGCAGCCTCCCTTCTCCTCTGCTGGTCACTCAGCTGCACCATACTGCTGAGGGCAAGGTGCACCCATGAGGTTTCTGTATGGGAGCAGAAGGAGCAGATGATGTTCTCGAGGGACAAAGACACACTGAATTTCATCCATTCAACCCTGCTCTGGTTAAAAGGGAGGCTAAATGGATGATTAAAAGCTGCAGCTGGTGATTATTTTGGTTGAAAGTGTGGTGGAAGAAAGGGTGAATGTTTACTTGAAAAAAAATAATCATTTTTTTTTTCAGTCAAAAATCAAAACCAAGGCTGGCATGTTTGGTCTGGAAGGCAAGCTGGGCATCAGAGAAAGGCAGGGAGAAGCACGACGATGCTGTAACAAACAACATGCCACAGGACTTGTAGGCAGCCTGTAGCTCCAGTAGGCAGCTCCACTTGACTCCAAGCAAGTCACAAACATGAGCTTTTTATCTGTTTATCTGCAATCAGTGTTTTTTCAGATTTGCTAGCATGCCTTCAAACTAGAGGTGCCACTTCTGGCTCATGAAGTCCCTGAGCTGCAAACCTCCAGAGGCTGGGCTCTGCACCGCTCACCCTCTGCTTCAAAATGCCCCGGGCACTTGCTGCTGGCCACAGCCGAGTGCTCAGCGTGGACCTTCCCACTGAGTCATCCCTAGCTCTTAATTTCCCAATCTTTTCCTCCACGGCGTTCTTCTTCTTTGCTGACTCCCATCTCACATAATTCTGTTTACAAATCCTCCTGGCTGACTCAGAGCTCCTTGCACGTCTCCCTCTCCAAAATACGATGGGCTTTATTTTAGAGAGGTTTAAGAGCTCACGCAGGTGGCAGGCATCAGGAATAGCTCCCTGTTACTCCCTCTTCGGAGGCTATGCAGGAGTGTGACAACATAAGAAAACCCTCCCTGGTAAATCAGATCGCAGCTTTTGACAGTTAGTGTTTTAAGACATACTCTAGCCATAGCTAGAGCTTGGCAGGAAAGACTTTCCCTTTCTCATAAAAGATTTTGAAATTTCAAGCAACGCTCCTCTCCACATCAGAAAGAAATTGGAAGGAAATGCTGAAAATGCTCACAGACCACTAGGCAAAAACAAAAACAAAGCAAAACAAAAATTGGTACAGATAAAAATAATTTCCAAATATTTGACTTGGACCTTTTTCTCTTTCTCTGTTTAATTTATTTTCTAGTAAAAATTAACTTAAATTTAAAAATGAGATGTTATTTCAATGTTAAAAAAAAAACAAAACAACAAAAAAAAACAACACACACAACAAACCTCTAATCATTAAAAAAAAAAAAAAAATTGTTTTAGAAGACTTGTAACCTTTTCGTAAGCTGGAAAATCTGTTAAAACCATCCCCTTTCCCACAAACGATTTCAGTTTGAATGTATTTGCCTTTTGTGGCAGAAAAAAAAAGCATGTAAAATAATTTTTCCAACCAGTTCTAGCAACGACTTCATGTTTTGCAACTCTTTTCAAGGTGAGAGGTGCACCAAAATAAACTCCTGACCTTGCCCAGCCCCTGAAACCAGTGGGATCTGGGGGTATTGGCTGGCCCCAAGGACCTGGTGGTCCCAAGGGGGTAGACTGGGGAAAAATTGGTGCTCTGATCTGAACCTGAGCAAAAACGCATGTGTCAGTGAGGGAGATTCACCCTTTCTTTTCTTATCCTAGCTAGTCCAACAGCGAGGGGATGTGGCACAGAGAGGGGAGCCGAGAGTGGCCAAGCTGATGTTGGGCAAGCACCTGAAGGACGTTGGGCAAGCACCAGATTCAGCAGGGGCTTGGAGGCCAGCAGGGGAGCCCTGCCACTGGCCATGGCATGCTTTTCCAGTGGATAAATAATGCTGCTTTCGAGCAATTTCCACCAGCTTTCCAGCGGTTTTCATCTGTGTTCAGTTCTCGACGGGACATCTGACACTTCGTAAATTCTACAAATTGATCCATTTGGGGCAGAAGGGCTGAGAGAAAGAAAATGGTCAGCAGATAGCGTGCAAGCCAGCTGCAGTGTTGATGTAAAGGGGAGGTTGCCAAATAGCTGCCGAGGGATGGGACAGCGGTGTGGCAGTCATTTCTCTTTCAGCTGAGCTGGCAAACAGAGACAGAACATATCCAGACTTGCATACGAGGGCTTCCAGGATTCGTTGGCCCTGACATCTTCTGCCAGAAATAGAGGGAGACGTTCTGGAAACCACATCCCTGTCGCCGGGCCATTGCTGTACCACCCCAGCTCTAAAGCCTGCTGCTCCCCTCTTCACTGCCCTCTTCTTCGCCAGAGACCCGTGCCTACCTCCTAACCCTGGTGGAGAAGGTATCCACATATCCCCTCCAACACAAGCACAAGTGACTGGGATCAAAGCAACAATTAGCAGAAGAAATTTGGAGGCCTATTTTAACATGGAAGATCCGATTCTGTGATTGTAGCAACTCCTTTTGGCCACCGAAAGTGATCGGGATGATTTCAGAGTGCCATGTTTCACTTGCACAACTCGTAATTACACTAGCAAGCCTTGCAACTCTCTGCTGAATTCACAACATGTACCTAGCAGACACGTTTTGGGTGGGTGGTAGAGTGCTCAGTCAACTGCCAACCCCGCTGGAGGCAGGATTTCTTGGGGAGAAAGTGTTTAAGAGACACATTTGGCAGAAACGCCAAATTTGCTGGGGTCATTTTGCATGTTGACTGCTCAGTGGAGACCACAATGAAAAACAGGAAAGTTCCAAAACCTCATAAGACCATAAATGCCATATTACATAAGACCAAATGTCCAAGTAGAGCAGTGTTTTGGGTCTGACAGTAGCCAGTAGCGGGTATGTAAGGAAAAACATAAAGAGCAGGGAATGGACAGATTTTCAGCTTCTAGGAAACAGCAGTACAGAGACAAAGAAGAAGTGGTTGTAGAGTCCTTCAGAGTAATCAGGATCCATTCAGCAACCTCCTCTTTCCCCACAAAACAAGTCACCCAGGGAAATGTGCCCAGTGGCAGTGAAGAAAAAGTTACTAAAAACTTGGAGCCTGACTCCAGCTAACCACGGAGCAAGGCGCTTCATCCAGGCTGTGCCTCAGTTCCCACCACGAGATAAGACATTGCATCACCATGGGACAGAGGCAATAAAACCATGTCATGACTGAAAAGTCCTGAGGTGCAAGGGATGAGGACCAGATGGGACAGCTCTGGATGGGCAGGCTGCACGAGTGTCCCCTTTCAGTCACTTTCCCTTCGGCATCTGGATTTTAGCCCCAGTGACGTGGAAGCATTGCAAAGACATTGTTCATTACACAAATAACTCGTGACTGCCATCCATTGTACATTATTTCCTCTCCCCTAGTCATCATTTCTTCTTTTTAAGAAAGATAAAAACAGCTGCCCTCGTCCAGGCAATAGAAGGACACAAGACTTTCAGCATCCAGTCAAAATGAGTGAATCATGTTGGCACCCAAGTTGCTAATAATCTGGGGCTGAAACTCATCCGAAAGGATGATTCGACCAAGCTGTTGCACAGCGGGCAAATTTAGGAAGTTCCTCAAAGCCTAAAGGAAAAAGACATCTAATAAATGGCTCCCTGTAAATGTTTCACCCAGCTCTAATATCAAATGTTATTAAGCAGTACAAGAGCCTGAGTTTGCCTCCTTGTTCGTTGGGTAACGAGTTAGGTGTGCTGCAGATGGGAAAGGTGGATTTTTTACCTTCCCAGTCCAGGCTCAATAAGACCAGGGCATAGGGCTTTTCTTAGTCTACCTTATTGATCTCAAGCATCTTAGACAAAAGTACAATACCCAAGGAGTGAGAACCAGCCCCTGCCCAAATTGATTACATGCTGAATAAGTAAGAGGCCAAGGGAGCAGTGTTTTTGAGAGAGGAACTGAGGTAAAACCAGGGGTTCAGTGATTTGAGCATCACTGCTAGACCCCTTTTCCCTAAAGTAAAAGAGGCTCTAGATTAAATCTGTCCAGGTATCAGAGGAATATCAGTTCTGCTATAGATAAAACCGAACATCACTTTCTGTTTATAGGTGGACTATTCTAAGCACTCCTAAAGCAGCATGCCTCAGCATCCCAAAATGCATCCTCTCTCCTGAGCATGCCAAGGTTAGCAAGCCAACTTTGTAGTGGCTGCGCAGGGGAGGAGTGGAGCCAAGACCCCCTGAAAACAACCAGACAATAGCTTCACTGTCTGAAACTACTGCACTCAAGATTTGAACTTGAGCCTCGGTTGAAGATGCTGTGGACAGTCTCGCTGCATTTGGCTCAATAGAGCTGCATCAGAAGTTTGCAGGTTGGCATAGAAGCGGTCAGACTGGCTAGTGAGGTCTTCTGGTTTTAAAAAGTATGAAATTATATGAAGTGGGTATGAAGAAACTGAAAAGAACATACTGCTGTCTGTTCCCTTGCTCTTGATAGGATATGCTCAGACAGAAAAAATATTAGTCTTTACTTCTTGTTTTCATGTGCCTCTTTTCTTGATTTTTCCACGAGGTTCTGTGTGTCTGAACATATATAGTGACAATGCTGGAAGAGAGCAGAGTTCAGGTTATTTTCAGAGTGTAGCATGAACCTCTATATTTCCCACTTTTCAGAAGTTTAAATTTGCATTAATTTCTCATTTCCTGCTCAGGATAAATCCTTTATGCATTCTGGAACAATACGAGACACCATTAGGCAACATTAACTTCGTGCTGAAGGTTTTGGCATACAATGCTGTATGCTCTAATCTATTTGCAAATCAAAAGCCAATGCTTTGCACACTTCAGTGAAAAGCCAGAGGCAGCCTGCCCCACTAGAAAGGTCACCAGATTAGGACTCAAGGGAACTCTTCGAAGTTCTGCCACTGATTTACTGCTCAATCATCTTGGCCAAGTCATCTCTTTTCTTTCTGCCTCTAGTTTTGCTCCCATTCTTTGTGTTTTCTATTCAGGCTGCAAGTTCTTCAGGGCAGGAGCAGCCCTCTCGTTACGTGCTGGTCCTGTGCCTTGCACAGCAGGCCCCCCTCCTAGCTGGAGCGCGCTTACTGGATGCTACTGCAACACAAAGAATTCAGAGCCTCAGCAGTTTGGCTTTCACTCCTAGGATCTTTGGTCCCTTTCGCTTGCTTCCTCGACATAAAGTTGTACAGAAGAGGCACTGGTCATCAAGTAAGTGACCAAGTTCCCAGTCAAAGGGTTAAAATAGCCAAGTCCGTTAGATAAAGAAGAGAAAGCTGTAGGAGGAACTCAGATCATATGGCAAGCTAGGTACTAGTTAATCAATAGTATTCAAAGGTGAAGGCCATATGGAGGAGCCAGGAACCATTGCGCAAGTTAAGCAAAGTTTAGTGAACAGCAAGCCTGATAAAGCAAAGCTTTAACTATTTTCTGTGAAAAGTTCCACCTTTCCTTTAACCTGGCTCTGGACCAGGGACCACATATGCCAATCTTCTCTGTTACTGACTCATGCACTAGAGGGTTCAGTGGAAGTTTTGAGACCAACCCATGGACAATACCTCTTTATTGCCCTGACAGTTCATATAGTACGTGTTACATATAATTCTCCTATTCACTGGACTCTCGATCCAAACTCTTCTGGTAAAAGGGCTTGTGGGCAGTTTACTTTCTGTCCAATGACTTCATTGCAAAGGATTTTTTTTTCTCTCTGTTGAGCTTGCCATGTGCAAGCTTTCCTTCCTCTTGTTTCCCTCCTCTTGTTTCCCAGTTTCTGGAAATAATTTGTGGTTTGGAAATGGAAATGCCCTCATAGCCTTCAAAGAGCTTAAAGCCTGCCATACCAGATCAGTCCATTGGATCCATCTAATCTGCTCTCATCTTTCCAGCCACGACCAATACCTGGTGCTTCAGAAGACAACACAACTTCACAATGGCAACAGGACACTTCAGTTTTACACACAGTCCCTTCTCTGAATAGACGAGGAGCTGCTAAAGCATCCTCCCACCCTCGTCTGCCCTAGATTTTCTGGAGGGTTCCTCAAGGAATCGACTAAAGGGCAAGCAGAGACCCCCCACAAGGATAAAGAGACTTAAAGGGGCAAAGTACATCGACACATATCAGAAGAGGGCTTCCCAAAACATAGCACAACAAACACAGCTCAGCCCCTTCCAGGACTGGCTTGGCTTCCTTCCCCTGCTCAAAGAAGTTGGCAAGCAAATCTTTATTGTAAGAGACAGAACAGAAGCCGTAGGGGAGGTACTGAAATCTGGGGATAATTCACAAAATCCTGGCCTGTGGTACAGAAGGAAACTAGTGTTATGTATCTTTCATTTGTACTTTTTGTTATTACTACTAGATTTAAATAGATAAAAGCAACCTATTGATGATCACATCCCATTTTCAGCTAACATCTTTCCTGTCTGCTTTTAAATTAATAAGAAACAGGTACAAGCTAAAGCAGACATTTTTTGGCATGTTTATTCATGTCAAGGTGGTCTTGTGCTTCACAGATGTCCTATATACTGCAGCAGGATAATTTGTTCAATAAAGTACAAATTCGCATTACAAAGATAACAGATTCTGTCTCTTAAAAGGCTACCATTTGCCCTAAAGAGCACCACCACCCTTTTCCAGGTCTGGTGACTCCATATGGCCATGGCAGGCCTTATCCCATGGCCAACCAGGAGTGGCAAAGCCACATAATGGGACTTTGCTCTCTCTCTGGAGACTTGACGTCCCCTTGGCCTAGAGCCATCAGGCAGATCATCCACATTCACCTCAGTCTGAGCTGGGCTTGCGTTCCCACCTACGATGAGTGCGTGTACCCAAGGACACCACTCTTGGGATGAGGGAAACTCCAACCAGAGGACATCGTCCAGAAGTGATGACAGAATGCGTGGTGTTACATTGCCACCTTGTGGAGAGCTCCCACTGGAAATGAACAAAGAAAGATGGCTGACTAGCAAGTAGTGGCTCTCCTGCCACCATCGCGGGCTGCACAGACGCCTCCCCGTTGCTGCAAGCCCATCATCGCCTAAGGGCCTGTACCCTTGCTGCGACTGAATGGGCCGCTACACATTGCTGTTGTTTCTCCTCCAAGTGGTGGAGAGTGGGAGCTCCATGAAAGGCCAATGAGTGGGCAACGTCATCCCATTGCTTTAGCGCCTGGATTTGCAGACTCCGTATTACAGTTGGGTACAGATGCAGCCAATGTGAAGCAAGAGGCTGGTCCTAGGCCAGCCTTCAGGGGGTAGGAGGCTGTGCTATCGCAGTCACCGCTAGTCCTTACAGTGCTGCTATCCACAGGAGATGAGCATGGCTCAACTCTGTGAATCTAGGCCTCCACACGCTGAAGGAGAGAATGAAGGAAAATGCATTTCCTTTCGTTAGGCGCAGAAGAAGCCTCTGATGGCAATGCTTTTTATATTAGTGGTGTCCCCAGAGAGGTTAAAATATACAAACAGCATGCTCCTCCTATTTGTGTGATGGAGTGCTGTGCTGACAGACTGGAGGAGAATTACTGACAAGTGCTACCATGTGGACTCTAGCAGTGATGCCATGCATTGATTCCCATCTGGTGATGATGTGCACTTTTGCGATTGCATTGACACTAAGCTCACTCTTAAGAATCTGCAGACTGTGTTTTTGGAATGAAGAGTATTAGCATTGTTTGTTATTTATTCAGTGCTACGGAGGTCTGTGACTTTACAGGCCTTTACAATTACGAAGAGGAAGAAAAAAAAAGGCAAAAAGAGAAATCACAGGTCCCTGCTCCAAGGCCCTTAGCAAGAGAAGCTAAACGTGACACAGCAAGGAAAGCAAACCCAGAGAAAATAGGCAGGTGGGTTCCAGAAGCAACAACACATGGTGTGAGACATGGATAACTCCTTATTGCCTGTGCATCACGTTGGAGAACGGTAATGTCTCTGGAGGAGGGAAAATACATCCAGCACTGATTAGAGGGAGGAAGCTGCCCTTCCAGGTCATCCACTGCCAATCCAGTTCTCTATTGGCTATCTGAAAATAAATAAGCCTAATCCCTCAGAATTGGGGAATGTGGCAGATTGTACTTACAAGCCTCTGAAGTGTAGACTGGAGTTTTCAAGACCATGAGAGAGGAATAGTCTTTGATTTCAAAGAAATCTGATACCTCCTCAAAGAAAGGGTCGCATTCTTTGAAATGCAAGGTATGGACAACTACAGAGATGTTCGCCAATAACAACGGGAAATGAATGCCAACATCTCTTGATGGGAGTAAAGGCAGTAAGTCTGAGCTCCACAGATTTGTGATGGGACTTTTCCTAAATCCTGGTTGCCAGTAAACTCAATGTCTCTCAGAAATAGACCTATAGAGATGTGAAACCACTCTGGTACTCAGGAGAAGCGCAGATTGCTACCTTTGTTTGGACAAAGGTCTATCTGATAAAGGTGACGGCACCAGCAGAGTATATTTGTTTTTCTCCAAGGCATATAATTTGATATCCCATGAGATCTTAGTTAAGAAACAAATACTTTGCACTGTGTGGAAATAGTAAGGCGTGTATTAGACTAAACAAAATTTATTTCAGTGACAGATCTCAGCTACAAATAATGTAGCTATTAATGAGGAAGCATTATAATAAATGGGACTCATTATTCACAAGATGCTTTGGTAAACTACTTGTTAGTCTAATAAAGCTTAGAATTTTCAGCAACATTTAGAGAATATAAAATCTGTGATAGTGGGATTTGCAGATGATGTATAGATTATTAAAACAGTAAGGGACAAAAAGGACAGGTTGCATTAGGGAGATACAAGAATTACCCACTTGAATTATCACAATCCAACGTGTGCATTGCACTGAAGGTAAGTGAAATGTATTGCACCTGGCAATAAAGGCTGAGATCCCACCCTACCCATCTCTTTCCCCTAAAAGAGGCATCTAAACTAAGAGCCTAGCTGGCTTAGGCTTCCTCAGGGAAGAAAAGGTAGCACCACTGGGGGAAAATCTGGCTGAAGTTTGAAGGGTTGTAGGCAAGGACCTACATTCCAGGTGTAAACATCTTGCTTGGAAAGCATATCTTGCAAAGGGCATAAAGAACATCAAAACAGCCCAACTCATCATGAGATCTTGGAGCAGTGTTTTGATGACTAATACTATCCTCAGGTGTATAAAAAATTGAATTATTGAGTAGAAACAGGAAATTGGTTTTGTCTCTGGGTCAGCCACTATTAAAATCATTAGAAGAATTGTATCTTCAGCCTTGGCATCCCCAATTCAGGCAGCTTATGGATGTCTTGGAGTTCAAAGACAAGCCACAAAAATGATCTTGTGAGAAATAATAAGTCTTGCTATGCAATGAGTGAAAGCTTTTAACTGAGTTTAGTCAAAACATGACTTGATACTTTTAAATATAGGCAGTTTTGTATGGAAAAGACGTCTTAACAAACTTTCCAGTCTTTTAGCCAGAGACATAAAAAGATTCTTTAAGCTGATGTCAGATGAATGAACTACTTTGAAGGAGAATATGATTTCCTAGCTGTGTCTATAGTTTAACATCAGAAATATAACAAAATCACAAGCCATTTCGAGTTTGTCAGGTGCAAATGGACATTTTAGCACTTTGACAGATACAATAATGCAGGACTGCTAAGGTTTAAGAGCACGTGCCTGGACAGTCACTCCAGAGCAGCTAATGCATGGTAAGTCATCATCTTAAGGTAACCTGCTCTTGAATCAATATACATCATGAAACATTCACTGCGTAGCAGCTCCTAAGAAAATTTCTGCAATCTATCTGTATACCAGAGGAGAAAAACGGAGAGGCTCACCATAGTTTATTCTTACCAAGGAATCAAAGAAAAAGAAGTCTAAATCAGAAATAGAGGAGTATCAGGAAAAGAGAAAAAACAAACAAACAAACAAACAAGAACCTGCACATCTTTATATCAAAGCAGTAAGAGCCACTCACACAGGGTAAGGATGGACAGCTCCGTTACTAGAGGCTTAAAGGCTTCTGCACCACATGAGCTCCACGCTGTCCTGAAAAACCCTCCTGAGTTGCCAAACTTCGATTCGGGATATAAGATACCTCATAAACAGTTAAATACCGTTTGTCTGAAGAAGCAGCTCAGATGACAACTGTCCTTTGTCTGAACTAAGTCTGGGAAAATCTAAGGGCACTGATTTTGATGGCAATTGGGGTGCCCTTACGATTACTCCAGCAAAAAAAATGGCAGTTTTGTATCCTTTCCTTTGCTTTTCTGCTGTTTCTTAAGCTTCCCAAGCCCTTCCTATTCTCTTCTGCCATGGCTGAGCCTCCAGCTTTCTTCCAGATAATCTCTACAAAACAGTTCCACATTCACTACACATAAATCTGTGTGACCCTGCAAGTCGATCATGCGGGGACAACATGAAATAAATGGAATTGAATACCAAGACGACACAGAGGAGATTGTACTTGAGTGTATTATTCATTTCCATATTTAATTCATTACATTTCTCCTCCTTTCCCCCCCCCCCCCCCCCCCCCCCCAATTTATATGGAGCTGCAACACATTTTCCAGCCTGCTGTGCTGGAACGCTGCAGTGTCAAGGGATTTTGCGGTTAAATGTAAGACCTTGTTGTCATATTGTGCACTGGGCCTTTGTCCTCAGGAAACCGACAGCTCCAAGTTAGATAACAACTGGTAAATCATCATCTTTGCTAAGCGTTTGCAAAAGCAGGTAGGGGGGCAGGAAGGAGGATTTTTTTTTTTTTTTAGAGCAGAAAAAGAAAGAAACCTTTCTTCCAAGGGATTAACAACTTCTCTGACCACCCATCTTTGAAGTTTCCTCCTAAATCTCTGCCCTTCCCGATACTGCCATTTTTGACCTGCTTTTCAAGTCAGAAGAGAATATTTGTCTAGGGGCTCTCAGTAGGGTGTGAAGGACAGAGGAGATGTGGCTTAGAAAGAGGAAAAGATGCCTTTTCTGGTGGGAAAAAGAAGGGGGTGTGGGTGGAGTAAAACAACCACAAGCCAACTTGATTTAGTACTTCAACAATGGTCAGTCATTATTCTCTAAGGGTTAAACCTGCTTGGAAAGCCCATGGGAGGAAGCCTACACTGGTTGGTTGCAGGGTTGCAGGGACCGGATAAGATGACTTAATACAACATGTTTTCTTTTCCAGCCCCGATTCCCATGATTTTTTAATAAGTCAACCTTGAATCAGCTAGCGAAATTTCCCTTCCCTATTCTTTAAGTCTTCTCTAAATTTACCCTCACACCTCTGGAATGATCCATAATTGTATATTTACCCATTGAACGGAAAGCATCTGACTTCCCCTCCCTGCCTGGGAGTCAGTACTGTGCTCCTCGCACCTCTGCTTCAGCCCCGAGCAGTTTCTACATCAACCCAGCTAAGGCTCCACTTGTGCACTGGTATTATTATTATTCATATTTTTGATCATCTGTGTATGAAGTAATAAAGTCCCATGGTGGCATGTTGATGCATGTGGAAGAGAAAAACAAAATACTTAATCCTAGCCAGATGAAAGAGAGAAAAAAGAAAAAAATCGAAAAAACAAAAACACCCTGAGTTCCTCCACACTCTTGCCTGGTAAATTTTTCTTCTGAAGCCAGCTGTTTGACAGATGGCTTCAAAGTGAAGTTGTGTTCACTACTCTTAGATAGTCTGAGGGTCCTGTTTTGCTCACTCTTTTTTTTTTTTTTTTTTTTTTTTTTTGTTTGTTTGGAAAAGATCGGAGTCACTGCTCACCAGCTTCACAACTTCACTGTACAGAGAAAAAGAAAAAAAGAACAGCAACAAAACCAACTGCAGTGACTTAAGTCATACTCAGGATACAGCAGTCTGGATCTGAAAGCAGATTAGGCTGGGGAGGAGAGGCAAGTCTGAACAGAGCCTTTCGATTCACTTCATGCTCTTGAAACGTCCACAGGCTTGACATGGTAGGAACTGGGTGACAGCAAAGATTTCTGTCACCTTAAACACAATGTTATGCTCTGATAGCAGTGGAGTTTTTCTTTTTCAGTCTCTGATGTTTTTTCCAGTGGAGAAGAGAGATGTGCTAAATCTCCAAACATTTTGCAAGCCAGCAAATTCTAGTTAGATCAGTTGCAATATTTCATTTCAATAACTCCAGGATGTTCTGCTTTGTTCTTGGAACTTAATCTCACCGTGGTTCCAGACACTGTCAGCATGTTCTCTGCCCCTTCCATTACTTCTGTACATTTGGTCAGGCTCACCACCATCTTTGCAGCATCCACCCATTCCTACACGTTCTCCTAATGGTTTCACTTCTTAGTCCAAAAAACACCTCTCTCCGTGCTTTCCCATGGCCTCCTTCTCTTCAACAGATCCCCATAATCTTGTATGAAAGAAAAATTAGCCCAAACCTATCTGCTCTTTCAAGCTCCTGAAGGCTGTCCTGCTGCCCACCCAAGCAGCTATGGTTCACCTGATCAGACCACCAGCTATCAGCAGGACTGTCAGATGTGCCCAACACACTATGAAGGTGCAAGGTGCTGTCCCTGGAGGTAAGGATCCATTAAATTCCTATTTCTACCCAGCACAGTAAAGTGAGCTACCACTTAGGTAACAGTAAAACAGGGGTACCGAGAAGAAAGCAGGATGATGCAATTTAGCTCTTGTGATAAGAAAAAAGGTTTTAGTGGGTTTGGCTATTCATCCACAAAAAAGTACCTTTGTGCATCTGATGTGTCTTCTCCCTGTTTCTGATCTTTTCAGGGCAAATGTTGTCTATTATTTTGCACTTGTATATCATCTGTGCTACCAAAAAGGCATTTCTGAGTCTGGAAATGTTACTGTAGTACTGGTGTTCATCATGGTGAGGGGAAGGACAGAAAGCAGGAGAGGGAACAAAGAGGGCACAGATAACACATCTGAAATGAAGCACGGACAAAGGCCAAGAAGAGAGAAAACAAGCAGAACAGAAAAGGGGCAATGGAAAACTCTCTTGGGACAGCCCAAACGGGTCTGTTTGTACAGCTTGTGTGAGTGTCATATAGGGGCAGGTGAGAGCTGCCATATGGCCAGCCAACGGCGATCGCTATCCGCCAAGGAAAGATGACACCTGGTATGATGTTAGAATATGGATCTGACTTCTCTTGGGTTTTCTCTGCCCACAGCATTTTTTAAATTGCATGATATGCTTCTTTATTTATTAGCATCTGCAATCAAGAAAATATTCAAGAGACACATCACCATCACACACGCTTATTTTTGTTATAATTCCATATCTTATTTCCAGAACTGTCTCATAACTATGTGGAAAGATACTACAAAGCACTTTGAGAATATTACATGACAGTAAAAGAGTTATGACACAAGACCTGTTTCTAAATGGAATTCATCACATTTTTCTACATGTCCTCTGTATTAATAAACAATGTATTTTCTTGCATGTTCTTACAGAGCAAACGTGGAGCCAACCTGATCAGTGAATCTTGTTTATCCTTTAATCGATCCACGTACAATTTACTATCCAAAAGTTTATCACAAAGCACTACAAACGTTACACGGGATCTGCCGTGCTTAAAAGCTTTGTGAAAGAAGTATATTTTGCAGGAAGTACTTGAAAGATGAGATAGAGATTGTTTAGTGTGCAAGGGATTTGCTCCAAAGCCCACTGAGGCTGATGGAATGACTTCAATTGATTCCAATGGTCTTTGGAGCAGAACCAAGGAGGGAAGAACTAGCGCCAAGCATAAAGGGCAACATAAAAGAAGGCGCAAAAAATAAAATTCAAATTCAAGATTAACTATGATGGAAGAAGTCCTGGCCGTACTGAAGTCAAAGACCATTTTTTCCATTAACTTCAAAGAACGAGGACTTCTTCAAGCAATTTGTTAAAAGATACTGTTATGGATCTATTGTTCAAATGGTCTGCAGTGGTGAAAGGTCCTAGATCCAAACCTTTTCCGTCGCCATGATTCATACACTGATACTACAAGTCATTGCGCATGTTCCTCTAGTGGGAGATAAGGAACCATGCCTAATAAGAAAAATCATCTCCTGTGCCTATGAGGTGGTGACTCTGGTGAGATAGCCTGTGTGTGCCAGCTGTTGTGTTTTTCATCTGTCCCATTACACTGACATACTTATTTAATGCAGACCACTGCCATCAGATGCCAACAGCTGCAGCTAATCGGTACATGGTTGTTTCTGATGAAATGCTTTTCAGATCAGAATATGCCAATCCATCAAACCCAAGACTTTTGATGGGGGACATATTTCAACCAACTCCCCCCAGTTTTAAATTCCACTTTTGTTTTTAAAATTAAACCACTGGCAGTAAAAGAGTAAAATACAAAGAAGAAGTCAATATCAAAATCAAATGTTTTAGCTGATGCTAGAGGAAAAAAAAAATCAAAACCTGGGTTTTCATTTTGCAGAAATTTTTGAAATTTTGGCTGTTGGCCCAAGTTTAAAACCCAGGTTCGGTTAAAAAAAAATTGTTGAAAATGTTCACAGGATAGGAAAGCCGTTTCCTGCCAACTCTATATTGGCTTACAGTTCTGACGCATGCAAGCTGGGTTTGAATTAACAGATTAGGCCCAGATCCAAAAAGGGACCTAGGCACTTAAAGTGGGACTGAGGTATGCAAGTCCCAGACAAAGGTCCTCAGTCCCTGGAAACCACCAAGTTTTCAAAATTAATAATTCTGCTTTGGAGCACACCCCAGAGCACCTCAGCCCTGACAGGCAGCTCCATGCCCACCTCTGTCTTCACCCCACGCTGGCCCTTCTCAGGCTCCCCTGGTGCATGCCCACCAAAACCAGGGCCCTTCAGATATGCAACATGTCCGTTTTCTTCCAAAAACACAAACAGAGGAAGAGGTGGTGCCACCTTATCGTACAATAGCTCAGCGCTTGGAGCACACACCCAGGCAGAGCTGGGCTGATTTCCCCTCTCTGAAGGGCCCAGCCGAAGCCCTCCCTCTCCTCCTCACCGCACTGCACTGGCATGCAAAAGAGAACCAGGAGATGTCCTTCGGTGCCCCTTGCCAAGCTTTGTTTCAACACCTGATCTTGTTATTTTCAACATGGAAACACATAAAGCATTCTCAGAAACCCTGGAGCCCTGTTTTCTCTTCAGGAGAGGTCTTTGGATTTAAGACATCCTTGTGCCCTCAGTGTCCCCTTTTGCCCATCTTGGGCAGCTCCACAACCAGCGTTGGCCGCTCTGTTTCCTATCTTTCCCCATGTCCATGTTTCAGTGGGTCAGGATGAGGCCCTGTGGGGCTCAGCCCTTGCACTCCATGGCACACACAGGGGCAGTTCAGCTCTCCATCGTGTTTGCTGGCTAGTAAGCCTTGGGAGAGGATGCATGCTGCTGCTAGGCCACGGAGGCACCCAGCCCCACTGTGCCACTATCCCTGCCTGCAAGTATATGGAGCTAGGAATTAGGCTTCCTTGTTTACATCTCCTCCTCTTTTTATCTTTTCCACCCCCCTGCTCTTTCCCCGCTCTTAGTAAAGAATGTTTTTCAAAACAAGTGCCTGCATTCGAGCTGCTACAAACTCCAGTTTCCTTGGAGAAATGTTTGTGCTCTTTAACTTAAAGAATTTCCGAAACATATAGCAAAGGAATTTCATAAACTGCTCATTGAAAAACATTCCATACATTCCCCTCTCATCCAGAGACACCCGTGTGTGGTCTCCGACAAGGTCAGGTTTGGGGCTACGTAACGGGGACAGAGATTCCAGCACTCGGAAAACAACAGATACCACAGACCGTGAGGCGGGGGGGAAAGACCTCGTGACTCCCCTCGCTGGAGGCTGGGAGACCACCGGAAAAGCTACAGACAGTAAACACTATGCATTTATCCCGGGGAGGAAAATCCCAGCGAGAACCTCCTGCATATCTGTGAGAGAGTGACATCAGGCTCTGCGCTGCTAAGGAATGGAAAAAAAAGGAGAGGAAGCCAGGGGCGCCTGGCTATTACTTCATCTAAGGAAGGTGAAGGCACACAAGGAGGTCCTTTAGAGGTGGGCTGGAGGCCTAGTGCAAACAGTGGGCAGCCAGAGAGGGAGAAAGTTATGGATGGATGCTGGGGCAGCAGTGGGATGAGCACCTTTGTTGCAGATGGCCTCCTCCCCGTGTTGAAATCTGGGAGACACGTCTGCTGGCCCTTCCATCCCTTGAGGCGCTCTGAAGCTCTAGGAACGAGCGCTCTGCACATCTTCAGTTTACACTGTTTGCAGAAACCATAACGTTGTTATTTCCAAACCAAGTACTCTGAAACACGCCAAAGGCACCATTCCTAATCCACTACGATGGACATGACTCACGGCAGGTCTTAAAACAAAATTACCCAAAGTGAAGTAAGGAAAAAAAAAAAAAATCAGGAAAATAGTCTCTTGGAGAAAGTCCTTCTCTAGTACCTGATGAAATGTTGCAAGAGGTGTTTTATTACACATTTTTCCACTGAAGTTCTCATGCTAGAATTGGTTTCTGAGTTTAGGTCAGCTGGAGACCCGTCAACTCACAGGGCATGTTCTAGCGAAGTCTGATATACAAGGAACTCTGAGCTGAAAGCTGAGGTTTTGTGGAAATTGATAACAAGTCCAACAATATGCACATCAGCACGGATTATACATGACTGGTGGTTAGTAAGATCGTTCCAATTTGGTAAGGTATTGCTACTTTCTTAGGGCTCATTAATGACCACAAGGCATACTCAGTGCAATCATGATTCAAACCTTTTCATTTGCTCCCCATGTCACTCATGTAGTTAACCAAATCCTTCGTCCTCAGCCATGAGTCTCCCTTAAGGGAGACTGGAGCCTAGACTACGCATTCTTAGACTTAGCTCCATTTGTAAGCATGTGAGGAAAAAAAAGGAAGCTTAGGCTGGAGATGTCAGATCTTTAGTCACCTTCACAGAAGTATCGCATTGCAATAAATTGACCACAAACAATAGCCTGTACAGGATTCTGTAGTGAATGACAAGGAATGAGAAATAGCTGAGACAACAAACATACACTCACAACATTACAGTCGCTAAACCCTTTAAATCTGGGAAAGGAAACGTGAGGAATGACTCCAAATATCCACCTTCATCTTGTACATCATTGTGACTGGATGAAACAGCAGGCACAAAGAAAATCCTGCTAGTGAAACACCATGGATTGCCATCGTTGCTGCTGCTGAAGGTTGTCTCCGCTCTCCTGTTTGTTCTCTCCTAGCTCTTTATAAATTCAATCCAGCTATTAACAATATCCATTAGCTTCTCCAGAAGATTATCTCAGCTTTAGCAACTGGAATGCAGGGATTAGAAAAAAAACATTCGGTTTTGTTTTTAATAAAAGTATATGTTGATTTAAACTGATGGCTTTTAACATCTGTTGTGCAAGTCTTTGTGGTAATAACCCTCAGAGATTGTTGGAGAGGGAGATAATTTAGTAGGTAATAAACATCAGTGACTTCATTAATAAAATATTCTAGCATAGACATTACAAATGGGAAGAAACAAGGCTTCCACCTGCTTGATAAGTGCATTGCTGAGGCTAGAACTCTGGCTGTTGTTGGCACAGCAGGAGATGACCCGGTAGCTCTCACCCCAGCTATGGCTATGGCTACTTCAAGAAACGTGTGGCAGAAGAGGTGCCGCATCCAGGGACCATCAAGACATTTCTGACTATCACCATATGAGGCACTGATTTCGAAATGCTTTACCAATAAGGGGTTGTTCTTAGTTCCTGACATTGCTTTAACCCAGCTGACAACACTTTCTTGGAGCGCTGGATGCCTGTTAGCTGGAAAATGGTGACACAGATTAAGCAGGGAGTACGGGAAGCTGCACTGCCAGCTGCTGGGTCACTCAAGCGGGTCCAAAGAACCACAGTTACTGGCAGAAGAGTTAAAAACCTTCCGTAGGAATCTTTTTGTCTTCCTCCACGGGGAAAGCTTTTGAATGCAATTTCCAGCCAAAACCAAATTTCTTCTGGAAGTCTTTTTATTGATCATTTGCGTGTGTGCAGCAGGGGGGACCCTTGAGGGAGACAAGCTTTTAAAAAACAGAAAAAGAAGTTGAAACCTTCAAAGTTAAGAACTGTAAAGGGGGGAGGAGGGAAAACTGTATCATGGATGGGGCTATCCTGCAGGCATTTGGAGATCCAGACAGCAACTGTGTGATGGGGACATGCCCCACACCATGTGAGGGTGCATGTTGTGGTGTCCTTTCACACCAGCTTTCCTTCCCCTGCACAACAACGATGATGAGGACACGAGGGAGAAGTGCTGTGCGTTTGGATCCCAATCCAATACGGGACCCAGGACTGCATCCCAGCAGCTAGACACAGACAAGGAGGAGTGGTAAGTTTTCTCCCTTTCCTCCTAGTTCACATAACTGAACCTGGAATCAGGAACAAATGAGTTGGCACCTGCTCCTGTCCTACCTGAGATATTTGTCTTATCTCAAGCAAATTAGTGCTGTCCTTTGCCAAACAAGCAGTCAGTCCGTTTTGTACCCTGTTCCTTCCTCAGGGAGTGGGACAGGGGCTCTGGTGTGCCCTTCCCCAGCCTTGGCACTGCCACAGAGGTCAGTCCCTCATGTGCAGTGCTGTGGCAGGCTCTACATGCTGGGGAGAAGCATCCAAGCCCAACGCTCCCCTGCAAAAAAACAGATGAAGGGAGCGTGGTTTGTGCCAGAGCGTGCTGAATCAAAAGCATCTGAAAGGTTGTCCTCCCCCGTGGCTTTGCGGCGAGCGTAAACATAACAGCTTGGGAAACTCTTTTCGGGCTGTGCTGAAGGATCCCTTTGAGGCTTCCCGCCCGCAGCCGTTTCCTCCCCGGCAAAAAGCTGAGAGGGGCCTCTTGATGCTGGCTCACCCCCCGAGACATTGATTGCTCTCTGCTATCTGGGGTCAGGGAGGGGTGGGGTAGCAGGGTGGGGGTTTTCCATCTCCTTGGTGACCAGGGGCTGACCCAGGTTCCTCTACAAGCCTACAGCCACACAGAAGAAAGAACCGTGCAGGTCCGCAGGCAGGAGCGCAGTCTCTTTGGCTGTCACTTCCAGCCAGGAGGACAGAAGACATCGGTCTTTACCAAGAAAGAAAGAGAATTCCCTAAGATTGATGAAAACACGTTAGCATGGGTGAGACCAAGTAAATGCCTTGGGAGGACAGGACAGTCTATACACTTTCAGATGAGCTCACGTGCCAACCCAAAGGCAGCACTATCTTGATGGAGAAAAATTAGGCAAAGGCAGCTCTAGCCATCATGGCTACAGCTAGAGGACGAGAAAGAGAGACAGATCACTTATTTTCTTTGTTTAATAAGATGTGACAAACTGTGAGTGGTCCCAGCCCTTACAGAAACTGTTACCCAACATGTTTCATTCATGCGCTGAGTCTTTGCCTCTTTTGTCATGCAGTGCTCAGAAAGAACAGGCTGTCCCTTGACTCAGAGCTGGCTGTTTTGAGGCTGCAGCTGAACGCCATGGCAGGCTCGTTCTGTGATGCATCCTGAAGTCATGGTGACCGCTGGGGGACAGAACACGGCTGGAGGAGATCCAGCCCATGTGCCCAGGTTTCCATCCCATGACCACGAGGTCGCGTGGAGGAGAAGAGATGGTGCATGCCTTGACAGGGGGCTCAGGCACAGACCCCATCCACCAGCTAGGACAGAGCTTATCTGGATGTACCATCTACATGCAGCACCTTCTTGAGGGCCACTCATGAGCTCCCTGCCCATCCTACCCAAGTTCTGGGCTTCCCAGGTGGCACCACATAGCACCCTGTCCTAACATCGTCAGCTTTCCATGAAAGGGCACTCCTAGCACATATCAACTAGCAGAAGTGTTCTTTATCCATCAAAGCTAGATCCACTTGAGGATAGACCCTGTGTTATCCATAAAGCTGTCAAGGATTTTCTGCAGATTTTATCAGGTATTCTAAGCAGAAGGAATCACTCCTGAAGCTGTTTGGGAATGAATCAGGGAAGGAAATCCCCATTTTTCTGACTGACTATAGGGAGTTTACATGTTTCAAGATGCCACCACTTTAAAAAACAACCAAATCCAATGTCATTTAAAAGATACGATTCTTGTTTGTTGGTTTGGAAAACTGTTTTGGTTCTCTCTACAAGACTAAACAATTATTTAGGCATCTAGACCACAAACAAAATGTTGGTAAATATAGAAAAGATTAACTTATTTAGAACTACTGGTACTAGTAGCTAACTGCAACATCAGTTTTGACTGTGGATGCTTTTGCTACGTGGGTGCTTCATTGCCCCTGCTAGCCTCTGCACTCAGCAGCATGGGATGTAAAGGCACAAAATTCAACATTTGCCATTTTAACAAGCCACTGAGAGGGGTCAGGGAAATGCAGTGTTGTATCCCTCAAATATTCAAGTCACAACCAAGCTGCTGATTTCCTTTCTCGATACCTATTGCCTAGCAATTTTAGCTTTGTTCCTGTTTCCACAGGAATGAACCTGACCAAGGGAGGGCTACAGAGACCTCCGAGCAAAGGGTGCTGCAGAGGCTGGACCCATTGCCCCTAAGCCCATCATCTCCCTAAGGTATGGGCCTTCACACTTCACAGCAAGGAACCTACATCTGAGAAACATGTTTGCGGCTCAATCCCTTACGAACCACACACAGGAGGACAATGAAGTGAAATGGTGAAAAAGTGACCAGTAACAAAGGGAGATGCACAAAAAAAACCCCTTTGTTCTTGCACTTGGGCCGGCCAGAGCTCTTTGATCCAATCATTGCTTTAATGAGAAGGATGCCTCAGCTGTCCCCAGGCACACAACACCGCTGGTGCTGGTGGACTGAGATGCCTGGGGACCCACACCACAAAAGAGAGAAGGAACCTCAGCAAACAGTAGTTGAGGAGGGCATACAGTTTTGCTGCTTCTTTTATCTCCTCTTAACAGCCTAATTGGAGTGTAATGAATTTGGGGTTGGTGCTCACTGCCAGACTTGCTTCTTTGATGTGTTTTTGGCCTCTGCACTATAAAAATGTGATGGAAACCAAAACCAAGATATTACACCTCCATAAAGTGTCTCTGGGTTTACCATAAGATTCCGCCGTTTGTTCCAAATGGCCAAAGCCACTAACAGGCCCCTGCTAGCCAAGATGTTTGGGTAATGAATAAGAAGCAGAGAGAGATGCCACTGTGAATCAGAGCTAGGAATGTGTGTTAATGGCAACAGAGGCGGATCCTGGGCTGTAATGTGGAACAGAAGAGCACTGTGCTCGTGTTGCTCTGCAACTGTGTCCAGCAGGAGCAGCTCGTGATGTCTGAAAGCCCCAGTGGGACAGGAGTATTTGGGAAGATAGGCATACCTAGGACATACCAAAGCAGCACCTTGCGCTGGTCATGCCACCAACAGCCAGGCTGCTTCTGTGCCTAAGCACTTTTCCTCGTTGCACTTGGAGGTTGGATTTGAACAATGTTAGATGGTCAGGGCTGTGCGGAGCCCAGAGCTCCCAGTGCCCTTTTCCCACATCTAGACCTCCTGGCCACGTGGGTCTGGTGAAGGCCCTAGCAAAGAACCTGCCAGAGAAATCAGCTTGGAGGGACAGAGGGCTTCTGCAGCTCCAGCTGGACTAAGCACCGGCTGGCTCAACTCCCTCCATCTCTCCACCTCAGTTTCTGTCCAGTTTTGGCCTTCTTCACACCTGCCACATGCCCCTTTTCCAGCTTTCCTTGGCTTTCTAAGCTGCTGAGCTCGCTCCTCACTGAACCCATGTGCGTAGACACACACAGTGGCAGCCAGCAACACAGAGCCCTTCAGTTATGCAAGTCTTTCTTCTACCCTGTGTTTATTGCTCCTCCTTAGCCTATGAGCTCTTCCCAGCCAAATCTCTTTCCTACACTGTGACAGCACAAGCCCACCATGCCTTTTTTTTTTTTTTTTTTTTTTTGTCTCTCGTGGGCCTTTCCCACTAGCAAATATTTGCCACTGCACAACTCACACATCTCCAGCACACAAACTGCCCCAGTTTGAAGACAAGACCACCACAAGCTGCACCCCTCTGCCAGGGTCACCATCCTCCCAATGAGGAGGGCACAAGCACATGGCACGTGAGGCTCTGAAGGGCATTCCAGGAACACATCCCACCCTGCAGGTGGGTCCCCACCACCTCACTTGGGCTCCTCAGGCCCAGAATAACCTCCCCTGGGAACACCTGAGAAACTCAGTGATGCTTAATGACCAAAACAAAGGGTCCCACACACATTTCATCTCTAGGGACACAAACAGACAGATCGTGAAAAGTTGGTACTGAAACACCCCCACTAAGTACAGATGCTCACCTGTTTCTATTCAAAAATCAACTAAGCGAGCTCATGTTTGATGAACCAACTCATCCACCCAAAACTCATGGAGACCAGAGAAAAAAAAAAAAAATCCAACTGTGTATCTGTTTGCCTGTCTTCAGTGATCTTGCTCACAATAAAAAACGATGTGCCTGCTTGGAAAAATTCTGGATGTCGATAGTTCACATACTTGCAGAACATCCAGGGCTAAACCCTATTTAAATCAATATAGCTACATCCATTTTAGGGAAGCTACCCGCAATTGACAGATGCCTGGAACCTGGCCCTGAGTCTGCCTCTTCCTAAAACAGCACTTACCCTGTGACTGCATGCTTGAGCCACAGGCTGCTGATAAGATACACTTCTAGTTAAACGCTGCCCTCGTTCAGCTATGATTCACATTTAAGAACAGTTAACTAGTGCAGCTGCTCTGGACAGAAGCCTGCTTTTTGCAAGAAAAGCACTTTCTGGAATAGGTATACTTGAGCAGCTTCACCGATAAGCAAGTTACATCCGCAAATCCCAGGACGAACTGTGTTCCCGGAGCCTGACACTAGAGGCAGGGACAATCCTTCTCTTTGCCTTGCAGTGACTACTTTCACCTTAGCTCCATCGGATGCAAGCAGAGAGGTACTTTCTGCCTTGCTCATTACTGAGGAGGGAGTCAGTGAAGAATAGAAGAGACTACAGCTGAATATTAGCCCCGTGGCTTCCCTGAGCCCCAGTGCCCTGCCCGCTGCTCCTGGGGACCATCACTCGCCCAGGGTCATGAGCACACCAGACCATACACGTGCAGGCAGACGTACACAGCTGAAGGGCTGGAACAGCTCCTTTTACTGAACATCTGGACTTACACATATAAACTACTCAACACTCTCGTCCAGAATTACAGAGTCTTTCATATCTTATCTCTCAAAAGCCACTTATCAGCCCATGGCTTTCAGACTGCAGTCTCTCCCGTCTGCCAAAGTGGAACCCAGCCATGCACAAACACGAACAACAGCAGCCCCTCTCTCCTCTCCCACGCTGATGGCTGCAGCTCCTCTGATGGGGGCTCAAACTTCAGGAGCAGTGGGAATAGCTCCATCTACCCTGCTGCCACGGGCTTGCGGAAGAAGTTGAGCAAAGTTTAGCCACAGGGCAACATGAATGCCTCCTTGCATCCCAGGCCAGGGAAGGTGGCAAGCTAAATGCCTGTATTTATGCCCTTCATTATGGTGAGAGGCAATAAGGAAATATCTGTAAGCAAACGTTGAAGCATGTTATCCACATTGCTGCAGCACCCAGAGGCTTGAGGCAAGCCCTGGAGCCTCCACGTCCTAGATGCTGTTCAAAAATGGACCAAAAAGACAGGTTTGGGCCCATAAACACACTTTCAGTAACAGGAACTAGTCTGGATTTTTGTTTAATAGAAGCTTCTAATAAAACATCCCTTTTGTTTTTAACTTCAGCAAAATGCTCAAAACGAAACTTCATTAATGGGTTGACATTTTGCAATCTTTGTAAAAGAAGGAATACCTCTTTTTTTTTTTTTTTTTCATTTTCATTTTCACTCTCCCTTTATCTTTTAAAGGAAAAAAAGGAGCAGAGGACAATATGCAGGAAAAACTTTTCAGCTTCAGAGCCGTGAAAATACTCTGCGTTTCAAGTTCATTGGGCAAAACACTTTTTCCCCAAAAAACCTTTTCAATTTTTCCATGAAAATTCTGAAATGAAATGGAAAATTCTTTCTCTGTGTTGTAAGAGGAGACTTACATCACTAGACTTCAAGTAAAAAACATGTATTACTACTAGAGCACAAGATACGAGCCTCGACGTCGCAGCAACAAGAACCGCAGCAGTCCTTCTCTTCGCAAGCAAATGGGGTTGGTGCCACGGCAGACGGGGCGGACAGAAACGGGGAGGAGAAAAGC
Organism: Netta rufina; assembly: GCF_964035555.1. Classification (NCBI taxonomy): domain Eukaryota; kingdom Metazoa; phylum Chordata; class Aves; order Anseriformes; family Anatidae; genus Netta; species Netta rufina. The sequence goes on along the minus strand of NC_140128.1, from coordinate 43,770,562 downwards.
CCCGACATGCTAGCAGGGAGAAGTTTAACATAAACCAGGATTGTTGCTAGCTCCAGACTCGCTGAGCTAACATCGTATTTCTCGGCTGTATGGACCGCACATGGGCCGTACATGGCTTTGTTCAATCCAAGAGAGGTCTGTCGCAAGAACAACCGTCTCCGCATTTGTTATGAAACCGAAGTTCAGGCACAAATCACAGCCGACGGGTCTCGTTCCAGCAGCCGACGATACAGCCCAGGGAACGAAGATGAACTCGATAATTGGGCACCCTTGGGGAAACAGTTTGAATACCATCCCTACTAGCAGGGGCTGGAGGAGAGGGTACAGGTGCCGTGCCTTCCCTGCCCTGAGCGTCCCCTAAGCCCACATGCACTTCGGCCCCCATCAGCCAGTCCTTCTCTGGCAAAAAAACACGCTTTCAGATGCTGCTGCCAAACCTCAGAAATGTATATTGCTGTTCTGGCTATGTTCAGGAGGAAGGGGAAGGGAAAGCAGTGTGCAATTTTCAACAGTTTCTCCTTGGAGAGGGGCCCCCTAATTTTCTGAAAGGGGCCATGGAGGAGGGGGAGAAAAAGAGAGAGGCTCTGTCCCGCTTTAATCCCTTTTCCCAAATTAGTTATACATGGGGAATTCATGATGGAGTTCCCCCTTTGGGCTTTTAGCCTCGAATCATTTCATAACACACAGAGCCCATCTGAAACCTTTTGATCACGTCACTTCTGAGGCTGCCGTGTCTGTGCGTGTGGCTGCGCAGAGCGGCGGATGGGAAAGGGGAAGACGGGGAGCAGAGGCTCCAGGCAGACGCAGCAGGCACACAAGGGGATACTAGCACTGTGCCAAAGGGGAAGAAAAAAAAAACAACACACACACACACAAAAAAAATAAATAAACAACAACAAAACCAGAACAAAACAACTGCAGGACAAAGACCTGATACTGCTAATTTCTGCAACGAGGGCTCAGCAACACCAGCTACAAGTCTCCTCCGTGCTGCTGTCAGGATGGAGCTACCTGGACCCTTGTGGGACTGCAAGTGCTGTTTATTCAGCTGGAAATCACCCAGACTACACTGAAACAGGCCAAATTCAGGGCCTTTGCTCAACCGAATGGGGCGCTTTGACTTGAACAGGTCTCACATCACTAAATGCGACTCAGCCCCAAGCGGGCGTGCTTGGACATGGTTTCCAAGAGCCCACGATGCCAGTGACAGCATGGCACAAAATCCTCTTCACTGTGGGGAAACTCAAAAGTTTGGGATTTCAGCTACTCTGTAGCTTTGATTCCCCAAAAATACCATAAATTGCTACTGGGCTTCAATCATTTAGGATCCCACAGCTCTGTCAAAATTGTTCAGTTGACCAAGAAGGGTAGAAACCTCCCCTCAGGTTAATAGGAATGAGACCTGGAATGAGACCTGCAAGCCAAGATCCTCAAAGGTATTAGATCCTTAGATCCTCTTAGAAATCAGCAGTATTTAGACATTTTAATAAGTGTCTCAAGGCTCTGGACCTAAACACCAATGCCCTAAAGAAAAATTGTTTGTCCAGGAAGGTTTACAAAGGTGACTGGGAGAGCGTGCATTGCTGGGAGTCTAAGCAGAGATGTCAGTGTTTTGGCAATTTTTACTCACCACTGGTTATTAAAACAAGAGCTCAACTGGTTTAATTAAAACTCATGGTAAATAGATTTACTTTCTCCAGCGCCAGTGCTCTATATGGACACATTTAAATGCATTTACTTCCATTTAGCTAAACTTGGTAACTGACTCTTCTAAATGTTTCCACATGGTGGCTTGGATTTTTTTTTCTTCAAACTAAATCAATTTTAAACCAATTTTCGTTACATTGGTGGTTTTGCATGTCCACAAGGCCTGCGGGCCTCTTGGATTGGAAAACTTGGCGTGAAATTCAGCCCAAAAGGCCAAGTGCTGAAACCCCATGAAAATGAAACCGCTGCAAGCTATAGGGGAAGCTGTCTGCCTGGGCTGCGAGCACGTTCCTGGGGCACCAGCCCTGTGTGGACCAGGGTGCAAGCATGGTTGAAACTTGCCTCTGGACATCGCCACCATGCAGCCCCCAGCAGGTTTGATATCTGGCAGCGGCAAACCCAAATCCTGGCTGGTGGGAATCACTTGAAGCATACCCTGTAGGAAGATCAAAATCTGATCAGGAGCCACCCCCCCCCCCCCCCTTTTAAAAAAAAATAAAAAATAAAAAAATAGTGGCTTCAAGCTAACTGAGCTAACTGGAAACCTGGCCCTGGGCTTCTTCAAAACCTGGCCCAGGGCTTTCCTGCAATTCAGCCCAGGTTTGCAAACTTGGCTGGTGTTAGGTTTATTGCACCTAGTTTGGGGCTTTGCTGTGAACATTTTGTGGAGATCCAGCTCTTGAAATTAAACGGGCTCTGCTGTTCTGAGCCTGGACCAGTGTCCCTAATATCCATAAACTCTGCATCAATTTATTTATTGCCATGTAGAAAGTAACTGGGGGTCAGTTGCTTTATTGTCAAGGTAGAGGTCATTGCTGTGTCTGATCAGTAAATAAAGAGACTAAATTCAAAAGCATGAGTGGATGAGATGAAGACTACTTATTGCAGGGCTTTGACTTATCAAAGCAACCTTCTACACAGGTGAGAAGCCAGGTTTGTTACGGTCCTGCTTCCCCACCACGGTGTCTGTAGTGAGTAAACCTCAAGAAATCTTGGAGGAGCACCCAGCACCTGGGATCCTTCAAAAACAGAGGCAGCAGCTTCAGAAGAAACATTTCTCTTGGAAGATACCAGCCAAGACGAAGATTTTCTGCCTCCTGGTAGGTTTGGGGCAACGAAGAAAGCCAACAATACTTTTGGTTTCCCAACATTAGTGCTTTTAGTACCTCTGCTTCTGTGTAAAGCTAGAAAAGAATGGGTTTATTTACTGTTCAACTGGTATTTTTTCCCCCAAAAAACCTCAAAAATGGTGACCATTCAGAGCAGAGCCAAGCTGGCTCTTGGCAAAGGCTCAGCGTGGCTCCTGTTACCGAGCTGAGTGTGGTCATGTTGCTAAGATAGTGGCCTGGGAGTCGGGCCACTGTTCTTGGCTACCCTGCTGCCCCACCGTGTAACCTCGGAAAGTCACGTCTCCCCGCCGCAGCTCCACGTTCCTCACCGTCCCGCGCCTCGCAGCTATTGAGGCTGCCAGCTTTATGGTCCAAGGTCTGTCTCTTACTATGCTAGCTACCACCGTAATTATGAGAATTTGATACACGCTGCTTTCCAGCACCCCTTCCCACGCAGCTTTGTTAGAGCAGCTCCCTTTGTTTTCACGAGCAGCAGGGCAGAGACGCGAGCTCAGACATTTTCTCCATGGAGGATCCTCATCCCCTTCTCAGCAGGTCTCTACATTCACCCCACACCTGGGGACATCCTCGTTTTGTCACTGTTACTCTCATTCCTATCCAACACCCCTCGGGGTCATTCACAGTCTCATAGCTTCATCATTGAGCGGGCTCACACTGCTTCCTCCTCGTTCACGTGTGTGCCCAGCTGGGACCAGCTCTCTGCCATCCCTTCCTGGGACACGCATGTGCTGCAGAGGACAAGCTGGCTCCATCACCCAGCAGAAACACCCCAACATCCTGCCCCGAAGGGACTACAGTCTGGGGAAGCATGGTTTAACGGGGACAGGCAATGCAAAGGCAGACGCGTGAAGCACAAGGAGTCTGCAGCCTCAGCAGAGGAGTCAGACAAGGGGGAAACAAAAGTGGTATAATGCTGGAGAGATAAGCCTGCAGGGAGCACCAACTGCACCGGGACACTCTGCCTTCACTCTTTTAAATGGCACTTCTATGCATTTACATAGATATACATTACATAAATAAAGATTATCTAACACCAGGGCACACGCATACTAGGCAGACCAAGCATGAGTGTGCAAGCACATGCACATCACTCTGTAAGTGGCATGCCATTATTTGCTCCTCACTCCCTTCCAAGTGCTCACAGCCACTTGCAGAGCACCCATCCCAGTCTAAGCACCAGAATCTGTGCCCAGTTTCAGCTCCTGCAGGTTAAGCCAGCACAACAAGCTGTGATTTCTGAAGGTGCAGGCGGGACAGGCAGACGATCACACTGAGATGCTATCTCAGCTCCTTCTCAGAGTTTGGCGTTGTGTGTTTTATCAACAAATAACATGTCTTTACTACTGCCAGCCCCGCTGAACCACTGTAGCTGCAGACAAGCAAGCTGTGTTTGCTTCTCTTTCATTTGTCATCAACACAATGGCCAGCCAAGTTCTCATTCCAGCATCTTACTTGGTAACAAACATGGGTGAAAAAGAGAAAAAGCTGAATTTCAGCTGGCTGCGTTAATACAGAAGCATAGGTAAAGCGAAAAGGGCCCAATATCGGGAAAACAAAAACAAACAAACAAACAAAAAACACACTACTGTAGGGAAGCAAGAGTTTAAACACAACATAGCTGGCTTGTCCAGGTTCCCAGCCATTGCTCTCCAGGGCAGCATTGTGTAAACATGCTCTTCCTTCACCAGCACCCGGTCAGGTCCAGTTTGACACGAGATGTGCAAGCAGTGCTGAAGATGTGCTCTGGTGTATTCTCAGATAGCAGCAACCCTTCCCTCTTAATGAGGAGCAGCAAGGTGGGAGCCTACACCCACATCACATTCAGGACTGCCCTGTGGTTTGTTAATACTTATGAAGCAAATGGTATTCAGATAGCAAAGGACCAGAACAGCTTCACCTCTACACCAAAACCACCCACTGAGCTGTCCAGAGCACCACAGCTTTCTCCCTCAGCAAGCTGAGCAAAGGCAGAGACCTGGGTGAAGCTGAGGAAGCATAAGAAGGAAAGGGCAGTTGTGTGCAGACTGCTCTATTCCCCTTGCCCTGCTTTCCCCAAGTCCTGTTCGTACAGCCAGCCAGGCTCCTGCTTGCAATTGTGGAACAGAGCAGGCACCATCAGCCCATGCATGGGTGGTACCTGGTGGACCAGGGAGCTCTGCACCCAGGCAGCAGATGACAGCCAGGAGGAATGAGTCCCCGAGACAAGAAACTTTTCTACACCGTGTCTCTGGACAGGACGGGTCTCCTGTGTGCACAGCACTACAAAACAAGGTGGGAACAAAGCACACGCAGAACATCTCCCCATCCCTTGTGCAGGCTGTGCTTTGCCAGGTGCTTTACCTGGAACTAGCATGCAGAAGGGCAGCCAAACGGAGTGCTACAGACAGCAGAGAGACAGAGCACACAGCATGGATGTAATCATACCGCTCGGTGTGTTATTAAGTATTTCGGGGCCAGAGCAAGAATAGCACCTACGGTACAGTGTGAGGATAGAAGAGGGCTTGGCTTGAGATGACAGCTTGTCTAGAAGGAGACCAAGAAGCCCTCTGCGAGCATTTGACTCCTGAAGGGCTGTGCTCGGGGGCCATTTCAGGTCTAGATCAAAGCCCCCCTGTTAACAGAGCCCAGGGCAGACAGCAAGGGAAAAGGCAAGGAAGGAAGATGAGAGAAAGCTCCGACAGGAAGATCTCTGGAGTATGTTAGTAGGTTGCTGAAAGGGAGGAGCAGTTTTGAAACATGAGCACAGAGATAAAATCTATTCTAAGGTGAGGATGAGCTAAATATGTCAGAGGCCTTTCAGCACAAGCCGGGCACATGTGAAGTGATCTAAATAGTAAACAGCACATTTACTAATGGCCTTTAATTTATTTATGGAGCCACGTCGCCTCACCAGTCTCTGTCATCTGCTCTGCACACAAACGACCCAGGCACCAGGGGAGCAGTGGGGGAGCCCTGCCCTGGCTTCACTACCTGCTTCCATAGATAACTGCCAAATAACCCAGCCCTGCCAAACGCCATAAGGCCCACGCTTCGAGATGGTTGACCGAAAATATTCGTTTTCCCCACTGGGGAATTCTTCACAAGCCATCTTAGTGCCTCGGAGCACCTTGGAGCGCGTGGAGCCAGGGAAGGAAGAGGAAATACAACCACAGAAGCACTGAGAAGCCAACACAATCAACCCCGGGGTTGGGGAATCCCTCCTTGTATATATACATCCACATATGTATATATATCCACACTAGTCACTGCTATGGCAACTAACACAACAAAGATATCCTTTTAAAGGCCCTGCGGTAAGGAGGAAAAATATTTTGCTATATATATCGTCGCCTATTGACGTCAAAATCATTTGAAATAAACTAACCTTTAAGCTCGGATGGCTCCGGTCATCGTTTCTCCTCTGCAGATATTGAAATTACATTCACGTCACAATGAGCATCTGTTACCTTTCATGGAAAAAGTAACCAAAGAGAGCCAGGCTAGAAAGTTTTCTATCAAACCCTCTCTCACACCCTCATCAAAGCAAGAGGGAAAAAAAAAAAAAGAAAAAACAACAAACAAACAGCAACAAAAAAAAACTCCTAAAACACATAAGAGGCCAACTCCTGAGGGTCTCATTTAGTCACTCCTCAGGCAACACCCATGTTGACGTCAGAGGGAAATTGCTAATTTGGGTAATTAGTGAAAATGAAGAACCTGGAGTCGGCTGTGACAATTTAATTCAGCTGAGCATCCAAAGAGTTCACTGGAAAAAGGCAAGCTGACAGGGCTGAGTCTGGGCTGAGCTGTAAAAATAAAGCACTCCATATGAGAGTGATTTGTTTCCCCAGCCAAGAGCTTGTAGATCAGAGCAGCTCTGCCTGTGTGTGTGTATGTAACGCCCTGAGATTTCAACAAGACTTGCAGTCCTTGCACTAATGTCACTGGTGCAACGCTTCTGATAACAACACTAATGAATTAGCTGCTGCTATGTACCAAAAAAATACAGGTAAAGGGACTTAGGAGGCAGAGGGGAAGGTAGGGAATTTAGGATGTTAGTTCGCTCTGGGCTGTACGAATACATCCCTACTAAAGTCAAGGTCCAACAAGCACAGACAATGCAGTGGCATGGCAGCCCCTCGAGGGAAGAGGCTGGACGGTGGTGATATGGGTGAAGCATGGGACAGCTCGGTGGTGTCCTCCTCAATGCCCAGGATCAATAAATGCAGCATCTCCTGTACTCTGGCTAGTGGGAAAAAGTGAGAAATCCACCTTACCTGGCTAGCTCCTACCCCAAATCATCTGCCTAGCTCCTGCTGAGAAAAGCTATCTCAAGCCACCCATGGCTCAGTAAGGCTTACAGCTGGCTTGAAGGAGGCTCATCTGCCTGCACGTCCTACTGCAGCCCTGTGGAGCAGGCTGAGATCACTGCAGAGCACAAGCTAGGCCATGCTTCTCTCACTAGTAGCAGGGATATTTCAAAGAAACAGAATGTATTGGAGTTTTTTGGTGGTACATCTCTCCTACTCGACATAGTGAGCTTATACATGTATAGCAAAGGCAGTGAGTCACTTGAGCATTGTGAGCTATTCTACGTTATTAAGTCCTCTGCAATCCCATGGTGAACTCACTTGGGATGTGTTATTACATGGCCACTTGAAGCACTGTGGATTTGGGTCGGTTGCCTCCCCACCCCTTTTTTTGGGTAGGTCAAGTAGAGCTTACAAACCAAGAAGATTTGGATTGGTCTCATGGAAGAGAATCAGCAATCCCATACGCTTTCAGATACTTAGAAGTTTCCCTTCTCCCAGGTCACTTGTTTTCCAGAACTTGTAGAGCTGCTGCAATTCTCACCCTTCCTGGCTGTCTGCCAAGTTTGCCTCTAAGCGTGGAGAATGAGACAGCTCAATTTACCCCGGGGCTGATGAGAAGCACTGGGAGCCCAGCTCCAGCACCACTTCCTCAGGCAGACACAGTCAGGTGCCTCAATAGTATCCTCCTAGTGCTTAGCTCCTAGCTGTAATGTATTAAGATACACACCCTAGTTTTCTCACGTCTCCTGTTATTCCCCAATTTCTCCTGCAGGCTCTTGTGCCAACAGTCACTTAGGTCTCCCCTACAAAAGCCTCCCAAAGTGCTTTGCCCACAGATCTCCCAGTGAGGCTCAGCCTGAAGCCTAGACTTGCACTGATCAGACACCACAGAAGAGCCCCTGCTTCCGATTCTCTACATCTTCCAGCCTCCCTCTGTATCTTCTCTCATCTAACTGAAAAAAGCAGATGTCTTTCTGAAGACCTCATCCCCACGCTTTACTCATATAGTTTAGGAAGACAACATTCTGCTACTAACTGCAGCCTCCTTCAGCACTGATTCATGGATGCTTTCAGAAAAGCTCCTCTGTCATAGCACCATCCCTCAGCCTTTTCCTGGAAAACATCTGCCTCTATCCCTACCTCCCTCCTTTATTAGAGGTCACACAGGTATTCCAAGACCCTTCTCCCTGCTCCTTTCTCCTTTTATTAATGCCAGGTGTGACCCTCTCCACAGCACCCTAATCAGGTCCAGATGAGATGTGTCCCTGCACCTACATTTTCAAAAGAAGAGCTGCTGTTCCTCTTGGAAGCAGGTGTATCTGAGGCTGGTTTCTCTAAAGCTTGTGCAAGTGTTGGGTGATTGCTGAACACAAGAAAAAAAATATAAAGAAAAAAAAAAGGAAAGAAAGAAGTTGTAGTTGGTGGCTGAACAAAGCTGTTGGATATTTCACCAGCACTGAAGTACTAAAAATACGGAAAGCTTTTATAGTACTCCACGCTCTACCTAGAAAGCTATAGGCTATCTGTAGGACGAGTCAGACAGACAGCCTTATGTCTGACAGCTGCTAGTCCTGAGGTGCTACTTGGCAGGGAGAAAAGCTAGCACCGATACTGCAGGCCAGAAATCAGAGGAATGCCTTTTTCTCTACCCACAAAGAAGAAACGTGTAAGTGATGTGCTCTACAGCAGAGATTGCACGATGAAGGCTAGCCACAGAATAACTTACAACCCATCTCAAGCTGAAGACCAAAACAGGTTGCTTTGAAGATGTCTGTCAAAGCTCCTGGTTGCAGCCCAAAGTGTGGTTAAGATCCAAGAGGGAAAGAAACAGAGAGGGGCTACGGGGAGGCACGGATCTAAGAGAGCCATTTGTCAAGAGAATCGAAGTCGAAAGGCAACATGGAGTTCAAAGCCAGCATCCAGCCAAAAAAAAAAAAAAATAAAAAAATAATAAAAAAAAAAAAACACAACATAGTGTGTGCAGCTGCAAACATGGCCAAAACAAGCCAGAACAAAGACTTGGAGGGACAAACACTAGAGCACAGCCCGGGCAGTGCGTGCTTGGGGCAGACAGCAGAGCCCTGCGGGGCTGCAGAGGAGCCAGGCAGGCCCAGGTGGGATGGGGATGAGAAGTCAGCCATGTACTTAGCCGACATACACAGCCTGATACCCCCTCAAACTTGGGAAAGTCCCACATGTGTGGATTTGGGGTGGCTCCCCACCTTTGGGGTGTACCTCAGCTTGGCTCTGGGCATTATCCTTATTCATATTACTCTAATTTCCAGCCCTACAACAGAGCATGGGCTTGTTCATCTAAAAGCAGATGGAGTTTGTGTTACCTGAAGCTGGCAACATGGTTAGCTTAGACACCAGTGTCCCGAAAAGAGTGGGTTATCCTAATGAGGGGATATCTTTTAGAAATGTACACAGACATATGCAAATACAAGCTGGCTGCTCTGGGGAAGGGAGTGCTGAATGAGGGACAAGACAAAACCAAATGGCAGGCATAAGGACTAACTTGTTCCTCAAGGAACAGAAAAAGATGGAACCCCCTGCATGCGCATGCTGAAGCATTAAACATGCTAGAAGAGGATTATCCAGAAACCTCTCAGGATATAGCGTACGCTGCTTCTTTTTTTATGCTGGATGTGTCAGCAAGGTCTTGGCAGGCTGTGGGGAAAAAACAGTGTCTATAGAATTTCAAGGTTGTCACAGATCAGTAACCTCAGTCAAGGTCTGTTATAGTCATTCAGAAATGACCCCATCTCTTCTTTCATCTTAGGGATTCTTCTCATTTCATCCATTTGCTCCCTTGTCTTCCTTTCCGTGTTTGTCCTGCAAAACGAAACACCGCTGCCGTGCTCCTCCAGTGCAGCTTCTCCAGCCTGCTCCCTTGCAGTGGAGCTTTGCCACGCTGGGGGTGTTCAAGGAAAGGTTGGACGTGGTGCTTAGGGACATGGTTTAGTGGGTGACATTGATAGTAAGGGTCAGTTGGACCAGATGATCTTGGAGGTCTTTCCAACCTTACTGATTCTGTGTCACCAAATCACCAGGTGGCAATGCATTGCCACAGAGAGAAATGGCATGAGGATGTTGATGGTGACATAAAGGTGAGACATTTTAGTCATTCCTCCAGGTTGGTTTATACGATATGGGGAAAGCTCTGCAAAACCAAGTCCTCCCGGGTGGGTGTCAGTCGGGTTGGCTAGATCCTCAGCGGATATAAATTGTCATAGTTCCATACAAATCATCTGGAAAACGATACTAGGGTTGGCAAGCTGCTAAGGTAACAAGTATACCACGGGGCAATGCCAACTAATGCTGGCTGTGGATCTGGTCCATTAACTGTACTGGTAGTATCAGCTTATGTGAACATATTTGCGGCTCTGGTAGACCTGGAAAAAATGACATTTCCATGCGTTTGATGAGAAGTGAAACATTTGATGCTTTGGTCTCAAATTTTGTGCTGTCTTCCACAAGAAACAAAGGACAATGTTTCAGGAATGGCCTTCTCTTTTTCCCCCTTTTGGGGCAAATGTAGGAAAATGCGTTATCTGTGGAATTTCAGAGCTTGTTCTTTAATGCAAAACACCAAAACCACCAGAAATAACATTCTCCTGGAAAAATTAAGATTTAACATTGCCCTAAGCCAAAATGACATACTGATCACTATTCATCATTCTGCCCTCCTCCTATGCATTCTATACATCTCCAAAAGCCTTCCCACGGCAGTCAAGGTTCAAAGCCTAGCTGGAAGAAGTCACTTCCACTTACTTGGAGCAGGTAATTCCCAGGTACATGTTCACAATCATCCTTCCCTAGAAGAGACTGGACAGCTGCTCTTTGTTGATACCCAGTCTCCCAGGACTTTCAGCAAACACATTTGGGAACCTGGATTTGGGCTAGGGTAACATTTCCTGCCAGACTTGTCAGGATATGCCAGTATTTTTTTCCTAGTTACCAATGCATGCACACAACCTTTGGAGAAGCCCAAAGCACAACTCTGCAGCCCTTGTGCTGTCTGTTGAGCCCTCAGCCTTCCACACCATAACAGCTGCAGAAGAGCCCACTGCAGGATGATGGTCCAGTATTGGAGGGTATCAGAGGAAGGCAGGCAGGCAGGAGATGAGACAGGATGGAGATAAGATGCCAACCATGCACGCAAGACTGCGAAAGCCTCTACAGGTCTTGGGGAAATCCAGAATGTGAGCAGCTTCCCCTTGTCCCAGCGGTGGGAGACTTCAAAGGGCTGGTGTGCATTATGGCTTTCTCCACCAGCAATACTTTTATTACTCTCTCTCCTTCTATTTTAATGTTGGTAAAGTGGGAACAGGAGTTCCCCCTTCAAAGGGGCTAGATTCAGGCTTATTTATCTGTGTGAAAGGATTCCTGCAGGTGACAGTTTAGCTCGAGTCTCAAAGAAGAGCCTTGCACATTATTGTAGGTGTGCTCCGTATCATCATTACTTACCCAGGGAGGTCTGAAAGTGGTCCTTGTTGAGGTGTGCCTACAAGAGATGGCTTGGCTATGTATTCTCTGCATAAGAGCACAGCATGCAGGGCTGCCAGGTCCGACTCATTAGGAGCAGATTATCTCAGTACATCTTCTGGGCACTAGCATGTTCGCAAGGAGCTGGAGCCTTTGGCATTGCACAGGGCTCAGTTAACACTCTCGGTGCTCAGCCCCAGCTGAGGACAGATGTAGGCATCGTTTTGCTCTCCCCTCCTGGTGCTTGCTCCTGTGCCAACCCCCAGTCTTTGTACCTGCGGCTGTGGCAGAGGATTTAGCAGATCACCTATGACAGGGGACCCTTATTTTTGAGCTAGAGGTGAACTGAAGATATGAGCCTGCCAGCTCATCTGTACAACATGCTGGTGGCAGATGGTATATAAACATGTGTTTTCTTATTACTCAAGAAGGGAAAACAGTTGGGAAAGCAAAAGTTTCTTTCTTTTTTTTTTTTTTTTTTTTGCAAAAATTTAAGTTAATGAATGGAAAAAAAATCAACAAACTTCTGAAATTCTTTTTGATAAACAGGATTTTGTCTTAAAAAAAAAAAAAAAAAAAGGAACTTGGCAGGGCTGAAGGCTGCTACTTCTCATTAGGACAAGATGATGGTATGGCAGGAATGCAGGACAGAGGGGTGCAGATGTGTGAAAGCATTTAGGAAAAGACACCCAGGGATTAGAGAAGTGCCTGTTCCCAAAATGGGTTGATCTGAGGTAAAGGAAACCTTTGGGTTAGGAAGATAGTAACCCTCAACCCCCCCCCTTTTATAGTGGATATAAACAGTTTTACGGTATTTCCACCAAACAGAAGAATAAGAGAAAAAAAAAGAAAAAAAAAAAGGTTTCTGCAACACACACATGTTCCCCATTAATTAGGAGGACTGCTGTTAACAACACGTTGCGCCAGAGCTGCCAAGAACTGTCAGACGAAGGACAGGGAAGCCCACGGCAGAGGCTCTGCTGCCTCCCGGGGGGGACCCGCAACTGAGTCCCTGCAGGGCCAGCCCCACGCCGTGGCGAGGTGGTGGGGCACGGGGGGCAGCGGGGCTGGGGGCACAGCAAAACACCCAGGCAGCCCCTGTTTGAGTCCCTGCCCCCCGCCCCCTCCAGCTACAGACATTTTCCACAGAAATCCTGGCTATGCTCGCTTTTGGTTGAGACTTTGGGACTATTTTTGGCTTTTTTAAAACACGCTTAGGGGAGGCGCCTTCTGCTTTTATTCGCATAAAGGATCTTTATTTTTATGTATTAAGGGACATTAAAGGAGGAGGGGAGGCAGGGCAAGGGGAGAGCTGCGTTATGCTTTGATTCAACTGTAAAACACCACAAATCTACACCCAGGCTTCCTTTTCCCCTTCTCCAGCTCCAAATAACATGCACTTTGCTGCAGCAGAGACCACCCCTCACATCCTGGCTCTCTCTGGCGGGGCCAGTGCTGGGACCAAGCACTGAGCTCAGGCTCAGCATCTCTCACCTTCGCACCTCCTCATGGCTGCTTGAAGGGCTGGGGGCTGCTCTGTCCTGCTACCACATCTTCTTGGCTCCCCCTGTGCCAGTGTGGATGCCCCGCTGGATGTGACCAAGGCTGCACGCTGTTGTGTACACACAGCACTGACTCACGTCGGGATGGAAGCGGGGTCCTGAACTATTTTTTCCTTGTTAAACTGGTGTTGGAAATAATGTTGCAATGATGCGGCGAAGTTCAACACGGGGCCTTATAGGCAGGAGAGATCTTATTTTAGAATCAGAACGATTTCCCTTGAGCTCACATACCCCGAATACTCACAGGCACCAAGATGCTTGTCTCCAGGTGGCCGGCCCAGGATCCCTTCTGAGGATGCTGAGAATGAGACGCCAGCTATCGAGGTCTCCTCACGTCTCCTGGACTCCTCGGAGGTTGGTGATGATGTGCTTGTTTTGGATGTGCCTTTTTGTGCTCTGTAGGAGCTGACAGGGATTAGCCTTTCCATCCTGTCCCACCTCGGTGAGTCATCTGAATTTACTCACCGTCCTTTGTCTCCCATTTGGGGCATGCTGCGGAGCTGCACGTAGATGTGCAGAGATGCCGACGACCTGCTAGTCTAGGGGCTTTCTCACAGCCCCCTCCTGCTGTTGCTGTCGCCGTGCCAGACAGCCCCTTCAGCCTCGCTCAGGCCAGGGAGCACCTCCGTCACATGCCTCCACAGCAGGAGCAGTCAGAGGGGAAGGCTGAAAACCATTGCTCCTTCCTACAACCGCCCTGCAGCTGCCCACGAGCTGGTGGTATTTCTTTCCAAATTCTGTCCATCCCAGTGCTGGGACACGGCTCTATAGTGGTATACACACAGTTCGCAAACTAGCAGAACAGCAAAAGCACAACACTGGCATCCATGGTGCAAAGTTTTGGATGCTAAGACACTTTGCTGTTCTATCCTTCCTTTTGGATCCCTAAAATGTCAGTTGAGAACCGCAACCCTGTGGTTTTGTGAGGCTTTATAGCTGCAATGATGCACATGTAAATTAACCACATTCAACTTAATCTCTGCAATGATGCACATGTAAAATTATTTCAACTTCATCTCTACAAGGATCACACTAGGAAATCTTTGAAGCAGTTGTCCAAAGCATTGCTGTCTTCTCCTTGGAAGGAAAGTCCTTTCAAATATGCTGTGAAATACCCTGGTCTGGATTTTCAAGAGTAGCTAGCGACACAGGTGGGTTCACTGTGACACTTTCAAGGCAATGACATCCAAAGGACTTTATTTGCAGGTTATGCTATGAGAGCCTTTCTGCTAACAGCCTTCCAGGTAGGTGTCTTGAACAAAGAGTGGAGAAAGACCAGAAGCATCAGTATTACTGAATGACCACGGCATACTGGACTTTTTCTTTCTGGGGATTACATCAAGAGGAGCCCTTTGATGGTGGAAATATAGCACTGCTGGGTCTTGGGGCGTGCTGGGATTGCTCCTTGCATCACCCACTCTGATCCACATGAAACAGGCAAACGCTCAACCCGAACTCCTAAAAGGCACCACAGTGCTGTTTTGCAGAACACATACCAAGGCTTTCAGTTAAAACACTTCAGTTTGGGATAGTTTATCTTTTGGAAAATTTTTTAGATAAAGCAGATTTTTTTTTTCTCTTATAGACACCCAATCCTTTCATTAAAAAACTTTTTTTGGTGGAGAGAAAAAGCAGCCTATGTGAAAACTTACAACCATGTCTTCAGATACCCCTTCTAATGACATCTGAGAATCTAATTTACCAGTTGGGCCATGCTGCAAGAATTGACGATAGTAACAGTTTGACGTCTGCCTCGTTTCGGTGCCGTGGGGAGGAGGGAGGTTTGGCAGAGAGCACTGCTGTCATGTGGGAGTCTCCGCAATGAGTCTTCTCCTGGCGAATGCTCTTGCACTGCGACGGCAAGTCAGACGGCTAGTAGCCACGGCAACAGCCCCGAATCCCTAACCATTGCCATGGTTATTTCACATCACTTCAGGGCTACCCCAGTTCATCCTGCTATCTATTGCTCAGGGCATTATTTTGTAGTGATTTTACTAAACAAGTGCAATTTGATATATCAATTACACCCACATTTGTTTTAACAGGGATGGTGTCAACTGCACATCTGCCTGTAAATGTAGTCAAGATAAAGCAAGGTCACACTTTTAAAATACAAGCAGGGGGATAGATGATAGCCCAGAACTGCTCTCTCCTTTATCCCACCTGCAGAACCTGTCCTCCTAAGGAAGTATTGGGAAACAAGTGGGGGTTACAGGATCCTTAACCCCACATCTCTCACAGAGAAATCACAATGACACTATCAACCCTAAACAAACACATAGTTTTGGAACCCTCCCTGGTGAGAAAGTGCAAATAAAGGGCAGAGATAACCATGGCTCTGGAGGACTGGAGCAACTTGACCACAGGCAGAGAAGAAACAAGGAGCAAAATTACAAAAAGAGTCCAAATTTCCAGGCTACCACATTGCAATAGGTCAGCATGGATTTGCACTGCCTCCTGCATCAAGCCAAGAGTCCTCCTCATAGCTCTTCATGGGTATGCTTCCAACCAGTGTTTGCTTTCCTGTCTGACTGCACCGATGCCCAAAAAACCTACAACACCCCTGAACTTGCGCAGCATGCCAGCACTGCATAGCTTATAAGAGAACAGGAGATTTCTGCTTTGTCTCCTATGCCCATTTTTATTGCCATTTACTACTCTTTAAAAACGTTGACCAGGTTTCCCAGAGCCAACCCTTGGAGGACCAGGTCCCCCTCCAGCACCAAATTACATAATTTGATTGTAATATCTGCGCCTGCTCTGACCAAGAAATAGAAGAAAAAAAAATAAACAAAAAACCCCACACAATAGACAACAGCAATTTCAAAAGACGAGGAACCAGACCCATGTTTCAGAGAATTGAATAATGATGTATTCTGCAAAGTCAAACCCTTTAAAGCATTTCTGGTTTCAGAAATATTCAAAAGAAAAAAAAAAATAAAATACAGCATTCCTGGTGCTTTCCAGAGTTATCTGAATTCCTTCAAAAACCCACTCAAGGTTAAAGAAGAAAAACAATGTTATTCTAATTGTACAAAGCATTACTTTTTTTTTTTTTTTTTTTTTTTTTTTTTTTACTACAAGGTTGGACATGCAGTAGTTGTAAAAGAGCTAGAAAACCAGAAGTCTCATGTTCAGAATTTATCTTGCGTTAACCTCTTGCTCTTCTTTCACTTGGGATTTTTTCTCAGGAGTTCATCCACCACAGAGGTGTTTTCAAACAGCTCCCGAAAAAAAAACACAACACATTGTCTCTTTACTACTGTAGGAGACCCCATTTATTCTGCAGCCTCACTTTAGCAGTTGGAGACCCTGCAGAGCAGTGATATCTTTACCTAAGCTCATCATTTCTCTTAGGAAGGCGCAAAACTTGCAGCTAGCAGCTCACATGATAAATATCCCGTGCCTTAAGACCATTTCTGTGTGCAAACAATTTCAGCTCAGTTTCAATGCTGCTCACAACTTCTCACGTTTGTGTCTATCTCCAATGATAAAAGCTCACCAGGGAACAGCACAGGGTCCTGGTTATTTGCCCATTCGATCAACCCAAACAACCCATCCCAGCTATTTCTGAGAGACTGATTTCTCGGCAGCTCAAAGGCACGGCTTTTCGCCGTTCCTTGCCCTTCTTTCCCCAGCCGCCTGCTCTTCAGTGAAGATGTTAATTCAGAGCAGAGCTGGCAGCAGTCCCCCTGCCACCCCAGGGGGTTCCTCCTAGCAGTATGCAGCCAGTCATTAGTCTCCGACTATAGTCTGTCAGCCCGGCCAAGTCACTGGTGCCTCGTCCAAGCCAAATGGGTATGCCACCTCATGCCAAGTCATGCCATAAAATAACAGTAGAAATAACTTACATTTTAAATCCCCAAGGGCAGCTACCACATCAGACTGACTGATTAGAAAATAGATGCTAAAGCATCAGGAACAGGGCTTGGGGCTCCTGTTTGCACTGCAGCGAAATGGTTTGCCACCAAACAAACGAACAAAAGAAGTGCCTGAGCCAGGTTCAGTCTCAGTCATCCCGGGTACCTAAGGGATCTGCCTAATTCAGGGCCTCATTTAAGTAGGAGAATAATATCTTGCCTCAGCTGCCATGAGGTGAGGCAGCTACAGGTGAGGTCCACTTGGATCTCGGGTGGGATGAACCACCTCCTTGAGCACCCATCTCCTTTGGGTGACTATAGGGACCTCTGGGCATTTGGGGGCGGGGGGAACAAGATGTACCCATTGGAAAAAGAATATGTGATAGTAAGAAGGAAAAAAAGGAAAAGAAACGTAACTTGGAACAACAACAACAACAAAAAAATCCAATAAAATTATATTTTTCACTCAAATTGAAATATATTTCTATATTTTTTAATGGGAAGTTTTCCCAAAGTCTATAGGGTTTCAATAGCAAAGCGGATACTCTTGAGAAGGGATTTTCTGGTAGCAAACTGTTTCTATAAAAATGTGTACATAGCTCTCCCAGGGATCAGTATGATTCAGTGCTGTTGGAAATCTTTAGTAGTTATCTGTAGTGAGATGGCAATATTTGGGTTATTTAGACTTCTTGCAAATATGGATCATTACAAATAGCTCATTATGGAGCATATAAAATGAAGTGGTAACTGGATAACTTGACAACAAATTATTTTCACTATACACGAGTGCAAGACAATCTATATTGGAAAATGATAAACTAAACCATTTGTATGCCATGAATTCACAGTAATCTCTTGGGGGGGGGGGGGGAGGATATCTAGGTTAAATAATGGGCAACTAAACAAAGACATATGTTCAACGTGCATCACAGATCAAAAAGGCAATGAGACGCTGGAAATACTGCAACAATAGCTTCCCTCAAGCTGGAGCTGCCAGCCAAAACTGAGAAGGGCAGACGAGTGTCTGTCATCTCCCCTGATAAACCCTCGCAAAGATCCACCTCTCCTTCCCCTCCGGTTCAGTACCAAGATTGGTGGGCCCCATGGGAGGACGCGCTGCTCCAGTTGCCGTAGGGCAGCGGAGGCAGTCCGGCTCGCCAACGCTGGAGGCCGGGAGTCAGGCTGGGCCTCCCCCAGCAAGAAGTGAGCCTAGCAGGAGGCCTCCAGCTCCCATTGCCGTGCCTTCCCGCTGGGTGCCGGCCAGGCTCGGGACAGAGGGATGCGGGGCAGGCAGAGGTGGCCGGGCAGCCTGGGGCCGGGGTGAGCCGTCCCCGTCCCCAAGATGCATGCGTGGCTCTGGCCCGGCTCTTTGTCTGCGCAGGAGGGGGGCCGGCGGAGGGCGAGCCAAGTCAGAGCATAGCCAAGCGAGAATGTTCTGGCAGCCCTTTCTGGCGGCCTGAGCAAAGTTATTTATCACTTTGTGCATTTTCCTTCTCATCTGTGTACAGCCGGCTCCAATGGCTCAGCTTGCGTTTTGCCTTCCAGAGCCAAGCCAGTCCCTTGGCTGTGCTCTGTCTTGGCTGTCCATTCACGCCTTCTGTCTCCTCCAGCTCTGCCTGGAGCAGAGCAGGATCCCGAATTAGGGCTAGGTATCTATAGCCAAGCGAGAGACTGAAGCACCAGCACCCGACACCAATGGCAAAGAGCTCACCTCTCCCCGAGCACCGCCGCGCCGCTGTTTTCCCTGGCCGAGGGAGTCGTGCACGGTCGCCGCCGCGCTCCCAACACAGCCTCCGCTGAGGAGCTCTAGTGCCTGCCGACGGCTACGAGACATTTTCTGCCATTTTTTTCGATCGCGCCTTCGCGCTGGGTTTTCCAAATCAGTGGATGTAACAACAGCAAATTTACAGCAGTTTTTTTCCAGTTCTACGGACTTTTTTTCCATACTGCTTGTGTATTTTGCCAAGACGTCTAACATGGGTGTCTAAATCAGGCTTGAAAAGAATACCAACTGCATTCAGATGCTCATACGGCTGACATTTGCTCTTGGTAAGGACATCGCACTCCACCAAACACTGAATAATTCAAAAACAAATCAATGCCAACTCTGTCAAGTCTTGTATCAAAGGTCCAGGCTACGGCCTGTCCTAGGTCACAAGACTTTGCCAAAGACAGGAACCCTGAATTCGGATGTCATTCCTGAGCCTCCCCTGCAGCTTTGTCTGGGTCTGATAAGATCAGCCACAAAGCCCTCCAAATAAATGGGAAGTCTGGGTTTCACCTTGCCATGCTTTGAGCAACACAAAGATCACATTTTTTCACTGAACATTGCACTGTAGCAGCTGGTAAATAACTCCCATCTACACAAGGCTGGATCTTGCCTACCTACCTCTATCCATCTCGGTCCCAACAGGGCAAAACCTCCCATCATTTTGGTCAGAAACATTTTCTGATCGATGGATAGGAACCAGGAAGAATCAGGGCTGAGGGGGGCACCTGGTCTGCAGTGACTTCCCAGAAGCGCTCCTGACAACAAAGTGTGTTGACCAGCAGCTTCCCATCATGAGCCCCTATTTGCACATGCTGAGAACTTTCCAAAATTGGGCTGCAATTTCTCAGATTTGGTCTCTGCCTGAAGGTAGAAGAGGAAGTTGAGTAAAATCCCTTCAGACCTTCTGAAATGAGGAGAGAATGAAAAATTGCATTTTCTTATTGTAATAAAAATTCTAACCATTTCTTTTTCCCTGTAAAAGGCCACATCAAACTGCTTGAAATTTGAAGCATGGTGTGACTATAGCTCTCATTACAGGCCAGATCCAAAGCAAGCTGAGGTCAACAACTCATTGTTGACCCCCCTTAATTCTGCCTGGCTCTGGTGAACACCCTACAGGTAGGCAAACAATTTGTAGGAAAGAACTGTTCGGAACAGTTGTGCCTATTTTCTACTTGGGAGTTGCTTGGGAACAGGCTCAGATTGTTTGCAATGTATCTAGGGTTTGGATGTATTCACCAAAGCCCAGCTTTGCTCCATCCTCCTCAATTTTTATTTTAGAACCTCGCTCCATGAATAATCTCCTCAAAGAAAATATCCACGAGCAGACAAAAGGACATCTTTAGGTAAAGAATTTGTAACGAAATCATTTCTACACTTTTTTTTTTTTTTTTTTTAAATAGCTGGGTCACAAGCAGATGACTTATCAGTAGTATGCATCTCTTATACATATCCTGGTGTATTGGAGGTCCTTGAAGCTGTTAACCTTTCAGTGCCTTGCATTGTAGAGCGCTCCTCCATGAGGTACAGCACCACTGACTTCCCACCCAAAGAAGCTTTTGGTGGAGCTGAGGCCCGGCCTCCCCCTCTCCCTGCAGCTCCAGCCTCTGGGCCATCCTCTCTCTTGGTACTGGACCTCCAAGGTCTATCCTTGGTCCTAGAGCTTTGTTAAATTCTACTTCAAGTGCTTTAATTCTGTTTTCTCACTGGAGGAGGGTTTAGAAAAACAAACAAAACATATTACCAATGTGAATATTCACCATTAATGACAAAACTCTAAAACAGGAAGGTCATTTCTCGGGGAGGGAGACTGGTGTTATTTTGAATGAAGGAAAGAGTGCAAAGATCTTGCAATATTTGCTGTAAATGGGTTGTTATGGTGAACATTCCTGTCAACAAGTTCATTAGCTCAGAGATCCACGAGTGAACAGAGACCAAAAAATGTGTTTAAAAATTCAAGAACAGATTAATGGACAATATTTTGCAATCTTTGTCTAGCTCTGCTTCTCACTGAAAATTAGTAACTTTACTCCAGGCCAGATTCAAAGAGTCTTACTCATGCAGAGCAGTACCATGTTTTATGAGTAACCCCGGTGATATTTAGGGCTGTTTTTTGGAATAAGACTGGAGTCCAAGTAAGACAGTGGGAGGCATGGGCTGAATCACCTTGATCAATCAAGTGTAAGATTATTGTTTTTATATGTGTATATATAAATAAACATAACAGGAGTAAGGAGGCATGCCTGGATTGACAGGCGTGTCAGGGAATTTATAAACATCTCTTTGAAGCATACAGCAGACTCCTTTTTTTAGCAGAAGACGACAACACCCAAAAGTTACTTAACATCAGGAAAAAGGGAATTCACACCTTCAGAAACAATAGAAGATCAGGCCATTTTGCGGGTTTTACTCTCAACAGTTCTGGCTGCCTTCTGTAATATTACATAAGGTCTACGCTGCTCTTCATAGAAATGATGGATGAAGTTTTCAGAGCTGCCCAAACGCCTTGAAAGCATATGGCCCATTTTCCAAAATAATAGGGTCCCTGGGATTCTAAATCCCATTGAATTTCAGCACTTCTGGGAATGTTCTCATTAGCTTCTAAATCAGTACGCGTTTTTTTCCATATGTAATGTTCCCCATTTCATTTTATATCAGGACGCCAGCCATCACAATATATCAACAACAAGATAGGCGAAACATGGTGTTAAAATCCAAAGCACAGTTGTGATCGACTGCTCCGTGAAAAAGCCGCTGAGACGCGCTGTGGACTACTGACATAACCAGCAAGTGAGGAAGGAACCAATTCAAAGCTCGCTGATGTAAAGGAAAGTCCACTCATTTCTATGGGCTTCAGTTGGACTTGGATCAGGCCGTGGAAGAATAAGAATGACATAAAAATAACATGACGTGTGCCAGATTCACCAATATGCTCTGATGTTTTGCCCGGCCCAATGATGCAAAGCAGATGGAGCGTACTGACAATCCTGGCCCACTTCAATCAGTTATTCTGTCTCTCGTATTAGTTTTCATCAGGCGTTTTATTCATGGCATAAATACATTTATCTCATTAGTGCTTCTGCTACAGTATTTCAGAATAAAGATCACCACTTTTTAGCTTCATCAGAGGAAAAACTTTCCATATTTTATCACCTGTTCACTATGATTTTTCAATAAGGTTTCTAAGATGCCCATTAGCACGTCTCTGAGTTTTGCTGTACTTACCTGGGGCTTGTAATTAATTGTATTTAGCTGCCATTAACTGCTGTACTTCTTTGGCACAAACATTTCACAATTGCACAGTTTCACAGTTGCACCCTCAAACAAGGCATTATGAAAATTATTTTGCAAAGTACTTATGCTTACCTTTAAGTTTAAGCGGATGCCTAAATCACATCAAAGCTACCCCAAATAAGCATTTGTACATTTTACTGAATCAGTGCCAGAAGACATATTTAAAGGAAACTGTCCCTCTATGAAAATTACCCTTCTATGTCTCTACCATGCATATTACTTAAAAAAAAAAAAAAAAAAAGGGGGCTAAAAGCCACCACAGGGGAATATTTACACACAACATGTTTGTGCACTCAGTGGTCCAGAAAACAGAAAAGACATGCCCCGTCTCACACTGTGTGTCAGCAACAAGGACTTCATAGCAGCTGTTTTTTTAGTTTGCATGGTTATTTTAAATATAGGCATTAATATACATTAAAAGTTGCTGAATGACTGAGAACTTAAGTAGATTGGATGATGTCCCTCAAAATGAAATAATCTATATTTGGCTGGTAATTCATTTCTTCTGAGAGGGTTTTTGCTTGACTCTGCACATATTCCTCATTGCAGAAATAACTCGGGTGATTGCTGCCTGGCTCTAACCTCCAGCCAGCTAACCCGGGAGTGAGCCTTAGTGCTGAAAGGCCAGATCTGAGTTTCCATATCCCCACTGGATACATCTCCAAGAAAATGTCCCAAACAACCTGGATAACAGCTGCACCGTTCAGACCCTGCTCACTGGCACAGGGACCTAGCTGTATCCAAATTCTCCCCCTGAAGAAAAAGGATTATAATACTTGTCATATCTCACTTGTCATCTGTCTGGATTGTAAATGGATTTGAGGCAGGAACTGTCTCTCTCTGACTACAACAGCCCCACCACAGTCAAGTCCTAGCCATGGCTGAAATGTTACACATCATAACTCTTCTTCCTTCAGACTGAAGTGCAGTTTTGCCATGGTTAATTTTGTGCTATTGCTCCCAGTGTTATAGCAGTTGGCCATACTTCCTCTCCCCTTCATTCTGTTTATTTGTAGAAAGGAAAAAATGCCACAGGATAATGGGTTTGTGCTGCATGTAAAGGCCAAGGCAGAGTCAAGATGTTGCTGGAAAGCAAATACTGAGACAAAGCTGAGACATTTATTTTCCTGTCAGGGTGCAGTGATGTTGAGTGCATGTCCTAGCATGCTGCATTTTAACTCTCCTACACCAGTACCACATCTAGACCCAATCAACCAGTGGAAATACAGCTCCCCAGGTCTGAAAGAACTAGACTTAGGTATTTCATATAAGATGTAATGTAGGTGCAGTGAATAAGTGGTTGATACTCAATGGAGCTGCCCTAAACAGACCAGCAGAGAGTCCAGCTCTGCTTTCCTTTTTACTACATGAAGGAGCAGACCACTGGCAAGGGAGCCAGAGGTGGTGCCTCATTGCAAACTAGCAGCATGATCTCTTCCTCTAGGAGCTCACCAGTTCTGAGGGAATCCATCCACAAGAGCGATTTCCCATCCGATTGGTACAGAAGTCCCTCTTCTGGTTTCCACCATGCCTGGTCCTGCTCCCGGGCACTATGGAGAAATACGGAAGAGTTGAAGAAAACATCTCTGTGCTAGAAGCAGGTTATGCTGCCAACTCTGCTCAATTTGAGAGCAAATCCTCGCCCCAGGCGCTTCATTGATTCCTGCCTCATGCCACGGCCCAGCCATATTTATTTATCTTGTTTATTTGTGGACGCAGAATGTATTTTACACATTTTGCACGACCTCGGGTGAAGCAGCCTCCTCCAAGGCTCCCCATCCAGACAGGCCAATAAAACAAGTGTCCGCAGTTTCCATGAAGCCTCTGCCCAGCAGCAAGAAAAGCGCTATCAGGAGGTTGTTCAAAAGTTCCCAGAAACAGCCACTGGGGGAGACTTAACAGGCTGCGAGGTAGGGACTGTAAAACATGTTTGATGGAGTATTTTATACTGCTTTAAATTTGGAATTCTTTGGAGAGCATCTGAGGATTTTCAAGAAACAAACACAAGCCTCTTCCCCCATGCACTTCTACACAGACACAAAAAGCTCCTTCATCGCACAGGGAGCCGGCATCCCGAGGCTCTGACCTCAGCTCACTCCTCGACTTTATCAATCATGTTATATAATCGTCGCAGACTGAGCAGCATTTGGAAGGTGGGCTGGGCTTTTTTTCTTTTCTTTCCTTTTTCCCCCCATCTAGGGTATTCAAGGAAGAAAGTCTAGAGCTGGGACGTGGCATGGGAAGGATCTAAGAAGAGATCTCAGCTTGCGAAAATGAGGTGCTGTGGTGGTATCTTAATAGGAGATTTGGAGTTCCTTCCCCTGGGGTAGATTCTCAGAATATTTTGAGGTTGTCTTTTGGGAAATATATAATAAAAAGGTATTTTTGCTGCTTCACAGATTCTTCGCATCCTTGCTTGTCAGTAATCAAGTGAGAACTAAACCACCAGGCAGGATAAAACCCCAAAGAGATGGGCCAAGCTGCAATAGCACAAACAGGCGAGATATTCAGTGTCAGCAAAGCAGCCTAGCTCTCTGGCAAGGAAAACCCTCCCTGAGTCCTTCAGCCACCCCCTATTCACCTCCACCTCCAGGCATCACCAGACCCCCAAACAAAACTCCACTCTCCTTGCAGGGAGCCAGCAGCCAAATGTCCTCTCTCTACTCCAGGACTTTTTCACAGACAAACCAAAACAAACTGCCTGAAGACGAGAGATGTTTTGACTAATTTTCCCAGCTCACCCTCGCTTAGTTCTTCCCCTGCATATCCATTCACAGCCACTCCAAAGTCTTCCTGAGCCTCATAACTCAGCTTTCTCTGCTTTCCACATTCGAGTGTTGGTACAACGTTTCCTGCACACTGTGTACTCCCAAACATGCTTTGCTTGAAGTCCACACTCAAGGCTTGTCAGTGGCAAGGCGACTAGTTGCATCTCAGTGCTCAACACATTACTAGCTGCTTTCCTGACCCAGGGATCCCCTTGACCACAAGCAAAGCACTTCCAGTTTTAATCTGGTGGCAGCTGCCTCAAATTACATACCCCTTCATTAAAGCCACGGCAGGTTGATTGCTCTGCTTAGCTCAATTTACCGCACATTAACATGCAAATTAGCAGCCAGTACTCGGAGCCTTGCCCTCTCCTTGCAGCCACTTTAGCTGCTCAGCAAAGCCATTCCTGTCGTTGCCAGCGTGCACAGCAGGACTGATGCGCGCTGCAGAGCAATGCAGACCTCCAGCAATCCTGCTTAGGTCTTGTCGTTTATTATACAGAGAGATATGCGCACTACTTCAGACAAAACAAAATCGGAGCCAAAACTTCACTTAAAATCTCCAAAAATCCAAATCTTTATTATGAGTCAAAGAAGTTTGACTAATTCCATTGATTTTAAACACATTCTTTGTTGCTTCCTCTCAGCTGGAAGCAGATACGCAAAGGGAAAAACCCTTCTGATGTTCTCACAGCCTGACCTAAGCCGTTCTTACAAGATTTCCAATTTCTGTTCTGGATCAAAGACGTGTATTATCCATGAGCCATCAGCAGGGACAGAAACCAAGACTTCGAGCAATGAAAACCACAGGGTCGTGTTTTTTGTTTTTTTTTTCTTTTGGAATTAAAGGGCTAAAAAATGGGGTAAATCTTTTCAGCTTCCTTTAAGTGCTAGAAATGAGACTCCTAACCACCACAGAGACTAATGATTATAGGGCAACCCAACATATTTGACTAGTGGATTTGGTCACATTACATTGGTCATCAACAAATGGACTTTTCGCTTAGGTCATTGGGCGAGGTCTCGTGTATGTATGGAATTGGCCCCTTAAAACATACATGGTCCCTGGGAGGTCAGGTGATTGTGCCCATTTTACAGGTGAGGAAATGCAGGCACACACTTGCAAACTGTTTCAGATTCTCCTTTGGTCCAAGGTGAAATTCACACCTTGCCAGTACAGCTCATTGCCACGAAACCCCCAGCAAGGTGGCCTTTTTGTCTTGTTCTGCTGATTTCTGTCTTAGCACGCTGTCACTCCCAAAAGCGACACCTTCATCCCCAGTACAGCACCCACCCAGGAGGACCTGAGCCCATTTCTCATGGCTGTCATTTCCCTCTCCTGGGTGGCCACCGATGGCACCGCTGTGCTCCAGCTGTGTGGACCAGACAGTCCTTCACTTCTCTTCCCATCTTTTGTACAGCAAGGGATGAAAAAAACAAAACAAAACAAAACAAAACCAACAACTTTAATGTCAGCTGGAGCCCCTTGGTGCTATTAATAAAAACAACGCTAATAACAAGGGAGGTTTGCAAATTAGCAACCCTTGCTACAAGCAGAGATACACCCAATTTAGCACAAATCATTGCAGGCTCTTGCCTGCTTAGTGGCTATTTTAATCACTGGTGACTAATGCCTGTGAGGGCTATTCCAGGGTTTGACGTGCCTCAAACACAAGAAAAAAGGGAAATCTTGTGGGGAGAGAGGGGAGAGGAAGAGTGCGAGGAAAGAAATTGGCCAAAGCCAAAGGTTCATCTCCCAAAAGCGGTCAGTTTGTACCACCCATTTCGCTGCTGTTGCATTTGCCGGGGTCACTGGCTAATTCCTCTCTGAATAACAGCATCGTTTCTCTTCTTTTGGTGTGAATCTAAGAAAAACAGTCATGCTCTGGAACACAAACAAAGGCTACCTGTCCCTTCCTTGGTTATGGAAATGGGGGTCAGCCTTTTTATTTTCAAAGGGGGCAGAGTAAAGGAGCTGGAATGCTGCTTGGCACACCACCAGAAAGGAAATCTCTGCTTAAATATTTGACAGGAAGAGAAAAAAACGAGAGGACAGGAAACAATGCAAAGGGGGGGTGGGGAAAGGGAACTTTTGTTTCATGTGAGCACTGCACGGGCAGGAGGAAAACGGCTGCACAACACACGAAATGAGGGTCACTTCTGCATGGGGCAGAGCAGCCCTTGCCTTCACTGAGAACCTTTGGGTCAGACCAGTCCTCTTCTTTCTTCTCTCCCAGCTTTTGAAGGACTAAAGGAGTTTGCCTTTCAAGTAAAGCTGAACAAAGAGCCACCAAAACCCAAGTCTCTCAGACAAGGCAAGTGTGTTTACCTAAGCGCCATGCCGCTCCTCTTCCCAAAGCAGGTTAAGGCTTACAAGTACTTGCGTGCACCTGACGACATCTGGACCGTATCATTTTGCAACACTTTGGAAAAAAAAAATAATTTTTGAAAAAGGTTTGGAAAAAAAAATAGATTTTTGAATTTTATTTTTTTTTAGGGAACAAAAAAAGGCATTAGTTTGGAGTTAAAGGGCAAGACAGTGTTTAATAACATGAGTGATGCAAGCAGAATTTGGTCTAGAGCATCCAACCATCATCAATACATGAAGTTCATCAGATTTGCAATGACCATGGGCAACCAGGACTTTTGTGTTCTCTGTTGCACTGCATTCGACTGACCAGCAGCATAAAAGCCCTTTACTCAGGTCATGCCTGGATAGAAAGCCACCCCTGAGTACTAACACTCCTTCCTCCAGTACCTGCTCATTTCATGATGGTTGAGGAATCCCAGGAACTCTCCTGGACTAAAGTGGTGGAGATGCAACCAAGTAAAAAGACCCTCTCCCCTGGCAGACAAATCTTGCAAACAGTAGGGGAAAAAAAATAAAAATGGTAACTTAGCTTTCAAACAGAAAACATGGGGAGGATGATTCAAGTCCTCTAGTTGGCTTCTCTATATTACAGCATTGCAAACGCACATATACCTTGCAGCCCTGTAAAACCTTTACATTCACTCAGGTCACTGCAGCTTTAGTTTTACAATGCTGGAGGCTCCCAACAGATCTGATCATAAACAGCTACTTCTGTTTCTTGCTTGTTTGTTTTAAAGAGGGAACACTTTTTGGTTCATTGCTGTTGTGGCTACTGGATATTAGCACTGGAAAGCTAGTTGTCTAAGTTGCCTTGGACCTCTCCCTCAGAGCCTTTTTTTCACTACGTGTTTGTTTACCAACATGGCTCCAGATTGTTGGCTAAGATTTGTAGACCCCTGGTGTGGCTACAGGAAATATTTCTAAAGTGTTCCTCTTCTGAGAAGTCTGCAACATAATAACCATCTCTTTCCAAGAGGCTTCTGCAACAGCTCATTGCACCAGAAGTGCTTTCCCTGTCTTTTCCCTCCTCCCCACCTCCGTCCTCCCCAGAGGCATATTTTGGAGGTAGCAAAAGTATCACCTCTGTAGGAGGCTGGTAGCTAGGAGCTGTCTCAATCCATCATCTGGTGGAGCCAAATAGCAAGGCCAACTTTCACTCTTGCAGTTCTAGAGTTATTTCACTTGGCTCTTCCAGTTGCTGCTCTCCCTGTGTTTTCCCTCAAACAACAGAGATGACGGGCTGCCTACATATACTTGTTCTTCATGGATCAGGCAAGAACTTCCTAAGGAGACAAGAGGAGGAACTGGAAGTTCTGCGAGCGGCCATGGCTGGGACAGTTCAGATATTCACTAAGTGTGACTTCTGCAGGTGCTACAAGCTCCAGTTTCTCTTCCATTGAATCCTGTGTACTGCAAGGTGATGACAAAAACTTGAATTTCCCTTTTTTGTTATCCAGAGATGCAGGGGTTCCACGCACAGAACTGCATCAAAACCAGGAGGTTCCAGCTCTAAGTCAGCTGAACTTTCAAAGCTGCCTAAATGATTTGGAAACCTAATTCACATTAAACTTTATGGGAACTGGACATCCAAATTCCCTAGGTGGCTTTGCAAAACACAGCTGTAACTAATTGCTGCACAGAAAGGTTTGGGGAAAAGATTCTGATCTAGAAAAGGAGAGAGATTTCAATGCCAAAAAAGCTTTTGCAATAGATCCTCACATGGTATCCACAGAGCTGATTCTGGGCTACCTCTTCAATGAAGTAAATGGAGCCATTTTACAACAGCTAATCCTCTCTCTGTAACTCTTTACGTGCCTGCAGAGGTTATAAACTAAATGGGAGAAGGAATTTCTTCTGCAGAGTTTCTAGTAATCCCTGCCACTGCAAACTACAGGGCTGAAAGGTTGAATAAATCAAAACGACTGATGAACAATTCACGCCCAACTCATTCCCATTGAAGAAATTGTCACATTCCATCAGTGAGGCTGGTAAAATCTGTGACCATCTCAACCCTTATCAAGCCTTAATTTCTTCTTCCTGTTTTGGCAATAATTTAACGTTAAAGGTCACAGAGTGAAATGCTCAGAGTCAGGAAGCGGAGGAGCTCTGATTTGATAACAACATTATTTAGCCCCACGAAGCCCCACTTGGTATTTTCTCCTCCTTTGTTCCTTTTCAAGATCACGATCCATCTTCCACTGAAGACAATGGGAGTGTTTCCACTGAATTTAATGAGACTTGGATCAGGCCCTAAATGTCAGTATTACTCTATTAATATTTATGCCGTTGGAAGTATGTCAGAAAATATACAGGATGTGCAGAGTGGCTGAGCGAGCTATGAGAATCATAAATTTTCCTGACTTAGTCATTTCTTCACAAATCCTTAACATTTCTAATCTAACCATGGTAATAATAAAATAGCAGGATTCGAACCTTCTCCTCTTACTGTACAAACTGTAATCTGAGTTGGCTCTGGAGCTGAAAAATCAGCTGCATTGCAACTCCCTACCTAGCTCATGTCCAGTCTCTATCAAACACACACACGCATATATTCATAAATGTTATTTTAGAAGTTGCACATTAAGCAGCCCAAATTAAAAGACTCAAAACCGACAGCCTGCATGATTTACAGTGTTTAAAGAACCTTAGCTTAGCAGCCTTCAAAGAGGAGATGAAGAACTAAACCTGTTATTGCAAGGCACCCACAAACATGACAAGTGGCAACCACTCTGAAGAAGGTTTCTCCAGGCTGTTTTCCTTGGGGTTTCCTCTTGACATGAAGAAAGAGCCAGCAGTGTGGCAACAAGGGGAGCCTGCTGGCTTGCTCTGGGAATGCCTGTCAGAGCAGGGTGTGTGGCAACCGCAGTGGTCAGACCCTCTTCATGCAGCTGCTCCAACCTCCCCGTCGCTGGAGAAGTGATGGACAAAACAGTCCCAAAGGCCTGGCATTTCTGGTTCCCTTGAATAAGTCCCCAGACAGGCGGATTCCTCCCTGCCTCACCGCCCCTTCCCGGCGGGCAGCGCTTGCCTGAGTGGGTGGAGGAATGTGGACAAGCTCGCAGCATAACAGCCAACTGACCACCAGAGCCGTAGAGTAAGGTCACTGGGGAAAAACAGTCATTGAAGAATGTGGCTGAGCTATGCCCAATGCTATGCGGGAGGAGGCTTTGTCTCCTTTGGCATGCTGAGCCTGGCCAGGGCCACAGACAGGGTGGCAAGGGGCAGGCAGGCAATGAGGGATGGGCAGGAGCTGCTCCAGAGACAACCTGTAAGGGGTGGGCACCAGGTACATCACCTCCTAGCCCTGCTTCGCTACCCACAGGTTGGTCCAGACTGAAGCACAGTGTGAGAGAACATGGAAATTACGTACAAATGGGCTAGGTAGAATATCTAAAGATTAATACAAGCCACTTCTGCGGTCCCACTGGAGATACATCGCTTCCAGGCTCTGGATTAACCCACTGCAGGCTCAGAAACACTTTCCGGGTTAAGAGGGCAGCAGGGGCACTGCCATGTGTTTGAAGAGCATGGAAGAAGTCAAAAGGGAAAAAAGGCTGTCCCTAACCTCCTCTCAATGGTCCCAGAAGTAGAACACAAGCAAATTTCTACACTCCAACTTGACACTTCAAATCCCTTCATCATTTCTTGAGATTCCCCATTTGTTGCCTCTTCAAACCTTTAGCTATCCAGCCCCCAACACGTGATCCTAAGAATATCTAAGAATTTCCCCTAGGTGGGGAAAGGTACCAATGCAGGGAAAGCAACCAGCAAATGTCTTTGCCCTTTACTACATTCACACCTTGCTGATTAACAACCCCCTCTCCCCCTCCCCAAATCGGCACCCTTACACTCAAAATTACCAGATATCACCATCAAAACAGCCTCTTTCTCTCCCTACCCTGTGTTCAGCAGCTTGAAGACTACATTTCTCCTTATGTGAACTGAAACATGTACACCAAGCTTTTTCTTCCAGGCTCAGCATTATTTGTTGTTTAGCTTGCCCTAGGAGTATCTTGGTTTATTAAGTGAGGCAAGGTTTGAAGGCAAAGGTAGCATCTTTTTTTAGACCAGTTGATACTGCTGACTTCATTACAAACCTCTCCACGTAGTCAATCACAGCCACAGTGACAATTCCAGGACAATTTGGCTTATCAAAGCACTCCCTAGTTTGTCTGTGAGCAGAAATATCACACAAAACTTTTCCTACTGGATCCAAAAAAGAGCACTATTTAAGGAATCCAGGAGCATAAAAACAACCAGACTTGTATTGCTCTCACCCAATACCCTGCCTCCAACAGTGATCAACATCAGATGCTTCAAAAATGCCAGAAAATCCACAGCTGGGTAGATTTTCATTTGTATCTGGGGGGTGATCTGTTCCTGGGGCAGTTTCCTCTTCTCCCGTGAAGTCAGCGGTCCAACCTCTCAGCTTGAGGCTATCAATCCAAAACCCCAAATCTGAGGGACCCGTTCCTTGAAGAGCATTTTTGTTGGGAAAAACATGACATTTCTCATGTTGCTAAACAGCAGCCTATGCAAAAACAAAATCTAAGGACTGAAGCTGAGACTTTCAACCGAACACAAAAGATTTCAGAAACTGAAACCCTTGAGATGCTGGGCAGCTTACATCAATATGGCCCCTTTGAAATTCCCATTCCACAGTAGCAGCGAGCAAAACCAGCTTTTGTAACATTATTTTTTATTTTTCAAAATAATAGCAGTACAATTAGTTCCGCAACGCCTTCAGATGGGTGTTTTATCAGTCTAATGATGGGTGAAAGGGCAGGAAGCAGAGGGACAGGATGGAATTTGGAGCATGACCCAAGTCCTGCCAGGACACAGGGGAGGGACGCTTTCCAAAAAAGAGAAAGCTTTGCCATGGGGGAAGTGGGCTGCCTTGCCTCCATATCTTGTGGATCCAAACTTCCCCCTGAGCATGACATCTCTAATGAAAATATGCATGCAGACTTCTCCGACATGCTTCCCACTCCGCTCTGGCAGAAAAGCCCATCCTTGACAATCTGAGTCGTGGCAAAAATAGGTCTACCCCTGCTGCTCAGTCAGTATTAGTGCAGTGGAAGTTAGGGAAGAATCACACAGTATTATGGTTTGACAGGAAGAAGAAGAAAAAGTATTTGATGAGATAAGATGGATCACAGAAACGACCAGCTCTCCTGACTGCTGCAAACGCAAGGTTCGAATAATGGCCCAAAAGTCAGTGGGTCATATCAGATAGGCATGAAGTTTTTCCTTCCTTCTTCTACAGAGTTAACATTTCATCAGGAGAAAAATCCCAGACCAGCCCTCTGTGGTGTGTATCTGTCAAAAGACACTGGTGCTTCACAAAATTGTTCTTTGGTCTTTTTTCCTCCATTTTTTCTTGGAAAAATCTGATTTTATGTGTCTCACTTCGGAGCATCTAACAAGAGATAAGCATTAAATATGTTTCAGAAGTCTTGGCTGGAACTAAGCTGAAGTTTGAGAAGTGGCTTATACGACTTGGGTTAGTATTTCTGTTCCTACGAGTTTATTGCGTATGAAAAATATCATTCTCCTTCAAGTGTTCTATTTAAATAAAACTGCCATTTTCAGCAATAACAGTTTGGAATAATCTGTACTGAAGGCCAGGCTATTAAATAAGTCATTTCTTTCTTAGTTGTTTTGGAGCTCTTCCACCCCAGCCATTCACTAAGTATTCAATGAACCTCCTTGAAGTTCTTATCAGGCCTTAAACTATAACAAAACTTGGGGAATTTTGCCTAGATTTCAGGCCTGTGTTGAGACGAGCTCAATGCTCACAGTCACTCTGGACCACCAGTAGTTCTTTCAGGCACTTTTCTGGTTAGAAAACATAATATGCTAGGAATTTAAACAAAGGTGATGTATCAGCAAATGACCCTCAGACAGTGTGATCTCATCTCTCAGTCGCTCAACATTTGGCAAGAGGAATGAAGTTTATTGCCCTTTAGCAACAGCCCAACAAAGCAGACAACAGTTAAAATACCCATACCATTTGAAACACAAACAAATCTTCCCAAAACTGCTACCTCCCTTTCCCTCCTGTCCCACAGAAATAGACCATTTGCCATTATTTCTAATAATGCCACTATTATTTCTAATACTTCTGGCAAGCAAGAGGAGGGACATAAGCAGTCATTTCCTGGTTAGCCATGGAGCAAACAGTCAACACCTAATTTTGCAAGCACTAACTGCAGCATCGGAGGCTATCACCAGCATCACCACCGGCTCAGTTACAACCTGGGCCAGCCTTTGGGGAGTTCTTACAAGGCAGGTGGAACCACGTGGCCCCAAAGATGCTTGCTCAGGAGAGGACGAGCTGCAAGCCCTTCAGCCTGGCTGCTAACCTGGTGCATGAAACGGTGACCCAGTTTCCCTTCTCAGCCTGCATTTGATGCTTTAAGCACTTCGTATCAGGGATTGTCTATTATGGTCTGTCAAATGGAAAGCACCCAAGACAGCAGAATCCTGATCTCTGTTTGGGCATCTAAACCTATTGCAATACAAATCAAAAATTAATGTTCTCTTGCTGTCACTTAGACTCTGCTTCCATTCCAGGCTTGAACCTGGATGAGCAGGGGTCCCTGGAAATAGAACAAATAAAGAAACGTAGTAAAAAATAAAACAAGCAGAAAAAAAAAAACGAACAGAACTTGGTATCTGACATATGTTCTGGGTCCAAGAAGCTTCTCCCATGGCTGGGGATATTCCTAAAATGATATCCCTGTGTGACTTTTGGTTACTAAGTACTCAGATTGATGCCCAATAATGGCAAATGCCTCCTTATCAGCTCTAAATTTTGCATGGTATGTGTAAGAACTGGATTATCTTTGAGATCTGTACCCATTTCCCATATTAGGCTGAAAACAGCTAAAAAGTCCCGAGGAGATGGAGGGACAGATACACAAAGCAGGAGCACAAATTCATATACAGAGTGCATTTGCATAAAGCTCATTTCTTTATGAAACCAGCTAAGGAAATATGCAGAAATCCTTTCTCCGCTCTTGGATGCTGGAGTTACATCTGGCCTAAAGTGCCTACATCCACCAGCCAGCAGGGTTGTGAGCATGCCCACTAACACACACACACAAGGAGAAGTTGTGCCTTTTTTTCTCCTTCAGAGATGAGATCAGGCCACCAGAAGCTGAGGGACATGTAGAAAATGAAGAGTGGCCTTACCAAGTCAGGCTGAAAGTTCATAACCCAGCATCTTGTCTCCAACAGCAGCCACAATAGATGGTATTTAGAAGGAATAAAATTCAGTGAACGTATTTGATACTTTCCTCCAGTGTCCTCTTCCAACAAATTTTATTCAAAAAATTCTGAAGCAGAATGCAATCACTATGCACTTAATCTCTATGGCTTTCTCTACAACAAACTTCTCCCCTTGAGCTTGTGTATACTTGGAAGTCGCAAATTTGTTCGGATCCAAGGTTTTGGTTGGGTTTGCTGAAGACATGGAAGGTCTCCTGAAGCCTCAGCGAGGAGACAACAGCCACCACACTGTGTCCCACCTTGCTCCTGCTCGCTAGAGGCGTACTGGAGGAGAACGACTGAGGGTGAACAAACCTAGAGCCAGACTGGGCTAGGAAGAACTAAACACAAAGCCCTGGAGACTCTGGATTTATGAAGACAACTAGAAGGCTTGGTGCTTTAACTGCCTCCAAGATAAAACTAAGCTGGTTAAAGGACTCCCATCACAGCACAGGCCCCATCTATGGAGGGTTTCCTGGCACAACCAAGGCAGCCAAGAGCGTGATTCCCCGCGGTTCTGGCACTCGCCTAACGGTGCCAACAAACCTGGCACACGGAGCTCTGGCTGTGATTCATCCTCCAGGTCGATGTCAGCTCTGAGCTGGCCACCAAACACCTGCATTAGCTTTCTGCTGGTTTTCCACAATCTCTCCCCAGTTGGGCCCTGCTCCAACTCCCAACAAAGTCCACGAGGGCGGCCAACCTGCCGTAGGAGCTGGGTGGCGCCCGGGGTGGCTGAGAGGACCACCAGCAGCTGTCCCACGGCCCCAGGCCTGCCCAGCTCCCAGCCGCCAGGACTTCTGCATTCCCCTCCAGCTTAGCGGGACGACCAGCGCCAGCCCTGGCACAAACACAGCCGCTCAAATCAGATGTCACCATGCAAGCAAGGCGTGATTGTCATCGTCCCCTGGCACCCCGACCTCTCCCTCCCAGTGAGCCACAAGAGCACGCCGCATCTTGTGCCCACATTTTCTTTCCCAAGAAAGCCCCGAGGGGCTTCTTTGGCACAGCTCACGTTGCTGGTGAAGCCCTTCGGCTTCCATGTTTACATCGTTGTGGTTGTTAATTTGAGAGAAGCCTTTTATTTTAGACACCCCTCTCCCCACCCCCTTTCCCTCCACAGGGGGGGAAAAATGTGACCTTTAGGATTGTTTATACCAATCAACAAGAAGCCCTCGCGCTGCCGGATTCCAAGAAACACGAGACAGTCCTGGAGCTGGAAGAGGGAGGGGAGCTGGGGAAGGAGAGGGAGCAATCAAGGTCAGGAGTTCACAGACAGGATAAAGCCAAGGCAGGCCGAGGAGACGGGGTGGCAGGGCATGCCCTTTCCATTCGGGGAGGCACCACAAGCCTTGGCAGTGCCGCAGCGGGCGTGCAGTAGACCAGAACACCACTCCTGTGTCCCAAGGTGATGGGAGGAAGGAGCTGGTTGTGAAGGGAGGCCTCAAAGGATGATTGTGTGCACTTCTTGCCAGCAAAACCCTCGTGGGTCTTCTCCTGGCGAATCCCAGAGGACCGAGAGGCACCCAGGACAGAGCAGAAATCATCACAGGCCAGTTTCGCAAGCCAGCACCCGCTGCGATGAAGAAAGTGGTTTGACAAGACAAGGAGGAAGATGAAAATATTTTCCCACTGTTGAATGCAAAAGTAAATAAATAAGTAAACAGACAAGCATTCAAATCCAGGAATTTCCCTTCATTGCCAGCATTAGCCTTCAAGGGAGTAGCACCACAGATTTTTTCCTACCACTGTGCTGAGCCAAACGAGCAAAGGTTGTGGCTTCGGGGATGCAAACTTCAAGTGGCTAACAAGCAGAGGATGCACGGTTTGCTAACATGTTCCACGGGCAGCTCTGCACTGGCGTGAAGGCCGGGGGTGCCTTGTGCACCAAACACCAGCACCAAGAGCAGGGAAAATGCCTTTCAAGTTCAAAGGCAGCCCCAGTCCCAGCCCAGTAGGTTCAAGCCTGGGCGAGAACCGAGGGGTTGAGGGGAGGAAGAAAAGGGGCGAAGGATCAAGAAGAACTGTGGGGGTACAAATGTGGTGGGACAGCCAGATGCTGCGATACAGCACAGCACTTTTGGGCAGCTGGCCCGGTTCAAGGCAGGGGTTTTCAGGACAGAGGTATGTTTCTTCCTTTGAGCCTGCTCCCTGAACAACACATCACAGTGGCTGTGAAGCTCAGCCCCAAGGTATCTGGCACAGAGCGAGCAGCTTGACAGCTTCAGTCACTTTTTTGTGGTCAAAGCTCTCTATGAATCTATATATTTACAATTATAGGACTAAGTCTTGTTCTCATTTACACTTATCTTCGCCATTGGCTTACACAATATAACCAGAGGTGGTATTTGGCCTATGCATTGCTTTTATTTCTTATGCTGTCTGCCCAGATATATTATTTATGACCCATTAGATACATTTGTTTGTTAACTAATAAACCTCAGAAAATATTTTTAATGAAAGACTGTATTTTTAAACAACCATGTCGCCACTCCTCCATTAGCACTCGAGGATTAAATAAGACTGTGAGCAGTTGTTAAATAACAATTGGTTACTGAAACACATGTACTGAGGTTTTGGTCTTCCCATTATTGAGGCTAAAGAAACGATGCTTCTACAACCACACTGATGTTGCCCAGCTGAATTCTCATTTCAAAGCACATTTCAAACGCTGAATTTTAAACCACCACATGGATTTCTCGCCCATACCTTCAGCAGCATTGGACATGCTGTGAAGGAGAAAAGCAGATGGATGTCACAGCTGGTCGTGCAGAAGTCAAATCTGATTCTCTTTAAATACAATTAGATGGTTGTTCTTTGGGTTTGGGGCTTTTTTCTCCCTCTTTCTATTCTTTCTCTTTTTAAAGCAGAGCTACCACACACTAATTTTTCTGCTGGGTAAAGCAGGGCTTTGATAGCATCTAGGATTTGCAGGCTTGGACAATTACCCCACGCAAGCTGTGCACAGCTGCACTGCTGCTGGAGTGACAGTTGTACTCACTTTCCTTGCTGTACCAAACTGCCAGAAGTCTACTCGTGAAAGTGAGCCTGGAGTAACATTTGTGGGCTGAGATTGGCCACGTCATCTGTGATACCTACATCCACTCATCTGCCAACATGCTGTCTGCAATCCGAAACGTGCTCCCGTTTTATTCCTACATTGTATGGGCGATGAAAGAAAATGCCAGGAGAGAGAGACAGCTAACGCAGTCAGCAGTTACTTGTTCTTCCCTGGGTCCTGTTTTCAATATAAGTGCTTGGTTTAGGTTATTGTTTCTCCTTTTTCCTCTTCATTCATTCTGGCATTCCATCTTGCCATGCAATTGGAGCTATTCAACTCAAAGATAAAAAGGATTCATGAAAACGCTCAAAGACCAAGCTGGGTTGCTCACTGACACGGACTGTGTGTCCTGTTTTATATGACTTAGGGAATAGTAGTTCCTCTGAGAAATTATTCTCCATTCAGATCCTCAGCAAATGTGTCCTGATTGGATACAAATGAGAAAAATGAAATGCAGATGATCCCTTTTTAGCTGCAGCTCCGTGGAGGCCTACGCAGCATGTGTATCTTTGGTCAGCTATCTCTTGGTTTCTGCCAACAAAAGTGTTGTTCCTACCTGCTCACATCTGCAAGCATCACCCTTGTTTCCTCTGACTATCACACCAGCAAGAACACCAAGAGAAGGAAACCGTCTCTTACCTCGCCAGTTTTCAAGGTCTTAATTTTGTCAAAAACTTTTGAAAGTCAAAGTAGCCCAGTACCAGGAGTCAGCTCGTGCTTACAAATGGAAATGCAGACTCAGCCCTGCCTACCTATTGCCAAACTCCACGTGCACTGTTTCCCGTTTGCTGGCACTGGCTCTTCAGAAGTGCCTATGCAGTAAGAAATACCGGGCACAGAGATCTTATCTGGAAATCAGCAGTGGTCTCGTGAACTGCCACTTCTGCTTCTCTTGCTATTTTGACTTCTCTCGCAGCATTGTCAAGTCAGGAGGAAGCCACGTAAAAGGAAAGAATGCTCAAAAAAACACAGACATTGACACAGCAAGAATTGGGTTCTTCCTTGTTCCCCTAGGCACTAAGATACCAAACCCTAAAGCACACGCTTGCTGTTTCAAGGCAAACATTCACTAGGAATTCTTCCTTTGTTCTATGTCTGTTTTACCACAAGACAGTGCATACCTGCACAGGAGAAAAGATTGTGACAGGAAGGCCAAGCGCTGTCTTCTGTTTCACTTATCACCTCATCCTGTCAGCCTAATTTGGTGATCAGTAGAAAACACCAGGAAAAACTTCCTTGTCAATGAACCTTTCTGCTGTAAGAGCAGGATGCCCTCCTCATGCTCCCCCCTATCCAAAAAGATGCCAAACAATCTTCAAAAGGCCCCCTGAAATAAATCAGTCTATAGAGAACATAAGATAAATCTTCAAATAAATAAATAAATAAATCAGCCTAATAACAAAACTATTCCCAAAACAGAGAGTTTGAAATCCACAAAAGCAGGAGAAAGGATTCCATGGCCTCTAACATGGGGTTTACCCCACTGTTGAGTTTGAAAGCATCTTGTACACCGCCAAGATGGATAGTAGCATAAAACTAGTGTAAAGGTAGATAGATCAGCAGTCTGGTCCATGGCCAAAATATCATTCCACCCCTGGAAACCCAAAACCGCAAAGGACTGAAGTAAAACTCTAATGATATGTCAAAGCTACCTGATACCTCCTGAGCTCTCTGACTCAAGTCTTTACAGCCAGTGAAGGGGCTCAGAGCTGTACTTTATTTGTGACCATACTCTTAAATGTCCAGTTTAGGTAAAAGAGTTTATGATTCCCAGACTATGATGGATATCCTTGCTGCAACCACAGCTGTAAAGACACAGTCAGGATTATTTTGAGCATCCATCACCCACCCGACTTGAGCCTTGTGTCTCATCTGTCATCTAAGTAGGGGGTGCAAATCTCATTATAACCACCAGAGCGAGTCATGTGTTACAACTTCTGTGCATGTCCATTACATTCAAGAATAACCTCCCAGCTCCTCCAGTGGGGATGGCAGAGATGGATGGAGATCCCCCTTTGATCTGGGGAGTTCTTCCTCTACCTCCAGTTTGTCTCCAATTGCCTCCAAGGTCATGCTGTCAGGACAGGGACGGC
The DNA here is from genome assembly GCF_964035555.1 of Netta rufina. Taxonomy (NCBI): domain Eukaryota; kingdom Metazoa; phylum Chordata; class Aves; order Anseriformes; family Anatidae; genus Netta; species Netta rufina. The sequence goes on along the minus strand of NC_140128.1, from coordinate 43,730,893 downwards.
ACCCTCCCTTGCATATGAATCCCATCTCCCCTCCTCCAAAACCACAGTCTACACGTGTTTGCTGTTACTTCCAGATGTGTCCACAACTTGAAAGCGGTGATTTAAGAGAAAAGAAAAAAAAAAGAAAAAGAAAAAAAAAAAAAACATTTAGAGCTGGAGGAGCTGAATCCCCCTTCCCCTCCCTCCTTTTCCTTCAGCATCTGCCTGGGCTGTCTACACAGTCAACACCAAACCATTCAAGGGGACTCCATATTCGCCACACGTGGAAGGATTAGAGACATAAAGCGACTTTTCCTCTCCCCATCAGACTTAAACCCTCTCCGTCACCTCACTGTCTCTGAATTCACTCCTAGAGATCTCTGGCTAAAGCCCCACCAACAGATATCTAACAAGAAACTTGCTTGGTGTCCTTCCCCGTGCTGGAATGAAACGGATGTCTGCAAAACAATGGAAATGATGGCACTGACTAGGGCTAGATTGCCTGGATGGATGCAACAGCACGTACAACATTAATATATCTTCATCCTACTGTTCTCACTCATGCAACCCTGGCAAAAGACTCAAGCTCTGTCCTGCAGACATCTCCAACCCTTCAATAGCCAGAGCAGGGGTCCCTTTCAGTGGCTGATCAAGGGGATCGGGATCAGCAGGAGCACAATGTCACTTCTGTGTGGTACTGCAAGCTTTGGATTTTCCCTTGAAGACACAAAGGGGAGGGAGAAAGGAGCCAATCTGGCTCACACGAGTACCTGGAGCACTTGCTCCATCGCCTGAGCACCTCCAACACAAGAAGGGTTCACCCCTGGTTTAGGGAGTCATTCTCAGAGTGGCTCTCTCCCCCATCAGCTGGTGAAGGGCCACCCCCTCCACACCCTGTGCTGTGGGAAGCTAATTTAGAAGCCAGCCTTGCCATCTGTGGACTACCCCATGCTGGGAAAAGCCTCAGCTGGGGAGATGTGCAGTCCTTCCAGAGCAGCGCAAAGAAATGGGAGCGTGGGAGAGAGCATGGACCCAAGAATCCTCCTAAGTCCCCAGCAAACTTCTCCGTGCATCCCCCAGACTCCACCTCTTCCACCAGAAGTACCTAAACGTGTCCCTGTAGTGATGGCTGCTGTTGACATCGGAGCAGACTCACAGCAGCACTCCTGCTGCTGCCCTCAGCTGAGTCATGACTCACGAACAAAGAGGATTTTGACCATTGTTATTTTATTATTTTCATTATTTCATTCATCATTTTAATTTCCCTCTCTCACTCCTGGTCAAAAGAGAAAGACATACAAACACATATACACACACAAAAGAAAAAGAGAAGGAAAAAAAGAATGAAAAACTGCCAACATGGTCAACATCTGGAAACTGATTTCCCAACCCCAGAACAAAGAGCTCTGAAACTGTGGCTCCAAGTCTCCTGTTTGTGTTCTCCCATTATGTAAAAAGTCCTATAATAAAATCTAATAGAGAAGAAACCCAAGAGTCGGCAAGAATAATTTGGAATTTATTAGCAAATGAGATCCGTTTGGAAGTTCTTGTAGAACTGTACATTGGGCATACAAAGCTATTAAATCATACACTGGGGCTTGAAAATGCTGCAGGAGTATGACAGCTTTCGGTTCCAGAAAACCCACCCTTATAGATCAGGCATGGCTTCAATCACTTCTTTAATCCCATCTAAAATATTTGTGCCATTTCTATTACTTCCCACGTTCAGAAATATCATTCTTACCAATGTTTAGCACTGTGCATGGATGGGGAAAAAATATGGAGATACAGAGAATGCCAGAGGGATAAAAGGGGAGAAACAGAATTTTGAGATCATCATTTTTCAGCAAGGGAAGGGGAGAGATGCAGTTCCTAAACTTGGTAGGACACCAGTCCTTTTTACCAGGAGGAAGTTTCTTAGAACGGGTTAAAAATCTACTACTGACACTTAACAGAAAAGGATTTTGCAAGTCACCAGAAATGTTCATGTGGGAAAAAATATTTTCAAAAACATTCAGTTTTTAATTTAAAAAACTGAAACCCCATACTATTTCAATAGAAAAAAAAATTCATGCATTGTTGAGAAATGGCACAGTGCACCCCACTGGGACAGAAAGAAAAGCGTTATTAGTCGAGAATTGTTGAGGAGAAGACAATTATTTGAGAGCCTCAAAAGAAGATGCTCCTCTGAGCGGCTTGATCACATACAGATATGCCCAAGAGCTGCTTGTACTTCAGCTTCTCTTTCCCCTGACCCTGAAATTTGGGTGCCCTGAAGAGCAGCCCACCATGCTGGCACCATGTGGAAAGCCCAGGTTCACAGACAGAGGTGTTCATCCTTCACCTCCAGGCCAAAGCGATTTAGGAAGAGACACCACAACTAGATGCACATAATGAAGCCACATTGTCCAACAATCTCCTGGTCACAACCCTTTTTTTTTTTTTTTTTCTTCTTTGATGTTATTTTGCTGTGCTTATGTGAATCATTGGACCTAGCCTTTCATCTGAGCCCTTGGGATGCATTACAAAGATGGAAAGAGAAAGGCACCACTTAATAACGCCTTCCAAGTGTGAGGGAGAGGAGATTCCTGGAAAATCTGGTTAAGACGGTCCAAAAACCTTCTTCGAAGAAATGTGGCAAACTGTATATAGCTATTTATGGTGGAGATGGAAGTTAGACTACTCTTGAAGACAAGTGGCTGCTGCCCAGAGGTCTTAATCATCATTCCAGTTAGTCACTGAAAATTAAACACGTCATAAGGAGGTGGAGGGAAAGGGCTACTCCAAATAAATAGCCTCATTATTCTGCAGGAACTGTTCTAGCTCACATATGTTTACCTACACTCACATTTAAAAAAGAAGGCACCCAGCCAAACCATGGATCCAGAACTTGAATTCTGAAACCAGACTTCTTTCTTCATGCGTGGAATTGCTCAAACAAGAACAGAATTGGTCAAAGCAATATTTTTCTTTAAACAAAAAGTGGTTTTTCTTCAAAAGAAAATTAATTTATGAGCATTTTCTTCTCCCCTCCCTCAAATTTTTCTAATTTTTCAGTAGAAAAAACAGAAAACAAGAAACTTTTTCAGCTTTGGTTTTAGCTTTGTTTTTCTTCATTCCTCCTCTGCTGCCTCCTTTTCATGGCAAAACAGAATAAAAACAGATGAGAAGGTGAGGAGGATAATAAAGAATTCCACATGTTCATTTATATCTTGAAAATTGAAGTTCTGAGACTTTTCTATTTCCTTGAGACCAATTCCAATTTTTTCCCTGCTTGCATTTTTACTGTCAAATCAGAAAAGTGAACTTTTTGGGAGTGTTGCTTACAAGCACCTTCCAAACACTTGCAGAAGATGATCTTAGGATGTGATCTGTACTGCTCCTGCCTTCCTTCACGCATCCTATCTAGGCAAGAGGTGTTCTTGCTGTCTGCAGGCATGCACATCTCTCAGATGAAGCCAGGTGAAGCACAACAGCTCAGCACACTGGCCACCAGAGGCTAGCTGCTTTTCTGGGAAAGCAGATGGCAGAAGAGCCACAAATAACATGTGGCCGCAACTTCTCATTACCAGACCTGCCTCTGCCGTAGCCCCCCAGGGTAAAACATCTTCAGCAGAGCATGTTCATTGCCTCGGGCCTCCAGCCTGGAGCCTCCTCAGCTCCACAGTCATCATTGCTTTCACTTATGAGCAGCAGAAATACAGCCTGTGGACCTCGACTTCAACAGCTGAAGACAAGGCATTGCATTCCCCATCACTTCCCTGAACTATTTATAACCCAAAGTGAAACGTACAATTATTATTAATAAAAATGTTTCCTAGCCTCTATGCTTGCACAGGAAAATTTGAAGGCAACACCTGAAGGTAGTTACAGGCCCACAAAGTGGTAAAAGAAAAACAGGTACGTATTCCAGCCTCGTGGCTTTTAATCCAGAGTCATGATTTGTCGACAATTGACTCATGATTTTTGAACGCCGCTGAGGCTGGCAGTCCTGACAGTGAACTTGGAGAGGTTTTGCCAGTTTACTGAAAGGGAACTGGGGACTTGAGCTCGTGATGCTGACGCTTTTCAGCACTGCTAGTCAAGTCTGTTGTGCATCTCGGCTGCATCCTGTCCCACGGAGACAGCACGCACAAGTCTCGTCTCACCCGCTCTTGCCCAAGCCAGACCTCTCCCTCGAGGACACACACGGCGTAGGGCAATCCTCTGTGGGTGCAGAAGCAAGGTCCAGTCCTCCTCTTCACAGGAATTAATGAGAATTTCTGCCTTTGGCATATTCATGGAGACAGGGTCTTGCCCAAAGCACATACCAAGGGAATGAATCTTCCAGAAATATGAATTCTCTTTGCCTCATACCAAAACATTCATAGTAAGACCAGGCAGCACTCCGCAGCAAAATATTGGCAAGAGGAAACACTAATAAAAGACTAAGACACTAAAAAACATCAAGAAAAACCTCCCAGAAGAAACAAACATAAGAATATGCTGCCCATTCAATAAAAAAATGCTAACAAATTAATGCTGTCTCATGATGATATTGAACTATTTACAGGAAGAGAGCGCAGAATTTTGGCTGGCGAAGGAGAAAACTATCCATCACAATTATTTTCTGTGCATAACAAAGCGGGGAGGAAACAGAGGAGGAAAAGTGGGGGAGTAAGGGAATGGTGAAAGAGAAGGGACACAAAAACAGAGAGTACAGATTAAGAAATTGATGCAAAAAAAGGAAGAAATGGGGAAGAATGAGAGGGGGACAGAGCAGAGATAACACTAGGTCTTGCTGCTCACTATTTACCTGCTTGGAGCCAGAGTCATTGGCATCTTCCTTACAGGGCACAGGCTCATGCCCTTACTCCTCAAAAGCAGTGGCTTCCTAACAGTGCCATCAGCACGAGCAAAACGCTCGTGGGCCAGCTGGGGCAAAGTGAGTGCAAAGCACATGCCAAGTTCCCATTATTAATTTGTTTTATATCCACATCATTATAGATGATAACATGAGTTGATTTCACAGCCTGGGCCTTCCCCGGCTGGCAGCCCCAGTGATTCATGACAATTTCTGTCAGTGACTTCACCACAGTGCATGGAAAATGCTCCGGAGCTGCATGCGTGTGCTCGCAGTGACTCACTGACTCCTAGGGTTGGGATTTAGCAACCTGCCCCAAGTCTGCCAGCTAGACAAAGGCCCTTCTTGTGTGGCTTCCAACCTACAGGTAGGCACCAAACACCGGAGCACGCGGGAGAAGGCAGGAAAAGGTTGTCCTCCAGTACTTAGTGCATGCAGGTAACAGCTGAGGGTGCTGGCACAAGAACTTACTCAAGGCACAGGTTGGCTCTTCTCATCTCTGCCAACAGCCAGCAACAGCAGTGCAGGTCACAAGGCATGTAGTACTCTGGGATGCAAGAAGCACCCCAGAGAAAGCAGAAGTGCTCTGTGCAGCTCTTGACGCCCACGAGGAGGACTGTCCCAGGAAGTTCTCAGGAACCACCAAGGCGTTCCCATTCAGGGAGAGGGATGTATTTCTGCATCAAGAGTCAGCAGGAATTCGCAAAATGCTGCAGAACAGCCTGAATTAGAAGAGGAAACGTCTTACAAAATAGCACTGACGTTACTCAGGAAGAGCACGCAAAATATGCTATAAACCCATGCGCATGGGATACGGGAACCTTCAGGGGCAGGCACTAGAGTAGCACCCTCACAGCCAAGCCACCTCCACTCTGTAAGCACCCTAGAAATGGAAGCTCTAACCAAAAGGTTAAATAGATGTTTTCCCCTCCCTTTTGGGGGAAGTGAGGCTGAGAGGGTGCTCAGATTTCCCAACTCCTTCTGCAGTCTTTGGCTAATACTTTGTTTTTAAAAAATCAAAAATAAAAGCAGCAGCTTGGAAGCAGAGTGTACCATGAACCCAGTCATATATCCTGCATGAAGAGTGGTGTGCTCAGCTGCCCAGAATGGATACTAAAGGTGAGGTGTCAAAGAAACACTTTCATCAAGCAATGTCTTTTTTTTAGAGGGAATGAAAACAATCATCACACTTCTGCTGGGTTTAGTGCTTTGGTTCTTTCTGACAGAATATAAAGAGTGGGCAAAAGTTAAGCCATTTTGTTTTGCCAAAGATAACATGAATTTTTGGTTTGAAATTAGATTCTATCCTGATACAGACCTGTTGGTTAAAGTATTGACCTCAAATGCTTCATTCAATGCGGGAAAAAAAAATCCTCCCTCTGTTTTCAGTTCAGCAAGGAAGCCAGGATTCATCCCACCTTCCTTGCCATTTCAGTAACGCACCAAACACAACTGCCATTTATTTCTGAAGAGGTTGTGCCTGCTTCCCACACATCCTGGAACTAAGGCACCCCCAGGAGTCTGTCGACCACAAGACAAAAACCCTCTAACAAAAGCCTAAGGGGCTGCAGGCAGCTCCAGGACCTCTCAGAAACCAGGGTTAATGCTACGAAGACAGGAACAAGCAAGGTCTCTCGCAGCTACCACAAACTGCTGCTGCTCTGGTTGTATTGATCCATAGATGCTCTCCTTCAGCTCAGAGGGAACAAGCTGCTGGAAGATGTGCATCCCCAAACCAGTGGTTTCCGAGGAGCAGGTAAGGACCCCGCTGTTCTCCTGTAGGCCTGCGATGGGCAGCAGCTGAACTTGCAGTTGTTCTCACCTCGTCATGTCAAGGCTCTGGGGAAATGTGTTTTCCCATCTGACTTTGAACTCTTCCAAGCTGGTCTTGACCCCGTGGGGAGAGAAGTCACAGCTGCTGGGTGCAGCACCTAATTGTTCGCATCTTGCCAAGCTAACAATGCAACGCGCTGTCGCTTGAGGAAGCCCCGGATAGCACTTTAACACTCTCACACCTTCACAAGGGCAGAGGAGAAGGCGTGACAGAGCCAGACCTCCCCACTGGCCCCCAGGGAGCTCCATTCACCACAGCCATGCCCATTTCTTCCCGCATCCCTCTGGCCCTGCTGCAGTAAGTGACACCCATTCCCATGGCAGGCATGTCATGCTGCTGCTCCCCTGACTGGCGCTACTTGCTACCCTACATCAATACCAAAAAAAAAAAAAATAATAATAAGATCTCCCTTGGGCATCGTGCAGTGCATTCCAGCTTCTCTCTGGTCACTGTTTGTGCAGTGTTTTAAATACATGAAGCATTATATAAATGCTAACTATTATTATAATGTTCCCCTCCTTCCAATCAACTCCCCCCACAGACCCACAGACGCATTCCCCACCTCCCGTTTTAGCACGTCCACGGCCCCAGAAATTACCCTGTTTTCATTTACCCTGCCCTTTGCCATCCGATCCCAGCCCTCAGCAGCTTTAAATAGTCTGCATTATTATGAAGGCTTGTTAGAACTTGTCCCTAATCACTCCAGGAATAATCCTTGATGGCTTGTTTCAGGCTGTGTGTGGATGGCTGTGCGACAACAGGGCTCTGGCCAGCCGAGGGCCCTCCTGGAGAGGGAGGCAGAGCCCGGGGCCTGATGCAGTTTGAACAGCCCCCCTGAAATGGAAACCTACTTTTCGGAAAAGAAGGGGCTGACCATGTTACCTGTTGATAGACGCCAAGCAGCAGAAGCCAACTTGCCCTTTAAAAGCAAGGACATTGGAAATGGTGCCGTCGGTGCCTCCCTGAACTGCACTTGCTCCTCCTGGTCCTGGGGCTTGCACTGTTTGTCCAGCACACAAATTCCTCTGCTTTATACCTAAATATAAGCTCTTGCTCTGCCAGGGCTACGACCCAACCCCGTGACAGTGATAGAGATAACAAAAAGGAAGACACATCTGGTGCTTAATAAATCTGTTTCTCTAGGTTGGCAATGGTGATTTCAATCTCATTCACAGGAGAAAATCCAAGGCAGAGAGAAATCTGCTTCTTTTTTTTTTTTTTTTTTTTTTTTTTGGTTTAGGTTCCAGCTGCAAGCTTAGAGGAAAACAAATTACACAGTCCTATGACAGCACTGAGACTCTACCCCAAAGCAGCAGTATCTGGCAGAGCAAACAGACAGCCAGATAAATGTTTACCTGGGGTCATGTTAGCCCACCAAGATGAAGCCTCTGGTGTTCACAAATTCTTGTGTTCGTATTATGCATAGCCAACATCTCACCGGTTATGTTCTCAGGACACCGCATGCACTAAAGTAGGAAGCAAGAAGCAGCTGAAAAGCACCTGCTGGAATAATACCATAACAAAACGCCTCTGCACCATGGTTCAGCATAGTGCTTGCCCAAACACGTGGCCATCATGTTTTAGGATGATCTCAGAATTCATTGCTGTGCATCTCACCACCTGTAGGACACTAGATGTACCTGAAGGAGCTAAGAAGAACAGAAAGGGTTTGGGAGCTTGTCTTTCATTTCCCAAAAGCTTCACAGGTATCAGAAAGGGGAAAAATAAAAAAATAAAAGAAAAAAAAAAAAAAACAAAAGGCAGAGCTTTTATGGCAATTCTGTTTATTATGGGAGCTACTAAGAAAAAATCGGTGCTTGACAAAAAGCTGCCTAAATGGCTGGGTGGAAAAAGGGCAGCAAACTGGAGGATGCACGGTGTGAAGCCACGTGGACTGCAACAGAGATGGGTGTTAAACCTCAAGGTGCTGGGCTCCAGGGGCCCCACACAGTGGCAGTATTGAGGGGACTGCAAGCTGCTAAAAAAAAATATATATATATATATGTATAAATAAAGACACTTGAAAGAGCTTCTGGTCATGCTGGAGCAGGTCCATTTTCTTTACACAGAATTAGCCCACTCACAGGAGTGTTCACCTTCTAATACGGACACAGCAGGAAAAGCTAAGAAATAATATTAAAGAAAACTCTTTAAAGGGAAAATCCTTACATTGCTGCAGTCCACAGAGAGAATTTTGCAAAGAAACGTTCATTGTTTTGCACTGCAGACATGCACACAGAGACAGGGAGAGGTGAGTATGTTTTATTTAAGAGCACCCAGCCAAATCAGTGACGGAGCCAAGTACTGAAGAGCTTTGATATTTTGGTCATGCAGCAAGATGTGGCTATTCAGTCCTTTTTCATGCTTTCCATCCTAGCCCACAAATTCTGGGTCACAGGAGGGTGAACTCTCAACACAGGCTCTTTAGAAACCCAGGAACACGCTCTGCTACTCAGCTGGGCTCAAACCAAGTTAAAGCAGGAGATGGAGCTGGCTTCATGATGGGCAAAACCACCTGGAAGCCAGCACTGACTGCCCTCCTCAGGGGGCCAGCAAGCAGGGAGGGATCTAAAGCACAAAGATGTTCTCCAAGGCACCAAGTCCAGTTACAAATCCAGGGCAGAGACCAGAGCAGCTTGGAGGTCAGGCTCCCAGCAGTGCTGCAGCGGGCAGGCACTCACAGGAACTACAGCAGTGACGTGCACACAGTAAATTGTCTTCAACACGCACAAGGACACCAAGCTTGAAGATGAGACAGAAAAGAGGTTTCCCTAAAAATGTCTGCCAAGGTCAGTCCTACCTTGGGTTGGACTGCCAGAACTGCAGTAAGCAGCAGCCATTCCTTGAGAAGCTCTCCTCGAAGAAGAGCCTGAGGACACTGGGAGCACAGTCTTACTCTAATGGATGTTCAAGCAAACGCTCGGGGGGAGGGCTCACACTGTTTCACCATGTGGACCTCACTAAGATGTCCACATCAGAAACTGAGACTCCCTGCAAGCTCTAGAGACGGGCAGACATTTTTTGAACATGATTCAGAGCCCAGAGGGTAGGAACCTAGCTCCTGTTCTACTTATGTGGTCCAAACCACTGCCCTGAGGTGCCTTCCCCTCTTCTTAGTCCACCCAGTGCTTAGGCAGGCCGCTGTGCTAAATGGCAAATGTTACACAACGACAGAAATCCCTGACATCTCCTCTACGTAGCAAGCATGGTATGAGCCAAGGGAAGCCACCTGAGATTGGGAACCTGAGGCTGCCTCGCATGCTGGAATGGCAGAGCTGGGGCAAGCTCTACATTTTATTTATTAGGACATTGGTGAAGTCTGGCATGTGAAAAATAGAAGAATGATAACCATCACTAGGCATGCACACAAAACAGTGCTGCTCTCGGTGGGAGAGACAGTAAGAGCCAACTAGGACAGAATAAAATCCGATCTTCTATAGAGGTGCTACAGAGAGCATCAGTAACTGGAAATGAGGAACAAAACTATTCACTGATCACTGAAAGACTAAAAGTTGAGTAAAGCCATACAAACAGTTGAGGTAGTCCTGGTCGAAACTGAACTTACAAAAAAAAAAAAAAAACAGTTTGGATGCAATGAGCATCACTTGCCATCATCATGCAGCTCATTAATTATTTAGCCATAGTTAACTATTGTGCTCCTGACAGGTTATCAGCCAGGCAAGCCTCATTCTCTGTAAGCATAAAAAACCCACACACAGGAACAGCAGAGGTAAAACTGCCGAGCGGGATTTTGTACGTGGGACATTGTAACATCTTATCAGGCCCCAGACACATGAGATCAGAAATGCCAGCTGGAACCCACAGGGCTTATCTGGGCACTCAGAAGTGTAGGAAGAACGAGAGCCAGAGGAGTTTTATTCTATATGAATCCATGAATGCTGCCATTGTAGATAAGGAGCGAAGTCCCAGGTTCCTCTAAGTCAATGACAAATCTCAGTTTGACTTCATTTGGGCTGGGATTTCCTGCTCAGCATCCAAGTGTAAAAACCGTGCTAAACACAGGAAACAGACAGCAGAAAGTCTCAATCCCCCCACGGCTCCCGACTGCGCTGCTTTCAAGGCCAGCACGAGCCTACCTGCTAGCTGAGAAGGATGGCTGCTTGTGCTCAGCACAGGCTGCTCTTCTGGGGTTTAGGGTCAGGCTTTTGGGGGACTGAAGGCCAGTTTTGGTAAGCCAGGATGTTCCCCTGTGCATGAAGTGATGAAGCTAGACCCCTAGTCACAGCTCATCTGCTGTTGGAGGGGCTCTCCAACCCTGGGGGCAGGAATCCTCAGGGTGTAAATGAAGGTAGTGTCCGACCCCAGAGATACACCAAGAGGAAAGAGCTGTTAAATCTTGAACAAAAAGAAGAAAAAAAGACAAAGCACCTTCTACAAGGCACCGGCTTGCTAGAAGAAAAACCAAGGCTTGCAGCGAACAGGATCAGACCATAGCCCTGCACCCTGCAGGTGGAGGCTCTGCCACCAGGGACAGGGACAGCCAGGGCCAACTTTCTGCCCCACAGCAGCAGAGGAGTTCCCACAGGAATGAGGACAACCTCCTTGTCCTTTGAGGGTGTCCAAAACATCACAAGCTATGCTCGACAGTGGTAAGATGCCAACCCCAAAGACAGGAGGAGAAATTTTATAGGTATCATGCTGTCAGTACTGAAGTTAAAAATCCACCTCTTTTCAATGCTAACATCCTACCCTGCAGGGGTGGGGGGGTAGCTACTGCCAGCCAGATGAGACAATAAATAAAATTTAACCTGCAGGAGGCTTCGGGGCTGCTTTTAAGAACAGCCCACACCTCAAGGGAAGGAGGCACCAGCACTTCTGATGCTCCCATTGCAGCTGTGATGTTACAGGAGGGAGGGAGGGACCCCACAAGGGTGCTGCAGGTGTTGGCCCACGAGCTGCCAGCAGGAGCCACACTGGGGCCACCAGCAACTCAGAGAACCTCTGCCACCTCTTGCCAGCCACCCTGGTGACCTTCAACCTGCTGCAGCCATCTCAACCCCATACTGGCCAGGAAGGGGGGTCACCGCCTTGGAGCCACCAGGAGGGCTGCTGGCCATCCCCTGCGGAGACCCAGTGCCACCTAAAGAGGGGGACAAGGGCTCATTTTTGCCCTTCCCCGGTGCCCCCCAGCTCAGGCCGGGTGTGTGGGCTTTTCCCAGTGCCAATTAAGTGCAGGCCAGGGCAGAGGGATGGTGCACCAAGCCCCCATCTCGCCGCCTCCGTACTGTCACCTTCCATTAGGCAGCTGGCGGCAGGGACAAGGGGAGGGAAAAGCCAGCAGCGTGTTTGGTTTTGCTGTTTTTGTGGGCACTTTACAACTTCAAAGGCTTCCCCCTGGTTCACAGGGGGCAAGGGGCAGAGGTCAGTAGGCACTGTTTGACCTCCCTTTCACCTCCTCCCCGAAAGGGAGAGACGCACACACACAGAGGAAGGAGAAGAAAAGGAAGACAAGATCCTGGCAAACACTTTCATCCTCTAATCTTTCTTCGCCTTGGAGCTGCGGAGGCTTTGTCCAGCAGACAAAGTGCCCTTCAGAGGCTGACACTTCGACGGCGGGCTCTTCCTCCTCTCCAAGGAAATAAAACAAAACCAGCAGCACCACCAAATAAAAGAAAGGGAAAAGCATTTATCTTTTTTTTTTTTTTTTTTGATACATTATTTCCAGGTAGATATCCATCCATCTATACATAAGCCCTGTGACTGCACATGAGGGAGGGAAGTAAACAGACACGATTGTTCAAGCCCCAGCCCAGGATGTTAAAAAATGCATTTTCTTGTCTTTTAAGACGAGCATTGCTGCATTTCTTTATTTATTTTTAACGGCGAGGTCGCTAGCCTGGGGGCACCAAGGAAGAAGTTGGAGTTTCAGAAAGCTCTCAACAGCTGGTGATTATATCCCTCGCAGTGCCTACAAAGGCATTGGGAAAGCAGCAGAGAAAGTAAACAGTATCACTTCTGGGGATGGAGGGGGAGACGAGCAGGGGGGCAGAGGAGGAGGAGGAGAGGCAGATGAAATTTAAACTGGCGCCCAGCCCAGCCACCAACTTAAAACAATACAGCGAGAGGAAGCCAAAAAGGAAAGAAAAACAGAGGGGTGTGTGCGGAGACACGCTGTGTGCGCGCGCGCGTGTCAGGCGGTGGCGGAGAGCGCGCGAAGGAAGGGCTGGGGTCGCAGGCAGAGGTTTCGGGAGCCATCTCCGGGGGTCCACCAGGGAGCAGAACAGCCTGCAGCAGGCACAGTCGTTGTCCCCAGTGTAAATGCAGCTACAGGCATTTCTCATCAAGCTGGCAAAGCACAGCTGTTTACCTCTCTCAGGAATGGTGAGAGGAAAAAAAACCCACAGGGTCCAGAAACAGTCCCAGCCTTGTCACCTCCTGGCATCCTCGAAACCAAGAGGAACAAGCAAGGAGCAGGGAGGTCCGGACAGATCTAGTGGCCGATGCTCTCTGGGTTGGCACAACTCGGATTTGGGCTACGCCTGGCTTTCGGCTGGCTCTGGGAATCACGCTCCTACTCAGCTCGAGGCAGTTTCATGCTAAGCTGGTGCCTTTCTCGAGCATTTTGCTTTGACAGTATGGGAGAAAATGCAGAGTCACGGCTGGGTGGTGCTCCACAGCTCCAAGTGCTTGGTGTTTACAGCACAGGGCACAAGCTAGATGTGGTTTGGGCCCAGGCTGCACAAGCGTGTGGAAGTCCTCCTCGCACAGATGGGCCCTGGATGCCGGCTAAGGCCCTGTCCTCACCTTCCAGAATAGGTCTGGCTATGTTCGATCTTCTCTGGTCACGTTGACCGTGATCTCACTGGAATGAGGTTAGTCATCTTTGACTGGGGAAGGGAGAGGCAAGCTTTTTGGAACAGGCCTCCTCCTGGGAAAGGCTAACAAGCCCTCCTTTATAGATGTCTATATGTGTACCTTGGCAGACATACGTTTGGAAAGCCTCTGGAGAGAGGCAGTGTACCTTCAAAGGAGCAGGCCAGCCTGTTCTTTGGGTTGCCCGTCCAGCTTTCTGCTCCCTTGCCCACCACAAGTCAGGCATCCTGCAGGTTGACATGTCCTCCAAAGTGCTCCAGAGATACCTTCCTCTCCCAGAAACAACCCAAATTTTTAAAGCAGCAGCTGTAGGCCCTTCACAGGGGTGAGCAGCCCCACAGCTGGCTCTGGCTGAGCTTCAGCACACTTGGTGGTGCTTGGTGGGACAGGTCAGTTAAGTGCCATAAACCTGGGTTGCTTACTGCTTCATGTGCTGCTCCTCTGAAGTTATATGTATATCTTGCCTGCAAAGCTTTTCTCATTCCCCTTTGCCCTGAGTCCTCATGAAGATTTGGTATGGATACCACTGCTCTGGCAGCTTCTTCAGGGTAGAAGTACCTCAACACAAGGTACAATAAAACGGACATCAAATCTGCAAGTTTAAGGAGCTATAAACAACCTCTCTAAGTACAGGCTGATGATAAATTAGATCCTTAGCATCCTAATTGGAACAGTCACCAGCTTAATATTCCCTCTAGAAATAATCTGATGATACTGAGATACCAATTTGCTGCCACACACCCTCCACTGATCACACATGGGTTACTCACAGGTAGTTTTGTGCTTGAACGATGCAAGCTACAACAGGGGAAAAATCTGGTTAGATACTAGGAAAAAAAAAATCCCATTTATGGTTAGCCAACCACCAGAACTGGCAGTTCAGGGAGGCTGATGTCTCCATCCCCAGAGGGAGTCAAAATTGGACTGGAGGACTGGACAAGGCCCTGAACAACCTGAACTTGTTTGGCCCTGCTCTGAAGGGGCTTGGACCAGACAGCCTGAGGATGTCCTTCCCACCTGACGTTAGCCTGACCCCAAGGCCACGTCAGAACCTGCCCAGGACCTCACATCCAAGTACAAACATCAGCACGGAGGCCCCCCCGTTGTGGGGTTTCCAATACAAATATTGCCGTGGTTACCTTTTGATTAAAACAAACCCAGTGCTACTTGTCTGCTGCCCAAAGGTAACCACGCAGCCAAGCTGAAATGAGGGATCTGGGTGCACTAAGCCTCCAGGTGTTGAACCTGTGAACCCACAGCCCCATCCTTATCCCCATCCCAACCCTGAAGAGGGGAGCCCCAATGGCTGAGCCCCATAGACAGGCACTGGCACGCTTCAGGTGGCCCTGCCACCCCAAACAGGTGCAGGTGTGCAGATGAAGGACAAGATGACCGGTCTCCTCTCCACCCAAGCCTTGACCAAAGGCAAACTCACTTTCTCAATGACAACTCCTTTCCTACAGCAAGAGCAAATTGCTTCAGTACCAACCAAGTGGGCCCATGCTCACCTTCTTTGCTGGAAGGTCTCTTTGGGAGGGAGGGGGACAGGGGGAAGTTTTATAGAAAAAAAGTGGTGTCTTCACCTACCTGGGCACGTGGCTAATATATATATAAAGATCACCATCTAGTGGCTTATAGGCACGATACCATCTGTTATATGTCCACAACTCTGATGACCAATAAAGTTGTTGTTACAACATATTGCTAATGACTCCTGCATTCATCTCTTCAGCAAGCTAGGTATGTGTGTAGACACAGACATGGACAAGTTTCTGGCCCACAGAAAGCTGACATTCATCCGTCCCCCTGAGAACAAACCCTGACCCCTTCCCCCATCACCCTTTTCCTCAACTTCCCCCTGAATAGGACCTGGGCACACAGTAAGGGGGATGCATCTTACTTGAAGGCACAGAAGTTAGGTATCTAGTGTAAACTAGTCAACTTCCTACAATATTTAATACAAGGAGTCAGATACAACCAGAGGTTGACACACACCATCCTTTTGTGTGGGACAAAGCACACAGACAACCTATCATGGTCACTGACTACAGATGGGCTTCAGACAATTAGTTTAGGCTAGATGCCAAACACCTGAGGGGGAAAGACAGATAGGATGAATCCTGTTTATGAAATTCCACAGCTTGGAAAAAGTTACCTAGCAAGCACAGAAGGCTTGGCTGGTGAGCTGCCCATGGGATGGGATAGCTTATGCCAGCCCTTTTCCATTTGCCTCTCCGTGAAATCCTTCAGGTCGAAATATTCCCTCGCAGGAAGATCTGCTACTTCTGACAAAACTTGTTTCACTGAAAGAGCAATGATGAGCTCTGCTCCTTGTTCTTTGAGAAAAGATGGGGACAACCATCATTATAGGTGCCTCTCTAAAGCCCTACTGGGCTCAGGGAGGGTTTTACAGTAACATGACTGATGGTCCTAATACATGAGCTAGCCCAAATGTTTCTTCACATCTTCAGTTGGCCACACAGACATTTACTTCAGGAACACATCTGAAGGATTAAGTACTACACATGCACAGATCATTTGTTCTAGTAGCACTGACTGCCACCAGACAAGGGCAGATTTGAAGCTAACAGAGGTCACAGCTTGGTTTTAGACTGCATCCTCCAGGGCCTCCCCAAAAGTGGCCCACTATGTTCCGGCTATGCCAATACAGTTGCTTAGTACTAGTGTCAACAGATATAACTGAAGTGCCATTTTGGCACACCTTCTTACTATGCTCCCAAATTTCCAGGTTACACATGTCAAAAACCATGCTGCTTTGCTCTGGTGAGAATAGAAATTCTCTAAACAGACAATCTGGAGCACGAGCTATAGACTTACACACGCTTCTTTATACAGTTTCAGTGATACTTCACATCTCTAATGGCTTCCTTTAAAGCTCTAAGCCTACTTGAAGCCTCAGCGTGAGCAGCTGGCATCGATCCACTGGCTTTGTATGGCCCAAGATGAAAATCCAGCCACACATTACACAAATCTGTGGTTAGCTGGAGATAAAGGAGCCGGAGTTTCAAAATCCATATTCCTTTGTCAACATGCAAGATAAGGAGACCTGCGATCTGTAAAATACAAGAGAAACCACTTACAGAAGCCACCACATTTGTAAGGCATTCCTGATATCTATCTCTAGCTGACAGAAGTACACATTGATGCTAGTCAGCTAGTCTCCTTTATATCCTCTGGAGAAATTACAGTCCTGTGGAAGGAAGTTATCTTGGACACTTTGTGTAAGCTGGGGCAAATGAACCTCTGGGGATACCCATCCCCTTCTCCTTAGGGGGCAGAGAGCTTATATAAACAGCTTCAAAGGCTGAGGTTAGAGAGGAACTCCACACTTTGTGTTTTGGAAGGGATCCGGTATCTCTTCATGGTCTTGGGATCTGAACAGCAATCAGCATGAACAAGAGGGTTATGCCACAGTTCATCAGCATTTCTAGTGGCTACAGTGGCCTCCAGGGGGCTTCGCATCCGGCCCAAGCGATGGACAATTTTCCATAGTCTCAGCAATAGCTTTTGTGGGACCTAGAGGCAGGTCCCCTGCAGACCAGAAGTAAGACTCAACTCAGTAGGCCAAGAAACCACTGCATGCCTTTAGCTAAATTTGGCTGCTGAAGGGCAGCTCTAGTGGGGTGAGGCAAAGAAGTGTTATTTTCCCTCAGGAAAGCTAGCTTTATTTTCTAAAGGTTAATGAGAAATAGAAGAAAATTAGGCTAGCCAAAAGAATGAAAATAAATGTTTTTTTTTCCTTCTTCTTTCCCCCTCGTTTTTCAGAAAAATGCATGGCTTTGGTTTTTCTGCAGGCAGTTGCTTCATATCAATGTACCATGTGGTGACTCAGACATTTTGTTATTATAATCCAAGCCAAAGGGGAGATATATTTTATGAGATCCATGTCTCCCCCTTGTCTGTCCATACTGTATGTTTTCCTGAGTGAGGAGAAACAGTCAAAACTCTGAAGACAGCTCACACTGTCTCTTGGCAGGTTGTAGACTGCCTTTTCCTTCATCTAGCAAAGCTTAAAAGGGACTCAGGTTTGCAGTGAGCTGACATGTAGCATCAGTGGCAGAGTTTCTCAGTCCCATAAAGCAAGGGAACCAGAGAGGAGCTCTAACATCTTCCCAGCCTAGTGCAGAGCTGCAGAGGACTATGAGGACAGGGGCTTAGGCAGGAGATAAGCTAATGCACACATCCTCACAGCTGGGCTTCAGCTACCTTGGCTCCACCGACAAGCGGTGAAGTGTTTGGATGCAGTAACTCCAGCGCACTCCACATGCATGTCCAGAAGAGCCTAGAGCACTTGTAAATCGGAGTGCTCCTCTTGTATTTCCCTCCCTTCTACACAAACCCTAACTGTGTTCCAGTCACACAGTCAGGTAAGAACACCAAACGGCAGTTATGTCTCCTGAAAAGACTCCACAAGGAAATCCTTAGTGATGCGAGTGCAAAGGCCAAAAGGTTCCCCAGACCCAGCCCTCCAGCATAAGCCAAGGGTATTTGCAAGGGACTACCATGCAAAACTGATCTAAGGCAGGGGAAAATCCTGGTTCCAGCTAACAAGTTTGTTTCCTAGACACAGGTCTGCCTTTTGAACTCTGAAACCTTTGACCAACATGAAGCCCAAGGGCACATGGAATAAAAACAGAGGACTTGAGGCGCATCTGGTGGAGGCAGTGGTTTCAGAGAGAAACTAAAGAGAAAAAGGGTTGACTGTGCTTGAATGCTGCACAAACCAAAAGTGGTTAACAACCTCCCATCCCTCGCACACAGGTGGAATATCATAGCTTTTAAAGATCCAAACAGATCAGAAGAGATATCAGATGGCTTCAAGTAACAGACATATTCCTTTGGATCTAGTTATGAGAAGTGTTTCCTAAGAGAATGCCATACGAACCATCTGATCTACTAGCTGCTTGTGGCACTTACCACATGCTTTATGTTCCTTCCCAGAGACAATGTTTCACTGGCACCGAGAACATCAGCCTGTTCTGCTCAGCCTATTTTGAGAGCCCAGATGTATGCTGCTATAAAGAAAGTTCAGTAAAATTCCAATTCCCAGCCTGAAATGCCCAAGTTCTGTGAGTGGGAGGAGGGAAGAGGAGAATAATTCCCATTGCATTTTGAGAGGGTTGGGCATTCAAGCATATACCCATATGGGCCAAAGATGTAGGATAAAGAACAAAGGAAAAGTTTTGAATTATTCCAGAAGTCCTTCCACTACCTCACTTCCAGACAGATATGGAGTGACAACACCCTGAAACAAAGAAACACAAACGGAGAGAACATTATCAGATTATTCAGAACAATTGCCATTTTTAGTGGCCTAGAATTAGTGACTTAGAACAACCTAGAATTCAGATCTCGGTGCGTTCTCAAGGCTGCTTAACTCTTTCAGTGGTGTCCCATGTAGTACCCCAACAGAGGAGCTAGATTAAACAGGAACTTTAAATGAAAGTATCTCTTTCATCACAACTGAAGACAGATTTACAGGAGGCAGTAGGTGACTTTTACTCCATGTAGCACATTCTCCAAGCAGCATCACTATAACCTGAGAGTGTAGAAAAGCCAGGGATTCCAGACCTGCCAAGCTATTTGGGATTGAATCCGATCCCACATCATGACAATGAGTGATAGTATAAAGCTCAAAGACAGAGAAAGAAATATTGTATGTTTTAAGTAACTGGCAGGAGCAGATTCCACATTTCAGTGTTTTGGCAGAAGAACACAGTCTGTTCTGGGACTTTATACTCAAGCCCTCATTGCTGAAAGCAGAATATTGCTCACATAGCCTCAGCACGAGGAGGACAGTTAGCAAGTCTATCAATAGTATCTTTTGCTGTCCTTTGTATAAGTATACATACCCACTTTTTTTTTTTTTAACTGCTAACTTTCAGGTAAAATTCAGCTTGGGAAAAAGAAACACTGAGGGAATTATTTATTTATTAGCATAAAAGGGCCAAGCAGTAATGTGACATGCTACGAATACCACAAAAACTGCAAACTTGATGTTATTCAAAGCCAAAGCTGAACAGCAAGAAGAAAGCTGCATCAAAAGCAGCCTGTAGTGACCTGGAAGGAAAATGCCCAAAATAATCTGGTTTGGCAAACACCGTTGTGTGTGTAAGAGGGGGGGCAAGAAGCATGCTCCTGTGGCTTGCTACTGGCCTGGTGAGGAGCAGCAGGTTTTGGAATTCCCACCAGCATAAAAAAGATAGGGCATATGATCAATATCTCTTTGGAGACCAACAGCATAAAAGCTAAGTTCCCTTGAAACCTCAAACCATTGGACATATTCAGGACCTACTTGTAGGCAACGCAGTCCCAGCCGTTAGCTGAACAAGCCTGTAGAACACCCCATGTCTTCTGCTGCATCTGTTCCGTTCTTTGGTACTGTACTGAGGAACTCGGTGCATATTTCAAGGCAGTAGGTCTTGCCCTAGCTCAGCATGTGCTTGAGAACACCCTTCTCACTTGAGGCTATGCCAGAAATCCACAACAGCTTTAGGTACAGTAGGGAAATTACACAGCAGCCCCTCTCAGCCCATCAGCAATAACTGATAGAGTTGGGTACTTGGCACGTGCTTTCTGTCCACCTTCAAAGTGGTTTCCAGCAGAAGAGAAGGCTGACCATGAACCAAGTACTCATGCCAAGATCAATTCTGATGTAGTGACGTGGGGATATAATAATACTACAAGACAATCACAAGTGATGCAATGCTATGAGCTGAGCTCAGAAAAACCCCAAAAAGATGGATGCTCCCACGAAATGTCTTCCCCTTGCCATAACTCTTTAGGACATGTTAATGAGCGGTTTGACTGTCACTCAAGTATGCAGAAGACACATTCACAATAGACACAGATGCACAAAGACAGCAGAACAAGCACTTGATCCAAGCCATGGCAGCCACCAGCAGCAGCTGCCAGGAGCATACCAGTCCACTGTGACAGACATCTTTGTCACGCTCCATGCTAACAGTCCATGAGGAATGAAGGCCTCCATGGAGAGCAGCCAGAGTCACTCTATCTAGGACTGACTCTGGGTCATGCATTTTATTAAAGCCCTTCCTCGAGGAACCAGAAAATGGAGCAGAGAAGAATAGAAACCTCTTAAGAAAAATTAGTGTAAGAAGTTAAAATGCAAACACAGCACAAACGCATAGCAGACCGCTCCTTGGTCGGAGCATGCTGCACTCGCATGAGTGAGATCTTTCTTCACCCCAAATGAGTTGATATGTGAATAAATGATGACAACAACACGGACCACAAGACCAAAAAGTGACTTGCTAATGGCTCCCTCTAGCATTCTGCCTGCCGGCATTATGCATCGTGCTGCAGCAAAGACCTTCCTCAACGAAACCCAGAAGATACCACAAGTGCCAGACACCTTCCCCCCAATTCCCCCAGTGGGGACTGCTTTCCTAGACCCCCTCCCCGAGGGAAAGTCCCACTGTGGTGAGCCAAGAGGGAACAAAGCGCTCTCTGTAAGAAGTGCCTTCATCTTCATATGACCTGATGAGACCAACTTCAAAGAGCTGCCGCATGTTGGGGGCACACACAGCTATCTCAGATGTGGGGTACCAAGTCACACAGCAAACTGAGACAAACAGGAGCTTGAGGAGAGCTACAGTACAGCTGCAGGCCCCAAGTATTTACAAAACAGCTGCTAGGCAGAGATGCTTCTGAGCTTGTCCCGCTGCCTGAGGCTAGGGAATGACTGCAGCATGCAACATTTAGCCAAGCCCCCCAGCAGATTTTAGTTATGCATCTCTGCTTTCATCTCCCCCATCATACACAGCAGTGTGAACACTGCCTCCATCCTCACCATACAACTTGCACAGCTGCAAACATCTCATCTTAGTGCCATGAGACCAGGAGCTTGCTCCTGGGTCATTAAATTCCATCTCATTGTATGAGCCTAACACCATGACTCCCCACCAGACAGACCAAAACCAAACCAAACCATACACACAAATAACTGATTTTTGCCAGTAACTAAGAGCTCCAGAAGCTGATTGCTTGACTGTTTAGGAAATCTATGCATATCCTTCAGTGTTGGGCCCTAAGACTCTTCACACCTACCCAGCACAGGTACATCTGAGCTACAGGTATATATTTCTTTATCCCGCTGCTTCATTTAAAAATTTACCAACTAGGATCACCAACCCTTCTACAACTTGCTGGTTTCTTATTCTGAAGAAATAATACTAAAAGTGACTGAAGTAGAAAGCACCATCTGAAACAGCAATCCATCAGCCACTGTTACTAATGTTTTCTTGACTTTTTTTGATCTATACATGAGAAATCAAAGCCAATACAACACATTTAATGAGTCCAGGGCCTATGGGAGTGCCTCACTGCTAGAAACTCATAACCAAGATTATTTTGGATAGCACACATTCTATCTTGACCCATGCTATCTTTACCAATTTCTTTAGAGAAACGCAGTAAGATTTCTACATGTATGGACAAAGTTATGTTCCAGCCCCTTCCTGAGTAGCTGATTACATTCAACAATATTTCTTTTGCTGCTCTTTCAGTTCCCCCAAGATGCTCACTTCCACACCCAGCATGATTAACTGAAGCTCCTACATCTTGTTAGCCAGGCTCACGATATTTTACATAAGTATTTTTCAAATACACCAACCCAGCTTCATACCCCAGACTAGGTGCTACCTTACAACTAACATATCATAACTCAAACACACTTTCACAGCATCAATATTTTCTTTCTCCTGTCTACCCATCCATCTATCCACTGATGTTTATCCATCATTACATGATTATTTACCTGGCTTTCCATGTCTTCTCAGTGTAGACATTCTTCTGTATACACTGTCCAAGTTTCTGTCTGTCATTGCTCCTTCTTAAGGTCCACTTCTCAGCTCTCACCACGAGCTACACCCCTCTTCCTGCAGGGACTAATTACTCTTTTCTTTTATGAAATCTCTTTTGTTTATTTCTTTACTGCACTAAAACTAACCTTTACTTTTAGATCCCATCCACTAGGAGCTCCCTTCCTCCATTCCACCCTCACAGGCACACAAACTCAAAGCCTTTGCCCCCACTGGACATCTACCCTTTGTAGTCTCCTGCTTGTTAGGAGAACTCCACCACACCTGTGACCTCCCTCTGCTCAAGCACACCTGCTGAAGTGGCCTCAGCTGCAGCTCCAGGCTTCAAATCTTCTCTTCCAGACACACAACTTGTTCCAGGCCTACATGGCATGTGATATGGACACCTCTTCTACAACCTCCCTGGGGTTTTGAGCAAACAGACAAAGCTCTGGTGCATGCCAGGTCTCTACATGGGTTTCAGAGCTGGTTCTCTGAATGAACAAGGGCAAGTGACAGCAGCTTTACCTCTGCTAGCAGCTGCTCTATGTGGACCAGAGAATACAGCACCTTTATCCAGCACAGTCACCAGCTCAGGTCCCCTCCACCATCCCAAAGTTCAGAGCTAGCTGGACCTTCTTTATAGGGATGAAGGGAAATGACTTCTCTAAGATCCATGGTCTTCTTGACTCACATTCAGAATTCAATACCATGATCACAGTCAGTACTTCTTCCTAGTACCTCCAGCTGGAAAAGGAGAAAGCAGATATCCTGGCTCCAGACTCCTGGAATGGCCCACCATGGTCAGCAGGCCTCTTCCAAGCTGAGACTTGATGAAGGGTGTCAGAGGGACAGGACCTTAGACAGCCCCAGTGAGGCACAACCACCACTGCTGCACAAAGACCCAGGAAGAAATCAGAGGGGAAGGATGGCATGGTGAAAACAAGCCCCACGGTACATGTGTCAATCCACTCTATACAAATATCTCAGTTCAGTTAATCCCAGCATCTTGCACTGCTCGATGCAGAGAAAGGATGATGAAGTAGACAAGCAGGGAAAAATAAAAAGTGGCAATACAAGTGAAGAACTGAATGAACGGAAAAGATACAAGAGAGAACCAGAAATGCTGACAATATCAGAGAAAGAGAGACCAGCCAAGATGCATCACAAAAAAATACATTTTAAAAAGGATGGCAGTTCAGAAACAATGTAGGAGTTAACAAAAGCAAGGCAGTTTTTAAGAGGAAGTTCACTGCCATGCTGCCATCAAAGGGATGCACCCAAAGGTTACACTCTCCACTGATACTGCTTCACTGACTCCACAAAACTGTACAAATTTGCACTCCTGCTGAGATTACACCTGGCCCTATACCTACCTACCTCTTCTTATGATCTAAGATTTACTAGCTAAGCTCTGCCAAAAGCAGTAGGGCTGTGCAGCTATACATTTACACAAGGATCCAGCTCAAGTCTTTCCCTCTTTATCTGGAAAGTCCAGAAAATGTGTCACTGCTTATGGGGAAGGGAAGATGTGAGGAAATTTCCTCTCTTCTGGTATGGTTATGCCTGTTCTCTTCTCTACATTAGGGTAATTGCATTTCAAGCAAAGGCTTTCTAGCCAGCAAAAGGAGGCCCTGCAAAATGAGTTAGAGAAAACCACAAGTTTGGCACCAGAGCCAGCATCCTTCTCTGAATCCTCACGCCGAGTCTGGCTGTCTGAAAAGCTCGGCTTGAAAAGTAGCGTAAGATTTCTTCACATGCCTATGACAACAGCTGTAAATATTTCCCTTTGGTCTATCACATGCACACAAATCCAAGCTCGGGTGAACCCCCATCAACGTGGAAATAGAAGCCATGGTAAGAGCTGCAACAAGCACCTGGGCACCGAGGTGGGCAGGTCCACAGCACCTCCCTGCGAAGACATGCACCCATGGACACACACAGCTTTCACCCTGCATCCAGCTGGCAGTCGACAAGCTGTGCTCACATGCAGTGTTTGTGGACGCCAGGCTGGATGTCAGCCGGGTGAGCTGTGTTGCAGCATGACATGCAGCGCCCAGGTGGGGCGCGCATCCTTCTGAGCGGCGCAGGGGTGTGTGACCGAGCTGCTGCTGCTGTCACGGGAAGGGACTGCAGCTCCTAGCTCTGACAATGGAGGCTTGTCCTTTCGGCTCCAGGTTCAGCTCCCACAGATGATCCACCCAGAGTGGTTGTCAGAGCAACCTTGGCCTTCGAGGCAGGGACTTACTGGAAATGACTTGGTAATTATTTGAGCTCACCCCGGGGAGCGGCCCGAAGTTGCGCACACACAGCCCTCTTCAGTGCGGAGTCGGACGATCTGAAATTCCACCTGGCCACCTATCTGTGCAAGCTTTTTCACAGATCAGAGTCAGAACCGAGCCCTGTGTGATCCCAACACAAAGAAACCTTGACTTGGCACCTTCCACCTCCTTCCCCCTGCCTCCCCGCAGTTACTTCGCAGGGAGTGCTGTGCTGGTGGATGCTGCCAGCCCAGCAGCACTGAGATCTTGTGCTGATCCTCGCCATGGGGAGCTGCTGCACGTCATCCTCTTCTACCAGCATCACTCTGACCTGCTTGAGTGGGGAGAAACCTCAGCAATCTCAAGCACTAGCCTCTGTGGTAGCCATTTGGCTACCCTAAAACCAATGGAAGGAGCTGCAGGAGGCAAATTCAGCTGGTTTAGGGCACCACTGGGCAGCCTCTCAAGGGAAAACAAAGAAGCAACAACAGAATCACAGATCAAGAGAGAAAAGGCTGGGGTTAAAATCATCGCAAAAACATGAAACTGCTAGTGCTAAGCATGCTGTGAATTTGTTTACCATGTATTTTAATCATGTAACTGATCGGTCCACTGTAACATACACCACATGTTAAGATAGACGCGGCAGATAAAAAATCAGTCTGATTTCACACAGGAAAAATGTGTACATGCAAACAGAAATACATTAAATGCGTTTCATACAAAGCGTTTCTTCTTATCATTTTAAATACATATCCCGATTGTTCAGCCCAGTTTGGAGCCCACTTGAACATTCTGGGACTGTCCCAAATCCCATGCGGGTCAAGAGCTCGCTGACTCCAGTGGGTGTTGGATCTGATCCTACGAGATCAAAATTCCTGTAAGGACTAGTGTTTCAGTGTGGTCGGGGCTGCATTCCAGCCAGAATACACTGTAGTTACACCATCCTTACAGTGTAGCTACAGTGCAATGCTAGAGCCCAACGTCTCCAAACACGGGCTGGGGGCGAATTCAGCAGCCTGGATAACGAGTGAGTACAAAATAGGATACAGTCGGTGTCCACCTCTGCTGAGGTTCCTGTGAAGCATCACCAGCGAATATTCAGCTAGTGTATTTTGGCCCCTTCTTCCCCATTCGAGTCATTAATCATTCATCCTAATTATCTCGGTGGTATTTTGTGCTCCTCCCCCACCCACGCCGCCTGTCTGTTTGCGGTATCCATCTGTTGTTCCTAATCATATACTTGGACTGCGAGATCTCGGGAGAGAGGGCCCTTCGCTGTGACGTGTACTTCAGGCACTCCAGCCTCAGCCACCAGTCGAGACCTCACACTCTGTGTCCCCACAAATAACGAGCAGCACCTAAGGATAACGGGCAGACTCACCGTGCACACAGGGCTGCAGACGCACAGGTGTGTATGGGTGCAGCACCTGTACCCGTACCTGTATCAGAAATGCACGGGCACATACGAGTCTCCTGGGGATGGACATATACCTGTAAGCAAGGCAGGTGGCCCTGGGATCAGGGGAAGAAGAGACAGGGGCAAAACGAAAAGTTTCAGATGTGGACTTTTTGCTGCAACCATCTTCTGCCTGCTCACCCCCTCTAGCTGCAGCCCGCCGCCTTGCAGCGCAGGAGCCGGTCACCTCGCTTCGGCTACAAGGCAGCTGCCCGGGGCAGGACAAGTACCCTTCTGCCATTGTGCGCGATGCATGGGGACAGCTGAGGCTTTCCAGGGTCTGGGGACAAACAGTAAAACTTGCCTGGGCTTCCACGTGAGCGGCGTTAAGGGAACGCGTGCTTTTGCAAGGCTTGCCACGTGTACTGTGGCACGGGAAGGAACAGCAACGGCAGCGAGGCTGAGCGAGTGCAACCAAGTCTCCCCTGGCTTTAAGCTACTTGCCCTTTCAAAAGTTCTTGTTTGGTTTGTTGGACGTAGTAAAAAATGGTTTGATATGGTTCTGAGTCACATTTCTGCAGGAACTGTACCTGAAATGTAACATTCAGTGGGACCTGGCCTGAATGGAGGATCAGAAGATTTCCAGCTCCAGCTGTCTTCCACTCGTACCATTTTCCTTCGTGTTTAGCTTGCTGAGGTGCACTCCTGGTTTCCCATAATCAGACTCTGAGATGGTAATTCAGGCCAAGATAAAGCAATCTTCTCTCCCTTCTTCCCCATCCTGCCGATGAAGCTCACCTGTGCATCACCTGCCAACCCCAAGATTTAAACCCACTCTGATGTTCAGGCAAAGACAGGCAAAGTCTAGGAGGAGGCACAGAGCAGCAGCAGAGTTTAAGCCCTCGTGTAAACCCATTTACATCCACGCAGTAAAGAGGAGACAACCCCACAGCTCGGGCTGGGTGTGCCATCTCCCTCCAAAACCCTGTGCTCCACAGCAGCATCATTTGGGATGTGCACGCTCAGAGCTGGGGGGCAGGCAGTGGTTCTG
The DNA here is from genome assembly GCF_964035555.1 of Netta rufina. Classification (NCBI taxonomy): domain Eukaryota; kingdom Metazoa; phylum Chordata; class Aves; order Anseriformes; family Anatidae; genus Netta; species Netta rufina. The sequence continues at coordinate 43,703,849 of NC_140128.1, read as the reverse complement.
GGCACACAGCCCGTGCCAGCAGCCCAGCAAGAGGGGTCCCGTCCCCCGGCAGGATGTGGAACACCTCCAACACCTGTGGCACCATCTCCTGCAATGGAAAGACAACTGGGAAATCTGTTGGCAGGGACAAAGAATTGGTATGTCCGTGAAGAGCCCCTCTGTGTGTTTTGGGAACAAAAGCCTTTGCTCCGAAGAGCTGTCATTCTCCCTCCAACACTGAAGTCACTTCAGCAAAGATGGACCCAGGGATATAAAAAAATAATAATAAAAAAAGCATCAGGACAAGGCATATACAATGGCCCTGTCTGGTACACTGCTAATGATTATCATCTGGGTGCAACAACGGTAGGATGAGAAACTATTTCTTAATGTACACAGAGCAAAGGAAACCCCTTAAGCAAACATACCAGCAGAACAATTAGATGGTTAATCACTACGTTGGCCATGAGAGGTTTTCTCCATTTTCCCACTTCAAAGGAGCAGTAATTAATAAACAGTGTTGCCTCTTCTGGAGAGATGAGTCAGCCCCCTGCCCACGCTGGGGTTATCCTCACACTGCTGCTGCCGCTGCCCAGAGCATGTGAGTGCTCCCCGGGGAGGAGAAAGACTTCGTTCAGCTCGCCGTGCTCCATGCCAGATCACACAGCATCGCTCTGCGCCGCCTCTCTCCTACCGCCGCCCGGGGGGCACCTTGCCCGTGGTTGGGGAGGAGGCTCCAGGGGGGTTCTCCCACGTATTCTCCAGCTCCAGGTGAGGACGGCAGAAGAAAAGCTGCTGGACGGATCAGAGGAGCTGTGGTAGGGCTGAGATTTTGCTGTCTGTATCCAGCTCCGTGGTAGGACAGCAGCAGGCTGAAAGGCATCGGCATTTACCGGGGTCTGTGAGATGAGCTGATCTGCTTCACCCCAAGGAGCTAGAGCAGGGCTGAGCCCCACAGCACTCCCCACCTTCCCCTGAAGGAAAGGTGAGCGTGTGGGCAGGGCGACCGCAGAGAGGCGCGGGCAGCGGCAGGAGACGAACACACGGTGCTGCTGTTGCCTGTCTCAGGAGAGACACCAAAGAGCTGAGAGATGGCAGGGGAGGCATTCCAGACCAACAAGGGGAGGAATTTAACAGAGGATGGGCTTCCACAGACCTAACCCTCTTCTCCCTTCGCTTCATGGTCTCGCACAAGCAGTAATTACAGAATCCTCCCGCCCGGGTTTAGTGTTGACATCGATGTAAGCTGCTCCGCTGGTGTCCGGCCATTGCCCATCTTAATGTGGATTTAGGTTGGGTATAAAGAGGACACTTTTCACACTGAGGGCGGTGAGACGCTGGGACAGGTTGCCCAGCGAGGTTGTGGATGCCCCACTGGGAGCATTCAAACTCCAGTTGGATGGGGCTTCGAGCATCCTGATCCAGAGAAAGATGTCCCTGCCCACAGCAGGGGTTGGAACTGGATGAGCTTCAAGGGTCCCTTCCAGCCCAGACTGTTCTGTGCTCCTGTGGTCTTCATAAAACCACATCACTCGCCATCCACTGTGCCAAAGGCATGGCCACTGGGATGGCAGGCCCTTCTCAGCCCTGTTCCTACATCGTCTGTTCTCAGGGCCTCCCACCAGGCCTGAGGGGCTCTGCAGCACTCTGCCAACAAGCCAGGTCCTCATCAAGCCTCTCCCACCACAGAACTACCAAAACCAGCAGAGAACCACCAATTCACACCAGCTGCAAACCAACCCTGGTGCTTTAACACCCTCTGACCCTATCGCCACCCTCAGTAGCTGTGAGATAGACATTGGCTCTGCTGCAAATTTCCTCCTCACCTCTGCTGTGAGCACCCTCAGCTTCCAGGGCCATCGCTGCCCCAAGCACAGCAGCTCCCTGGCTCTCCAGAAGACACCGCACCGAGATGACACTTGTTCCCTTCAGCTGCTCTAATTCTCTTAGCAGGGATTTTCTTTCTCTGCTGGAGCTCCAGGCGGGAAGAAACAGCCACAGAAGAGCTGGCTTTGCTTAGCAGGGCCTCTGCTCATTTCCTGAGCACTTTTTGACGCGTTCCGTTTGTGACCAAACTTGGGCTGGGATCCCAGCTGATATTTTAACTTCAGCCTCAATAGATTTCAAACTTCAGCCACTGTAAATAATTCCCTGACATGCGCTCCGCCTGCATTTTGGCACTTTCTCTTGTGTACAGTATATTTGACTTTATTTTTTAAAACGTTTCTTAGATTTCTCCATGGAAGCTGTCAAGAGGAGGACGGCATCTTGGTGAAACTGCCTGATCCTTGGTGAAGTCTGGAGACACCAGATTGGTTTGACAACTCCGTGCATAATAATAATCACATTCTCTGCTTAACGAGAGACAGATGAAGTGGTGTGCCATGTTCTAGGAGATGTTTACAGGACAGAGAACATTGGAACAACCACATGGCTTCAAACCAGGGAGCGATCTCCACAAGGAACCTGGTTTCAGCAGCCACCAGGACCAGAAAAAAAGCAGTCTGCAAACAAAAAGGATGCAAAAATTCTCTGGTTGTGGTAGTTAAGAAAAAATTATACCCACGCAGGCTGTTTATTTCTAAGTCTTCTCAGAGTTGTCTTGTGCCTTAAGACATCAGTTCCCATTTAGCCTAGCAAAGCTCTTACCAAGATTATGGTTAATTTGACATATACAGCCAGCTCCAACTGCAGCATTAGCATGCTGAAACATTTATCGATTCATTGCTAAGGAATCACCCAGGCTGGATTTTACTTAATACAAGTGAGAGAGCTTTTGCACTTTGCTTTGCTTCTGTCATGCCTGTTAGATGAGAAGGAATCCTTTCCTACGACGTACGGAGCGCTGGGTCTCAGCCTGCAGGTTTTCCTGTGATGCAGGTGACAACCATCATTTGGAAACACAGCACTGAAGAGGTTAACACCGGCCTTCCCCTGGTGACTGCCTTTCCCAACCATCGCAATGGGGGTTAAACTCTCTGGAAACAAGGATTCTACAGCAAAAAGCCATCGAAAGTGTTGTACACGCCTCTCTTTGGGTGCCATCCATCCCGCTGCTACAGCCTTTCATCAGGGTTCCTTTCACAGCATTTAAGAGCTGCACAGACATCTGAGGCCTCATTCCAGACTCCCCCTTCTTCTGGAGCTTGATCTGAGGGCAAAGAGTGGAAATTCAAAACAAATAGTAAACAAAAGCAAGCTCTCCTAAGTGTAACCCACACGTTTGTTTGGAAGTTCCTCCGCTAATTTTACTCCCTGTCTTCTGCTCACTCTGGAATTTCTTTCTTCTTCTTCGTTTTTTTTTTTTTTCCTGCCTCAGTAACGAGAAGAACAAAGTGTCAGGAAAAAAAAAAAAAAAAAGAGAGAGAGAGAGAAAGAGAAAGGGAAGAAAATTACACCATAGAGAATGTTTTGTTCTGTGTGAGGGGCCTGTCCAGCTCCCCAAATGCATGATTCAACGAATGAGGCAGGCTGGTCTTGTCTCCTACTAGATGCCCATCAGGTGTCCGATGGGAAACCACCTTAAATACTGCTGCTCACTCCAGATTCAATAAGTATTTCTGCTATTGGATGGCCCAAACCAAAGCCCCAAACATCTGGAGAGTTTGGCTCCAAGTCAAGCTGCGATCTGAGCTATCCTAGAAATTCCAGTTTTGCCTGGCCCAGGACTTGTTGGCTATCTGCAGCATGGAAATAGGAGTTGAAACCTGTCATCAAAACACGGGGAAGAAGAGGGTAAGTTCTAGGCAAGCTCCTTGAAGTTCTTTAGGCTGGTTTCCCTAATGGAAGAAACCTAGCTTAGCTGCGAGACAGTCAGTGCAACCGCAGGGATTCACACCAACCAAGGATCTAACCTTTACAAAACAAACAAACAAAAAAAACAACACATGGAACTCCAAGTTTTAATGGGCAGCTGGTGGAAAACTTGTCATTGACTGAAATGCAATGGCTCTAGGCCTTCAGCTCAGGGTGGGAGGACGTTTCCAGTACCCATCAGAGAAGTCCGAGGAGTCCCCCAGCAAGGAGAGGTTCCTGACACCTGCACTGCTGGGTGCAGCACGTCATCTGGGAACACGGCCCCTGTTGGGCCTGGGATGGCTCAGGCGGATGGCAGGAAGGTGAGCTTCTCCTGCAGAGAGTTCCCAGTTTTCTGAACCCCAGTTTTCTGGGCATTTTCTTGTTCACCCTAAAGGAGCAATGAAAAACACAGCTGTGGTACTTGAGAGCCTGTCAGACAGTCTTTGCCCAAGGTATTAAACCATTCCCTTTAGGGGAATGTGGAAAGAAAAGGAAGGTTTGGAGGCTGCTGTCATGCCAGGACAGTGCTCCATCACACCACGGTGCTTCCAGTTGCAGTCAGAGGTTGAAGCCTTTTGATGCCGCTTTTTTTTTTTTTTTTTTTTTTTCACATCCCCTGAAGTTTGTGCTGTCCCAGATGAGACTGTCACAGCTTCCATGTCTCCCAGCCCACATTAGTCCATGATGTGCAGGATTATTTGAATGGGGATTCCCAAAAGCTGAAGAAAATCTCTAAGGTTTGACTTCTTTTTAAAAAGCAGAACTATGCGAGGTGACTCTCCTTAGTGTTACAGTTGTTTGTGTAGGTTAAGAAATCATTAATTTACAGAGCCAAGAAGCAAAGACACCCGGCACTGAGCTGTCATTGAAACAAAAAGCACAGACTGAGCCAGCAGGGTTGAAAATGAAGGGGAATGGAGTGTGCAATATTTTTTTTCCAAGGAGTAACGAGTGAGCCAGCAACATATCAGTGCCACCACCATATGTCTTCCAGAACGCCCTTTACTACAGATCTCTGTGTCAATAGCTTCTCAAGGTCTGGTCACCAACCAAGAGGTGCAAATATTTGGTCTGCTTTAGAATTATATTGCTCAAGGACTCTGGAGGAAAGTCCTTACCGAGATCCTTAAGGTAACGAAGCCTTGCAGAAGTTACCATGAGCTGGTTTTCATCACTCCTGATTCACCAGCAGGGAAACTGAGGCAGCTGGTGGTACTACACAATGCAGTGGGTAGAGAAGAAGAGAACACCTCGCCCCAGACTTCCAGCCATTTGTCTCTGCCTACCAGACAATGGTGCCTCCTAGGTAAATAATGGAGCTGTCCCACCCAAATGTTATTTATAAACCACGGGGCTGGGTTTGGCACAAGCTCTGGCAAAGCACAGCACGGCCAAGGGAGTCCTGAGGAACGAGCGCCCTACACGGACGGAGCCGCTTTGGGGAACCCTTGTTGTTCTGCTGGGTTTATGCAATCGGTTGAATGGGAGCCCAGACCCCAACCCATCCAGCTGCACAAGAGCACAGGGAGAGCCTGAATGAGGAGGACACGAGGGGCTGGTGGAGCTCCACCAGCCACCACCTCCTCCACCCTGGTGCCCTGGCCCAAGCCGCGCCGGTCAAATCCATAGGGGGGCAGCAAACCCTTTGCAGTCCTGGGATTTCCTTCCCCAAATGATCCTCTTCCAACCTCTGTCCCCCGGCAGCCAGAGCCCCACATGTACACAGCACCCTTGGGAAGGTCAGCATGGATGCTGCAAGCTCAGGGGAGGGAAGACAAACCTGCACAGCCTCTTCCAACCAGCCATGGGTGGCCCGTTCGCCCCAGCTGCTTGGCTGGGAGGACATCGTGTGTGTGTGACCACCAGTAGGGCTAGCAGGACACTGGGAAAGCAAGGGGAGTTGTGCAACACACCCCCGGGGGGTGGCTTTGGGCATTAAAACCCACACTTCCATGTCAGGCTGCCAGAACTCTTCAATGGCTGTGGGCTCCCTCGGAGAGATTTGGGGTGAATGGGGTTGAAGATGCTTGGGACTTTCACAGCTGCATTGCTACGGTGGCAACACAAGGACCAGCTCACAGCAAAGGTCCATCCGCCTCCATGCCCAGCTCCTGCCATTGCCAGCAAGAGAAATGGAGAAAGGAGAGTAAGGACAGAGCACAGGAGACGTTTCTCCTCTGCGGGCCGCTGCCCTGCCTGCAGCCAGCCTGCTGGTACCTGCTCCCATACTATCCCCTCGCCCAGCTGCAGCTCGGGCACAGAGCACTCAAATGTGGACAGGGAGCCAGGACTTGTATTTATCTCTTAACGAAAGCAGAGCTCGGGTGCACGGAGCAGGTGAAACTCCATGAAAATGACCACGACCCCGTGGCCAATTAGAACTAATTAGTCCCCGTGTGACCCCGAACCTCAGGGCACAGGCTCTGCTATAAGATCTGCACCAACTGCCTCCTCCTCTCCCCCAGCACACCACGAGCTGCGTCCCTGGCCAGGCACCTCCAGAAGCCCCCCCTGCTGCATGGCCACGACCGAGGGCAGGCAGGCTGCTACCTCTCGGCATCGTGGTGCTGCCAAAAGCCTCGGTGCAGCCGGGTGTTGGCAGCACAGCCCAAAGCCAGCGCTAAGGGAGCAGCGCACAGAGAAGCCCAAAGCACCCAGCAGCACTCGGAGCACCATTTGCTCTGCTGGTAGGCAAGGGAGAGGCTAGGAAGGCACACGGGTGACTTACCAAATATCCCCCAGACAGCCAGTGGCGGAGCTGGGGTTAGCTCACAGCTTGCCTGCTTCTCCCCTCCCAGGCTCCGGCCCCGCTGCCTCTGCCCTGCTCGATTCTGCTTCTCTCCACCCAGCCGTCCTTGCTGAGCAGGCTGCCTGCCCTGCCTTTGAGGCAGCTGGCAGGTCTGGATGAGTGTTTCCACGCCATGGAATGGGCTGTTCCCCCCTGTGCTGTCCCCGAGTGTGCTGTTAACCCTCATTTCCCACCAAAGTGGCTACGGACTGAGCAAGGCAGAGAGCTCCATGGCAGCCCCATGGGAGCTCTTCTCAACGAGAGACACGTCGCTCCCCCTTTTCCCCTCTCCACTGAGATCCTTTTGCCTTCAGCTACCTCCCAGGGGAAAACAAATCCTAACTAACCCAGACTAAACAACCCTATTACCCCCCTTCCCCGGCTCACCTGCCTGCGCTGGCCCCCTGGCCGCACGGAGGCACGGCCGCTGCACTGGCTCCTAAAGCTGTAACGGGCTCCCAGGGAGGGGAGGAGAAACAATGCCGTGGGGGGAAGAGAAAGGAAAAGGGAGAGGCTTTGGGAGCAGGTTAAGAAACGAGCCAGCGAAGCAGGGAGACGCACCCCTAGGAGAAGGCAGCCTTGGGAAAAGCCCTCACTGTGCCGATGCTGGAGCAGGGAGCTGTCTGCTGGCCCTGGAGTCATCTCAGCCCCCCTGCAGCACCCTCCCCAGCCGTGTCCCCCAGCTCCCTTCACCTTACCACGGCACAGCATCCTTCCCCCAGCACCCCAGACAGTGACGCTTTTCTGCCTGGCCCCACTGTGCAGATGCCAAGGACGAAGAGAGGAAGAGACTGCGTGCCCCGTGCGGAGCTGTGCCCGGCTCTGTGCTCGGTGCCGCACGGCATCAGACCAAGTGACTTTCCTGGTTGCTTCTGGCCACAAGTGTCTAAAGGTCTGGGCAGCACCGAGGTTAATGATGGGAGCTCGTGCAGGAAGCTTGCAAAGCCTGAAGATAACTGACTTGCGATTCCCCGAGACTTCACAGGCAGAAAACTGCGCTGAGAAATCCTCAGATAACAAATCCCTTGCTCTGCAGGTCAAACAACAAAGGCAGGGCTAGATACAATTTCCCTCAGCATGGCTCCCAGTAGTGGAGAACAAGGCTAAATACCTGGCAGATGCAAGGGAAAACAGTCTTCAAGCATTTTTGACTGCGACAAAACCTGGGGTTTGATCCAAGAAGGGGGCAGTGCAGAGTACTCTGCGGGCAAGAGAGGTTTATCAAGGTCTTTTCTGCCCCTCCTGAAGCTGGTTTCGAATAAAGAAGGAATTACCACCAGTTCCCTTGCCCCAGTTACACATCACGCACCATCCCCATCTCCTTCACTGCCAGCGTGTTCTAATAAAAAGCAAAACGACACCTGAAAAGCACGTTGCACAAAGACGGACCCGGCGAGCAGCCACACGGATGCCAGCATGCAGTCAGACGCACGCATGCACAAACCCCCTGCCTGTAAACAAGGCAGATCGCTTTCTCAGCTGCTGCGTGTGAATCCCAAGCTGCTGGGGAAGAAACCTCTCCCTTCCTGTGTCCTAGCACCGTATGCAAGGTGACCTGGAAGGGCATACTTGCAGAGCTACAGGCCTTTGCAGATCCCAAGTCCTGATGCCTCTTGGCCTGCGAAAGCTCTCCATGGATGCCACGATTTCAGTTCCAGCCCCTGACTTTTGAATGGACTTTGCCCGAGCGCCCCCGCAGCTACGGCAGCATCAAGCTCAGGCAGCTTCATTGGCATCCACGTGGCGCCTGGAAGTCACCCCAAAAGGTGCAGCCAGGCCTTGGCAGTGCTTGAAGCGGGCTCAGTTGGGTTCAGCACTCACCACGTTGTGCTTCTCAGGCCCCAGTTAGCCAACGTGTTTGTTATACACAAGTACAAAGGGCCCGAAGGGAAAGTGAGGGGTGGTTTCCTCCACAGCTCTCCTGAGTAACTACCGGCGGAAGAGCTTTGAGAGTCAGAGAGACTGAAAGCCTTGACAACAGCCATTTCCACCACGCTACAAGGCTGTAGCAAGGGTGTAACTTCTGAAAGCTGTGCGGCAGCATCTGCTGGGGGAGAGGAGAGGAACAAAGCCCACCCAATGCAGACCCTCTGCCACTGCAAGGCACGGCAAGGAACCAGCGAGGCAGAGAACAGCCTCTGAATTCTTGGTAACACCACGGCACGCCACTGAGGAGCAAGAGAGCCAAGTGGCACGAGACCTCCCTCGCAGACAGCGGCAAGTAGCAGGGACACTTGGCAGCAGCAGGAGTGCTCCCAGGCACCACTGGCAGCCCAAGGCTGTTTGTTCTCTCCTGTCACTAATGGGTAGAGAAATGCAAGGGAGATGCTCCTGAGGCACATGCCAGCTGCACGGGGACAGACTCACAGACAGAGGAGGAGGAAGGAGCTGTGTCTTCTTGTTCAGCCCGCGGATCCTTGTCCTTGAGTGCCACCAGCAGAGAAGTAGGTGCCCATCGCATGGAGGTGGGGATGGTAGCCAAAACGGCAGCGACTTGTGTGCACAATAATGGCAGTGCCAGACAGCACCGAATCCAGCCTGAAGTCATAGAATTATAGGATGGTTTGGGTTGGAAGGGACCCTTAAAGATCATCTAGTCCAGCCCCCTGCCATGGGCAAGGATGTCTTTCACCAGAGCAGGTTGCCCGAAGCCCCATCCAGCCTGACTTTGAACACTTCCATGATGGAGCATCCACAGCTCCTCTGGGCAGCCGGTTCCAGCACCACCCTCACCATGGAACAGTTCTTCCTGACACACAGAGAGTCCGGAATCTCTGGAAATGAAACTAAACTACCTCCGTCTGCCAAAACTTATCTTCTTAAATATGTACCAGGCAATTTGCTCTGATGCTGTGGGCACAGTCCAGCCACGGCTGGCAGAGGCTGAGAGAGGACAGCTGGGGCAGCCTGACCACAGAGGCTGTGTGGAGTGCAGGCACAACCAGAAACCCAGCACAGCCTTCACTCCCTTCCTTCCCATCCTTTTCTGCTTCTCTTCCCCCATCTCTTCCCCCTCTGCACCAACAAGCAAATCCCAGCAGCTGTGAACCAAACCAAATCCTCCAACCAGCTTCTCATCCTGCGGGACGAGCCTTGAGACATGCTGGAAAGGGCATTTCCTCGCTTCTAGTCCCCCTTTTTCTGCAGACACCCAGAAACACAGGGTCTTCCCTCTTTTTACCAGCTCCCAGTTTGTTTTCCTCGCTCTAGGTCTTAGAGCTCGTTTGGACGCCCATGCAGAAGTCAATGGATGGGGCATTGAAAGAGAGGAGATCAAACCACAGCAGTGCACGAATAACTGCATGGCAAGAGCCCCTCATGGAAAGCACGACTTGAATGTAACAGAAAGGGGTCTTTTTGGAGAGGTTTTTGAACCTTGCTATGAAAGGTAGCTGAGAGTCATACCCCAGGTTTTACTAAATTGCCTATAGCAAGGGCTGTGCTAGGGAGCGTTCCAGGCATTTTATAGGTGCCTGGCCGGCGTCACCAGCTCCACGCACCCAAAGATCACGAGGCATGCTCAAAATATTGAGAGACCAGCTTTAAATAATCAGAAGCCTTTTATTATTAAAAACCCCAACAGACAGACCTTCCTTTCTTTGCCCTCTGTTTTTCTGAGGTTTTCAGGTTTATGCCATCAAACTGCATGTATAAGGGTGGGGCTTGGTGTGTTTTCTTCAGCTCAGGCTTACAGGTCTTATACAAATCCCATGACTCTAGGAGTTCAGTCTTTGGAGAAAAGAAACACCAAACATGGGAAAATTACCCTGGAACTGACAATCCTGAATTTCCCAACAAATTATTTTGCATCTTTCTGATGGCAGGTCACAGGTTGCTCAAATCCTATGGCCACAGGCACCTGAAAGGGCCAAGTATTTGGGACAGGGCTTTGAAGAGGAACTCTCAAGCACATACATCAGAATAACAAAGTGGACACGTTCACCCAAGACTGTCTCTCCTTCCTCTTCTTGTAGCTACATAAGGCATGATTAAGAGCACGGACACCGCATCCATCCTCGCGGTACCTGGCTGTGCCTCATTTCCACTGCACTGCAATTGCACCACTGATAAGAGGAGCATCAGGCCGGGGTCTGCTGTTCCTCTGGGTACTGTCCTACCAGCCAGCTCCACCAGGGGAGCAGAATTGTCCTGCCATACACTGGTGTAATGAGCATCAAACCCATCCTGCCCTAGGAAACTCTGCTAAACGCTGTGGGCCACAAACAGGACCCCAGAGTGCCTTAAATAGGATTAGCACTGCTTGAACTTTGCAGTCCATCTTCAGAAACGTGGAGGCAGAGTGTTGGAACAAGCCTCTGACAGCATGAAGCAGCCAGGTGAGGCTGTCTTACACCACAGGTGAAGGATCCTCCCTGGGAAAAGCAACCATAATGGCACAGAGCCACCGCAGTGACACCGAACCTTAGCATCAGCTGAAAAAAACAGGGAAAGGAGCTGGGGCTGGGCTGTTTGTATTCTCCTTTGATCCTTGCCTGACTCCCCAGGAGTCACTGAGAAGCAGGAGTAATTTATAATAAGCTTTAGGCTGCTCTGATTTATTCCGGGAGCTGAAGCCAGGTGCAAGGAAGCTAAATAGCCAGCATTTCTTGGCTTTCTCTGAGGGAGTGACACACTAAACATTACAAATCCCCCCTGTGGCATTCTTTAGGCTTTGTCTGCAATGGGCAAAGGGAGCACAACTTAACATTAAGACAGCACGTAAAAAGAGATCAGCCTTTTTGCAGGTAGGATGCACCTATCACTAGGGATGAATCCTTTATCTAGCTGCAAACACCGACCCTGGAATGCCACTCAAATCATGCCGAGACTTCACTAACAGAAATATAAAAAAGTACAGAAAAAAAGAAGACAGAAAAGAATTTTTGACTTCCAAACTGAAGTGAATGAGGGTTTTTTTCCCCCATGTATTTTCAATTTCCTGAAATGACATGCCACGAAATGGACAACACCAAGTTTGTTTCAAAAAGCAGAACTGCAGAAGTTATTCATTATCAGTAGGACCGATTGGAAATTCAGCCGCCGGCTTGGTTGTGTTTTTTTTGTGTTTTTTTTTTCCTTCCAGTTACAAATTGTTCACAAACGGATCCTAATTTTTCCCAAGTGAATCTACAACTTTCAAAAGTACACCCCTGCGGGCGAGGAAGTCCACAAGCATAATGGGTCAGCAGTACCTAACTCCCTTTGACTTCTTTGAATAACTCAGCCTTCACCAGCCCATTGAACAAAACCAGCTGTTCTCTTGGAGCTCTTCGCATGCTTCCCACTTGGATTTTCACTTTTAGTTGTTCACGGCACGTCACTGCTCATCTGCACTACATGGTTTGATCCTACATCTCGACTGATGACCAAAGGCTTTTAAAGGAGGAGGATAAGCAAGGCTGAATAATGAAGAAGTCGCTTACAGTTCACATTTTTTTGGACAAAACAAGCTTTTGTGCTAAAGTTTGTGAAGCTTTTAGATTCATAAACATTTTCCCCACTGCTCAAAGGTCATCCGAATACTCATAAATAACCAATAATATCACTCTTTGGAGACCAGCGAAGCCAAGTCAAACTGAGAGGCTGCCAGCACGTCCACAATCCTGTTTATTCCATTAATGCACCAGACCCAGCACCGGAGCACTTGACTCTGCTCCTTCGAAATGAAAGAAACGAAAAGTCGAACAGAAATCAAACCCCTCGGAAGGAGCCGGAGCCCCGCGTGACGACTGTCCCCCTGCAGCCACTCTGCAGCACGTGCTCCCATCACTCTGCACGGGAGATGTCAAGCCAGGCAGCCTGCAAACCCCGCTGTATTATAAATCCCAGCATCCTGTCTCAGCGGATTTGAGGATTTTTTTTTTACTGATGTTTTAATTCAAGCCTTACTCCATCAAAACAGCGACGTTACTGGCTGTTTCAGAAGCGAGTGGGTTTGATTCCAAGCATGCCAAAAGGCAGAGGGAGGGAGATAGTAACGGGGAACAGCTTAAATCTTTTAGCTTTCTCTCCTCAGCACCATTGCGAAACATTTCTCTGAAACATAAGATTTGAGTTGCCATGTTTTAAACAAACCATGGTGTGTTGTTGCACTCTGCTTCTGAAACAGGGAATGCAGGTCAAGAACTCTTGGACCTCTCAGATTTTAAGGTATACAAGCTCTGGATCATTGCTATCCAGGGTTTTTTCTTTTTCTTTTTCTTTTTCTTTTTCTTTTTCTTTTTCTTTTTCTTTTTCTTTTTCTTTTTCTTTTTCTTTTTCTTTTTCTTTTTCTTTTTCTCTCCTGTTTTCCTTTCCTTCCTTCCCTTTTTACTTTCCTCTCCTCTCCCTCTCCACTCCACTTTTTTCCCTCTCCCTTTCTCTTTTCCCTTCCCTTCCACTTTTCTTCCCCATTCCCCTTGATTTCCCATTTCCCTTCCCTCTTCCATTCCCTATCCTGTCCTAAGACTGGAAAGCATCTGCAAGCTGAAACATCAAATAAAACGTTCTGAAAAGCTCCCTTATGCTTATCGATGCATTTTCCATTCTCAGCTTTTCACCCAGTAGGACACAAAACAAGTATTGTGTGTGCTTGCAGATGAGTGTGCATAAATAAACCCATGCACACGCAGCATGTGAAAACACATGGAAAAGGTGTCTGCACGCATGTGCTTATGCTTGCACACAGCTTTTTCTTTGACAGCCTCAGGGAAATTTGCAAGCTGGCTCCCGCAGGTTAGCTCTGTCTGTTACAAACCGTGTCAGGATGAATAATGGGGGCAGGCGGCTCTGCCAGAGGGTCACGGAACAGCAAGTGCGTAAAAAGGCGAGGTTGTCCAAGAGCTACACGTGGTATCAGCCCGGCTTTGGAAGGCGGTGCCGGACAGAGACAAAGATCAAGTTATAGACTCGGAGGCCAGCAGAAGCACAAGGCCACTTTCTGCCCAGCTCTTGCAGGGGGCACAGGAATTAGAGAACCCCATAGTTGTGGAATTAGAGAATCCCACCCAGAAGTACCTCTTGTGGAGGGAAGACTTCCTCTGCAACTGAAAGCACAACAGCACTTAGGCAGGTGTTGGAAGTCAAGCTGTCCCTTGGACCTTAAAACAGACTGTTCTTGGTCTCCCTGAGCTAGAAGATCAGGGCTGGACCTTCTGCTGATGAAGCCCCCTATACTTTAACTGTTTGCTGGATTATTTTGGAGACAAAGATCCAGGCAAGATGTGGATACGCAATTCAGTGGCTAGCAGCCAGGAGGGAACGACTATGTCCTGGTAAACAGATGATAGGCTATTCCTCAGACGTAAGGGTATTTTTCCTGGAAACCTCCTCCTTCTGTATCTTTACTCCAGCTAGTGAAAGATGAGCACATTTCACTCGATATTTCAAACCACTCAAACAGCATATGTTTGGGAGTTCAGCAGAAACCTTCTTGGGTGCAAATCTGCACATGAAAGGCTGGAAAAAGCAGCAGAGAAAAAAACACCAAGGAAAGGTTAGCACAAGAAATAGAGCAGAGAGAAAAATCCAGATGAAAAAATACATTCACTCCATACAGTGTTATACCCACAAAGGATGTTATATGCCAGGAGCTGGAAGCCCTGCCAGTGCCAAAATCCAGGTCATTCACGCAGCAGTAACTGCTTCCCCTGAACTTGGTCATTGTGACACAGCCAGTTTTTTCCACAGGACATCCCAGATCATTCTTCCCTGGTCCCCATCCAAGCCTGAAGGTTTCTGCCTGTCTCCCACAGCCTGTCCTTGTTCTGCTTCCTTCTGCGCTGCTGCCTCCACAAGTGACTTCCAGTCCTCTTGTGCTTGGTCTTTCTTGAATTTTGAACCGAGCAGCCCGATGTCTCTTGCCCCACCAGCCACCTGGTTGTGTATCTCCTATCTGCCTCCTAGACACCAGCCAAACCGGAGCCACCAAGATCAGCAGAGGGTCAGCCAGCCATTTAACCTCCTCTCTGGCTTCACAGGATCATGAGCATCGTTGAGAAGGTTCATGGACGAAATGCACCCTCCTGCTTTTGGGACAAGCACTGCAATGATCACAATTTGAACGGACCCATCAGAGAATATACCAAACTCTCACCACCACAAACAAACCAAGATATCTTTTTTTTTTCCTTTAAAACATGTAACATGGCTGAACACAGCCGTGTCTTCACAGGAACAGCTGCAGGCTCTTCCTTAGCCCTACAAATAAGGAGTTCTCTTCAACCAACTTGTCTAAACTCTGTCATGGGTGCAATTCATTTCACCTCCATTGTGTACCTACATTTTGAATGAACTGATTGAACATTCCCATCTTTCTCCATAGAGGATGGAGAAAGCTCATCTCAGACAAACAAACAACCAAACAAACCTATTTTATCCTGTTTCCTTCTTGTGAATGGCTGAGTCGTTTCAGCTAACACCACTCTCCCCAAAATTCACACGCATAGCACCAAGAAGGATTAGAAGCTGGCAAAGTCATAAGAAACTGAACACGGGGGGGTTTAGGAAATGCTGAACAACTTCCCAAGTGTTACCCATCCTATTTACATCTCAGCCAGGATGCGAAGAGGCAACTCCACCTTGCCTTGACCTGCTTTTGCTCTTCAAGGTGCAGTATGCCACCTCCCTTTCCCTTTAAGAGGGGAATGTGGCAAGAAGACAAGTGTGTTTCTTTGTCAAGATGACCGTCCCTCTTGAGGAGAAAGAGTGAGGGAGGAAGGGAGTCGCTAGCTAACTTGGAATTGAGTTACAAGAAAAATGTGCCTGAAAAGCGGCTTTCTGAAGCCAAGAGCTTCGCAGGAACTCCACCAAGCCTTCCAGCAGTATAGGACACACAGATACGTATCCCTCACTGTAACATTCAGCAGGCTCCAGGCCTGGCTTTCCCATAAATAATGAGGGGGCTGTCAAGTGGTTAAAACAGATCACAGCGACTCCTTCCAGGGCAGCCTGCAGAGATGCGCATCTGCAGAGTTGGGTGTGGGGAGAAGAGTGAGCTTTGAGCTGTGTAGGAAAACAATAAGACCAGGGAAACAACATCCCCCCAACCCTTTGGATCATCTGCACCACAGGGACGAGCCAGGGGGAACCTACTACTGAAGGCAATGCGAAAAAAGAAGAGCAAGGAAGCCTGATTTGGTGCCATTTTACACGTGGAGGTGGCGCCAGGGACACCACAGAAAACACCTAGCCATGGTGGTGAGTCCCATCTGGGTCCTCAACCAGTGTCCGCCTGCTACCAGCAGGATACGGAGCACAAGAAGCTGTGCATAACCTAGGAAGCCCCCAACATGCTGTACGCTTCCAGATGCTCCCAAACCACACCGGCTG
The DNA here is from genome assembly GCF_964035555.1 of Netta rufina. Taxonomy (NCBI): domain Eukaryota; kingdom Metazoa; phylum Chordata; class Aves; order Anseriformes; family Anatidae; genus Netta; species Netta rufina. The sequence continues at coordinate 43,687,975 of NC_140128.1, read as the reverse complement.
GCATTATGAACCCCTCGCCAGGCTGAGACAGCCCAGATCTTCAGGAGGAGCTGCCCAAGAGCTTCTCCAGCCTGCTTACCCCATGCAGCAGCCATGGTTGGCCCCATTTGGTAGGAAATCCTCGGTAAGAAGGGACACCCCCCAGTGCCATACCAGGGGAAGCTGAAGAGACCAGGCAACCCTGGCCTCTTCTTTTATGAAAAAGCTTTGGATATAGGCTGCAGCTGTTGCCAGGAAATCCCCTTTGGAGAAAGAAGCCTGTTCTGTTAGCAGCCTCCACGCGGCAGCCTCGGCTCTACCTTCCTCAGCTGCTCCGAGGCGTTCCCCTTTTGGAAGATGTGGCCTTTGACAATCAAAATACCAGACACTTCAGGTTTTATTGCAAGCCCTCCTGCCCTGGAAAGAGCTGATGAAGGTCCCATTGTGCTCCTAGGCCTGTGAGCTCCAAAACCTCATGCCTGTGGCTTAGCGGTACATAGGCCTGCCTATGGCAGCCACGCTCCTCCACCTCTCCCCACAATCCCACAGCCCCCCGGAGGAGCCCTCTGACTCACTGCACACACTTTTTTTTTTTTTTTTTTATTTTCCCCCCTCTATTTTCCCCTGCATAGTTCGCTTGCTGACGTCCAGAAGGGATTTTTACCTCCTGGAAAACAAATGAGGCAGCTCCTGAGGGCAGAGGGGGGCAGAGCTGCCAAGGGGCCAGGCAGGAGGTGGGAGGCAGGACTGCCCCATCCCATTCCCCATGGGATTCGCTCCTTGACTTTGGGAGAGATGCACAAAGGCTAGATCACACTACCGTGCTCAAAGACGGTGTTTAATCACCCACATCTTCCTTCACCCTGATGCAGGAATTGCCTGGAAGGCATAAGAGCTGTCTGCTACATCTGTGTCCTACTCTTTGACACCTTCAAGCCTTCCAGGCCCGGTCCTGCTCTGGTTTTCACCTCCTCCTACTCTTTCCTGCAAGGAATTCCCATTACCCATGATCGGAGGGGCTGTGCAAAAAGACAGCGAGCTCATTTTTAAAGGGAAGAGCAACATCTAAGTCCATTTTTTTTTGTAATCGCTCCAGACTCCCCTTTGTGCAAACCCTGGGTCAGGGCCTCCCTCCTTCGCAGTGCTGAAGGCAGGGGACCCTCGCCACCTCCCCTGCAGGTTCTGCCCTGCCAGGAGTGTATGACGAGATGGAGATGGAAGGAGGGCTCTCTCCTTATCCTTATGGGGCTTCACCCCAGCCTCTGCCCTGCCCACCTGGAGGAGCACGGCCTCCACGCGGGAGGCTGATGGCCGAGGGCGGGCACCCCAGCCCCGTGCTGTGGACACCCGTACCACAGGGAGGCTGTCGAGGCCATCCCATCCCTACAACAACAACAAAAAAAAGGGTCATTTTTCTTCTCCTTCTCCCCTCCTCACCCTCCCTTCCAGAAAGCCTTGGTTTCATCCCACCGTGGAACGAAAACAAATGTTCTCAACCGCAACATTTTTCACGAACCGGAATTTCTTGCAGTCTGGCCAGCCCTGGTGGATCAATACCAGGCATTTCTTTCCTCCTCTGCTCTGGCCGTTCCCTTCCAGCCTCCTCCCCCCGCCCCACTCACCGAGGGGAATAAGGGAGCCGGAGGTGTTGAACGGAGGAGTCGGGAACGCTCCAGCTTGCTTTTAAAAGGGGCAGAAAAAACACTGGCGTCAGCCGGAGCACCAGGGCAGGCGCTGAGACCTTGTTTTGGATTTCACAGAGACTGTCCCTCGGGAGAGCTGTCTTTCTTTTTTTTTTTTTTTTTCTTTCTCTCTCTCTCTCTTTTTTTTTTTTTTTTCTAATGCATGGTTTTGTTTGTAAGTTAAAAGTCTCAGGATTTGCAGCCTTTGAAGCGTGGTCAGCCTGCCAGATGGAATTAGTCAGTGCCTTTCAGTCGGAAATCCCAGGCAGATGAAGCGGGATGGAAGGACAGTGTTTTTCTCATTTACCAGGAAACCCTCTGCCTTGACCCCCACAAATTCAGCCAGAGTGCTCCACGGGACCCCAAAAGCAGGCAGGGCTGAAAGCAGGGAAGCGAGCAGAGGGCTGAACCTTTCACATGCGTAAATCGGTGTGGCACTGCTGAAGCCAGTGGCCCCCGAGCAGATTTATACTGATCAAGATCCAGCCCAGATGTTTTTGCTGGTACTTGCCTGAAGCTATAAGATGTCAGCGGAGTTTCCTCTGCTTAAAAGCAGTGCCGAATTTGGCTCTCCTCACCCCTGACTCATACCAGCTTTCCACCTCTTCCCACCATGGCCTCTCTTGAATCTTCCTGTTGGTGGACTCCTCAAGGTGCGCACTCCTCCCAGGTGAACAGCCTGCTTCTCCCGCATTCCTGAGCGAGTCTTTGCCTTCCTTCACATGCGCCCTCAGTTCCACGTCCAAGCCCAGGAGCCCACGTGCCATCTTTGAAGCTTTACCAATCTATTTTCTCCTCTCTTCTCTGTGTTTTTCTCTTTCCTGAGCCTACCCTTCACCGCTCCCCGTGGCTCTGCTAAAAGCTTTGGGTCATTCCCCAGGCAGTCCCCTGACAAAATCACACTTGGAGAACATCCACTTATTTCCACATCATCCAAACCACCACCCAGGAGGAGAGTTAGGACTGCTTGTTCCAAACATGCAATGTATGGATGACAGCTCACCATAAACACGGAGTGACATCAGTCGATGTGGGAAGAGCACACAAGTGTCAGACTGGAGCTGACGGCCGCCGTGCAAGAGCCCGGCGCTAATCGCTCACCAGCTGGGAGCTCGGCTCATTTTTCCCAAGGCTGGAAGGGGCAGAGAGGCTTGCTGACGAGCTGCTGCTACCCCAAGCAACCAGTCAGACCCATTCACAGGATTCCTATCTCACCTTGGGGGTCTCCAAATTTCTCAGCAGCATGGTGGTTACCTGGACAGGGAGGTCCTCGTGGTTACCTGGACAGGGAGATCCAAGCAGCATCCCTTTTTTGAAGTGATTGTGGTGCTCAAATACTTGAGGAAGGGACTAACCAAAGGGCAATGCATCTCTGAGTGAGTTCTTGTTTTAACAATGCAACAGGAGATAGCTCAAGAGCAACAAGCATGAGGCAACAAGCATCTGCGATAGCTATTGGCATTGTATTAGTAAGTGAGCAAGCAAAGTCAAGGCCAGTTCTTGAAGCCTCTCTCAAATATCTTGCACTCTGCAAAGGTAGATGGAGAGGCAGAGAGGGGATAGCAATACAAGGAGAGGGAGGTGAAGGCCAGCCATCACCTGTGACAACTGCAAGGAGGCCAGTCTGCAAGCATGCTGAGCACTGCCTGTGTTCATCCAAGGCCAAGCAGGGCCCAGCAATTGCAGAACACTTTGCCAGCTGAAGCTACAGAGGGATCCTTCCTAATACTGTAAAACCAACGAGGAAATTGGGTGTTCCCTTCCTAGAGACACCCCTGCCCGTTAGTTACCCCATTACACACATCTGTGAGTGCTCTGGGCACAACCAAGGCTGGGCACCCCTTACCCCACAGGTCACACTTCTTCGTTGCAAACCAAAAGGGAGGAGCAGTGGTGATTTCATACACTGGAGACCTGGAGCCGTTATTTTGTGCACGCCTAAGGGATGCCACCGAGCTGCCAGCAGGGCCCAGAGCTGGGCACAGTGTGAGTAACTCTGCTTTAGAGGAAGGAGCAACAAAAATAAAGAACCTGAGAGGTATGAAAGCAGGAAAACAGGCTTGTTTATGAAGCCAAAAAGAGAATGCAGCATATTCCAAGGCCAAAGGGATATTTTCTCGCAACGTTGCTTTGCCTTGGCTACCTGGCCACTCTCACATAAACAATGGAGACACACCAAGAAGGCAAGGAGACTTCACAGAGGTTATAAAAATATCACTTGTGTAATTAGACTGAATCAAAACTCATGACTTTCTGGTTGGAAGGAATGCTTGTGTTTCCCCTCTCATTTCTTTCTCTCTCTCTCTCTTTTTTTTTTCCTCGTAAAAATCTAGATAAACAAAAGCCCTAGGATATTGGATGGTTCCTTGCATATTGTTTTAAATGCAGCAACAACAACAACAGCAACCACCATGGTCAGGGGGAGTGTCTGTGACTGGCGTTGCCTAGCCCCTGTTTTTCTGTTTGCAGGAGCTCTTCTCACCCTTGCCCTACCCCACGCAACACCCTTCTGGGCTCGCTGTCCCACGGGCAGGGCACCTTCGTGTCGTGAAACGCCTCGCTGCTTCTCCCACCGCCGCGGTGCTGCTCTGTAGGTGGGTGACGGGAAGAGCTGCAGCAAACTGGATTTAAATTCCTGCCTCTCTCCCGCGCTTCACAGGCAATTCACTCCCTCCCTTCCTTATAGATGGATAACAGAAAACAGAAGAGGGGAAAGCAGCGCTGCAGACTCCTATCATGCCTGGTTCATGAACTCTGCGAGGCAGGGGCTGTGTTCAGCCTTGCCCAAGAAGTCCACAGGCCTGCAAGGGGCTGCTTGCAATATCACCCCCCCCCCCCATGCCCACATTCACAATAGCCACTAAAATTCACGCACTCTGTAAAACCCCTTGGATAAAAAGCATGAGTGTTGCCAGTTTTAATCTTTCAAAAATGTTGTGTGTGGCCCTACAACAGAATGATATAGCCTTCAAAATAATAAGACTTAACCAACCCAAAAGTATTTGGAGTATTTTTCATCTGTTTTCTCATTTGGACCCTCGAGGCTTCATATTTTCAAGTGAAGTTGTTTTCTTCCAGGATCAAGAGAGCTGGAAATGCTAGTCTAAAAAAAATAAAAATAAATAGAAAGCTGAGAATCTCATTCAGCCTCTTGATTCCAGGAGCTCAAATAAAGACCACAAGTCTCAAATAAAATCCACAAACATCACAAGCTTCACGATGACATTCAACAAGAGATGGCAACGTTCAGTGAGCATGAAATGATGATTCCCACCTCGCTGGATCTGGTTTTATTTCCTTTTTCTCACCTCAGCTCATGTAGCTATTTTTCTCTTCCTATAGGGACTCCATTTCTGGGCAAATGAAATGATTTCCTACCATACAGCAGAGGGTGTAACCCTATCTATCTGTCAATTGCTTTTAACATTCTTCAGTCCTGGAAGTTTCATGAAAACCAATGGTTCAACAGAGAGGGGGAAAAAAGGGAAATAAAAAAAAACACAAGTAATGATCTTAATGAGAAAAGCTGCATCACAAGTCCTACATTTATCCTTTCTGTTAGTTGGCTACTGGTCAGGCAGTTCTAGTTTGCCCCCAGGTTGCTTTTTCCTCAGCCACAGAGTGGTGGATATGGGGCCAGAGGTCTGGGGGGCAGACCCACAGGAGCTGAATGTCCCCCTTACCAAACCAGAGACCCTGGCAGGGAAGGACCACAGGCTTGGTGCCACTTTTGGGGGTTCAAAACAAGACAGTGAGTGGGTTGAGCAGGAAGTGTCAGGAAGATTAGCTCTCAGCCATGCACAGGAGCTCTTTTGACTTCTTTTTTTTTTTTTTTTTTTTCATTTTATTTTATGCCAGGCCATCACAGATAAGGAAAAAAGAAACACATTTAGAACAAAGACCTTACTTTGCTTCTGTAATCACAGCAGCAAAACCTCTTCTCCCTTAGAAGAGAGCAGGGCTTAACAAATGGCAATCCCTACCTCCTTTAGGCATGTGCCCTAAACACATTATAAAATCATGCTATGTTGCTTTAGGGTGCATCTGGCAGTATACAGAGACTTACTGGTAAAGGAAAGCCACCTAGGGGGGCACAGAGACACACACTTGGTTTGGGTGACTGCATATAGACATATCATCGCTGCCTTCTAGAGGTGAAACCAAGAAAAGATAGCAGAGTGACACACTGTCGCCAAGTATTCAAATACAAGCAGCTTTAACTGCTCTCAAAAGGTGTCGATCCAACAAAAACATGAAATAGAAGTCAATGGATCCGAGTGGAAAATATTATAGCAGTCAAATAGGCTGCTCCAATAACACCACCTCTGCCCACAGGTATGCTTGAAGGAGATGGGGAGAGAAGGGGAGAAGAGAGAAGGTTCTGTGCTGAACACCTGAGCAGTCTGGGCCTGTTTGGGGGTGAGGGGGTCTTTTTTTGCAGAAATCCCACCCACTGCTAGGGAGCTGCGTGAGACCCAGAATGCCAGAGACCGACGGGTGATGGAAATATCCACCATGAACCCCCACAGGGAACTGCAGGGCCTCCCCAGAAGTGACTGCAAACTCAAATTAGGGTCAGGAACATGACAGTCATGGCCCAGCCCTTTTACATGCCCGTGGCAGAGCAGTGAGGAGCGACACACGACACCTTGCTGCAGGTTATGTATGCCCACCAGCTCCCAGACCAGCCCCAGCTTTCCGTAAAGGGACAACGCTCTGTGGCAGACGGTCACCATGTGCAAAACCTCACGCTGCTCCCCAGAGGAATCAAATTGAGTTTTCGGCCTAAAAACTTGATTTGTGGGCTCTCTCACTCCAAGAAACAGCAACAATTGGTTTGGCAGGTTGCCGTGGTCACTTTCTATCCCTACACACACACATCCACGTGGAGCTCGAGAAGCCCCAGCACACGTCGCTTGTCTGCAAGAAGACAGCCAAAGAGCCCTGCAACGACCTGCTGGCTGCAGCAGGGATGGCCAAGAAGAACAGCTCTGTGCAAGGAAGCACAAGTTGCTGTGACGATGACACAAAAGCAAGGCACAACCTCACCTCCAGCCATCCTTGCCCTGAGGGTTAGCCGCTGATGAGACCTCGAGCTACAGTAGTTATCCAGCACTCCTCTTATCTCTCCGCATGGACAGCTCCTGCTAGTACGATCCATCCCTTATTTTTCCAGGCACCAAAATACACCGAATTCCTTCCTTCTCCCTTAGAAATCTAGCGCTGGCCTAGCTCACCGCCTCCCTGTTGGACAGCTCAGTCATGCCGAGCTCGTCCCCGCCAATGCTGGTGAGAGACGAAACCAGATCCTGGGGCTCGACAGCCGAAAGCTGGTCACCCTCCAGGTCCCCGAGAAATCCTTTGCGGTCGCAGAGACGTCACCGCTGAGGTGGGCTCTACCTCAGACCGAGCAGGGCTGCCTCTGGTTGTTATTAGCTGTACTGAGGATTCGAAGGACAAGGAGGCACCAAGCCAGAGCCTACTACAAAATGCAGCGATCCTGCATTTGCAGAACATGCATCTGGCCTTCATTAATGCTTAAATGGTCCAACGTGGGTAGAGGAATCGGAGTGACGGAGGGAGGGGAGCTGAAGTGCTGCGGACTGAATGGGGCAGTCACGGGAGATGCTCAGGCTTTTTTGTTTTGAAGATGTTTCTGATTTCAGGGATCGTTTTATCCAACATGCGCACATCATAGCATCAGCAGGACTGTGCGTAGGCCTACACGCATTTGTGGGACAGATGGCCTCCAACAAGGGCTTGGCCTCAAAATTTCTTAGGGTGGCTGTCCCAAACATTAGGATGAGAGTCAGGCAGGGACGGGCCAAGGAAGGGCACTGGGAATTCAGCCATGAAATGACGTTGAGAGAGTCTTTCACCCCACCAAAAGGAGGCAACTGTGTTCGGCATGCCAGCATCCTTCCATAGCAGACCTTGGAGCACATGTGGGCTGGAGAAATGAGGTGGCGACACTCACCAGTTCTCACCACAAGGCTGCAGGCATCATCCTCTTCTCCCCATAGCCCTGAACTAACACAAGGCTCGGTTGCGGTTGATCAAACGCGCTGCGAGGGCCTATGTTTCATCCAGGAGGGAAGAGCCTCCCCCTGCCTTGAGGACACGGGGATGGCAGATTGGAAGAGAACTTCAGGCTGGCTCACGAGGATCAGAGTCCATCTGTGAGCGTGGCTATGAGTGTACACCGAAGGGTGATTCAGCTGCATGAGTATCTCGATAGGTGGGTCGCTGAGCACGCAGCTGAGTGTGCTTGTGTGGGCAGCACAGCACATGGCAGAACGGGGCGCAGGCAGCCCGCGGGTAAACAAGCATGGCAGGAGTGAAAGGACGTGGCAGGGCAGGGGGCTTGCTTAGAGAAGCGAGTCAAAGGCCGTGCCAAATTCTGGCTTCCATCAAAGGTGGCACACCCATCGCTCGGGCACGACAGCACCAAGGGACCGGAGGGAGCAGCGGCCTACAGCCCGTTTCTCCTGGGTGGCATCTGGTGGAGACACTTGCACTGACCTGGTGTTCAGAAACGGGGTAGGCCTCCTGTTGACCTGACCTCCACATGAGCAGAATGGGAGCTGCTGGAAATGACGCTGTAAACAGGAAGGCATGAGATAAATAAGAGACCGTGAGGAAAGAGAGCCATTTAAAGTGGCAGCTGCGTTTTAGCTCTGGTTCCCCTCTTCTGCTCAGCTAGAAATGAAGGCCCCCACCCTTTTCTGCTCGCCTGCCAAGACAGCATACGCTTACTACTTACAACTCTTTCCTAGCCGATGCAAAACTTGCAGCAGGCCACTGTTAACCCCACTGCTGAGGCTGCCCAGGAAACTGGGGAGAATGGGTCTACGTGCTCCAACAACCTGAAAGAGAAGATGAGCTCGTGCCTTAGGTGAGCCAAAGCTGTTGTATGCAACATCACGATGCCCAGTCTGTCCCCATAAGTGGAGGATTGTTGGGCTAGATGCTGCAGAAGCAGGCGATGCAAATACCTAAGTATTTTGGCAGTTTAGGGACAACGAAGCACATCAGGGAGAGGTGACCAGCCCTATGTGATGATGTTGCACAGTGGAACAGAGGGGACGAGAGGAAACAGGCCCTCTTCCAGCTCCATCCAGGATCCAGTGCCTCTAGGAACTGAACTCTGGAGCTGATCAGTCTGACCTCGACTTCTGCAAACTCAGATCTATGTCCCCTGGGGGCATTATTCTGCCCTGGTGACCTCAGGACATGGATCAGTTTCTAACTTCTGCAGCCTGCTGCAGCTCTAATTTCAAGCCATTTTAAACGCAGCAAATCTACATCTAGATATTCAGCATCCAGTTTTGTGCTCCCATGCCCAAACACACACTTTTCTGATGCACTAGCAATCGGTAAAATAAAAAAAGGGGGGTGAGGGGATTCTTTTGGTCAGCGTAAGCGTTTCTGTTGCATTCTCAGAACTGGATGTTCCCCGCCTAGAATGAGATTTCAGCGCTGCAATTTCTGATCACTCCTGTTGGCAACCGCCTCCCTTTCACTTGGCTGCCCCCCGGATCTCTTCCACGGCAGGGCAAGAGGCAGAAGGTTGTGCCCTGCACTTCCAGGGTGAAACACAGACCTGTCCCACGACAGTTCCCATGTAGAAGGGATCAGTCCCATTTCTCTGGAAAGACACACAGACAACACACAAAACCTACGCAGCCTTGTTACAGCAACCCAGCTAAATAGGCAAGCTAAACAAAATACAATTAGGTTTCCTTTGGCCAGCCTGGAACATATGGTATTCGTCAGCCAGTCGTGTTCCTCTCTCGATTCTGGCAGGAGATAGGTAACTTGTTCCAAGCACTAAGAAAGCTCCTGGAAAGTCAGCATGCTGAGCAAACTTTTGGAGGGGGCTAGCTGGGGATATAATAGCTCCCACAGACACAGATTTGACAGCATTTCTTCCACATTGTTCAGCTAGGCTCTAGGTTACAATGCCTCTGGCTTTAGTACATTCCTGGTTCACATTGTTCCCTGTGGTATTGCATCTGTGAGCCCTCGTTTGCTAAGCACACACACACGGCTCCGAGGCCGAGGGCTCCCACCAAAGTAGGCAGGCAAAGGTGCATAAGGAAGAGAGGCTCCTGAGGATTTGGGTTCAGGAAGAAATCCTAAAAAGGCAAATTACATCAACAATGAGCTCACAAAATCCTTCACTACGTCACCTTTTTGATGCAGATGGGAAATGGCTGCTGCTACCCCACTGTGGACGAGTGGGCAGTGTCCAGCAAGAAAACAGCCATAAATATCAGTGTTGATTGCTGCAGAAAAGAATAGCCTCTGAATTTGGTTATCTACCAAAAAAATGCATGAGGAGCCTAGCTCTGCACTAGGAATATTTTGCTCAATTGCAGTTTACAAAGAAGTTGGGAAAGAGCTGATTCACTGAGAAACAAGGCCGTGTTTTAACAGGGGGAAGAGGAAACCTTGCTGTGGTAGAGTAATATCTGTGAAACGACTGCCCCAGCAGAATCAGTTACGTCTTATGGGAAAGGGAAGGCTGATAAAGGACTATTGATTTATTCCAGTAACCACAGAGACTTCAGACTGGAAGCAAGAGGAGTGCTTCCCACCACACACTGCAGGCCTGAATAAGAGTTTCAGCTGCGTGACCCCACATAGTTCAGCCTCGACACTGCCAGGGCTGGTCTGACATCTCCTGCAAAGGTTTGCTTGGTCTGCTAGAGGCCTTTTTTTTGCAGCAAGGAAGCCAATTTATTCCCTCCAGTGCAGTTACAAGCCAGCACCGACTCCAAGTTTCTGCACTGCCTTTTATCTTCCCACATACAGTTGGCCTTACTGCATATCTGTTCCTCCCCTATCCCTGCTGACGGACTGCCTGGCTGGCGTGGGGCACTGGAACCTTAGCCCAGTTTTCCTTGGGCAGTGAAAAAGTGGGAAATGTGATGGTAAAAATAGTGCAAGAGGAGTTCTGCTGCGTGTTCCTGTGCTCTTCGGTCCTCATGCTTGTTGCCAAAGCCAGGCTCCCTCCTCCTTTTACCTGCCAGGCCCAGTCACTCTTGTTCCTTCCTTGCAGAAGGCTGGGGTATCTCAACCTCTCTTGTATGGCTCTCCAGCAACTTTCTTGCCACATCACTAACACTTCAGAATACCTTGACCTTCTCTACCCCCTCCTTGTAATCCTATACCCTTTGTAGCAGGAGGCATTCCCCTGCTCCCATTTCCTGTTTTTTGACGTCCAAGACTTGGCGCAGGTGATAGGCTTCTGTTCATCCTCACGGTACCCACCACAGACCCTCCTGTCAGGTTTACCAGCAGTAAGTGTGCGGGAAAAGCATTTCCCACTCTTCTTGGTTGCTGTTATGAATCAGCAGAACTTGCTGCAATCCCCAGCAATGTGCCGGAGCACCCTGAGGACTGAAGTGCTTGCAGAAACCCTTACATCTGCTTCTGCTCCTGGTTTGCTTAGCCCCATTCCAACACTGGGCTGCATCGCACAGCCCTGCCATGGCACTGCTTTGCTTATGTGTACCCACAAGGCCAGCTCACCTCCTTCACACGCTGCCCTATCAGATGTGCTGCTCTTGCTCTAACTGAAGATTAATGGGCGAGGTTCTCCACCGAGGTTAATGGGCGTAGCACGCTGCTCCCAATCATTTTTGGCACGAGCTGCGCTGATGCAGCCAGCCAAGCTGCCTGTCCTTAGCAGGGAGGAACCAGCTGAGTTTTCCTTTCAGGAACTGAAGAATCTACTGTGGCTTCGTCCTTCGAGAACACCATCCATCACCCACCCAGGAGCTCCGCTGAGTGAGGCAACAGCACATCATCATCCCCTCCCCGCCACGCAGAACCGAGTGGGGCTCGCTTTTGTTCTTACCCACATCACAAGGCTTTCGGCGGGCCCTGGTCAGCGAGGGCCATTCATCTCTTTTGCTCTCAGGTCCTGCTCAGCGGTACCCTCCCGGGCTTTCCTCATCCATCATTCCTGGCAATTTCATCTGTCTCTTGCTGGGCACTTCCTCCCCGTGCCTTTGAATTGGAGTTTTTCTTCTCCCTCAAAGGAGCTTGTAACATTTACTGCATGGTATTGGAATCTCTGGACTGAACTGAGTCATAGTTCAGCAAAATTCGACTGGTTTCATCTTCCTCGCAGTAGGAAACTGGACATGCTGCAGCTGTCTTTCTGTTTTCCTGTTTAAACAGTCCCATCTTCCTGCAGCTCTGCCCTCAGTGGCAGCGTAGCTGAGGCACATGGCTTCCAAAACAGGAGATAAAATGGCTGTTGCCAAAGGTTGTGTGCGAAGCTGTTCAAAGCAAGATGGGACTTCGCAAAGTTTCCAGTCATTAAGCAGAGTTACAGCATTTGGCTCCTTCCTGCAGGCTCCCAGTATCTCTCATTAACACCGGTTTACTACCGCTCTTCTGGGAGTCGAGAGCGAAATTTCCACCGGCTTCCAGGACGGAGGATGGAGCTTCCTAATGCAAACCCTGTGCAACGTCCCTGCGTGCCCCATTCCCTGCTGTGTGACATCCCCAGAGACCTCAGCACCCCTTGGGAGCGCTGCTTTTAGCTCCGCAGGACTCCACGCATCACTTCGGTTACTTCACAGCTCGGAAAGTATCGTGCAATATTTTAAAGATCTTCAAACCCACGTGAAGGATAAACAACGAAACCGCACGGACAGGAACCTCAAAGGGCACCGTTATGTGGCCCGAGCCTGCGCCGAGCGTTTTCCACCTGCCGTGCACCTGGGATCCCTCCCCTTCACCAGTAGTTCATTGAAGCCAGGAGATTTTACGCAGAAGAGCCCAGGGCCAAATAAATCCCGAGGACGGGCTGCCCGCTGGCACAGAGAAGAAGGGCACGCTACACAAGCTGCTCTTTCATGCAGGGATCCGTGTCTCTCTGCAGCTTGCTGTCAAAGACGGGCATGTGCAAACACATGCCACGTTTGTTTGTTTTCTTCCACAGGCATTACTCAGTAGTATCTGCTGCGGGAAAAGCATTTATATGCTGTGAAAACACCTAAGCACAAACATTACATTTGTATACACGAGCAGAAGAATTTGAGAGCCTGCGTTAGCCACTTGTAAATGACTGTGCCCACCTCGCTTTAAAAGCTGGCCCAGCATGCAAGTAAATGTAAGCATAATAAAAAATAATAGGAAACAGACAGGCAATAGAATTAAGAGCAGCAGCCAGCTGGGATCTTCTAACCAGTGACATCAAGGGATTGCTGAGGTAATACACTGATGGGTTTTAAATTAACTGTAACCACTCAGGAAAAAGATCTAGGCGTCACTGCGGACAGCTCAATGAAAACATCTGCTCCACGCACAGAGGCCATCAAAAAAACCCAGCCCCAAAACGTTAGGTTGAATAGGATAAAGAACAATACCAACAACGTTATAAATGCCACCACATAAATCAGGGACGTGTTCACACTTTGAGAAGTGAGCTGAAGACTGCTCACCCTATTTCAGTGTGGGGAGAGCAGAAACGGAGTCCAGAGAGGGTTGCCAAAAATCGTTAGAGGCACAGAAAGGTTTCCAAGGTCATCAGGAGGAGAGATGAAAGTACCATTGGTTCAAAGTAGGTTATGCTAGAAGTGCACAAAAAAAAACCAACACAGCAAAGGTTTATCCATTTGCCCTTTCGCATACTGAAGAAACGGCGTCCACTTAAGACATCCCCCAAAATATTATTAAAACAGGAAGAAAAGGTGGCCAATGTTTTGCAGTTTGCCCAGCCACCACGTGGACCCTGCTGCCACAAGATGCCAGGCTGACTTCAGCTGGCACGCAGGGAGGGATCTGCCATCTCTCGCCCTGCTGCCATGCCATGAAATCAAACAAAAGGCGTGTGATACATACGTGCCTGGGCGGTCACTGAACGCCTGGGGCCAGGACGAGGTGATGATGGGCAACCAAAGGCAATGAAGAAAGGCAGGGGGACCAGCAAGGCTGCAGGGAGAGGTTAAAGGAAGAAAACGTGCTTTTCAAGAAAATGTGCTTTTCAAGACCAACCGTATCGGCAAGGATGGCATAAACACCCTTATGGCCACTGAAATTGAGAATTTTTCCCTTAGCATTCAGGGATTGTCCCCAAGTTCTCCCCAGCTGCAATAGAGAGCGGTCCCCGCGATCCTATGAACACATGGGAAGCATCAAAGCGTGACACCACACAGCACTTAGCCCCAGCCGCCCTGCCCACACATATAACAGAGCACGAGGCTGTCTGCTCCTCTGCCCATCAACGTGGCTGCAGGATGTTCATGGCAGGGCTTCCCTGAGCTCATGCGGGGCTGGCACTGGGCTTTCTGCTTCGCTGGTGATGTGGATGTCCACACAGGCACACCTGAACTCAAGATGTGCCACCAGGCACGCCACCACAGTGACATGTGGCAGTGGATTTACAAGGATGTGCACATCAAGCAATGGTCCTGGTCCTCGGGTGAGATCAGTGCCTCCAGAGTGGTGCCTCTCATCAATCCCTTCCTTTCAAGGGAACTTGCTGCACAGGTCAGGGACAGCAGACTATAGGATTTTTTCCTTCTTCCCTCCACTTACCCAACTCTCAAGAAACACAGAGTGCCGCAACCAGCAAAAATAATGAGTAAAAAACCCCAACAGCAATACAAACCCCTCAAACGACCCCACAGCCACCAGCACGTGGACAACCTCCACCATCAGGCCGCCTGCTCATGGCCGATCCCCAGCCCGGGAAGCACAGCGACCCTCTCCTTGCCCGCCACCCAAGCCGCTCCTCTCCACACCCCCAAGTCCCACCTGCCCTCCTTCCCCCAAAACTCCTGCCAGCGGGGAACCCCGCCACCTCCATACACGCAGGCAGCATCATAAAGCCACAGGGGCCGGCGTTAAGTAGGGCTTTCATGTGCGGCCAGCATTTCCAAAGGCACAGTACATGCTGTATGCTCGGTGCCGTCGGGCTCCAGGGCTGAATTCTCCAGTGTTTTAGGAAAAAGGTAGGGTGGGGGGAAAGTGTGAGAGGGGGGAACAGACCAAGCTTTGTGGAATTCTTTTTAAGAGCGTATGTATGACTGTATAAAAGAACATTTTTTTTTCCTGACCTCAAAAAGACAATATTATTTCACACAGAGCTATTTCCAAGAGTGGCCAAGCTATTTCTACATGAACTGGTGCCTGCTTGAGGCAGAGGCTGTGAAGGGGAAACCCTCTCTCCAAGTACGACATGGAAATTCCTTGACCTCAGCTGCGAAGCTGATCAACATGCGCGCAATGGGCCAATGAAAAAAAATAAAATAAAATACCAAAGTGGCCAATGCAGATGAGGGCAGGTGTGTAAGGGAGAAGGCACAGCCTGCTTTTTCCAGGCAGAGAGCCTGACAAAAAAAAAAAAAAAAAAAGAGAGACGTGCAGGGCTGGGAAGAAGAGGAAAGCAGGGCAAAAGCAAAGGTAATGAGACATTGGTCAGAAAAGCAAAGACTTAAATGCCAGGCAAACAGGTTCTGATTCATACTCTATGGCCTGAAGGTAAAAAGACAGGGTGAACAGGCAGGGAAGTCAGAAAAAAATATTTATTTTAGGCCACGCTATCATTTGGTGCGTTTCATGGAAAAGGTTGGGTGTTCACTACGAGCCCAGACGGAGGCAAACAGGTTCACCATTAGTCTAGACCCGGTAAAAGTGAGCAGTGACTCCACCACAGACCTGTACCCTACGCTGAACCTTTGTTTGCTTCCTTGGGAGGCCACTGGGGAAAACAGCACCAGAGTGAACCTACTGTTCCTGCCCAGCACTGAGGCCGTGCCAACCTGCTATCTCCATCAACAGTCCCCCCAAAAAAGCCATCAGAGGATACAAAGCTGCCCAGCATCAGCCCAACAGCGTTAACTTTCCAAGTCCAGGGGGACAGAGCCCTTCCATTCCCTTCTTGGAGGCCTGGATATCTGCAATTAATGCAGCTGAGCCCTAAAAAAAAATTAACCCCCCTACCTTATGACGAGGGCCGAACCTTTTGGTGAGGTGAACCCTGTAAGTTCTCCCTGTGGCAGAGAACTGGCGTGGACCTCATGGACGCTCCGTGCCGGGACTGAATGTGCTGGCGGCCGGGTCATTCGGTGCGTGCGTGAACTCGGGGAGCTTCCCCAGCGCACCAGATGCGCAGCCCGCTCTCTCCCCGGCCTAGATGTCAGTCAGGAGGGATCTCCCACTGCCAGAATCATTTGTCTTGTTCATGGCCCGTTCCCAAGCTAACAGCAGGAGAGAAGACTGTGGGGTCTGGGCCACAGGCCTTCCCGAACTCCAAGCAATCCGCACAAAGCAGAACGGCAAATGTGAAAGGCTCTAATGGCACCTGTAGGTCAGTTTAGGTGTGCACACCGGGACAGGGATGCCAAACCTTGTCAGGGATGCAAGCTTCTTAAGCTCAGCCATGGCTGCAAGCCACAGCCACAAGCCTTATTACAACGGTACCCGTGTTTAGGATCAGCAGCAAGTAACAGCAGTCCATATACTTCCATCATTTTCAGCGTCCCAAGAAACCCTGTGTAAGAATCAAAGAATGATGTGCACTGCAAGGGATGTTTGCTGGTGCTCAAATGCTCTGCATTAAGAATAAAAGCACCCAGGCCCAATGCAAACTAGATCTGTGCTCCGCCATCTAAAACCGTGTCAAAACCCAGCCCACCTGACCACTCTGCTGCTCATTTCCTACAGCTCAGATACCTCCTGGATTTATTTCTCCAGGAAAAGGCAAGCCCTTGAAAAACAAGAGTGACATCCAAGGAACTTCGCTGTTACTGAATCTTCAGCACAGGCTTCTCCAAGTGCAACACCTGCTTGGGACATACAGCCTTTCCTACCCGCCATCTGGATGCCTCACGGACATGGATCCAGTCTCTCCTCTTCTCCCCTAGTCACCTGCCCCTCTTCTGCTAACGTCAAACTTTCCAAGGTCCCCCAGTGTTCCTAGTCCAGGACAGAAATGTATTTATTAGGGCAAAATGAACAGAGTGTGTATGAATTAGAAAGTGAGTCCAGTCTGTTCAACTAGGGTTGGGCAAGCTTGTTTTGCCTAATTTAGAGGCCATTCAAACATTGTGGGTTTGAACATTACTGCATTAGTGTTTCGCTTAGGAAAAACTGTGAAAAAAAAAAAAAAAAGGTGAAGAGAAGGAAAAAAATCCAACGGAAACATAAATAGAGTATAACGTATATGGGGCACCCACTTGTGCCAGCACAGACCTTCTAAGCCCTAACACATTGCACAGACTTCCCTTCAGCTACAAGTTCCTTTAAAATACTTTAAAGAAAAAAAATAAAAAATATGAATCACCACAGAGAGGTGGAACAGGTCAGAAGAGATGCCACATGCCAGTGACACCTGCCCTGCGTCCATTTACACTCTTAAATCGGGGCTGTGTAGCTGAAGAACAGAGCTACCTTGCAAAGCTCCGAGCCCCCCAGACCACCTCGGGTGCAGCACGGCAGCAGGACACGTCGCTAAATCCCCACGGGTCCCACCGGTGGATTGTTGGCTTCATCCATCCCCAGCTGCACGCAGGACTCCCGACCACCCAGCTTTCTGGAGATAATTAGGATCTTTTGTTTTACATCCCTCTTTTCCTTCTTTTGTGTCTCGGGCACAATAATTTGTGTTTGGCTGAAAACTAATGAATTGGGAGCCCCTTCCTCAAGCGGGGTAAATCACTCATCTGGGTGATGTCCACCAAAAAAGCCAAGAGAGCCACAAGAGACCAGGTGGAACCTCGGCCTCTAAGGGGATTTCCTCTCTCCTCATGCTAGAGATTGTTCTAGGTAAAAACGGAGGCGAGGAGTAAAGAGATAGAGGGGACAACAGACTCTGCTTACCTACCCGTGAGCAAGCTCGGGGGGCAGAGCACGGCCTGACCAAGCAGCTCTCACCACGACATCCACCAGCCCAGGGCAGCCTCACCCGAGGACCAGCTCCCCATAAAACACCATTCCTCCTCCCCAGGCACTCGGCTGTGCTCATCCCTTGCTCTCACTCCCGCCTGCGAGCACCCTCCTCACCGCCAGGCCCTCAGGCCTTGGGCCCTGCGCGGCCACGATCCCGCACCCGAGGAATCCCTTTCCTTCTCCATACCATCTCCGACCCCCCCACCTAATCTCTGTTTTTTTTCCGGCCCCATGTATACTTTCCAGCTCGTTTCCTCTTGCGGTTCTCATTTCCCGCTCCTAGGAGGTGAGCTCATGCGTTTCTCAATTACCAGCCAGAGAAAGGGAGAGGGAGAAAGCAATCTTATGGAAACAGATGAAGTCATGCCTGTACAATGCCACGTTAGGGCTCGCGGAGCCATGATGCAGACGGTGCTGGCAGAGATGCCCGGCCTCCTGCTCCCCTTGGCGGCCTCGGGCTCGACTCCTTTGAGAAGGAAGGCACGCCGCCGACACGCGGGGACGGCAGAGCGCCCTCACCTTCCCCCTCATCCCGCCCTTCCACCCCTGCTTTCCATCCCCGCGGATCCTTGAGTCACTCGCAGCACGCCACTGAGTCAACAGCGAGCCCACAGAGCACGTGCGAGGCTGCCGGCGCTGCCTGCGCTGCCTACAGCTCTGTGGCCGCCGGAGAAGTCACACAAGGGAAATCTAAAAGCAATTAAAAGCATAATGCGAGCGGTTGTTTAGAAAAGGTGGCGGGGAGGAGAGAATGAAATTAAAATAAATAAAGGAATGTTTTAACGAGGGCAGCAGTGAAAGCGGGATTAGAGGTGCCTGAATGGCATCTCTATATTTCCCGTATGGAAGGGAGGGCCGCCCGGCGCAACCAGAGCTGACGAAAAAAATTATCTGGGCCTCAGGCTCAGAGAAACATTTGGCGAGAAAGGAAAGAGGGTAATTGCTGCAAATGGAGGCTAAGCCAGGAAGCAAGCAGCTCTACGCGGGGCTGGTTCGGTCGCTGTCAGAAGGCTGCGGACGCTTGGTGAAGGCTGGGTGGAAGGGCAGAAAAAAGGCACAGAGAAAAAAAAAAGTGAGAGAAAAACAACAAATCACTCCTTCACATGGTTCGCACATGTTTAGTGGTTCTTCTCCCTCGTTTCTTGCTCCCTAAGGATGCTTAGGAGCTGCCGGGGCTGCGATGGCCGAGGAGGGAGCCGAGGGCACGTCCCTCCCGCCCCGCTTCCCCAGGAGAGGAGCTGCCTGCAAGGTGAGGCGCAGGGCACGGAGGATGTGTTTACTCTCATAACACCCCTGTGAGGTGGGGAAGTCAGAGCCCCATCTGACAGATGAGGAACAGAGGCAAAGCGAGATTAAAGGATTAGCCCAAGGTCACGCAGGAAAAGTTTGTAGCAGAAGTGGAAATTAAACCCAGGTCTCTCGGTCCAAGATCAGTGCCTTAAGCGCAAGACCAGACTTTCATAGAGCTGGTCAACCTTTTATATTTGATAGTTTGTTTTATTTTCAAACAGAAAAACAGTTTATTTTCTAAATATACATTTTCATAGAAAAGGGAGATGGAGGAGCTCATTTCCTGGAGGGAGGAGGCGCTTAAGATCTTATTTCTTTCTTTTTCACTTAACTTCTTTCAGGTTTTAGTGTTCTGATAGGGGAAAAAAAACTGCAGAAATTTCAAAGCACAGGAATGTTTCTTTTCATTCATAATTCATCGTGAGCAATACTTTCCACTTTCCAACCAGTTCTGGCTGGCAAAGACATTATTATTATTTTTCGTAGCCTCTGTTGGCTTAGAAATCCTGCATCTTCTAAACAGAGGCCTTTGATGGACAACACTACCATCACCAAAAGGCCAGGTACCTTACAAATGATTACAGGCAACAAGTCCCTGCCTCAACACATGTGAGCTGCAGGCCCAAACTCAAGTTAGATTCAGCTGCTCCAGGTTCTGCTCATCTAGCCCCCGCCCAGACCATGCCTCTGCCTGATGCTGGCTCTGTCATTCCCGTTTTGTTCTATTTATTGTGCCACCATGCCCCATCCTTCCCAAAACATATTTCTCTTTCGGCTCTGGAAGCGCCTTTGTCCCACTCCCCAGCTGTGGTCCATGGAGGAGCAACTGCATGTCCACGATCAACCTAGATGCTGGCAGCAGCATCGTGCTGCGAGCTCTGCATCTCCTTGACACAGAGCCTCTCTCCACTTCGACGTGCGCAATTCAGCCCTCGCAGAGGCCCCTAGGAATTTCCCATCACTATCCAAAATGGGAGGTTTTCACCCCGAGACACTAAGCAGAGAGAAAGTCATACGAAGCAAATGCGGTCTGAGGTTGGCGTAGTTAAAGGTGACTTCTGGATGCAGACACCCGAGTCTCATGAAAACAAATGGGAAGCAGTAGGCAGAAGCGAGCTGGCTTATATTCATGCCAACCAAATGGTTAAAATTAGCCACCATCGGTAAAGTGTTTTGAAGAAAATGTGGAATACATATAAAAGCTGACTGTAGCTCACAAACAAAGATCTCTTTTCCTGTAATTGTGTTTAATGATCTCTGAAGAACGAGAGGACAATCCACAAGGATGACTACCACCATCACACATGTTCCTGTGACAATGAAGGAATTGGACCGAAACAAAGACTAATACTCTGTCCTTACAAGGCAGTTTTCACTCCCAGTTTGCTCCTCCCTTTACTTAAAGACTTACACAAGCAGGAAAACTCCTTCTATCAATGAAGTATTTCATTAGCAGGAAAAAAAATAAATACAAAGACAGTCGTTTTAAGCTACCAGCCCAGCTCATTCCATGTCCTGGAGATACAAATCCACTCATCCACCACACACACAGCGGTTTCGGTCCCCTCCCCAGCTCCCAGCATATCTGAGGGTACTGGGCTGTGTCTGGCCCACAACAGCTGCCCACCACTCTCCCTTGGGCTGGGGAAGGTTAACGTCCAAGCAGAGCTTGGCCAGCAGCACAAGGACACATCTCGTCTCTCTTTACTGACCCTCAGGCACTGAAGAACACAGTGAGGGCTCCAACAAACCCCGCCGGTCCAGGGAGGCAAGCTGGTGTTAAATGCACTATTTTTCATCCTATTTTGCAGGTCGGGTCTGGATCTAGGACAGAAATAGATGGAGGGAAAGTTCTCAAGCCTGGAGCTAGTGCTATAAAGGCTGAATGCAGTTTTCACTTCTTTGTCCCAAGTTCTGGGTAAGATGAAGTGAATTCCTGGAAACTGAAGGGCTTGGACAGTAGAGTTGTAGACTTGGAAAAATACTACTTCTGGCTATGATGATTTATTTATAGTTGCAATTAGGGACAAAAAGGCTCTTCAGAGAGGGAGGATGAAGTGGAAACAAGGCCAGGCCTAGAAATCTAAGACTATGGGGATTCCCAGAGCAAAATGAATCAGGGGACTGAGTTGTTTTCTGTTTATTTTTTTTCCTAAATTGTTATCTCTTTTTATTAGGTTATCTGGCTTGGGGCTTTGCAACAGCTACACTTCTGGTCCCTCCCCATGGGGCCTGAAGCTGGGCCAAAAACTGGAAGCGAGACTGGGGATGGATCTCCAGTTCCCAAGAACGGTTCTGTGAGATGGCAGCCCGAGAAAGGCCACCCTACACCTTACAGCTGGAGCTGCTCTCTGCTTGGCGATAGGACAGGTAGCGATGGCTTTGGGACGTGGCGGTGGACGGAAAGAGCGTGGCTAGGAATCACCAACTGGCCTGAAGAGCAAGAAAGTGTGAGAAGGCAAGAAGGAAGCCAGAAGTCCTTACATCAACAAAGAGAAATAGACAGCGTGCGGCAGGATTCTCTCCATGCAGGACTTTGATTTGCAGCCTGCCAGGCTATATATTATTGCAGCTCCTAAAAGAGTGGGTGCAGTGCAAACTCCCAGACAACCGTTTGAGCTGGAACTCTGTAGACGTCTCCTTGTCTCTTTTAGATCCAGTTTTTGGCCCTGCAAGTATCCCTTGTTGAATAAAAGTTCTGGTTCCAGTTAACATGACCTGGGTAACAATGGCAGTGGGAAACTGCAGGCAAAACAATTCAAATGAGGTGCTCTTTGCTGCCCCAGTGGTTAACAACCCCTTCCTTTGCATGAACAAACATCTCCAGGCTGGACAGGACCTCTGACCACTGCAGCTCTCAAAAAAGTTCTCAGGGACAATCTTTTCCCTGGGGAAAGTTTCAGAAAAGCCATTACAGCTTTACTACAAGAGACATCAAGGTCCACCCCCCCTGTCTGGACTCACCTTCCTCCCCTGGATTGCAGTAAGAGCCCTAGACAGCCTCTTGGGTCATTAACATGTCCAAGTGCTTTCAGCTAAAAGACTGCTGCAGGTTGCCTTTCCTTTGTTTACTTACTCTATTCCAGCCTGGAAGAAGAGGCCGCTACTCACTGTTTATATATGCTTTCTCCATGAGAGGTTTTTCAGTCCATTATTGCTGTCTGACTTCCGTGCTGTGACAAGGAGCTGCTCTGCACTGTCTCAACGCTATTTTTCATGCAGCTGATCTCCTCCACAAGTCCAAGGCTCGTGTCTTTAAATGCTCAGCTGCTGCTCACGCATGAAGCACTAACACTGACTTTGACTCAGCTTTTCCATGCATGAAAACCCACTTGGTTCTTCAGCTGCCCAGGGCTGAAAATGGGAGTGCAACTGAACATGGGTGACATATAGCCAGTGGGGACACAAAGGCGTTACTCTTTTCTCCTCATCCATGAGGCACTAAAACATGCATGACCTTCTAGCAGCAGTTATCACAAGAAGCACAGCTAAAACCAAAATACTTGAGGGGTATCTCAACTTAAAATGGGGAAGGAGCATGACCTGATGAACTTTAGCTTACAAGATTTATAGAATTGGCTGGAACTATGAGGAATTACCTGTCAGCATGGCTGAGGTGCACAAAAGAGAGAACAAAACAAACTTCATGCCTAAATTAAGTAAGCTTTTGGATTGCAGGAGGAGGAGAAGTCAGGTTAGCTCCAATTCCCAGAAAAAAAGTCTGCAACATAAATAAAAAATGAATAAATACCACAAACATTCGTAAGCACAGAAGATAACAAAGCAAAGACTTAGGCTAATATGGACTTAATCAGAAACAAATTGCATCCAACCAAGCTAATTTCCCTCTGCGACAGGCCTCGTGGATAGCAGAGAGGCCATTGATGTTACATGCCTTGACTTGTAAAGCTTCAAATGCAAAACATCCTCATAAGACATCAAATAAATGGGCTCAAACAAACCCTCACAGAGTAAATGCAAAACTGACTGGAAATATAATACTTGGACGCTAAATATCAATGGGTCAGTGTCAAAACGGAGGGATTAACCCAGTGGAGTTGTACTGTGTTTGTTGTGAGTCCAGCTTTCTTCAAAGTTTTCTCTAACAACATGGGCCATGGGATAGATCACATACTTGTAAAATATGCAGCTGCTATGGAGCTGGGAAGGACTGCCTGAAGACAGGTTTAAATTCTTATCTTGGCAAAGTCGGGAAATTGTCTGAAAAAAATTGGATCCCATTCAGTAGAGATAAGGACTGTCCACAATCCTTCAGAAAAATATGGAGGGAGTTGAGATGGACATGAGTCAGCTACAGCTTATTACTACAAAGGAAGGGTGGATATTGTGCTAGGTTGTACAAACATGAGACCAATTTGTAAACCATATGGAGCAACCCTTCTGCTCTGGTCAGCGCGGAAAGGCCTTATCTAGAGCATCCCATCTAGTCTTGGGGTAGTGAACTGCAAAAAGATGCGGGCCACCTGGAAATAGTCAGGATGAAAGCTACAGGAACAATCAAAGAAAACCCAACCTGCAAGAGCTTTGGACAAACTGGGGTTGTTCATCTTAAAAGAGAAACTCCTCAGGAGGCAGGACACAACAACAGTCCTTGGATTTGTGAAAGTCCCACCTGCCTTTCCTGGGTACTGGACAACCTTGTCCTAGGAAACATGCAGAAGGTCATCAGCGTGAGCTTCGGGAGGGTGGTTCGGTAGAGACCACAGCACGAGCAAGAACTTTTGGCTGCTGCTGGCAAAGAGCATGAGCTACTGATAGCCTTCGCCTTCCCCAGCCCATCCAGAAGTCCCAGTGGAAGGCAGGCTCTGCATCCTGCAAGAGAAGCCAGGCCCAAGTGCGTGTGAGACCTTGATTGGAAACAGGCCGCTCTTCGCATTTCAGCTCTGCTTCTGGCAACGTGTGAGAGCTTCCTCATTCCTGGATGGTCTCCTCATCCCAGATGAGGGAGCTGGTGTCTGGGGAAGACCTTTAGTATTCATTACAAAAATGTTTCCATCCCCTCATTGGTCTCTCCTCGTTTCACCAAGGCACGGGGACAATCCCGTCTGTGAGAAGCACCCACCGACCGTCCCTGGCTCTGGCACGGCTCCGCAGCCGCCTGACTCAACGCCCATCGCCGTCAGCGCAGGAGACTGCCATTGACGGAGAGCTGCTTGCAGTGGGACCTGAACAGGACCTCAGACTACGCAACAGGAACGACACGTGAGGAGCCCACGGCTTCCACAAGTGACTCACTGGGTTTCAGAGCAGGGGGAAAACCCTGAAACACGAGTGGAGGGACGTTATGCTGGGAGCCACGCAGAAGGCACACCACGGTGCTCTGAGGGTTTGGGAGCCACCTCCCCTCCCCAGACACCCTGAAAGAGCTGTCTGCCCTCCTGGGGACGGGACGAAACGCCGGGCCCCAGTGGAGCTGTGGGTTCCTCTCCGCAGCAGCAGCAGATGGGGCATGCCACGCTCCCAGCTGGAGGGAGCGAAGCGTCTCCAAACACAGAGAGAGGGGCGTCGCCGGTGCTCGCAAAGCCTAGAGGAAGGCCCAGGCGACGAGAACAACAAGCAGCAACCAAAACCCCGTGGAATATGAAAGGGAGAAATAAGTAGAAGCAGATGGAGTTGTGTCACAGAGGGCTCTTCCCTCGCATTCCCAGCATACCAGGAGCGGTCACCTCCCCTGCCCACAACGGCTCTGTCCTCGCTGAACTGGGCCGCGCCGCTCCCGGCTCCGTCTGGCAGCCCTGGGCCGTGGGGAACGCTGAGCTTCGCAGCCCCACACACACGTCGCAGCCCCAATTCGACCGCCACCCCTGCTCCAAAGCAAAGCCACCACTGCTGAAGGCCCAGCGTGGTGAAGGCACAGCAGGCAAACCAACAAAGGGGTCCAAAACCCTCTGGAAATTCGCATCGCACCATGTTTTCTTCATCGCTTTTCCAACCACGTTCAAACCTGGTCACGCACACACTGGTGTAGCCCTCAATTTAAATATTACTTAATGCAGAATTTCATGTGAATTCAGTTAAATCGAGGCAAAAACCTATCTGAACAGGGTCAGTTTGGCCTGAGCTACCTCACCATTCGTTCACATCATATCGCACGATGACTTAACTACATTTTTATTTTTTTAAAAAACAATAACTTCCATTTAACAAATGCATCTTTGTATATAGGTCAATCCTAATTCGTGCTTGGTCTGGATTAGATAGGTAATGATGACATCCCAAGCACAGATCACATCCTCACCCTCACTGAGATACCCGTGTTACTTCATCATGATGAGGAGCTGCATGGCTTTAAGAGCAGTAGCCCAAATACAGTGCTATAATTTTATTTTTTTCCCCCACAAACTCTCAGAAGGCAGGGGACAGTGGTTACATTTCAACTAAGACAAGCATACACCAGCAGCACTGGATGATTTCACTTTGCTTTCTGGAAAATGCTGCTGCATTCAAGCTAGGCCAGTAAAGGCAATCCAGTACCTAGGGCATTTTCACTATTTGTTAAAAATGCCAAATTGTCTTTCCAGTTAATTTACTGACATAAAAAACCAGCACATTTTCATTGCTGACTAATTAGCAGAGATTTTACTGGGCCTGTTCTGTAGGTCTGCTCTGAAGTAGGCAACTAACAAAAACGTCTGGGGAAGGCCAGCAAGGCCTTTGCAGATTCAGATCTGCAGCCACCATGGAAAGACTTCAGCAGCCTGAAAAGCGTGGCTTTATAGGAGTCCACAAAGAACCAAATGCACTCATAAATGTAACTTCATACAAGTCCTTAGCCAGCTGAAAGTGGGGAAGCTTTGCTGTGGTCTTTGCACAGCAGAGGGTCTACTTCAAAGAGATTATTCCCCAACATAGGGCCCATTATGGTCAACTCTGTGTTTGAAAAGTCCCAGCATTATGATTTGGTACTAGTAAAAGGAATAACTTCTGAGGGATAGACACTCAGTCCAGGCTCGTCTCAAAACGCTAAACACACTTGCTTGTCTGTTAATCACCTTGCCCAGATACCATGGCAATAGAGGCAACATAATTTTAAGAGATTCTAGATGACTTGAATGCTTACCCACTAGCTACACTTCATGACTTAACATGTGCATTTTACCCAATGTCTGACTAGAGGCAATTGGTGCTGTTCTGTCATCACTGGTGCCAATCTCCATCAACAGGAGATCCCAGGAGTTGGGCTTGATCCTTGTAGGTCCCTTTAAACTGGGATATTCTATAATTCTATGGACAGAGGCTGTCTATTCTGTACAAGCAGCTGCCCAAGATTGGGCCAAAGCTTTCAAAATAAGCAGAAAAAGCTCAGATATGATTTATGATTACCATGAGGGTAAAAGGGAATGAGCATCTCTTCTGATGCTGCTCTCTGTCATGCAGATGCAGCAAAGACGGGCCCAGGTGTGTGACACCTAGTATGGACCTTTGTCTAGAAGCCTGAACCGAGAAACAGACAGCCCAGAAAGAGCATTTACCACCTCCTGGCCACCACGGATTCCCATGCTCAGCTCACAGGAGCACCAGTTCCTCCCAGAGGTTCCCTGAGCTGACTCCACGCAAGCTGGGACATCCAGCCGGCGCTTTGGAGGCCCGAACAGAGAGGCTAGATTAGTCTGAAGAACAGGATAGCCACATCAGCATGGCCCACAGCCAAGCCCGGCCAGCTGCCTGAGCTACTTGGCTCGGCTGCAGACTCACACTGACATAACCACGTCCCCCTGAGCGCTGGATCCACCTTGGGCATCTCCGCGGGGCGCTGCATCATGCCGGGCAGGCGCGCTCCAAGGGAGCACAGTCTAAACAGAGAAGGGACAGGAAAGGGAAGAGAGACATGAAGTAACTCGCCTGAGGTTACACAGCTGGTCCGCTGCAGAGCCAGGTACTGCGCCCAACTCGAGCGCGCTGTCCACTTGACCACACTGTCAGCCTGCCAGCAGGGAGCTCAATACACATCCTAAGCCACTTGCACACATATGGTTGCTGGCACGTTGCTCAGGAGAAGGAAGACAATAACAGACCATCTAAGGATAACATAATACTGTATATCAGATAATGCCGAGAGGGGGCCGAGCCAAGTATGCTTTTCTTTCCCCCCCCCCCTTCAATGGAATTTTCTTGTGTATGCGTGTTTTATTCTGAAGACGACATTTGTTTGCCTAGGAGAGAAGATAATTCTGCAGACCATTTTCTTAAAAAAAAAAACAACAAAAAAAAACGAACCTTCCAGATCACAAAAAAAAAATTTACAAGTGTTTGAAAAAGAGAAACCAAATGCAAGAAGAGCACTCAGTGAGAACAAAGTGAAATAACAGAAATAGTATCAGAATAATAACAGAAATTCATCGTAAGGCCTGCAGATTAACCCTGCATTTTCTCAGCCACACTAAATTCATGGATGCTTTCATAACCTGCTTCTCTGCTGCCTCCAGGACCACCCGTTCCTGTCCAGGCAGTCTTCTCACACTTCCCTACCACTAAAGCAACACCTGAAGAGAAACATGGATGAATCTCACCAATAAGATAAATTAAAAAACACACGTGTCTCACCTACAAGTCTCACCTACAGCCCTGAGCAGTTTTCACGAGTTTTATGTTTCCAGCTAATGTCATCTCTTCTACTCCGTCATCTCCAATGTCTGTCCCTATAGTCAAGCCACAGACCAAGGACTCGCCAGGAAGAGAAATTTTCAGGGAGAAGGACCTTCTCTCTTCTTTCCATGTCAGTATTTTTCATTATTTTCAGCAAGTAAACAGTGGACGGATGCCACAGTAAGAGGTCTAAAGATGCATTTTTGTAGCAGCTTAAGGCAAACGGTTTTTAAAATTTGTCCCTTCATGCATAGATTGTCTAGTGGATCCTTTTTTATTTCCTACTTGCAAATACAACAGCAGAAATCTCATAGAAATATCATTTGGTACTCAAAGAATGCTTGGCGTAAGTTGGGGAGGATATGGTATAATTTTTCACAAGTAATAAATGTTTAAGTCATGCTTGAAGAGCAAAATTCAATTCAACTTTAATTATAGAGGCGTCACTAAAGCTCTTATTATGATTTTATAGGCCACAGAGGAGACCGGATCAAATTCTCAAGTTACGTTGAATGGGGAAGAAAAGGCAAAGAACAGATCACGTGCAGGACAATTCACTTGACCAGCACTGCTAATTTTTGTGTTACCGTTCTAGGGGTGCAGATGAAGGAATGAGAGGAGACGAGACAGGATGTTAATTGAGCTGATCCAGAGATGACTGCTCTTTAAGGATGCCTGGTACAAGCTGCAGGGCTACACACACGAGGGCATCTAAGACACCGTTGCTTGTCCTGTACTTTGCCACTTTTGGCAGAGCTGAGGCACAGAGCTAGCTCTGCGAGGATTTTAGCCCACCTATGATAAGCCACCTTGCCAGCTGCAGCAGCCCAGCTTTCCTATAGTCTAAGGCTGTTGGTACATGTGCTTTTTTTCCTCAAAAAAAAAAAAAAAGACATGCCTGCAGCAGCATCAATATGAAAAAATGTACACATCAACCTCCGCAGGCGCCACAACGAGCTGGATCTCCACGAGAAGTCAGCAGATCAACCAGCAAGGCATAACCCAGAGAGGGTAAAACAATCCAGGTGGTCCTGCAATGCACAGCGCCAGAGCTCCAGCAACTGCAGCCAAGGGAAAGATACAGTAATTACATCATAACGCACTGCCTGGATTGTTTTAGTGAGATTAGGATATAATATTCTAATTAAAAATAAAGAGCCAGTCCACGAGGACAGGGCCATGTATATGACATCACTGGTAACCCCCTGAGCACGCACGTTACAGGGAGACAACGTTCCTCGTTTCACTTCATCTGCCACTTAAGGCAATAATTCACCTCTTAACTCTGTCTGAAGACGTGCAATTTTATGGGAACCACAAATCAAGGCTCTGCATGTTTTAAAGGCTAACAGGATTTTTTTTTTTTCTAATAAGATTTCTTCTTTGATTAAATAGTCTTCTTTTGCAAAGAAAAGTGAAGAGAACCATCATGTCTGCAGCACAATGGTTACGTAGTCACAGCGAGTCCCTACAATAATACTTGACAGTTGTACCCTTTTTTTTTTTTTTTGCATCTGTTGCAAGAATAGTTGGAGAAAACGGAAAAAAAGAAACCAAAGAAATGTACAGTAAGCCATAGAAAACAGGAGAAAAATGATGTTACAGAAAATACAAGTCAGAGGAAATATTTGGACAGCCAGAGAAATGTCATCACGCAGTAATGGCATCAGCCTACAAGTGTTTTGCAGCAATGTTATAGCAGTAGGTGTAACAGTGACCCACTTAGGCCAAATGACGATAGGAAACCATACCTTGGAGAGGTCCCATTATAAATAGGGAGGTTTGTGTTGCACAGGACTGGTCTGGAATTCTTGACAAGACAAGCAGCAAAAACAGACTCTCCCAGGCTCCTGGGCTCCAAGTGACACTGAACGACGTGATAGGAGGGTTGAAAAAAAAAAAAATCAGGATAAATGAAATGAAGATTGGAGCAAATAAATTTTTAAATGCTTCTGGAAAAACAGAGGTCTGCACAGGGCTTTCCAAAGTATCTGGCCATTCATGCAAATCAAGAGGATGTCAGGGTCTGTTCTATGGCTTCTTTAATCCAGTTATATCAACTTGTCTAATAAAAAAAATGTCTCTCTTCAGAGCCTTGCCAAGGAAGAAGAAAGGTAACCTCCCCACAGCTATTTCTGAAGTGCTTTTAAATCCTCTAGTAACCTCAGGCTACTCAGTACAGCTACCTGGCAAGTAACATATTCTGCACAAAAATATCTGCCCTCTAGAAATTGCATTTCCCCCCTCCAGAATACAAAGCTGCTAGTACTTGATGTGAAAGCACAGCATCCTTTGAGACTGAATCACGGCTAAGACACCCAGCCTGTAGGGCTTGAGCTTCTGAAAAGGGTCCTGAGTACAAGGGGCAGCTGGAGCAGCCAGAGAAAAGCACCCTGGTAAAGCACTTAGCCAACCCAGAACAAGCTTTGTGGCACGTGGACAGGGCTCAGACACTGCAGACATGGTAGAAAATAAAAAATAGGCCATACAGAAAGGCGTGGAGGCAGAAAAGCAAAGAAAACACTAAGCCAGGGGCCACAGAAACACTACCTGGAGCATGCGGGAGGTGGGAAAGATCAGACATCTGCCCAACAACATGAACCTTTGGAAAGCACCTGCGTGTGTAGGGTTTGGGCAAGGAGGCCAAGAGGTCCACTGAAAGCAGACCTGTAGCAGAAGCCAAGTGCCTGCCAGCCTGAAACACGCAGCAGAATATCAGCCCCTTTCCTGTGTTGTGGCTGTGTAAAGACACCCAAACCAAGGACATACCAGCCACAGTATTCACATACAGCTGCCCCAGGCACAAGGGGGAAATGCAATGTTCTGGTGATGCTCACCAAGGAAGGACATGAATTGCATCAGAGAAGGGCAAGCTTGAGTGGGTTGGAAAGAAGCTCTTTGCTGCTAACGCCCTCCAAGATACTAGATGGAGATGTCCTCAGGAAAATTCAGGAAATGACAAATTTAATCCTTTCCCTTCATGGTCAGTTATTGCAGACTCTTTGTTAGCAGTCGCAACACCAGCCTACAGTTATTTGTAGTCTAGACAGAAAAGCAATGGGAGGGGATATAAGCAACCTATCTTGCAGGCACACTCTGAAGAAGCCTTCTCCAAGGAGAAGACACCGCAGGACATTACCGTAGCAGGAAGGACAAAAGCCGTGAGCTGTTTCCTTTCATTACTCATCCTTTCTCACCACGTGCCACTGCAGTTACAATTTTCCCTGTGGCAGAATTCCTGGCCTGAGCTGGCAGTGACGTAGAGCAGGGTGGTTATAGCCAGACAGATTTACTCTGAAAGAAGGCAGCTGCTGTGCTGGAGAGCCTCGTCCCATTCCACACGGATGTCATTATGGATGTTCAGCACATTCGCTTGTCTACATCAGAACAGGTACAAAGGCACCAGACACTCCCAGGCAGCAGAAGAGTCAGGACAAGAACAGTGCTTTGACCTGTCCCACCCCTCCAGATCCCAACGACACGTACCACACTTTGTGATGCCTTCCTTCCTGCAGAACATCCCATTTTCTGCTTGGCCGCACGCTCTGCTGCTGCATGCCCTCTCTTGCTTGGCTAGACAAGGAACCAATTAGTTAAAGCAATGAGCTGAAACAATTAGGCAACTTGTTCACCTAACCCAAGAGCCCCGACCAGTACAACGGAATGAGCTGAAAACTTTGAAGACAGACAGAGATGTAAGAAAGATCACAGTGTTTCTTACCCAACCTTTCTCCTGGGATCAGAGGGGACAGTTGTGAAACATATCAGAATTCTGTTTTCTTCTTTCCTTCTGTCTGAGGGCTTAATTTTTATTGGGATGGTGTTGCAAACAAGCCAGCTAGGGGCTTCAGGAAATGTCTCTAACCCTGATCCCTCACAAACAAGCCCAAACATTCTTCAGTTGCTCTTTGGAAATTATCTGAAGCAAAGGGACTCGAACTCTGATGCGGACATGGTTAAAAGCTGTAAGAAGCTTCCTAGACTGGAATGGCACCTACAGGCTTAACGTATTTACATTAATCAAGATTCAATCAAAGGCTTATTGGCACTCTAGGTCTGTGCTCCTGCATTACAAATAGCAATCGAGATTTCTGGGAAGGTTTAGCCAAGGCCTTAGCATAACTTGCAGCTACAGTACAAAAATACATAAACCATATAAGGTTACATACTTCATTAAATGTTAGCAATATGCTTAAGACTAAAACTATGGCATGCACTTTATATACAGTTTTGATTGTCTATAATCCGTGTCAACACAGCTGTGCTACAGACCTCCTAAGTCACTGTTAGCAAGTCCATCTGCTTCACTGAACTGTGTCTAGTTTTCAAATAATGGCAATTTCTTTAACATTTTATGATTCCTGACTGTGAAAACTGCCTCTTGCGTGAGCCGGTGTCAAAATCTGACTAATGTTGCAAACCGTGTGGTGCAATGTGATTTTGTTGGCAGTTGGAGAAACATAAAAATGCTAAGACACTTCGCAAAAGTTTCAAAAAGGAGTCACTGAATAAATCTTTTAATCTCAAGTAGCACGTACTTCATTACATCAGCATTTTTCAAGGAATGTTCCTATTGTCAATGAAAATTAGCTCCAAGAATTTGAAAGCATGAGGACTTAACAAGGGAACCCAAATCCCAGAATTATGGCTTTTGTGTCAAGCAATCTGTAAAATACCAGACTTCTGAAAAACTGGCTCTTCCTCTCTACAAACACAAGCCTTTACTACCCCAGTATGACCAAAGCAGATAATCTTCACAGGAAGATTTTTGATAGCTCTTAGAAAAATGTCATCACGCCCCTCTGTTTTGCTCTGCACTATATCCACAGAAGCTCCAGTGGAAGAAGGAAGACAGCACAACATCCCAATACCAGTAAGAGGACTGAGGCTTGGGACCTTAATTCCCATGCTAGGCTCCCTACACACCCTACAACAATTTGTGCTTATTCAAGGTTAGCGGAGAGTTGTAAGGGAACACTGCATAAAGCAGGTTGCAACTTGCCTTATAGACAAGTCAGCATTTCTCCATAACAACAAGAACTTTAAATAACTTGGTCACATAAGACAAGAGGCCATGTAGCTGTTGCCTCTTAAAATTACCCTTTATTTTACAAGCTGAAGAACAAATCCAGCCCATTTGCAGACTCAGCAATGACCGTGGCCACTTGCCCTGCCTGATATATGGGCACTCGCTAGTGGTGTAGGCGTGCTCCTGGAGACGGTCTGCCGCATGACTTACTGTGTGCTTTTTGGACTTCGCCCCGCTCCTTACAGGAAGCCTAGCCATTTGTACCTTCAAGAGACACTTTCTCGGTTATTATTTCAAGTAGAATGAATAATATCTGGCCAGCTCACTGCTCAGCCGAGAGAACCAAGCAAAGTGATGGGAGTGAGTCAGCAGCTCGGGTTATTGCTCATAAGCGGATACCAAGCTTACATCTCAGACCAGAGTAATGCATGCACGGAGGTCTGTCTTCCTGTGCCACGTGCACAGTGGGCTGATCATTACTAAAGAGGCCTTTTTCCTCGCCAAGAACTAACCTTCAGGATGACCCAAGTTCTCCTCTCCGTGTGAAGGCCGAGGCAAAGCTGCAAGCTTCACAGCCTGGGCGGAGGTAGGGATACACGGGGACCATCACCCATACAGCATTTGCTGAAGTGCTTCAGTCACCTCTCTGCTCTCTCCCTACTTCCTCGTGCCAAGCAGAAAGGATGAAGAAAGGAGTACTCCATGCACAGCTAAACCTCCACAGCCCTTTACTGCTCTCCTTGGAAAAACGGGGCAGAGCAGAGGCCCTCTTCTCCCCTCCACCCTGCTGACACACCACGGGGAGACATCCCAGTCTCCGAGCCGTGCCGGGACCGATGTCGTGCTCAGAGCAGGAGAGCAGAGGCCGCTGCTCACGCTTGCTTCCCAGCACAGCTGTCAGGTGTGCCGATACAGCCCGTCACCACATCTGCTCCATCGCACTCAGAGCTCTGCTGAAGGCACGAAGAGCCAAACTAGGCCATTAAAAAGTGATAATTCAGGAAATAAACTATTTAAAAGGGCCCACTTCTCTCCTGTTCTGCTCTTCTAGTTTCTCTACCTCCCTCCCACGGTAATAAGTCCATCCATAATTTTCCTTGCACTGACACCTCGGGTACCCAAGGCAGGCGTTCCTGCTCCTGTCAAAGGTGAAAGCACCCCAATCTCCTGCAAGCCATAAAGCCACCTCACCTAAAACCTTTTGCAGTTCTCAGAAAGCCAACGTACTTGGAGTAATACTTGGAGTAACTGGAAAGACCTTGACCTGGATGCTAGGGCCCAGTGGTACTGCTCAGGCTGGGATCAGAGAGAGGCAGAGGCAGCGCTCCAAGAGGACTACGCCGCGAGCCAAGATACACACTGAGACTTGGGACCTGTTTTAATTATTGTTTCATTTCTTTCACTGCTCAGGAACATGTAACAAGCTGAAATGTGCGTTGTGCCTGTAAACATTTACTTTCTTTCAGTCTTGTGCAATGCTATGTCTCATTCTTTTGGATGGTGCCTGGAATGCAGGAATAGCCATAACACAGCGGCCGAGCAACCAGCGCCTGAGCTGTCCGTCTCCGACAGTGACCAGCACAAGCTGCTTTGAAGGAAGTTGCTAGAAACCCCACACTGGGCAACTGTGCGTTAGGTGGCCTCTGAGGGAAGTTTCTTCTTTCTGCCACGCAATTTATGCTTGACTCACACCCTAAAAATCAGCAAAGGCTGCCTGTCCGTCCTCCAATTCTTTTCCCATGCTGATTCGTGCACTCAGGGCGCTTTCTGCTTGCGCACTTGCCAAGAGGGAAAAAGCCTGGTGGTGTGCTGCACGGGGTTGCACAGGTTAAGCGTGCCCTGCGTGGATTACCACGTACCTTGCACAGTCAGCCACGTGGGGCTGCAGTTGCCGTAAGCCTGATGGCACACAGACACAGAAATCTGAGTCAGTCCCAGCGCGCTCCGAGGTCTCTTCGCCAGACCAGCTCACAGATGCACTCTGGCCCTTTGTACCCACAGCCTGCGAGCACGAGGCGTTTGGGGATCCTGCCCCTCTCGCTTACCAGAAGGGTTGTTTTCGAGCAGCACAGGGGCATGCACGCCATCAGCGACTTGTGATCTTCTCCAGGCCTTCGGCAGAGAAATTATCTCGCAATTTGGCAAACCTCACCAGATGCACAAGAGGCCGGCTGGGGCCACAGCGAAGAGCTGACCGGTCCAGGAGCATGGGGGCCTCCCCCATCCCTCCGGCAAGGCCGTCTGCCTCGCGCTGAAAAGGAAGGGAACCTTTGCCCCTTCTTCTCAGTCCGAAGGAGCATCTGCAGGACTGAAACCAATCAAAGCCAGCTGTGTAAAACGAAGGGGGGGCAGGGAAACGCTGATTATTATGACTAGGAAAAACGCTATTAAAAAAAATAAAGAAAAGGGAAAAACTGATCCCATATGGGAGGCAAATGAAATACAAATGCAAAACAGGCCATTACGCAGTGTCTGTTGTAAGGCTGCTGCGTCGGGGGCCGCATTCACGTGTTGGGACGCGGTGCCCCTGGGACCTCTGGAGATGCCCCTCTGCTCTGCGGCGGGGAGAGCGATACCTTGGAGCATCCCGGGCTGCGACCGGCACGGGGGCTGCGTATTAGCAG
Source organism: Netta rufina (assembly GCF_964035555.1). NCBI lineage: Eukaryota > Metazoa > Chordata > Aves > Anseriformes > Anatidae > Netta > Netta rufina. The sequence goes on along the minus strand of NC_140128.1, from coordinate 43,652,852 downwards.
CCCTCGCAGGCTGACGGAGAAGCTGTTCGACTCCTCCGCAGACACTCATGGAGAATAACCTCAGGTCTGCCAGACCTCATCGTTCCACCAGCCCTCTTCTGCCTCAGCCAGCTATTCCAGGCAGTTTTGCTGCTGGCCTCTCGCTCCTCTTGAGATGAGTTATTGCCCTCCTCCGCTCCCACTGGGTTGCCCACACGGCTGCCCTTTTGTCATTCCCCTTCTCACTCCGCACTTCCCCTTCTTCAGCAGATCATCTCCATCACCCGCTCCATCTGCCTACCCAACATGTGCCCTTCAAGCTGTTCCTGAGCTACAGCCAAGCCCCTGCAGGCTCTCTGGGGCAGCCTGCAGCAACAAGGAGGCTTTAGGGGTGCAGGCAGCAAGCGCAGCCCAAGCTCAGCCCCCTTTTATGCTCCCAGGAGGGAGTGAAATGCCCATCCTGTGCCAGCCATAATCCCAGACTCACAATGTTATCAGACCAAGGTGCCTGAAAGCCTGCCCTCTTCTCCTTCTCGTTCCTCAGCTCTTTCTTCTGCTGATCCCCAGGCACAAGGACAGTCAGAGCAATGGGGGCTGCTCGCTTCTTTGGTGGTGCTGGTGATCATCGATCCACAGGAAGAAAAGCTGGAGGGCAGCAACATGACTTCTTGTGCCTGTGGGCTGTCCTCCCCAGAGAAAAAAAGACTCTCCAGATCTCAAGGGACAGATGGTTGAAGGGTGGCTCAGTCTGCCCTGCTCTTGTGATTCTGTCAAAGACTCACAATATTTGGTACTTTTTTTTTTTTTTTTTTAAGAGGCCCATGCCCATATGCGAATCTCAGCATCTATTTAAAAGACAAAGTAATTTTTTGTCTGTAGTGAAGAGAAAATATACAAAAATCTGAACCTCAGAGTTCAAGCCACAGAAAAAGAAAAGAAGCTCTACAAAAATCCATAGGAAACTCTCCCTTTACAAGCCAATGTCACTTTTTTTTTTTTTTGAGTCCAACTCAGTTACACTACAATCCTGCTAATGTGAGGGCAGAAGACATTTTGGCCACCCAGATGCCCCGCTCTAAAGCCATTCCCAAGCCTGGCTTCTTCACCCACCCTGGGGGCCAGGACCTGGGCAACCTGTACCTGCTTTTTGAGCACCATCAAAGCTCTTCTCTCACGTGTGCGTTTGGGGAAGAAGCAGGAAGAGCGAGGGCCCTGAAGACATGACACTTCTCAGTACTAGCGTATTCCACAACGTGCCCAGGGCCACAGCCAAATGCATTAGACCGCAGCACTCCCAGATCCTACTCAAGAGTCTTCATAATTCCTCTTCTCAAGCCAAGAAAAACAGAGCAAGCAGAAAACAAATAACAGTGGGCAAGCAGGAGTATTTGTCCCTTACTACAATGGCCTTAAGCAATCAGAGAGGTAGGGCTGATGAACCTTTAATTACTTGTGCAATAATGACCTCTGCTTCCAGCATTCCTTGGCAGGCAGGAAGTGGCTGGAGCAGTCAGGGACCTGTTATGCTCTCCTCTCCGCAGGCCTGAAATCAATACGAAGGCCCCTCACCCAGCTGGTTGCGAGTTTCAAGATACACCCTGCGCAGAGGTTGTTTATAGCTATTAAAAGCAGCGCAAAGAAAATGCAATAAAAATAAACAGCTCGGCTATTGAGGAGCTGTTACTGAACCGCACGGCTCCACAGCTAAGGTGTTCAAAGCCCCGACACTACTTGTTCCAGACAGTTCAAAGAGTGATAGAAAAAGCAAACTAGAAAACCAGACCTCAGCCTCAGTTTATTGATATTTTGTGTACTGCCTCATGCTGAAACATGCAGGGAATGGAGGGGGCACTTTTCACTGCAGAGCCCTAAGTGGTTCCCAGACAGACAGAGTAGGGGTGCTGGGGAAGTGACCCCCCTTAAATAATTTCTACAACAGTAAACCTAGGCAGCAAGGGAGGTTAAGGAAATGATCTAAGCTCAGCTGAGTAGTCTGGATGTGAAGTTGACTCTTTTGATTCACAAGCCACAGAGGTGACCTCTCCTTTGAGGAAAACCTAGGTGTTCACAATAGAAGGCACTACATCTTCCCACAGGGTCCAACACAAGACTTTGAAGTACCATAGGTGAGCCAGCTGCCAAACTTGCCAACCTTCCCCATCTCCATCTTGGCTGGGATTCTGCAACATGACAGGCTGACCCAAAGGTCAGAAAAAGAAACCCTGCAAGAGACAGCTCGCAGGCTATTTTGCTTCCCGAGGAAATAAGTCTCTTCCTATCCCCACCTCCATCTGCTGGAGTCAGCTTATGCCTTGACGCATGTGGCACTGACGACTTCCCAAAGCTCTTGTTCTTTTAATATTACCATTAGCTCTTTGATATCTCGGTTATCCACAGAAACAGCCAGAGTGTGTCGGCATCCAGCAAAGTTCTTGGCCCTGAAGTTCTGTGGCAAGGAATTGCACAACACCAACCTAACCCAGTGTCGAGTGAAAATACTTCTGTGACAGTTTCTATCTTGCCCTCTTTTTTGTTTCTCTGACAGTCCCCACTTACATACATTTCAAAGGGAGGTACTTCTGAATGGCTCATCTCTAATCACATTCCCTCTGCTTCTAGAATGAGCACTTACGGGGTTCTTCAATCACTTTGCACAAGAGATCTTGTTTTCTTTCCTCAACTACAGCCACAGCTGGTTCCTCAGCTCTCCCTCCATTTGGAGACAGAGTTGGCAAGATAACATGGTGTGTCCCAGTATGAAAGGGATCCTTTACAACACAGAAAGAAGTCCCGGGACTGTTGAGCAATTTTCTTATTGGTTACAACAGGAAACGGATAAAAGCACTCAGCTCCTACCAGTCAAAGTTTCTCCTTTCTGCTCTGCACCAACGCTGTACAAAAGAACAAAGAAGTGCTACAAAAGAGCTGCTTTGAGAACAAGACTGAGGTTTCAGGCAGACCCATCGGTTTCTGGCATCTTACAAGCCAAAAGGGTAAAGAAGGGTAAGAAAACTACAAATGGCAGAACACCGCGTCGCTCTCAAGTCTGTTCCAGCTGAATTATCCATCACTTTCATCAGGCGCATTTCTTTTTACCGCACACTGCAGTAAGCTGCCCGCTGCATGCCGTCACTCTCGGCGCTCAGAAACGAGAACACATGTGAAAGAAGCACCCCAAGGGATGTGCCTGGTTGTTAACCTAAAGACATTCACCTCCCTCACTCAGCACCCTTAGTTTTCTCCCTGCTGTTTGAGTTTCTAGCCTTGTAAGACACGAGGAAGGGCAGCTAGACAAAACTGCCTTGCCTTGTGAGATGCCAGCTGGAAGGAAGGGAGCAGTACCACAGATCCCCACTCCCCTCGTGCAGCTGGGACACAATCTCTAGCAATCATGGCACAGGGGAAGCCACCTCAAGCTCCAGGCCCAATTGATTCAGAAGGGTTAATGGCAAGGGGGTGGGAGAGAGCTGCACATCTGGCTTGAAAGCAACCCACCAGAGGTTCCTGCAGGCAGAGGGGGATTAGTAGTGTTAGGTGACTGCTCCAAGCCCCAAGGCCAGGCCCAAGGGCTTCTCAGGCCTCCTCATGCTCCCCCTGTCAAGGTTTGCCTGAGCAGCCCTTAACAGTGAGGCCCACCTTGGATGTCCATGGCACAACTATGCCTGCACAAGCAGTAGCATCAGGCCCAACATGAGGCAAAGCAGCAAACAAAATGGTCCGCAAGCTCTTGCAGCTCTGTTTCATAAGGGCCTGGAAAGTTCCTCCCCTTCTCTTCCCCTAGCCCCTCCATAAAAGCTTTGCATGCAGAGCTGCGTCTCTTGGGTCCCTCATTCTCTTGAGCAAAGTAAACAGACCTCCAGTGCAGCGACAAATGAACAACAAACAAACAGAGGGGGAAGAAAGAAAAAAAAAAAATCTCACTGCCAACTTGGAGATTTTTTTTTCGGCATGTTTAATTTTTCAAAAAAAAATTTAAATGTGCAAACTATGCCCTGGGGGTGACCCTGCACAGAGCTTCCTCCAGTCCCCCTCGCACCGCTGCAGCCACCCCGTCCTTCCCCGGACGCAGGCGCACGCACACGGAGCCCGAAGAGTCCTGGCACCCAGACGGCTTTTTCTTTTTCAGGCATGCCAAAACAAGCTAAGCTCCTAAATCCCTTTTAGAATCTGGCCTTGTGTGGAAATCTGTTTGCCTCCATCCTCTGTTTATTTTCTTTTGTTTTCAGGTTTGTTAGCCCAAGGGCAAATGTTGTTCCTAGCACCAGTTTTGGTTGTTGGGTTGTTGGTTTTTTTTTTTTTTTTTGGTATTTATCTTTCAATCAAGTGTTCCTCCTTGCAGGGATAAACAGGATGTTTAGAGACTCTGGGTATGACGACCGGTCTCTGACAGCTGTTGTGACACACCACACACTGGGTTTGCCATGTGTGTGAGCATTGGCACGGCCCCGTCCGCAGCAGCCCGTCTGAGGAGATGGACTGCATGACCTACGAGGCCTTCACCAGCTCTCCATTTCCAGCACTGGCTCATTGCAAACGCACCACCCGACCCAGAGCAATTCCCTGCCCTCTCCCTCCGCTTGCCAACCCCACTGCCATCCCCCTCCTAGACAGCTTGTTTCGCTTCCTTTGCTGCACCATCGCTTGCTATGCTCAATTACGTTTTGCCTCTGGAATTTTTTATTTCCAGGTACGTACACATGGACAGCAGTTCAAGTGCTTCTAAACCACGACGATGCAACAGAGGGAGTTTCCCCAGCCTTTTTTTAGGAAAGGAACTTTTCCAAGCCCTGAATCACTGACACTGGTCTGACTCCTAACCCCAAAACTTTGCAAAAATGAAGCACAGACAGCATTAAGTAAGGGCCAGACCCCAAGCAAGACCTGCCTACCTAGAATACCACGAGTGGCCTAAAGATGCTTTCTGAAGTCCCAGTCACCACAGAAGAAAATTAAACACCTAACTGGGGACTGCGTGAATACTCCAAATGGTAATTACTTTCCATTCATTGCCCTTAGCACAGCTGAAGGCAGGAAAGGTTAAGAGACTGGTAATTACTTATGTTTTGTAATTACAGCAACCAGTTTCGCATCAGGCCCCGGTTCCAGTGTTCTCAGGCCCCAAAATAAATGAAGATGAGGTATCTCCTGCATTCTGCAAGCTGGGCGTGCCCATAACAGCAGCACACACTTTGATAAGCCATAGTGTATACAAAGAGCTAAAATCTGTCTAAACAGCCATAAGTCACTCTAAAAGAAATGGCTCGGCAAGGATGTCATCTTAGCTACTCTAAAGCCTTTCACATTTAAAGGAAATAATATTTATAAAAATTACCTCTCTTCTCCACAAACACACGAATCCTAAACAGCAATGCTCATTTTTCCCCATTACAACTACTTTAAGAAATTCACAGGTCAGATGACAACATGTTGCTGACTTTCAGCCTGCTTGGGCCCAGCTTATTCAAGGAAATTCACTCGGTCCTGCAACACTTGTCAAGTTCAAGCACTGAAATCCATTCCAGGTAACATTCAACCGCAAGCTTCTGGCCTACGCACAGAAACTACGGCATGAAATTTTATGATCTGTGTTATTCAGGAGGTCAAAAAGGATTATCACAATGTTCCTTTTTAGCCATGGTGCCTGTGAGCCTTGGCATATAAGCAAAGGTTCATGTCTGGAAAGCCATTTTCAGACAACTGTTTTAAATTGGACTCCAAGCAGTCCTTGAACTCCACTTTAGTAGAAAGCAGCATTGTCAAGATAACGGTTTTATGGCTTTCAGTCCTTCTAGCAAAAATAGTGCTCGCTTTGTGTACCTTGCCCTGTTTCACACAGTGAGCAGACGTCCTCTACCCAGCCCTTCCCGCTCTCTGCGAGCCATTCCACAAACAGGCCAGCGCTGAAGAAGCAAGTCTCTTACAACCTGAGAACTAAAACAAGCAAAATATTTTTTTCATTTTTTTCCCATAAAATTGGGATAACCTGGATGGACCAGGAATTTTCCAGCCATGAACAGTTTCCACAGCAAGACCACTTTGGATAAAGTAAGCATAGTTTTCCCACTACTTCATTCATTCAGAAGTGCTACCAACAATGGGCCCAAACAGATTAGACTGTTGAATACCTTTCTGTCAGCAGAGCCATACTTAGGGAGTCCCAGCATGGAAGCAGGTATCTGAAGCTCTAAATGATCCATTCTTAGCCATATTCACCCTCAAAAGAGAGCCATTTACCCTCTCAGCGATGTGGCTTTCCATTATACAGAGCAGGAATATTTGCTAAATAGATTACTATACACCTTCCCTGGAATACACCACAAGGTTGCACTTACTTTTTCCCCATCATTTATTTTATTTAGCCTTTTCTCTTCTCTTAGCCACCCAGTAGCCTACCAAAGGGGGAATGATGCAGAAGACTGAACTGCAGGATATATTTCATTTCTGACATGGGGTGGCTTATACACAAAAGATGAAACTGTGACTTACCAGCTGAGCTGCACTATGTGTCTTCCTACTTCAAGTTAGCTGTGAAAATAAACAATTTGCGCTCTCTGAGGTCATGTGGTAAGGCTCAGGTGACAAGAGGTTAGAAGACACGGGAATTTTGTCACCTGTACACACCCACATATTCTTAACATGATCCACAAGGAACCTATCAGCAGGACCTGAGCAGGAGCTACAAAGGAAAACTCGTTTCAAAACTGTAATATTAATAAAACCAGTCTATGAAGTCACTGTCTCTGCAGCTCATTTCAGTTTGATTTAAAAAAATAATAAATACAATCAAACAAAAAAGCAACTGCACGTTCCCTCTGAAGCATACTGGCATTGCTGAGACAACCCTGATCGTAGCTGGGTGCCTTTCTCCACCGGAGTGGCCTACGCAGACAACTGCGCATCCGCTGACTGTTCCAGCACACTGCTCTCTTAGGGGGGTTGCACACGTACAGAGGGGAACAAAACTGCGCTCAGCACCTCCCCTGCACGTCACCGCAGCCAGCAGCTGCAGAGCCGTGCACGCCAAGTGCAGGACGTGGCTTCTCCTGCATCACAGCGAGCATCAGCCCCTTCAACCAAGTCATTACTTTGGTCCTTGGAGAAGTTACTCATACGTCTATGTGAACCCCCAGCCCGCAGGTACGGCTGTGGACATTGCCAAGGACAGCTCGACACCTCTGAAAACAGGGCTGCTCACAGGATCTGCCGAACCCTTGCATCACCCAAAACATCAGGATGTGCTGGAACGAGCATGATTCAGTCAACGCAGCTACAGAACGTATCACAACGTGATCCCTTGTTCTCCTCGCTTCATCACTCATCTGCTGTGCTTCTCTGATACGTGGCACAAACCCTGACTTCGTATTCAAGCACTGCTTGCATTATCTTCTAACCTACCTGTACAGACCAGTGAAGCACCATGTTATATTAAGAACTGGCACTTCCTCTAAAATACTGGCCAACAAGGGACTGGAAGGAGTTGGCATCTTCATAATCCTGCTTCCATGGCAATCTGGAGCATCAAAGCAAACAGGGCTTTGAATTTTCTTTTTTTAAACCTTACCTTAACTTCACAGGTATACTAGCTTAGAGGTAGCTGGTAACAAAAGTTCTCTCTCAAGTAGCTTGAATATCTGCCAGAATTGGGTTGCAGCAACTTCATATAGATACGGGTACACTCATCTCTCTATTTCTGTCCTTTTGTGTCACTCCAGTCAGAAACCTGTTTTGAACATGAGCTAAAAATTAATCACCCATGAAGAAATCAGAGCAGCAAAGCACGGCAGACCTGCCCTGTGACTTTTGATACTCACTCAGCCTAGCGCATATTTGGTACTGCAAATAAACTCCTCTCAGCTTGGGTTCTCAATGCCAGTACAGGAGCTGGTGACTCCAACCTCTCCTGAGGACCACAACAGGGAAGGCAGAGAGGCTGATGGTTAATATATTACTTGCTGTTACACCTACCACATGGAGCACAGCCTCACTCATCCAGAACTATCACATACCTGACTGTTTGCTTGCTCAAGGCTGACCAGCCAGCTAGGAAGATATATGGCAGCACTAGATGAACTCTTTTCATTTTACCATCACCATGGTGAAGATGGAGTTACCTATATTGGAAGCCACCACAAAGGAAAGTGATGAAAAAATAGCAAACTCTATAATATTATACCATAGAGGCAAAGCCCCAGCCCCATTATTCTAAATGGAGGTGAGAGTTTGAAAAACAACCCCATTAAAAAACAAAACCAAAACACAAATAAAGGAAGGAGGGCTGCGGGGAAAACTGTGTACTGCAGGAGAGAAACCCTTTTATCTAGACAAGTTCAGTCCTCCTGCTTTAAAACTGCAGGTCAGCTCCTGATTTAACCTGGAGTTTTACATGTCGCTACAAAACTCTGGAAGTGTTGGCTTTGCAGATATGCCAAACACCCGGGCTGTTTTCGGAGAACTCAGTATTTTTCCACATCTACTATTGTAACTGCTGGCAGGCTAGGAGTAGCAAATCCTCCCTTATCTCCCTCCTCTCTGAGAGCATCTCTCTAAGCACCAGCTAACTTACACAGACCATCGTGCAGATCCCCCCTGGAAGCTGGACAAAGAGGAGGGTGGGAGAATCACTGAAGCTGTAAGCAACAAACCGCAGAAGGAGATGGACTGTCGCGCAGAGGGGAAGTAGCAGGGGGAAAGAGGCGACTAATGAACAGAAGGGGGTGCGTAAAATCCTACTTGGATTGCCTCTCTGGGGAACAGCTGTTTCCTTGTAAACATCTTGCTAGCTGTCCAAACAAGAAGTTCAGACACAGAACAATAATGGAGAGCACCCGGTAGAAGCATTCAAGGCAAGGCGAGGGCTCATTCACTGCCCTGCCAATTGCTCTGAGTGGCAGCATTCAGAAGCAAGGGAAACTTTAGCTGGGTGTTTAACCCTGCACGTGCTGGCACTGTGGCCAATGGCCTGCAGAAACGCATCCTTCCTTCTATCCACAGCAAAGTCCTTCCTGGCCCTCCTTCCCCCCCTGACTGTTTCTGACACACTGGCAGAGCACGTTCCTTGACAAAGGCAAAGAGGAAATATCCTCATCAGAGCAAGGAAAAACAGCTGCAGAGCCAAGAAACAAAAAAAAACTAAACGTGGCAGCCCTGAAGGCCTAGAAAAGTTCTACCACTGCCCTGGCATCAGCAACTTGGAAGTAAAGGGAGTTGCACCAGAAGAAGTAAAAGGAGTCTTTTTACTAGTCCGGAGCACAAAGCAGTCTACACTTGCAGAAGCATTTTTATGCCAATACAACTGTGTCTACACAGGACTCTTGCCAGCACTGCAAGGTAGCTGTGGGCAGGGTAAGGAATACTAGCACAACTGTGCCCTGAAACGTTCCTGGGGCAGAGCGGTCACAGAAGGCAACTACCTGCATTGCACAACAGCCAGCAGAGACTGCACTGTGTCTGTCCATTCCCTGAAGCTTCTGGGGATCACACACATGCCCAGCCACAAGCCTAGCCAATAAAACCTGCCCCAAAATGCCACACGGCCATTAACGCAGGAGTGAAATCAGGCTACATACGCATCCCCAGGAAAGGGGGTCACTTTGGAAGAAAGGCAATGCACAGGATAGTAAAAGACACCATAACTGATAATAAGGGAACCCTACATCCTGAGCCTACAGTCTAATAACCTACAAGTTTTCTTGTCCACCTCCAGCTGTCTTATCCTGCCATTTTTAAGTAACATTCAATGCCAACCACACTTAACTTGAGAAATGAAACGCCTCCTACTTCCACTCAAATGACCTGTAGAAGCAGGAACAAGGTAAGCACAGTGACACTCTCATTCAGAAACAAGAAGCAATTCCACATTTCAGAAATGGTCCACAAGTTCACAGGGAAGATCTGATGCAGATTTATTTTACCTTTTTATTTCTTTAGGGCCATTTTGTTGTAGTCGTGCACAAATAGCCAGGAAAAAAGACACTCTAGCAAGGGCTGCTCAAGAATAAACCCTTGGTCATTACAAGAAGAGGAGAGTTCAAGTTCTGCTGACCAAAATTCCTCTGAGCCTACAGAAAGGCAGCTGGCTTGTTCATTAAACTGGCTGGCATCAAAGTCCAAACCAATCGGGAACTCCACTTCGTCTGGGGTCACCCTTCTGGATCTTCTGCTCTTTCTCTAGATATTTCTTCCTGAAGTCATCAAAAGATTGAGCTTCTTCGTCTTGTTCTTTCTCTGGAAACAGGTTGGGAAACTGAAAGGTTTGTCCTTTGCCCTAAAAAGAAAACAAATGGTCAAAATGGTGCCTTAAGAGGCACTCCCAAGATCTCTTTCCACTGCTTTCCCCAAGATACACATATATCCCTCCTCCACAAGCTAACTTTCAGCCTCTTCTCTTCTGTGTGCAAATTAAGACACTGGCATCCTTCTTTACAGAATGAATGGTCAGGAGATGGACACATCTTCAAGATGCTGAACCACCTCAGAGATGTTGCAGGAGCCACACCGTAAAAGCAAGACGAGCAAAGTAAGTAATTTTGTTAAAGTCATACCATCGGAGGAAATACAGGCAGGGCAAGCATTCATTATATTAATACTTTGGGTATGAGTCGCAGCTATAGCTGTTTAAATCTTGTCTAAGGATCAGAAAGAACAGACCTAGCAGCTGTTACTATGGGGTGTAATGTGGGAATACAGAGTAACAGATATCAGAGGTCTCTTATCAACAGGAATAAAGTCTGCAGTGTAAAATAATTACAGTGGGAACAATCTGTCTAATACATCACTGATGAGATTAAAGTGATTACATCTGCATCAGTCATTCTGCCTAACAGACAAGTCATTTTAGTGTAACATCATCATCAGATCTATGTCTCCCACTTGGAAAATAAACATTTGCTTGGTTTCTGGTTTTTATCTAACAGCAGGAAACCATTATTCTGTGGAAATGTTCTATCCCATTAACATTATCTACTTACGTTTTAGTGGTGTTTGCACTAAGCACAACTTCATTAAACTCAACAGTATCACCCTTCCATTCCTTTGCATTCCATATGGGACTCCGCATAATAAAACTCATAACTGATAGCTCATAACTCTTAAAATTATTCTCCGGAATAGTTACAAATCTTATCATACATTAACTTCTCTGGCAGAATACTACATATAGAAATCTCAACAAAAGCATGCAATTGCTTCAGAGGAACACAGTTTTTTCAGGTCAGCCACTCTTTCTATTTGTGCAATAAAAATAACTGAACCAGAGGCCCAGTTACAAAATGGTTCCACAAAAGAGATAAAATAAGCCTTCCACAACACGGCTACCTATGCTGCATTTTGAGATAAGAAATGTGACATAATTAAATTAAAAAAAACCCTGCCACCATGTCCCTAACCCAGCTGAATGTGTGCTATGTTCCATTTAGCCATATACACTCAACAGGGTCATTTACAGGTGTGAAAGAATTTAAACCTCAAGCATACACTTTGGAAAGAAAAACCATGACTTATCCCAGTTGAGCTTATCCAGACTAGAATCTAGGAAATATCAACTCATACCCAGCAATGCTCCGGTTGTTTTTGTAGTGCATACTTCTTGGGGGTTTCCTAAGAGCCTGACCATACTACAAAAACAACAAGGGAGCTGCTGTGTACATTGCGCTTTCCTAGATTCTAGCCTGGATAAGATCAAGTGGAACAAATCATGGTTTTCCTTTCCACACCGTACACTCGGGGGTTTCAACTCTTTTGTACCTGTAAACTACCACCAGGTATGCTTATAATAGCTGTCCTATGACAACTGAAGCATAGCTCCATTTTGAGGCACAGCAACAGGCCTTATCAATGGCCTTGAACAATCCCAACGCCATAGCCTACTGATGCTCTTCCTGTAGTAGGATCAGCAGCAAGCACCCTTGAGGCAAAGGGCTGCCCAAGAGTTTGGCACACTCAAGCATTTGGAAAAGAATTTGTTTACATTACAAAAAATTACTGCATTTTAATTGCACTGCAGGCAGGTTGCTCAGCCCTGTGGGACCCATAGGACAGAGGAGGCCGATTCTAAGGACTCATCCATCCTGGAGAGGAAGCCATTTTAGTGAAACAAGTTGGAAAACAATTCAGGCTAACATGGTAGGCATACCACCTACACTGAAAATTTGAGAACTATTTATGTTGGTAACAGTGTAGTAAGGGGCTGTTCTTGTTATGCAGCACTTCCATTCTGGTATGCTTCCAGCACCAAAGCACTGCTCTTATTGGAGAGTGAAGGAAAGCTGTCCCTAAAGCATACTAACAACATTCATGGTTAATTCACTAAGCATTGCAAAACAGTCATTATTTTTAAAAGAGGAAAAAAACTAAAAAGGATATGCACAGAAACTATAGTGAAACCAGGCAAACCTTTCAGCTGTTTATCAAAGTGCTCACAGTTCCCATTTCAAGGCTGGTGAAAGTCAAATATTGAGCTGAAAATGTCAATCTGTATCTGGAGTCTTTTAATAAATCAAAATCAGCACAGACAAGTTGGCTCTTTCCAGCTCTTGTTTTGTGAAGAAATTCTGATCTTGGCTGGCAGCCAGACACGATTCGAAACAGCCAAGACATTACACCCTGAGAACTGAAGGTTGATAAATCTTAAGTAACAATACTATGCAGTAACACTGCACTGTAAGACTCTGGAGTGATGAAAGCTGTATGAAAAATAGCTGTTGTGCATGCTCAGTAGCTAGTTTTCATCTTGGGTATTTCAAAATTTCAAAAATACCAAAAGGCATCGACTTACATAAAAGGCTGAGAGTCTATCCAGGCATATTTACATTCGATGCATCTTCAGCATGATGCCAGAGGCTACCAGTTGTTTAGCTCATCTGCCACCTTCTCAAAACAATGCCTACCACAGGAATAGAGGGATATCACTCCCTTATGCAGTCCTGCTTAAAGTAGACTTTTTTCTTTGTAAGTTTTCCCTTCCCGACAGCAACCATCTGCCAGCTAAGTTAAATGCCTCCTTCAAATGAAATCCTAACCAAAATAAAGCAAACAACTGAATTTCTACTTCGTTCATCAGTGTGGGTGTTTTACTTGGTTTCCAAACTGCTAGAGCATGAACTACTGGCATATTTAACTAGGAAGCAAAATTTTGCATTCTTATTCCTAACCCTTACATTTATTCAATGTTTTACCTTTTGCAAGCTGTTTAACCAGTCTCCCCTTTCATCACTGATTTACTGAAATTCATAAACTGAAATGGCCTCTGAAAAAGCTAGGATTAGGTCTTCGTTTAGAACTTCTGCCAGCACAGTTACCTTAGTCAGAAGCACAGAGAAAAGTGTAGATGAGAGCAGCCTCTTTTCTAACAGTTGTGCTAAAAGAAAGCACCATAAAAAAGACAAACACTGGGGGGAAAAAAAAAAAAAAAGAAAAAGAAAAAAAAAGCTATTTTACTCAGATAATTTAGTCTGTCTTGGAATTGGATGGTGAAAAAATTGTTTTACCAGCAGTACAGCAATGTGAGGTGATACCTCTGGAGTCTGTCAGGATAAGCTCTCCCTCCACATCCTCTAATATCTAAATGAGCTCTTATAATGTTAGACAAAGAAAGATAAATAAATAAATGGAGCAATGAAGTCATAGAAGCATTATTAAAGCACCTAAAAATAAAGTCATTGTGATGATTTTACATGTCGGTATTCTAAATTTAGGGCCTTCCCAGAGACCTCCCTTCTTTCTACAAATTCTAAGGTTATGTATAAGTGAGATGTGTGGTCCAGTGTTTAGATTGCAGAAATGGGAGCCATTAAACTTCTACTCCTGCACAAATCTAATCCTCGTTTCAGCCGTACCCAAATGTAAAACTGATTTATATACATGGTCTTAAGAGGATTCCTTTATTAAATACTAAAATCCTTCAAGATAACAAGAGACCTAAGCACCAAACATATTTTCATCTTAGATGTCAAGTCTTCTTGGTTATAAAGGTTGAAAACACACCTTGTTTCTCTGAGTTTGCAGAAGGAGTTACAACATGAAGTGGTACAAATTGCCTCCATTCATTTTAATGGGAGGTTAAGTGACCACAATTAGGCCTATGAAGTCAAGTGTTAGCCTTTCCACTGCTGAACCTCATGTCAGAAAATTGCTAGGAGGATTATCCAGCACAAACTCACTTGTACTTTCTGACCTTTGCGTCCTCTGAAAAGTTTAGGAATGGAAGGTCAGCACAGATATTATTGTGTAGGAATGACGCAGCAAACACTGATCATGTAAACAACTGTGAGGTCTTCTGATTATTTAGATAATTGAAGCACTTACTACTGTCCTTCAGAATTAGGAGAAAAGTGATGTTTATAGTATCGTTAACTAAAAAAATGTTGGACTCCCAACAGCACGGGATTCAGTCCAGCAGTAGCAGCAAATGCAGCTCAGTTTAATAATCCAGTGCATTTCAACAATTCTCCTGCTATTGCACTTGGTAACATCTGATGTTAAAACGTATGGCAGAACAGCACTGAAAGCAACTGCAGAACCCACGCAGGAATGACACAGCACACAGGGCATCCAAGTTTCCTCTGAATTCATTACATGTCAAATGAAAACTGCTGTCACATCTGATGTGCAAATGGGTTAATTAATAAGAACATACAGGACACACTAGGCTGGGTTTGAGGAGAAAACATTTGCAAAAATGTTCCCACCGGTGCCATCATTCATGCAGCTAAATAGGTGTTAGTCCTAATGTTGACAAGGTCAGACTCCTTTTTACAGCCATCTCCATTAGATTTCTCAAAACAGGTTTAATTAAAAATAGGTCTGGATTCCAGAGGCTTGTCTACAGTTGAGCTCCCACGGGTGCTAACACCTGTTGAGCTACAGAGTGAGAACAGTGAAGGAGGAGGAGGGGATGTTGTTGTTTTTTTTAATTTCCCTGATGTTGATGCAACTGTAAAGTTTCCCACTGGCTTTTTTTTTTTTTTTTTTTTTAGTAATATTAGGATAATTACAACTCTATTTGAGTAAAGAGAAAGGCTGCTTAATTACTTTCATTTTAGCTACTTGGAAAAGATACATATTTTTAATTAAAAAATCAAATAGCATTTAAAAGTAGCATTTGATAAGCCTTAAACTTAAACCTTTCTCACCACATTCCAAAAGGGGAAAAAAGGCAGGCAGGCTCTGGAATGGCAAGATATTGTTGATCCACAGCCTTCTATGATTTGAGGTATTTTTTTAGTGTGAAAATATTATGCTTGGACTGGTCATGTATTTGTCCAGTTACAGCCTGAGAATAAAGTAAACAGCTCTGAATCTCCAAGAAATAGTATTTGGAAAGGAAAGGACAACAATTCTTACATATGGAGCAGCTGAGGCACTAATCTGACACCTAAGGGTGTATCGGCTATGACTTCACGTACCCTCCACCTTTGAGACACTTGTGGTAAGCTAATAGATACGTATGTTGTGCTGGGACACATATGATGATGTTTTATGAAGCAGGCAAGCATAACTAGTCATAAGAAATACACTCAATTTCATTCAGGTAAACCACACCAGGACTGCTTCCAAGTCGCACTGGGAAGAGCAATACTTCCACCTAGTGGGCAACAGGAAGATCAACCCAAAACCTTCCAAAAACACATACTTATTTTTCCAGTCATAAGCAGTTTTAACTTGAAACTGGATTAATGAGGGAAAACACAGCTGGTAAAAATGGTGGGAAAGCCCTGCTACTCTGACTCACGGCAGATGCAAAATAATTCTAATGAAAAAATGGGTTTTACAGTGGTTACCAAACTTTCCTAAATTAGGCAGATATTAACAATGGACTGCATGGGGCCTGTTTTGGCCTGAATCACACCATGAATGAAGGGAAAACCTTCAGTTTCAGAAATGACACTGGGTTTCTGGCCTCACTCACTGTTTAAAGCTGGTGTGAACACAGAACTGGGAGCTCATTGTCTGAGACACCAGAACTACTGAAGAAAAGCAAAGAACAAAAGAGGGGGAAAAAAAAAAAAAAAAGACAAACCTAAATGTTAGAGCTCACAGACAGCAACAGTAAGAGAAAAGAGAGCAAAGAGGACAGGACGATGTGAAAAGAAAACAGGCAGACCAAGTTTCACTGATGAAATCTAGATAAATGGTCAGAATTCCCTCACTCGGGATGCTGTACAACAAAAAGTAAAATGCAGTCCCCTAACCTATTTCATGGGAGAGATGAAAACGTGGCATTCTTTAAAAACTGAGGATGATGTCACTGGATAGGACAACACAGTAAAAGACACCTGCTCTCTCAGGTACCAGAAACACTCCTCAGCCACAGTACCACAGGGCTTTGTGCATTCTCCATTCCACTGCAGTTACCCACAAGGTGATGGCAACTATTCTAGGTTCAGAAGTTTGATCTGAAATAAACATTCAAAGGCACTGCCTTAAATGAGTGGCTTCCTCCACAGAGTAGCAGCATTTGGCTTTCCACTGAATTTATCCGTGGGTTGCAGACTGCTTCCCTTCGCAACTCAGCAGACACAGAAACAAGACTACATTAAATATAGGAAAATAAAAGTTGAGAACTGACCAAGGTTCAGTAGAGATGCATGTCTGCTTCAATCTTGGGGAACAAGCCTCCAAAAGCAATGCCATCACCAGCAAGAGGCTATGGCAATGTAAAGTGCCTGCAATTACCTACTAACGAATAACACACAGAGAAAGCAACTTGTACAATACAAAATCACTCCTGACATTCAATTCTTCAGCTGTGTTCTTAATAAATCAGTCATACCTGAACTTTCACAGACAAAAACCCTGCACAGGTAATAGCCTTCCCTCCACTAGGGAGAATTTGTCTACCGACACAGGGCCTGTTCCTTGAAAAAGGCATGTGAATTTTACTATCACAATGTAAATCCTGGTGAAGATGACATTGCCTTTAACTTCAGCACAGTGAATCAAGCTTAGTCCTCATCTAAACATAAAACCGTTACTTCCTATCAACGCTGTTTTTTATACTGTTCTTTTAAAGATAAGGGCTGTCTACAAAAACAGAGTCCTCATTTTTCTTTCCACTCCCTTCCCTAGAAAGGGCTTAGAGAATATTTTTCTAAGCTAATTTAAAATCAAAAATTAAAAAAAAAAAAAAAAAAATCAGATCTCCCATTGTCTACGCATCTTTAATTTGACCCCAAGTCCTTACAAACTCTTACGCAATCTTTATGCTATAAGATCACGCAATGTTCCCCCACACTGACTCCTTGTCCCAGGACAGAGTAACATTGAGCTTGTGTTGCCAACAGCAACTTTGAACTTTTGGTTTTACAACCATAAATAGCATTCCTTTAAAGTAATTTTGGTACGCGAAGGGCTTTTCTATCACCGGTGGCATTTCTTTCTTACTTGTAGACAGGTAAGCCCAAGAGAAGACAGAACTGTAATGTGCCCCTGTTATGAAAGAAACTTGTAAGAACATGAAGCACCTTTTCCACTGGGCAACCAATATACGTTTCAGAACCCAGTTTAGCCACAAAGCACACTTGTTAGACATGACTAAAAGCTCTCCAGGGAATACGCCTTAAGTCTTCTTGGAGATCCAAAGAGCTTTAATAAAAAGTTCCCCACCTTTACAATATATTCTTTCACTTACTGGGCATTTCAGCAATCAACCACACAAGCCATGAACCTTCCAGCACGGAGAGTACAGGGTCAGCATGAAATTCGCTGACAAAGCAGCGCCATATGACACCAGGCCCTAACTTACATACAGGCCTCAGACACAAATGGTACTAGAAAATAAACAATTTGTTTAAATTTGTTTGTCAAACTAAGTCATTTAAATTAGTGAATGCCTTTGTATGTTCTGGAACATATTAAAGAAAATGCCTTCATTAGAGGAGTGGAAGAAACAGTCAGCTAATTGGACAATTCACCAAGCATTACTTGTAGCTTGGCTGACAAAGAGCCCCTTCTTTTCCTGCAAGCATCCATATTAACTCACCAGCTGTACATAGGCAACCTTGTAATCTGGTGTCTTCACTCTCTGATTCTTGTGGTTCCTCTTGTTATTCGCACCTGCAGAAATGAACAGTCCCATTTTTAACTTTACAGGAATTCCAAGTACCCCAAAGCAAAGCCAAGGTGGGGGGGGGGGCACCAGTTTTGATTTATTAAGATGGTTACTTCTTCAGCACCAACATAGATACCACACAGCAGTATCAAAATTACTAAAACGTACTGAAGTTGGTAAACTGCTGACATGTAAGGAGAGGAGGCATCACCAGACGTGGGCTGCTGACAGCTGTTGTGCCTTCATGGTCACAAATTTTGCAAAGAAGCAAGGAGGCAAGTCTTCTGAGTAGGGGGGCAGGAGAAATAAACTGTCCTGCCAACATTACCTGCTTCAGAAAGACAAGCATGGAATGACCACGAAGCAGCTTCAAACTTGTCAATTTTTACTGCCCAGCTAATGAGCAGGCTCCACACGTTACCTATCAGAAAATTACATTCTACACCCCAAAAAATCAAAGCACCTTCATTTACTGAAAGTATGCTAAGCACAACTGAGTGGGAAGTTCAATTTACTCCTTGCATGTTAGGCAAACATTAAAGCTGTTGAATTATGAGACGTTCTAAGCCCCTTTCCTCTTCTATTCCTGACATTCTACCACCACTTCCATTAAGTACCGAGGGACTCGACAGTTTTATGGACAAAAGCAATAATTTTTCAGTGCTGTTTGAAATAACATGTTTGCTCTTAGGATTTCATTTAATTTTATTTTTACATAGACACATTGCAGATGATGTTTTCCTTATTTTAGATGCTCTGACTTTTACAACCTTCTCTTGAAGCTTTTTCTTTCATTCTCCATTTTTCACTACGACAGCTCTTTTTCCTTATGCCCTTTTGAATTTGTCCTTACTCTTACCATTATAAACACATCAATCAATTCCTTTGCTAGAATTAGTGCATGCAAAAGAGGAATCCAACCAAAGATGTCCCAACAAACAAGTCACTCTCCATTTGATTAATGCACTGCCTGGTGATCAAAAACATACATGACGTAAAAATATATTCCTGACTTTGCACTACATCCAAAATACAGTCACAGAAACTCTGGGAAGGGAGGCATTCACAGGTAAATGTGACTTTGTAGAATTCTAGCCTAGTTCAATCAGAGATGGGTCCCTCTGTTCCAAGTCTGAGTTCAACATAATTTCAATTAAGAATGACTTTTTAATGGTTCTTTGTGGTGGTGGTGAGGTTTTTTGAGCAATGGTAGTGCAAGGAAGAAATACAGTAAGTGGAAGCATACGAGTCTGTAGTAGAAATGTGGTAACTACAGGTTATGAAAAACCAAAAGTTTGTAAAGATGTGTTTCTGATATTTTGTACTTGTCTAATTGAATAACTTTTTTTCTCTACATATTTCGACTTTAGTTAGACCATAACACCTCCTCTCTGTGCATGCTAGGTAATCTTAACTCTTATTATTTCCTAGACTTAAAAAATAAGTTTAATTGCTAATTTTATTAAAATACATGAAGTAGTTCCTTTTGAAGTGAGACATCCACTGGTCTTCAAGGAGAAATGGTAGCAACTACAAAGGTATTTGGCATGGGTTAGATACAGATCAAGATTTTAAGACTTTTTAAATTCATTTTTTTATTTTTAAAAATAAACTTTGTTGTAACCTAATAAAAGTATTCAAATATGAAGCACTACATATGAAGTGGTACATACTTGTTTTAAGTAACAATAATAAAAAGAACTGAGCTGGAAGTTGCCACCAGCAACATAGTTTGTAGAAAGCTACTAGACCTTTTGTCATGAAAAGCCTCTTCTGGCTGAAAAGGTAAACTGCATTTATCCCTGAGAATTACTCAACTGCACTTACCATACTGTATTCTGGTCCTCACAGCAGCTACTGGCACATTATAGATTTTTTCAAGGTAATTCTTGATATCCACTTTTGTCATTCTAGGCAACAAAAAAACATTTTGGGGAAAGAAAGAAGGAAAAGTAGAAATATTTAACTAAATTCGGAACATAGCCACAGTATTTAAAGGCAGGTTAACAGTCTGGAATAGGTATGTCTTCCCCTTTCAACCAAGGTAGTTTCACTGCACTGATGTATAAACCCAACATGGAACATACACTGTTACAGCAATTCACAGCCCATAAATTGAAATAATGCTGAACACTTCATTCTCTGGCACCTCAGCAATCAAAACACGAGATGCCTGCTGTACTGGGAGCCAGGGTGGGCTTTCTGACTGCCCGTGCTGAGAATCCTTTCTAAGCTTCTGAACGTGACTTCTAATGTTCCTGGGGCCTGCTGCAGGCATGTGGGCCTTTACGTGTAGAAGCAGAGCAGCCAGGACGAAGGAGTCCTGCAAAACTAGCACCTGGACACCACCTCTTCTCCTCCTGGCCACCTCCACCACCTCTCCCTTCCTCCTCACCCCACCTCGGGGCAGCCAGAGCCTCCCAGCACCCCGAGAGGAACCAAGCACAGCTCCTGCTTAGCCCAGCGCCCTCAAAGCCCTCCCTGGTGCACAATACCCTTCCTTCAGCCACAGGGGGGGTGCTTTGGGCGCAGGGGGATGCTCCAGAAGCGGCGGGGACCCCCGGGCACCCCGCGGCCGGGCTGCGGCCGTCCTCCCCGTGCACTCACTCCATGGAGACGCGGAACTGCACCGTGTCCTCGGGCTGCGGCACGCCGGGCCGCACCGCCAGCATGAAGAAGTTGGGGCGGAAGATCCGCAGCTGGGGGCCGCCCAGCTGGAACAGCGGGTACCTGCGGGGAGAGGACGCCCGTAAAACACCGCCCGGCGGCACGAAGCCCACCGAGCCCGGCCCCGGCCCTCCCCGGCCGCCCTGCCCCGCTCACACAGCCCGCCTGCCGCCCGCCGCCATGGCCGCGGCACGGCCCGGAAGCGCCGCCGCCATGGAGGGGCTCCCGCTCTCGCCCTCTGCTGGAGCGGAGGGGCGACGAGGGTGGTTTTTGTGTATTTTTGATTTTTTTGGGGTGGTGGTCACCACCTCATTCGCCCTTGGAGGAGGCAGCGGGGTCTCGCCCTCGCCACAGAGGGGATGCGGTGCTTGGGGTGCGCTAGGCACGGGGCAGGGGTGGGGAAACGTGGCTGTGAAATGGCGTCGCTGAGGGAGTTCGCGAAGCGCAGCCCCAAAGGGTGGGACAGCGACAAGCCAGGGGTGCGAGGGACAGGACGTGTCGGGGGCACAGGGTGGCAGCTCTGCAAGAGCTGTGGAAGCCACCTCTGAGCGCCTGACTGCTGTCCTGCCACCTTGACTTCACGCTGTGGGGTGGGACGCCACCATGATTCTCTTTTCCTCACTGACTGGTGAACCAGAATGTGTAAACTGGCACCAGGAAAGGCCAGAAGTTTGGTAGGAAGCCTGGTGAGAAGCCTGCAGTAGTCTTTTTTCCAACCAGGAGCTTCTAAGGTCAGCAAAGTGAACAGCAGGCCCCACGCAACCAAGAGCCCATGGCCTGAGTTTGGCGGCAGCCATTTCTTGTCCATGGCCCCATTTGACATCTACATCAAAATAACCAAGTAATTCAGGCTTCACTATTGGATTTTAATACTATATGTAGGTTAAATGTTTCAATAAACATTTTAGTGTAATATTTGAATTAACGGTGATCTGTGTTGTGCTTTTAAGAAATGTTGCATACTGAAAACTATGGCACCTGTGGATTCATTCCTTTACACCCAGTTCTTTGATTCCCTTCAGCACTCAGACTTTTAAGGTTGTTTCAAGCACTTTTGGCATCCAGACTGTCCCACAGATACGAGCTCCCCCAGAACAGAGTTGGCTTTCCTTATTTGCCTGTATGGGACCTGTAAAACTGGCCTCCAGTCCTGTTTTTTGTTAATGATGCCAAACCCCATTTCCACTTGTAGGGCTGGATTAAATATTAAATAAGGATAACTAAGGTCCAACTCCCAAATGCCATTCAAAAAAAAAAAAAAAATAAAAACACCATTCCAGAAAGCTGTCATTGAAGTAGGTACTGGTTGCGCTTTATTTACAAAATCCAGAGATTTGTACACAGCAATCTACAGGACAGCATAGGGCTGGTATCAGGAGGGTAAAGGACATGCTCAGCAGGAATTGAAGATGCCAGCAAGGAGTCACCTCAGTTCCGCAGGGAACCTGCTTCCTTTTGGCTGAGGAAGCCACCAGACCCCTCCAGGAAGAAAAGGAAGAAAAGCAGCAGCAATAGCCAACCCAGGCTGATGTTGCAATTTTTGTTATCGCTGAGGCATGGGAACACAAGTGGTTTGTGAAGGAAGAAAGAGGAGACCAGCAGCGTTTCGGCATGTCACTAAGGGCCATCCTGCCTGGTTCTTTACTTCCAGCGCCCACCGACCTTCCCCTTGGCTCCTGCCTTCTTGCTGCTACAATACAAAATGAAAGAAAAACAGGTCAGTGTGAAAGAATTGGTCCATGGTGACCACTACTCATTTCTGACTCTCATCTTAGCATCAAGCTTCTTCCTTCTTTCACATGTTGGGCATATCCATTATAGAGCACATCCTGAGAAAAACATTGCATATGTTGTGGAAAGAGGTTCCACCTCAGGCTCTCAGCGAAAGACTAGGATGTGCATTTCTGAAAGGTAGACCCTTCCAGATTCCTGCATTAACAGGACACAAGTTCGTGTGATTTCAAAACTAAGTGACAAGCCTATCCAAGCACAGATTTGATGTTTCCTGAATTCAAATTTGCTCTCATCTGGATTTTATGATTTAGTTCTGTTTCTGGAGAAAACTTCCTCCTCATCAGAGAGCTTTAGTCAAATCCCCCAGATACCCTAGTTAAAAAAAAAGTGGAAGTGGAGACAAAACACTGAACAGTAATTTATACACAACTAAGAACTGCTTTGCTCTAGCACAGCCAGAGTGACTACTTCCTTGTGTCATGAGAGCAAGAATCTCCAAAACTATGCGGACTTTAGGTCACCCCTCACATCAATATTCCCATCTTGCTTATAGCGAGTGTGGGAGCAGTCCAGCTACAGCCCCCACACAAAGCAAACTCTCTCCAAACAGTATCTTCTTGCACACAGAAGGGCAATCCTGCATGCAAGCCACTTACCTTCTGTCTGAGAAAATGGCACGCCTGGAGCCAGAGAGGGGCCAGGCGTGAAGTTAGTCAGGTTAGATTCTGAACTGGCTCCCATAGGTAAAACCTTGGCACAACACACCACCAAACCCTTGCATCTCACACGTAGGATGAAGAGGCTGCTTCTTGAACAAAAGCACATGCAAACTGCGGGCACATCTTTGACACAGAAGAGCATGGGATTGCGGGGACAGGCACGACATGTTGGGGCCTCGCCATCAACAAGGAGGCCTGCTTTGGAACCACTGATTCCTCCAGAGAGCAGAGAAAGATGAGGAAGACACATCTGGGGAGGTTTTTGTAGTACTGCCCCATTTGTTCAAGAGCATTAGCCATGTTTATGTGAGGATATAACACAGTGACACAGACGTACACAGAGTGGATACTTTACCTTTTGACCAAGTTAGACTTGATCTATTTGAAAAACTGACCCTTTGCATTAGAGATGTTTTCTGCTTATTTAAAATTCCTCTCAGTGTCCCTTTTTGGCAGACTTCCCACAGGTTCAAAATCCAGTAGAGGAACTGTATAGCTCCTCAAACGAAGGCAGAGTCCTTTTATCTCCACAAACGCCTCTGATGTTTGATGTTATGCCTAACCTTTAGAATGTGCTTAAGGAGACTTAATAACAGTGTGAAGCAAAAGGATCACTTGATCCTTGTATAACACGTCAGCAGACGTTGCTTTGGAATGCTACAGTCTGTTTTGGATAGAAATGCAAATATGCAGAAATCTCATGAGCTGCGGGCTTTCCAGTGCAACCTTTTCAAATGTTCTCCTATTGCACTAAGACTGTGCTGTGTCTTTTGAGGGAACAAATACGCATTAATGGTACAGCTTGTGGGTGGTGTGGCAGTGCCCCTCAAAAGAGCAGCAACACCCATACAAACCATGACACCACCCAAGTTCACTGCAAAGATGTAGAATAGTTAAAGATATAAGACTCAGAAAAAATCTAATTAAACAGAAGTCATATGGAGAGGGAAAGTGAGAGAAGAGAGATGAGTGAAAAGAACTCACAACATGTTAGTCTTGTTACACACCATTCGCAGCAACCACCTGTTTACCCTTCATAAGCAAGGGTTGTCTCCCCTTGTGTTTTCAAAGCACCTCAGTCAGGTGTTTGAAAACCCCAGCAATTAGCAGATGGAGATTTTGCAGACATGGTGTGAAGAAACACAATTTTTCTTTACTAGCTGTTATGTTCACTTCATTTTCCCCTTCATTTTCTCAACATGAGGCAGGATGGGAGTTACCCTTCTACCTTTCGCCTCATTTCATTGCAGCAAGAAAATGTTGGTGTTGAGGCTGAAGTGAATACTTTGAACACTGAGAAGATATCCCCAGCCAGGAGCTAGGAGGGGATACGGGTACTTACTGTTTCTGAGCCTGATCAATCCGGTTCCTGAGGGTGACAATCTGAAAACAACATACATGACCAGGGGTTTTAGAGATAAAGAAACCTTGTTCCCTCATGGAGAGAAGAGTTTTACCTGCTGAAGAGCTGGAAACAGGTGCCTGTGATAGGAATCAATACTTCCTTTAAAATAAAAGCTCACCCTTGCTTGAAGGAGAAAAATGTTGTTCCTTGGCTATAAATCTTCAAACTAATTTCACATTTCAAGGGAAAGATGAGCTAGAATTTTATAGTCCTTATTAGCTGAATCCCAATCTATATGAATTAATTTACTGTGAACTCACATGTCAAACTGCAGACAAGTGAACTCAAATGACTCTCACCTTGGCCAGCTGGAAAGCTGTTGGATGGCCTCATCTCCCCATATGCGTTGACCACATCTTACTTTTCCCCTACTACACATTAGGAAAAGTGTAAGCTCAAAGAGCTTCGGTGGACCTTGTATGGGGACCTCAATAATGCAGGTCACACATTCTGCCAGAGTGCCTTTGTTGGCTGTCAGAGGAGGAGGTGAGGAGCTTGCAGCAGTCACCATCTTCCTAGCCACTCATCTAATATGAGAGGAAGACTTTTGAAGTGCTGAAGATGGCACTATTCAAGGAGAGCTTCAGCAACCACAGAGGAAAAGGTTGGAGTGGGGACTCTGAACATCTTCTCAAGTTCTGCTGGTTACTTCCAGCCACTATGCTCCTGACAAGATGGAGTAAAGATGTGTTTTGCAACGGGTAAACTGTAGCTTCCAACCTGAAGCATTGCAAAGCAAACACCTACCTTTCACTGCATATTGTGGCCTGACTCAGCATCTCAATCCTGGCCCATAGCCCTGGACTCCCTCCTGAAATCCCAGGACTTCAGTGCAGATAGCAGACAAGCCCTAAAGAACTCACGTTCTTTTTCCCCTTCACCTTCTTGATTGTAACCAAGTGAAGGATCTACCTAGGTTCTACCTGGTTTTCCTTGGGTGAGAAAATGCACTTTCCAAAACATATGCTTTGCTTCTGCTTTTGGTGTAATTCAAAATTCTCCACTGCCTCTGCATGTCCAAGAACTGATGACCCAATATTTCAATATTTTAAGTGGCACTTGACATTCCCCACACGCGAAATGAGAAAAAAAAAAAAAAAGTCATACACCCAGGCTGGCCCAACAACCGGTGTTTCCTATCTCATGTCTTTCCATGGCAAACAGAAACGAGAGACTGAAACATTAGCAGGAACAAGACAACACAAGGAAGGAAAGATCAGCAGATCAGTTGCTTTTGTACTTACTCGTGGAAGTTTTATCTGCTGCAGCAGTTTTAAATTGTTTATTGCAACTCAGTATTTTTCCCAGGTGTGGAGGAGAACCAGCTGTGTCTTCAGCTTGACCCAGAGACTTAAGACTTACCTTCACGGACAACCTTGCCATAGTGACCATAGCACACTCTCCAAGGAAGCACCAAAGAGCAGCAGACACTAGAGCTGAAGAACAGCTCCATTCCTGCGTGTCCCAGTTCCTTCCTTTGTCTCTCCCTTGTGTCCTTGCTTGTCTCCTTCATTCCCTTTGCTGCTTGCACTTACCTTTCCCCTCACTTTCCTTTCCTGCTGTCACCTTCCCTTTGTTCTCCAATTTTTCTTCTCACATCTCAGCTGTGCATCCTTCTACTCTGCAATTCTTTGCACTTTGTGTCCTTGATTCTTCTCATCAGCCACCCATCTCTTTATCTGTATAGAGGCCTCATGCCACAGCACATTTCTCCCCTGCCACTGCCTTAATTCCTGTTGTGCCTCATGTTATCCTTAACTTGCCCTTTCCAGTTGGAGCTAGCATGTGGCCACAAAGTGGAGAATCTTCCACACCCCATACTATTCTTTTCTGTGGAGCCCAAGATGCTACTTGTGCATCCCTAAGCTTCTGCACGTACCTCAGGTGCATCGGGGTGGCTCTCCTATGCAAATACAACTGGACATTTGGATAGAGAATTATTTTCAGTGGTGGCCTGCGTGGGTTGCATTTCTTTACCTGCATCCCTGTTGGACCCTGACTCTTCTCCTAAATCACTTCATCTCTTTTCAAAGAACAGAAAGGGAGAGAAAAAGGAAGTGAAGGGAGACATACAAGATTCATTTTCTCTTTTCCCTCTGCACTTGGAGCCAAGCGCCAGTTTCTGTCTGGCACCTGGCCTCCGACCATGCGGCAGGCTCATGCATTTGGTAGCCTTTGCTGCTGCTGTTACACAGGCAAATTCATTGTACTTACAACTTGGAAAGCTCCTGCAGCCTGCAACGCATTGTTAAAATCTAAGAGAGATTGAGATAGTTACGTTGGTGTTGCTCATTCCCTGTCAGTGTGTCTGTGGGACTGGGAATTGAAAGGAGAGTAAGACGGAGAGAGATCCAGTAGGATTTCTCAGCCACTGGAACCTGGTGTAGGGGATTGCAGACTGTGATTGTGAAGGAAAGCCATCGGCTTTGTGTTACCCTATGGCACTGCAGTCAGGTGCTCCTGTCTGGAGACAGGTTTCAGTAACTCCAGAGAGCTCAGTCCACAGGGAATCTGTCTGGGATGGGAATAAAACTTAAAATGTTCAAGTGTGAAGCCAAAGATGGGTTTAAAAATATTACTTTGAAATGGAGATGAGCAAATTGAGAGTGTGATTGATTTTTTTTTTTTTTTTTTTGGTAACACAGCTACCTATAGATAAACAAGAATGAGCAAGAAGTGTTTGAGTGGGTCTATTTTCCATCAGGATTGGCTTTCCATGAAGGACTGAAAGCCTTGAGAGTGGTCTATACAATTTCAGCCTAAAATGTGAAATCCAGACCAAGTACATTAGGGGAACTGTAGTTCCAGGTGCCTTCTGCTTAAATATTCCAAAAGGGCACTGGAGAACCAAATCGTATTGCCACTGCATGGCTTTTGCCAGAACAATGTCAAAGATTTTTATATTTTGGATCTAGCGCCACTAGAAAAATGGCTTTTTAACTCACCTCATATTTTTTCCTCTTGATCTGCTCTGTAAAGTCATACTTTTCAGTCTCCAGCTGGTATAACCAGTCCCACAGTTCCTTAGCCTTGTCCCTGTGTGTTTGTGGGGAGAAGGCAATAGGAGAAACACATCACATCCTGTATTTTCTAGTTTTCATTTCACTTTTCACATTTTATTCAGTGCAGTTCACACATTATCCTCTGAAAACTACTGACCTCTGAAAGCTGGTCAAGGGCACACGTTTCTCACCTTCTCACCTGAGAACCTTTTAGCCTTGTGCTCTTTCATGTACCATGCACTAATGTCTTTCTGACAGATTTAATTTTCCCCCTAATTCTTAATGAGAGAAAGAGTCCAGGGGGATTAGATGAGAAGGAATGAAGGCTGAATGCCCCAGGGATGAGCAGAGCAGCTGCCACTGTGCAATCTCATCCATTCCAGGGATGAGGTGAGCCAGCCTGGTCCTTCAGTCACATGTAAACTCCAGTGTGTGGAGTCCAGGCCGCCATCTGAAGACTTCTCTGCACCAGAGCACTTGGCCCCCAAGCCTTCAGCCTCAGTGGATATCCGTACCCATACCTTATAGCAGCTCTAACTCACCCTGGGAATGCTGTTGTAACACAGATCCCAGTCTGAGGGTTTGTTCAGCTATCTCAGAGCTGGGTTTAGAGTTTGTACCTAGGCCAGTAGATGGCTTATCTTAATTAACAGGAGAGGCAACTGAAGCTATACCAACAGCATGGCTAGATGGCTACCAAGCCATTTCAATAATACCCCATCCCATTTCCCTCTGTTCTCCAGATCAAGGAAAGGCAGAACTTAACATTGTCCCTTGATGAATTTCAAGGAAGGCCCCCTCCTCTCCCTCATTCTTTCACTAGAGAAGACCCCAGGACAGTGAGACCAAATTTCAGTGGATTATATTACAGTGAGTGAGTGTAGGCATGTTACCTCAGCTTGTCTTCATTCAGGTGGTCGATGTTCAAGGGCTTGCGCCTCTCGGCCAGGACCTTCTTCTTCGTCTCTCTAGCTGTTTGCTTCTTCCCTCTCTTCTGGTCAGCCTGTTTTCAGAACATAATTAATGTCAGACTGCAGACATTCAGGCTGAATGAAATTAGCTCAATGATGGAGAATGTAAGACAAACCACTAGAGATCCAGAAGAAGGAAAGTCAAGCTTTTTTTCTTGACTTGTAATAAAGACTGTTCCCTGTCAACCCAGTGGCTTAACACTTCCATATTTTTTCCACTGCTCCATGCTTTTTACCTTTGCCAGATAGCTGCTGTATGTGGCACCCATGGAGGACAGAGCCTTCTTCTTCTTGAGATCATCCTCAGCCTTTCTCTTGGCATCTTCCTCCTCTCTGCGTGCCTTTTCCTCCTGTGGAGTGCAGCACACAGAAGCACATTACTCGAGGGGAGACCCACAGCTCCTCCAGCAACCAGAGTCACTGCAGGGAACGTGATCAGATAAGGTGTTGAGGGGAACTGGCAACTCCCATGTCCCACCCTTGATTTAATAGGGTGGTCATTTCTTCTCTGTGATGCAGATCTCGGCATCAAATCTCTTCCAGTGTGATGCTGAGACAGAGACAGACACAAAGACACTTACCGCAAGCCTTGCCTGACGCTCCTTCTCCTTCTCAGCCCGGATTCTCTGTTGCTCTGCTCTTTCAGCTCTGCGCTTCTCCTGCAAGAAGCGGTGACAGAGGCATGGAGCCATCACTGTGGCTTCATCCACCTCCCATATTACCCCACCAGCACCAAGAGTTTTGGTGTGCAGGGAGTGAGCCACTTGCTCCCCTGCCAGGACGTGCAGGATGGGGCTAACCTGCAATTCCCAGTGGTAAAACTGGGCAGAGGGAGGAGGCAGAGGTGGGAGTAAACCATTTAGGGATGGTGTGAACTATCATTTCTATGCATGACAACGCAGTTTTCTACCGAAGTGTCTGGATTAATGGGTTCAACTTCTCATCCAGATCTCTCAGTCTAGCACAGTGAACAAGCAGTACAAGGACTCACAATTCTCTCCTTGAGGGCAACAAGCTCTTCCTCTTCCTTTCTCCTGGCTTCAAAGTGGCTGTCGATCAAGGCCTGCAGTTCAATCAGGTCTTTGTTCTGCCTTTTCTTTTGGATGTCCTAGAAGAGCAGAAGAAGGCTTTAGGCAAGCCCATATTGCTCCAGGATTGTGCCCTGGAGACTCCCAGCACCCCACCTTCATGCACAGAAACAAAGGCAGAAAGTGTCTGTGGTTATCCATAGATTAGCTTAAGTGGCTCTTGGTGCAGGTCAGAGACAGAGACTCATCCAAGTGACAGTCAGGAGACCAGCAGGGAGCAGGACTCCCATCTTCTATTTCCCTACACTGAATTTTATCCTTGGCTTTGCTTAGCTGCCTCCTCTTTGCAGGTACAGAGCTCAGCTTGAGGGTCGGGATATGAGTCTTACCTAGAAAACATCCCTGCATTTTGGGTACAACAGACATGTCTGCAGAGATTTTTGACATCAGAGGTTCTTCATTTTTCTATCCGATTTTTATAAAGCCATTTGGATCTGTATTGTTAACTTTTGTTATTATTTCAGGTAGAGTTTCTCAGCAACAGCTAAGCATAGACCTGCTTTATTTCAATCTGCCCTGTAAGTCTGAAACCATTTACAGCAGTGGGACAGGGGACATGAGAGCTCCTAAAACTCTTTCTCTGTTTTTCATGTATTAGCTTCAAAGATTTGAGGAAGGAAAAATAAATAAATAAATAAATAAATATTTTAGGTTGGTCCTAATAACAAATATATCCAAAGGGTTTCAGGAAGCAGAAGATAGTGTTTCACTGAAAACAGGCAGCAAAGCATCCATCTTTCTGTCCTTGGCTTTATCCTCAGCTATATCCAATACAGGAGGAGTTATGTCGGTTTCCACATGTGTGTGACAGGTACGAGCGGACAAATACACACAGCCTCAGGAGTACTTACATCAAAATCTACTTTCTCACCCTCGGGTATTTTAGGAGCAGTTAGTCTGCAGAGAGACAAGGAAAAAAAAAAAAAAAAAAGAGAGAGAATTTTCTTGTTAAAAAATAGTCAGCTTTTTAAAGAGCAGGTTCTGAACTGATCTGCTCTTGGGAATGATGCTGACAAGGAGAAATGTTAATGGAGATGCAGAGGTGTGAAACAGCAAGTCAATTGAAAACTACTCCAGAAAGCATTAGGGACCTGTGAACTTCATGGAAGGTTGTGCAGGACAGGGACATGCCCCTAAAAACTCTTTCTATTCCCAAAATCTGTGGTCATTCCCTACCACATGGGAACATGGTGGCTTCCAAAGCTGTCGGTGCAGTGCTGCACGCTTAGTTCTGGGCATTCAGTGCAGTGGGAAAGGAAGATCCTTAAGAAACCTCCATTAAGCTCTAGCCAGCCCTGCCCAACATTTGCCATCCTTCCTGTTGTCCGCAGCCCTGGATGGATGGGCAGCTTCCCAGCCATGGGCTCTCACAAAGAATTTACTGCAGAGCCACCTCCTTTCCATGGAAAGCTGTGAGACTTGGACAATTTCACCAACTCCATCAGGAATTGGTCTTAAGACCCTGGCCAGTAACTACTGCTAAGGCGTCCTCTGGCAGGAGCAGGCAGCCTGGAAAGGCACACAGGAATGGCTGGATGTTGCACGAGGGAGGGTTGCACAAAGGTTAATGGCCATTTGCCCAACAGACACTGTACGGGCTTCTGCTAGATCAGAAAAAAATGATCCCAGGGTTTTGAAACCCCCTGCCCTTCATACTTACTTTATTCTGGGCTTCTCCTCTGTATTTGGAAGCATGGAGCAAAACAGGAAGGGAAAAAGAGGGAGAACAGTTAGAACAACAGAGATCATGCCAGCTGCTAAAGTAAAAGGAGGGAAGGGAAATTCAATCTTAGGGGAAACATCCCAAAGAAACTGGTTAAATCGCACATACTTCCAAAAGAAACACACACACTCACACACCCCTTTCTGCTAGGAGAGAATGTGTTTTTTACCCTTAAAACAGAATTTGGCAGAAAAGAATCAAGAGATTGTATGAAAATCCCAAATGTAGCATCTGGAAGGCAATGGTTTCATGTAAATGCTAAATTATTTTTCTCAAACCATTCTGACCAAAGCTCCGAGGAGGACAGCTGGGCTGGAGGGTGGAAGAAAACATTGCCTCTTTCAATCAACACTTCCCTCACTGAAGTTAACCTGAATTCTGAGTGGCAACAACGATAAATAGGTTTGGCTTAAATGCCTCACTTGGGGGCCAGGCGGGAAAAAGCCTGATGCCATGCATTTTCTCTCTGCCCACTGGCTCTTAAGATAGCTTAGGGCATGTATCCCTGAGATGTCTTGGTGCCATGGGGAGGATGTTTCTTTTGTACAGAGTGGTGGCCCTCAAACCCAGCCTGCCAAGACCATCCTCTCTTAGTGAGCATCCTCTCCTGCTGAGGTACATGCCAAATTCACGTAAATGTTAATTATGATGACTCCGCATCCCCAGGAAAGGTATAACAGCCTGGTGGGAAGGCTAAACCATTACAGACTGCCAGCTCTGGGCCCGGTGGCAGTCAGAGGTGTCCCCCTGCCACAGGTGACCTTTCCCTGGCTCTCAGAAACGTGCTGCCCTAGGAGCTACTTGCTTAACATTTGTGCTTGCGATCAGTCCCTGTCCCTGCTCTGCTTTTTGAACTTCAGCTGTTAGCCCCAGTGTAACGCCGCTCAGTTCAGCACTGTCGGTCTCACAAATAGGAGTGAATTAAACCTACGTGTTTATTCTGGCCCTGTCTCACAGGGACCCAGGTTGACTTTCATAACCACACACTACGTTTGAACTTTCAGAGATGCTGGATTTTGCTGTACAAGACTCTCTCTGTGTTGGTTCAGTGGGAGGAACTGAAATAAAAAGCTCACAGCCTATTGAATCTGGTAAAAACAGGCAGCTTAGTAAAGGAAAATTAAAACTAGCCTCCCTCAGGAGCAGCTGCGTGAGCCTGGTTATCCGTATCGTGATACAGAAAGCTATTATACTATATTTTTTCAAGTGCTTATTTGCATCCATCTATTTTGGGACTGATGGAGGAAATTGGGGAGAGCAAGTGGAACAGAGTAGAATAAAATAAAATCAAACATTTTAAGGGAATAAATAGAAAAACTGGAACTGAAAAATATTTAGCGGAGATGCTTGCAAGGATGTTGGATAATCAAAACTGGAGATTACTGGAAATAGGTAACTGGAATAATTAAGAGAAAAGATGTGAGAGATGAATAAAAGAGATCAGAAACCAAGCTTTCCTTTCTCTCACACTTTCCCATATCAATTTCAGTAATGAAATTTTGGAAGTAGACACTTTCCTCATTTACTGCAAGAACACTGCCTACCAAAACATATCTCAGCTGAGGCCTCTAAATGCCAAAGCAATGCTAATAAAATAAACAGCAAGTAATTAGAAAAGTGTTTTAGAGCACTCATATAAAGGAAACCACAAATCGCTCCTGAAGAAAAATACTATTAGGCAAAAATGCACTTCTATATTTCTCTGGTTATTTTTTTTTAATTGTTTTGCTTTTCAAATAACCAGTGAGCTTCTTAAAATATAAGTTGAATTGTTTTGTTTTAGATCTGGAAAGAGAAAAAGTAGTCACGATTAACCAGTCTGCTAGGGATGTTATTCACACAGGATTCCTTTCCCTCACGCCATACCCAGATAATTTTCAGAAACACTCCTGTTTAACTTAAAGCTGTCAATTAGTAACACTTCACAGAGAGAAAAAGAACAGAGGAAATGACGGATTTTGTTTGTTGACCTTGGCTGCCAGGATTGACACCTGTCTGTCAATGACTGGGTGAATTTGGCTTCAGCCGTTAGCAAATCAGCATTTTACACATAATTACACCAACAAACAATTGCCAAAATAAAATTAAGGTTGGTTAGCTTTCTTGAGAAAAAGAAATTGTAGTTAGGATATTTAAAGGTACCTCCAGAAAACCAGAAAAGGGGATAACAAAGAAACAGGAGCATTTAAAAGGAAGAGTAAAAAAACCATCCTTTGCAGTGCATGATCCAGCATGGTCCATACTGTATGCACCAAAAGGAGCCCAGGGAAGTGATTTTGAGATGCCCCATCTTTCAAGACACTGAGTTAAGGAACTGGGCCAAAGTTTATTGACACACAGGAATTGTCGTAGCAAATTCCTGCTCCTGTTGGTGGATTTTGACTGATATTCTGCTCATTCTGCCCATGAAGCATAGGGCTGTGACAAAATCCCCACATACAACCCTGCCAAAAGAAGGCAAGA